>NW_026577896.1:1874490-2499320 GCF_029407905.1 Bubalus kerabau
CCGCTTAACAGCCTGGAGGAAAATCGCTTCTTGGAAGATTTTTTTCAGAGGCTGTATCCCCGGAGCTGGGGCCAAGCTAGGGGACCCATACTGACAATGGAAGGCAAAACCACATCCAATGTCTTTGCTCTGGAGGACAGCTTTGGTGAGCCTAAGTCTTTCAGGAATATTTCTGGCTCCAACAGAGTCAAATTCTGTGTGTGAAGCTGCACAGCCAAAATAGGGGAACAGAGAGCCTGATTCTCTCTGTGTAGCTTTGAAGCTGTCATTCAAACAACAGCTTGAGAATCCATACAATGCTCTCCCTTACTGCCAAGAGAATTCTCATTGCTGTCGTCCTTGACAGTTTGTAGAAATCCGCACCCTAACCCTTCTCCAAGTAGGCCTGGGTCCTAGCTCGGAACAACAGGCAACGGCGGAGCTGAGGCCAGTAAGGCACAAGTGAGGTCTCACACACTCTTGCAGCCTGATCGTCCAGGAGCAGTAAGGCCTCTTTTTCCCTGCAGGAGGCTCGCTTGCCTTGCCTCCTGTGAACTGCATTTCCCAGCCTGGGCGCAAAGCTGTTCCTGGAGATTTTTTCTCAGGGGCTGTTTCCCTGGAGCTGGGTCGGACCTCGGGGGCCCAACTCACAGGGGAAGACAAAACCACATGGACAGGTCTATGCTCTGTAGGAGAGCTCTAGTGAACCTCATCTCTCAGGAACATTCTTGGCTTCTACAGAGACACCTCTGTGCATGAAGCTACACACCCAACATAGTGGCAAAGGGAGTCTGATTCTCTCCGTGGGTGCTGATGCTTTGTGGCAAAGCACCTGCTAAGAATCCATCCGCATAGGCTTCCCTCACCTTGACAGAGGTCTCATTGCTGTAGTCCTTGGCAGTTTGGAAAGAAGCTGACCCTTACCCTTCACCAAGTAGGCCCTTGTCCTTGTTTGAATGGAAAGGCAGTAGCTGAGCTGAGGCCAGTAAGGCGCCAGTCAAGTCTGACATATTCCCGATGCCTGCTCCTTCATGGAAAATAACGTTAGAATCTGGGAATGTCTTTGCAAGGCTGGCAAAGGGCAGTCAGGAACCTCGACCCTGCCTCTGGAATTTCTATCTTCTCAGCACATCTGGCGGTCTCGGTCAGGAGAAACTAACCCATTCCTTGCAAATATAGGCTTCCAAACACAGGCCGGTTGGCTGTCTCTTCTTGCCGAAGGAAGCTTGCTTATCCCACCTCCTGCGAACTCCACTTCCCAGCCTGGGGGATAAGAGGTTCTTGGAGATCTTTTCTCAGAGGCTGTTTCCACGGAGCAGGGGCTGATCCCAGAGACCCACACGCACAGGGGAAGGGAAAACCACATGGATAAGTCTTTGCTCTCTAGGAGTGCTCTAGTGAACCTCACTCTATGGGGAATGTTCTTGGCTCCAACGGGGACATCTCTGTGTGGGAAGCTGCATAGTCAACATAGAGACACAGAGACCTGATTCTCTCTGTGCAGCTTTGACGCTGTCGTTCAAACAACAAATTGAGAATCCACACAATGCTCTCCCTTACCACTGAGAGAGTTATCATTGCTGTAGCCCTTCGCAGTTTCTGGAAATCGGCACACAAACACTTCCCCAAGTAGGCCTGGGTTCAAGTTCAGATGAACATGCAATAGCGGAGCTGAGGCCAGTAAGGCACCAGTCAGGTGTCACACACTCTGGCAGCCTGCTCCTCCAGGGACAGTAAGGCCTCTATTTCCCTTCAGGAGGCTCGCTTGCCTTACTTCCTGTGAACAGCGTTTCCCAGCCTGGGCGGAAAGCAGTTCCTGGAGATCTTTTCTCGGGGGCTGTTTCCCCGGAGTTGGGGCGGACCTCGGGGACCCAACTCACAGGGGAAGGCAAAACCAAATGGACAGGTCTATGCTCTGTAGGAGATCTCTAGTGAACTGCCGGGGTCCAGCCCCAGCTGATCCAGGGTATTCGAAGCAGAGACGGCGTAGGCGAGGGTCAGGGAACAACTGCTTAATTAAACGTTAATTAAGGATATAAAGAGTAATAAAATGAGGATAGCTCAGTAGGAAAATTCAGTGGAGAAAAGAGGCTGAGTAGCTTGGTTTACGCGGGGGACCAATAAAACTTCAAGACAAGAAGCTTGCACCACTTACGTAGGCCGCAGGCGTCCTTCCGTTCTCCCGAAGGAGAGGAGACACTGAGGCCTCCCCGGTCGGATCTTAGAAGCCCAGGCAAAATTAGTAAGCTTGGTGGGTTCCGCGCTCCAGATGGAGACTCAACCAGAGTGAGAGAGAGAGAGAGAGACATGGGGAGACCAGTATTTCGAGAAACTGATCCCAATTCTTTATTTTCCATGGTCTACTTTTATACACTGAGATGTTATGCAAAAGTCACGTAGGGTCAGCAGTCCTGACTTTTATCAAAGTCAGGTGCTTCATACAAAAGTATACAGAGGTCTTAGGGGTGTTACATCATCTTCTGGCCGGGGGGCCTGCTGACAATTTACGACCCTCTCCTTGTGACAGCGGTCAGTCAACCAGGACACTTATTTCTCCAGGGGTGATTATTCTTAAAACAGACATCACCCAAATAAAGTTACATTCCTATAGGGTGAGGGTGTAGTGGGTTTTAGTTAAGGAAAGAATTTACTTAGCCTAAGGTCTAACGTGATTTATATCAAAGGTTAATACTTATTTCTTCTATATATTCATTAATGTGTATAAGGGCAGGGGATGTGGAGACTTAGCAGTAAACATCAGCTCAACAAATGAAAAACCCTTCACCAATATGATTTCTAATCAGCCCATTATACTTATACTAATAATTTTCTAACTTTTCTAAGGAACCTGTTTTTAGAAGGTTTAAAGCATCTCGTTCCTCTCATGGTTGGGAGGTTGTGAGCAATCACATGTGGCCGGACAAGCCTGTCAGGCAGGCTAGAGAACCTTCAGAGGAGTTTGTAGGTTAAAACACTCTTGTCACACCCAGGGGTTTTTTATCAACTGGAGCTCTAGGTTAACTCCTTCTCCGAAAGAGGTGGTGGGGGACAGCCCCCCGTAAAGTCAGAGGTGTAGGTGAGAGCACAAAATAGTAACATAGGCAGGCTCTGGTGATGGGGGTAGATGCTCGAGGATTTCCAGGGGGACTCCTGAGGCTCGATCCCGCCTTTGCATATGTCGAGCCTCCTTCCTCATGACCTTTGCCATGGGCGGAGTGCCTCACTCTGGCCCCCAACAGTGAACCTCCTCTCTCAGGAACATTCTTGGCTCCTATCGAGACACCTCTGTGTATGTAGCTACACACGCAACGTAGGGGCAAAGGGAGCCAGATTCTTTCCGTGGGGTGCTGATGCTTTGTGGCAAAGCACCTGCTTGAGAATCCATCAGCTTACGCTTCCCTCGCCTTGACAGGGGTCTCATTGCTGTAGCCCTTGGCAGTTTGGAAAGAAGAGGACCCTTACCTTTCATAAAGTGGGCCCTTGTCCTAGTTTGAAAGGAAAGGCAAGAGCTGAGCTGAGGCCAATAAGGCGCCAGTCAAGTCTGACATATTCCCGAAGCCTGCTCCTTCATGGAAAATAACGCTGGAATCTAGGAATGTCTCTGCAAGGCTGGCAAAGGGCAGTCAGGAGCCTGCACCCTGCCTCTGGAATTACCGATTTCTGAGCAGATCTGGAGGTCTCCTTTAGGAGAATCTAACTCATTCCTTCCATATTGAGACTTCCAAAAACAGGCCGGTCGGCTGCCTCTTCGTGCCCGAAGGAGGCTTGCTTTTCCTGCCTCCTATGAACCCAGCTTCCCAGGCTCTGGGAAAAGCGGATCTTGAAGATCTTTTCTCAGGGGTTGTTTCCACGGAGCTGGGGCTAAGCCTGGAGACCCAAACTCACAGGGGAAGAAAAACCACATGGACAAGTCTTTGCTCTCTAGGAGAGCTCTAGTGAACTTCACTCTGTCACGAACATTCTTGATTCATATGAAGACACCCCTATGTGCGAAGCTGCGTACCCAACATGGGGGCACAGAGAGCCTGATTCTCTCTGTGTAGCTTTAAAGATGTCGTTCAAAAAACACCTTGAAAATCCATACAATGCTCTTCCTTACCCGTGACAGAGTTCTCATTGCTGTAGCCCTTGGCAGTTTTTAGAAATCCGCACCCAAACCCTTCTCCAAGTAGTCCTGGGTCCTAGTTCGGAGGAACATGCAATGGCAGAGCTGAGGCCAGTAAGGCACCAGTCAGGTCTCACACAATCTGGCAGCCTGATCGTCCAGGGACAGGAAGCCCTCTTTTTCCCTGCAGGAGGCTCACTTGACTTCCCTCCTGTGAGCTGCATTTCCCAGCCTGGGGGAAAAGGGGTCCCTGGAGATCTTTTCTCAGGGGCTCCTTCCCCGGAGCTGGGGAGGACCTCGAGGACCCAACTCACAGGGGAAGGCAAAAGCACATGGACAGGTCTATGCTCAGTAGGAGAGCTCTAGTGAACCTCATCTCTCAGGAACATTCTGGCCTCCTATAGAGACACCTCTCTTTGTGAAGCTACACACCCTACATAGGGGCAAATGGAGCCTGATTCTCTCCGTGGGGTGCTGATGCTTTGTGGCAAAGCACGTGCTTGAGAATCCATCCACTTAGGCTTCCCTCGCCTTGACAGAGGTCCCATTGCTGTAGCCCTTGGCAGTTTGGAAAGAAGAAGACCCTTACCCTTCATAAAGTAGGCCTTTGTCCTAGTTTGAATGGAAAGGTAATAGCTGAGCTGAGGCCAATAAGGTGCCTGCCAAATCTGACATACTCCCGTAGCCTTCACCTTCATGGAAAATAACTCTAGAATCTGGGAATGTCTTTGCAAGGCTGGCAAAGGGCAGTCAGGAACCAGCACCCTGCCTCTGGAATTACCGACTTCTGAGCAGATCTGGAGGTCTCCTTTAGGAGAAGCTAACCCATTCTTTCCAAATAGAGGCTTCCAAACAGGCCGGTTGGCTGCCTCTTCGTGCCCGAAGGAGGCCTGCTTTTCTCGCATCCTATGAAGCCCTGTTCCCAGCCTCTGGGAAAAGCGGATCTTGAAGATATTTTCTCAGGGGTTGTTTCCATGGAGCTGGGGCCGAGACCAGAGACCCAATCACACAGGGGAAGGAAAACCACATGGACAAGTCTTTGCTCTCCAGGAGACCTCTAAGTGAAACTTACTCTGTCAGGAACGTTCTTGACTCCTATGGAGACACCCCTGTGTGTGAAGCTGCGTACCCAACAAGGGGGCACAGAGAGACTGATTCTCTCTTTGCAGCGTTGAAACTGTCATTCAAACAACAGCTTGAGAATCCATACAATGCTCTCCCTTACCTCTGAGAGAGTTCTCATTGCTGTAGCCCTTGGCAGTTTTTTAGAAATCCGCACCCAAACCCTTCTCCTAGTAGGCCTGGGTCCTAGTTCGGAGGAACATGCAATGGCGGAGCTGAGGCCAGTAAGGCACCAGTCAGGTCTCACACACTCTTGCAGCCTGCTCCTCCAAGGGGCAGTAAGGCCTCTTTTTCTCTGCAGGAGGCTCGCTTGCCTTGCCTCCTGTGAACTGCGTTTCCCAGTCTGGACGAAAAGCAGTTCCTGGAGGTGTTTTCTCAGGGATTTCTTCTTCGGAGCTGGGGCGAACATCGGGAACCCAACTCACAGGGGAAGGCAAAACCATATGGACAGGTCTATGCTCTGTAGCAGAGCTCTAGTGCACCTCATCTCCCAGGAACATTCTTTGCTCCTATAGAGACACCTCTGTGTTTGAAGCTACACACCCAACATAGGGGCAAATGCAGCCTGATTCTCTCCGTGGGGTGCAGATGCTTTGTGGCAAAGCACCTGTTTGAGAGTCCATCCGCTTCCACTTCCCTCTCTTTGACAGAGGTCTCTTTGCTGTAGCCTTTGGCAGTTTGGAAAGAAGCAGAGCCTTACCCTTCACCAAGTAGGCCCTTGTCCTAGTTTGAACGGAAAGGCGATAGCTGAGCTGAGGCCAGTAAGGCGCCAGTGAAGTCTGACATATTCCTGAAGCCTGCTCCTTCATGGAAAATAACGCTAGAATCTAGAAATGTCTTTGCAAGGCTGGCAAAGGACAGTCAGGAACCTCGACCCTGCCTCTGGAATTTCCGTCTTCTGAGCAGATCTGGAGGTCTTCTTTTGGAGAAGCTAACCATTCCTTCCAAAGAGAGGCTTCCAAACACAGGCTAGTTGGCTGCCTCTACTTGCCCGAAGGAGGCTTGCTTGTTCCGCTTCCTGTGAACTCCGCTTCCCGCCTGGGGGAAAAGTGGTTCTTGGAGATCTTTTTTCAGGGGCTATTTCAACGGAGTTGGAGCCGAGCCCGGAGACCCACATGCACAGAGGAAGGCAAAACCACATGGACAAGTCTTGCTCTGTAGGAGAACTCTAGTTAACCTCAGTATGTGAGGAAAGTCTTGGATTCTACGGGGATACCTCTGTGTGTGGAGCTGCGTACCCAACAAGGGGGCACACAGGGCCTGATTCTCTCTTTGCAGCTTTGAAGCTGTCGTTCAAACAACAGCTTGAGAATCCATACAATGCTCTCCCTTACCTCTGAGAGACTTCTCATTGCAGTAGCCCTTGGCAGTTTTTACAAATCCGCACCCAAACCCTTCTCCAAGTAGGCCTGGGTCCTGGTTTGGATGGCCATGCAATGGCGGAGCTGAGGTCAGTAAGGCACCAGTCAGGTGTCACACACTCTGGCTGCCTGCTCCTCCAGGGACAGTAAGGCCTATTTTTCCCTGTGGGAGGCTCGCTTGCCTTGCCTCCTGTGAACTGCGTTTCCCAGCCTGGGCAAACAGCGGTTCCTGGAGATCTTTTCTCAGGGGCTCTATCCCCAGAGCTGGGGTGGACCTCGGGGACCCATCTCACAGGGGAAGGAAAAACCACATGGACAGGTCTATGCTCTGTAGGAGACGTTAGTGTGTCTCATCTCTTAGGAACATTCTTGGCTCGTACAGAGACACCTCTGTGTGTAAAGCTACACACCGAACATAGGGGCACAGGGAGCCTGATTCTCTCTGTGGGGTGCTGATGCTTTGTGGCAAAGCACTTGTTTGAGAATCCATCCGCTTACGCTTCCCTCGCCTTGACAGAGGTCTCATTGCTGTGTCTCTTGGCACTTTGGAAAGAAGCAGACCCTTACCCTTCACCAAGTAGGCCCTGATCCTAGTTTGAAAGGAAAGGCAATAGCTGAGCTGAGGCCAGTAAGGCACCTGTGAACTCTGACATATTCCCGATGCCTGCTCCTTCATGGAAAATATTGCTAGAATCTAGGAATGTCTTTGCAAGGCTGGCAAAGGGCAGTCAGGAACCTCGACCCTGCCTCTGGAATTTCTATCTTCTGAGCAGATCTGGAGGTCTCCTTCTGGAGAAGCTAACCCATTCCTTGCAAATAGAGGCTTCCAAACACAGGCCGGTTGGCTGCCTCTTCTTGCCTGAAGGAGGCTTGCTTTTCCTGCCTCCTATGATCCCTGGTTCCCAGCATGGGGGAAAAGCAGATTCTTGGAGATCTTTGCTCAGGGGTTTTTTCCACGGAGCTGGGGTTGTGCCCAGAGACCCACACATACAGGGGAAGGCAAAACCACATGAACAAGTCTTTGCTTTCTAAGAGAGCTCTAGTGAACCTCAGTCTTTGACGAACGTTCTTGGCTCCTATGCGGACACCTCTGTGTGTGAAACTGCGTACCCAACATGGCGGCAGAGAGCCTGATTCTCTCTGTGCAGGTTTAATGCTGTCGTTCAGAAAACAGCTTGAGAATCCATACAATTCTCGCCCTTACCTCTGAGAGAGTTCTCATTGCAGTAGCCCTTGGAAGTTTGTAGAAATCTGCACCTAAACCCTTCTCAAAGTAGGCCTGAGTCCCAGTTCGGAGGAACAAGCAATGGCGGAGCTAAGACCAGTATGGCACCAGTCAGTTTTCACACACTCTGGCAGCCTGCTCCTCCAGGGACAGTAAGGCTTCTTTTTCTCTGCAGGAGGCTCACTTGCCTTACTTCCTGTGAACAGCTTTTCCCAGCCTGGGCGAAAAGCGGTTCCTGGAGATCTTTTCTCAGAGGCTGTTTTCTCGGAGCTGGGGCGGACCTCGGGGACCCAACTCACAGGGGAAGGCAAAACCACATGGACAGGTCTATGCTCTGTAGGAGAGGTTTAGTGAACCTAATCTCTCAGGAACATTCTTGGCTCCTATAGAGACAACTCTGTGTGTGAAGCTACACTCCCAACATTGGTGCTCAGGGAGCTTGATTCTCTCCGTGGGGTGCTGATGCTTTGTGGCAAAGCACCTGCTTGAGAATCCATCCTCTTAGGCTTCCCTCACCTTGACAGAGGTCTCATTGCTGTAGCCCTTGGCAGTTTGCAAAGAAGAAGACCCTTACCCTTCATAAAGTAGGGCCTTGCCCTAGTTTGAATGGAAAGGCAATATCTGAACTGAGGTCAATAAGGAGCCAGTCCCGTCTGACACATTCCCGAAGCCTGCTCCTTCATGGAAAATAACTCTAGAATCTAGGAATATCTTTGCAAGGCTAGCAAAGGACAGTCAGGAACCAGTACCCTGCCTCTGGAATTACCGACTTCTGAGCAGATCTGGAGGCCTCCTTTAGGAGAAGCTAACCCATTCCTTCCAAATAGAGGCTTCAAAACACAGGCAGGTTGGCTGCCTTTTCGTTCCTGATGGAGGCGTGCTTTTCTCTCCTCCTACGAACCCCGGTTCCCAGACACTGGGAAAAGCGTATCTTGAAGATATTTTCTCAGGGGTTGTTTCCACGGAGCTGGGGCCGAGCCTGGAGACCCAAAGGCACAGGGGAAGGCAAGACCACATGGACAAGACTTTGCTCTTTAGTATAGCTGTAATGAACCTCACTCTGTCAGGATCTTTCTTGATTCCTACGGAGACACACCTGTGTGTGAAGCTGCGGCCACAGAGAGCCTGATTACCCCTGTGCAGCGCTGAGTCTGGGCGGCTAAACAACAGCTTGGGAATGCAGCCTGGGGCGCTTCCCTTCCCCCTGACAGAGCTCTCCTTTGGGCCCTAAGCCCTCTGCAAGGAGGCATGGATCATAGGTGCAAAGGGAAGGGAAGAGCGGAGCTGAGGCCAGTAAGGCGCCCGCCAGTCACGTCTCCCCCACCTCCGCAGTCTGTTCCTTCCCCTGCGCGAAAGCTAGAAGCTGGGAAGGGCTTGGCGAGGCTCGCCCAGGCAGAGCAGCCTCTAGGCCGGGGCTCTGCGATATCGCGCCTGGGCGCAGATCTGGAGCTCCGCCGGAGTGGAAGCTCATTCGGTCCTTCCCAATACAGGCTTGCAAGCGCCCGACGGCTGCCTGACTCTATTCTCCCGCGTGCTGGGAGTGGGCTTCCAATCCAGGGCACAGAGCACTGCCTGGAGCTCTCTGCTCAGGGGCTGGTTCCCCTGCGCTGGGACTGTGCTAGGGAGCCCAAAGGCACAGGGGAAGGCCCCAAACCACATGCACACGACTCTGCTCTGGAGCTGAGCTCCGGGGAAGCCCAGTCTGTAAGGCGGTTTCTGAACACAAACGGAGGATCACTCTGGCTGTGGAGCTCCCTCCCCATGACAGGGGCACTGGGACCCTGATTCCCTCCGTTCAGCGCTGAGTCTGGGCTACCAAGCAACAGCTTGGGAATGCAACCTGGGGCATTTCCCTTCCCTCAGACAGAGGTCTCCCTGCGGGAGGCTTTCGCAGTTTGCACACCCCCGTGCCCTAAGCCGTCTGCAAGGAGGCCTGGCTCCTAAGTCCAAAGGGAAGGCAAGAGCGGAGCTGAGGCCAGTCAGGAGCCAGTCATGTCGCCCACACTCCCGCAGCCTGCTCCTTTGCAGGCGCAAACGCTAGAAGCTGGGAAGGGCTTGGCGAGGCTCGCCCAGGCAGAGCAGCCTCTCGACAGGGGCTCTGTCCTATCGCACCTGGGCGCAGGTCTGAAGCTCCGCCGGTGTGGAAGCTTACTCGGTCCTTTCCAATACAGGCTTGCAAGGACCCGCCGGCAGCCTAACTCATCTCTCCCGCGTGCTGGGACTGGGCATCCAGGCCTGGGCACAAAGCACTGCCTGGAGCTCTTTGCTCAGGGGCTGGTTCCCCTACGCTGGGGCTGTGCTAGGGAGCCCAAACGCATATGTCAAGGCCCCAAAACACATCCACACGTCTCTGCTCTGCAACAGAGCTCCGGGGAAGCCCAGTCTGGCAGGCGCTTTCTGGGCACAAAGGGAGGAACACTCTGGTTGTGGAGCTTCCTCCCCAAGACAGGGGCACTAGGACCCTGATTCCCTCCATTTACTGCTGAGTCTGCATTGCCAAGCAACAGCTTGGGAACGCAGCCTGGGGCGCTTCCCTTCCCTCGGACAGAGCTCTCCTTGCGGTAGGCCTTGGTAGTTTGCATACAATGGGGCCCTAAGCCCTCTGCAAGTTGGCCTGGCTCCTAGGTCCAAAGGGCAGGCCAGAGCGGAGCTGAGGCTGTCAGGCTCCAGACACATCTCCCATACTCCTGCATCCTGATCCTACCCGGGCGTGAACGCTAGAAGCTGGGAAGGTACCTGGACCGTGCAGGGGCGGGGCGAACGTGGGCGGCGTGGGGCGGGGTTCGGCTTCTGGCGGGGGTGGGGGCGGGCTTCCCAGTTGTGCTCTCGGAGGTGGACACTGAGGCTGAAAACGCGCCGGGAGCGCACCCGGGACTGGGTAAACCCGGGCTGCGCGGGTCGAGATTCCGATGGCTTTAGGTGGGGGTCGGTCCCAATTGCGCTCTCGGGGGTTGCAACTGCGGCTGGGAACGCCCATTTCGTCCGCTCCTGGGTCCCCAAGGATTGCCATCCCGTGGGTGCAGCGGAGGGCTGCGGACCACAGGTAAGGGAACTGGGACTGCGTGGAGCAGGGAACCACGTATTCCGCCCTCTGTTGGCACATTCTCGGAGCTCCCCAACCTGGAGGTTGCAGAAAGGCCTCGCCCTTGGTGTCAAGGCCTTTACCGCTCCACCCCTTTGCTGAAGAATCTCAGTCTGCACGGTTTTCCCAAGCAGCCTAGTGTCCCCTGGAAGTCCAAGGGACAGAACCCTGAACTCTGGCCGGCTGGCCCAGCCCTGCTTCTGGCACTTTGTAGGCCAGCGGGCCCTGGAGCACCTGCTAGGATGAGAAAGGGAAGGGTCCGCGAATTGCACCCTAGAAAGTTAGTAGGGTGCATGGATTTCAAACCCTGGTGGCCGCCCAGGCAGCAAAGAAGTGGGGAGGGCACCTTGCTGCCCTTTCATGGCAGAATCTGTGGCTGTCCTGATGCGTGGGCCTTTTCATGGGGACCTTGTGCAATAAAAGTTTGGTGTTTTGGTACTGAATAATTAGAAATTGTAAAAAGTTTAAATTATGTGGTGGTGTAATTAAAAAACAAAACAAAACAAAACCAAGCCCCAAGTGTTTGGCACAGGGAGGTTTAAGTATTGAAGGCCTGTTTTCCTTGCACTGTGGCATTCTATCAAGAAGTGTGCAGGATTTTTTTTTTTTTAAGAAAAGTTTTTGAAGTGAGGGAAACAGGAAACCCAGAGGTGCCCCTGTATTTTGGGGAAGGCCTTAGGAGGTCACTTGGAAATGCTGCTGGCTGTGGGGGAGGGGGGCAGATGGGCTGTGCAGGCTTGTCCTTTGCATTCATGTTCTTGTGTGTAGAAACCCAGCTCGGAGCCATCTCCTGATGTGTAAGAATTTCGCAGACAAACCTTGAGCTAAGCAATGCATTTGTTCCTGAGGAAATGTTTGTCTTAAGCGATGTAAATATCCTATGTATATCCGCTGGACTCTGGCTTCAGGTCGGTTCCCCCAGTAGGCTCAGAAGCGACTTGAACAAAACAGTATATTTTCCTCGTACCTTGTTCTCCTAATCTATGTTAAGGAAATGATATATTTGCCTGGAATACTGCCTTTCTTCAAGATTCATGTCAATCAGTTTTTGGCCCAGGATGACTCACCTGCTGCCAATGTGACCTCAAGGCATGTCGTGGGGGAGGGGCCTGGTGCCATTCCCTGAGACAGTGCCTTTCTTTCCTTAGCTGACTGCTAGTGCCTGTAGAATATCTGGCTAGAGACCAGCAGGGCGTACACCCCGCCTCAAGTCTAAGTCAGCAGCTTTCTCTATCTCATTTATACTTTAATAACAATTGATGACACAAAAGCTCTGAGCGATCAAATCATATCAAATCTTCATTTCAGATTGAAGATGCATTCCATGGTATTGCCATCTTAAGTCTTTCCATTGTTATGGAATACCTGTCCATGTATTCAGGATAGTTTTCAGCCAGGGTGTATAATTTCCAGTGTGCCAGTCTTGTCATCCTCGTTACATCCATGGCAAAGTGTTGTATTCATGTTGACATTATTGAAAGGGAATTTTTTTAAATTCCTTTTCAGATTATTATCTGCTAATATATACAGAAAAAACTGTGTAATCTTTCGTTTTTATCAGTTCGGACAGCTTGATAATTGTCTTTAATTTCTTTCCTTTCTCATACTTTAAGATTTTCCGGGCACCGTACATGTACTGCCTCACCCCTAATCTCAGTCATGTGTTCAAAGAAATTCTGTCCTTTGTTTGTTTACTTATTTTTTGCAACATTGAAATCGTTTTGACTATGCTGGGTCTCTGCTGCAAGATGGAAGTTGCTAGGACCTCTGGACTGCAGTCTTCCATCTTTTATTGACCTCTTGTTGACCTCTGCAGAATCCTGGTTGGCGGGAGCTTGTTAGTTCCTTGTTCCTTACCAGGACCTCCTGTGGTAAGTGTTTTTCTCTTCTCTGTTGCCTGGTAAGGGTGGATGGTTATTGGCATCCCAAAGCTAGCGAGAAGGCAATGGCACCGCACTCCAGTACTCTTGCGTGGAAAATCCCATGGATGGAGGAGCCTGGTAGGCTGCAGTCCATGGGGTCGCTAAGACTCGGACACCACTGAGCGACTTCACGTTCACTTTTCACTTTCATGCATGGGAGGAGGAAATGGCAACCCACTCCAGTGTTCTTGCCTAGAGAACCCCAGGGACTGTGGGGCCTGGTGGGCTGCCTTCTATGGGGTCGCACAGAGTCGGACACGACTGAAACGACTTAGCAGCAGCGGCGGCGGCAGCAGCAGCAGAAGCAGTGCATCGATATCAAAAGAGCTGCAAACAGTCAGGAAGGATCACATATGTCACCGTGAAACACTACTTCTCCACTTAGCCAAAGCTAACCAAAGATTTCTGTTCTAGGTCAACCTAGAAGAGATCACTTAAGAGGTAAAGAAACTTAAACTCCATTAGCAAAGGCAGTTCGGCATCTCAAGAAAACTTGTGCTAGGCACAGAACTCTTTTCTGGGGGTCCACTTTCCCTACAACCTCCTTATCCCATTCTGTACCCATTCCCTTGCTTCTCCCATTCTGAAACTGCCACCTGTAAGACAGAACTACTTCGTTTTCCTTCCTCAAGTGCCATTGCATTCCACATACTTTCTTGTAATAACAAGTCATACATTTCCCTTCAGCAACCAAGAACTGACTTTTATATTGGCATTCGCTATAGCCCGCCCCCCTCCCCCCACCCCCAAGAACAGAACAAAACAAAACAATTGCTTTCTTATATTTAACATGTCAGGATGGTGCCAGACACTATTCATGGAGAGTCAAAAATCTCTTTTGTTTCTGTGTAAAAGGGAGGTCCTTTCAAGTCGTGAATGTTTCAGAACTTTCATTTATTTGGAAATGACCTAGCTATTCAATACACTGTCGTCACAAGGATAGAAACTCGGGTAACCAAAACACCTGGAGAAACGTTTGTTAGTTCAGTTCAGTTCAGTTGCTCAGTCGTGTCTGACTCTTTGGGACCCCGTGGCCTGAAGGACACCAGGCTTCCGTGTCCGTCACCAGCTCCAGGGGCTTGCTCAAACTCATGTCCATCGAGTCAGTGATGCCATCCAACCATCTTATCCTCTGTCATCCCCTTCCCCTCTGCCTTCAATCAAGACTATGAGAGGCAGATATTTTAGAGTATAATTATTGTAAAGAGTTTGTCTAAAAGCTCATATCACATTTATATTTTTTACTTTTGTTGTTGTCGTTTCCAGGTAGTTTCTTGCTGACAAGCTTGTGACAGATATAACAATAGAGCAATTTTTACCTCAAAAGAAACCTAGGCACTATGAACATGTTGTGCTTAGTGTTGTTGACTCTTAGACATGTCTATAATGGAGGAGCAAAACCAAAAATACTAGATATTTAATATTGACTAGTTCCCAGTTCACGGGACTCTGACATTCATTTAGGTCAATGTTTTCTTGTATTTCCAGCAGTTTGATTTGGAAGGGCTGCCTTGTCTTGAGACCACTGAAATCAGAACACAGAACTTGAGCAATATTATCAAAAAACACAAGGCTCACACTGACACATACCTTAATCCAAACAGACAGACAAGACATCTTCCAGGTTTCCGCCTGAGATTTAAAATATTTCTTTGAGCCAGTCTTCTGGGGAGTGGGGGGATGGGGGTGGCAGTGAGGCAGGCTTGGGTAACAAGCTAATTGTTGGTCATTGCATATGCAAAGAACCAGCTTTCCGGGTTCCAAGGAAAAAAGTTTCCTTGGTAACCAACTTTGTCTGGTTCTATAGAATATCATGGCCTTCCTAGGTCAGGTCATCTTGCCTTTCTGTAGTCCTCGTTTTATCCCTAAATCATAGACAGCTTGGATTGTCTCTGTGGGGTGTATGTATTGTCCTCATGTTTGACCTGGCGGCAGCAGCGAGGTCCGAGAGCCTCTCCTGGAAGCGGGCGTGGGGACGGGGCTCAGCGTGAGCCACTGGTGAAGGTGGGCAGCGCCCCTGGAGCGCGGCAGGGGCGGGGCGAACCCGGGCGGCGCAGGGCGGGTGTCGGCTCCTGGCGGGGGTGGGGGAGGGCTTCCCAGTTGTGATCTCGGAGATGGCCACTGCGGCTGGAAACGCGCCGGGAGCGCACCCAGGGCGGGGTAAACCTGGGCTGCACAGGTCGAGATTCCGCTCGCTGTGGGTTGGTGGTCGGTCCCTGTTGTGCTCCCGGTGGTCACCAATGTGGCTGGGAACCCGCCGGGATCCCGGCAGGGCCGGGGCGAAACCTGGCGGCGCGGGGCGGGGTGGGGTTCCGTTCGCAGCGGGGGTCGGCTCCTGGCAGGGGTGGGGGAGGGCTTTTCAGATGTGCTGTTGGGGGTCGCCATTGCGGCTGGGAATGCCCATTTCGTGAACTCCTGGATCCCCAAGGATCGGCATCCATTGGCCACAGCGGAGGGGTGCGGAACACAGGTAAGGGAACGGGGACTGCCTGGAGCAGGGAACCATGTATTCCGCCCTGTGTTGGCACAGTCTCAGAGCTCCCCAACCTGGCGGTCGCAGAAAGGCCTCGTCTTTGGGGTCAAGGCCTTTACCGCTCCACCCCTCTGCTGAAAAACCTCAGAGTCTGCGCGGTTTTCCCAAGCAGCCTAGTGTCCGCTGGAAGTCCAAGGGACAGAACCCTGAATTCTGGCCGGCTGGCCCAGCCCTGCTTCTGGCACTTTGTAGGCCAGCGGGCCCTGGAGCACCTGCTAGGATGGGAAAGGGAAGGGTACGCGAATTGCACCCTGGTGGCCGCCGAGGCAGCAAAAAAGTGGGGAGGGCACCTTACTGCCCTTTAATGGCAGACAGAATCTGTGGATGTCCTGCTGCGTGGGCCTTTTCATGTGGACCTTGTGCAATAAAAGTTTACCGGTGACCTTAGGGAACTTCCCAGTGTGCTTCTGACAGATGAGGGATGCCGAGGAGTTGGCGGGCCTCTCAGAACTCCGCTGGGTTTGGCGCAATGGAAGAGGGCCTCATCTCCAGGGAAGGCAGGAACCTCAGGCTTCCTCTCCGTTTCGGACTCCGACAGCAGGGTCCATGCAGAGTTGGGGCAGGAGAGTCAGGAATCGTCTTGTCTGAGGAAGGGAACTCCGCTTGCCTCTCGAGGTGCTCAGGGGGTCTCAGGCCCCTTGTTGAGCTGTGTGTGGAACCTGCGGGTGTTTCTGGACGATGCACGACAGTGACAGTGCCCCTTCGTGTTGTGCCTTCACCCACTGGCTTGCCTTCGAAGAGGTGTCCGGGCCTCCGGTTCTTTTAAAGAGCGGACAGGGAAATCGGGGTCTTTCGGCATGTGGGACCACCCACGGGGCTAGTCTCAAATTTCCTAGTGAGGCCGGCTTCATCCTGAGGTGTGCCGGGAAGGCCGAGGACCCTTCCTGACAACTCAGGGGGATCGACTCTCCTGTCGCCATCAGGAGGGGAGAAGGGGCTCAGATGAAGTGGGGAAGGAACCCTCGGTGTTACCCTCGAGGGAAACCGGCGTGTGAGGGACTTTTGGGGGATGCATTAAAGGAGTCAGGTACCGTTTCACAGTTCAGGACAGAACCTAGGACTTCCCTTGAGACGCCGTAGCGGGCAAGGGCCTCATCTTGCGAAGACGTTGGAACCATGTGGATTTTCTCGAGTTGCGGCGGGATTCTAGAGTTACGACGGGGATTTCAGGCTTCCTCTTGTATTGGCCTGGGAAGCCTAATCTTCCATTCGAGTTGCGAGGGAAAGCTGGGGGTTGCACTCGAGTCACTGCAGGGCCAAAGAGACCTCATCTAGGTCTGTGTCCGGGACTTAAGGTTCCTCTCAAGGGAAGACAGGGATCTCGGGGTGGCGTTCCAACTCCCCAGGGGAGTCAGGCCTCGTCTCGAGGGCAAGCAAAGGATGCCGCTCTCCTCTCAAGTCGCGATGCAGATCTCTTGGAGCCCACTGAGTGGCCTCAAGGGAGTCAGGCCTCCTCTTCAGTTTGGAGAGAGGACTCGGGATTGCCCTCTGGGTAAGGCAGGAAAAGAAGGCTCTCACCTCGCGAGGACGGGGCCTTCTCAGGGGTTTCCTCGAGCTGCGGCGCCCGTGGGGGTTTTCTCACGAGGCAAGATGAAGATCTCAGGGAGCCTCTCGTGGGGTGCCAGGGAAGTCAGGTCTCCGTGCCCATGGCGAGGGGGAGCGCGTCATGGCTCTCGAGTCATGGGAGAGGACTAGGGCCTCCAGAGGCATTGAAGAAGGACATTCGAGGTCTTTCTGGGGTTGGGGCGGGAAAGCCTCATTTCCCTCGACTTCTGCCGGGGACCTTAGGGAACTTCCCATGGTGCCTCTGATAGGTGAGTGATCCTGTGGAGTTGGCGGGGCCTTTCGGGACTCCGCTGGGCTTGTCGCAAAGGAAGAGGGCCTCACCTCGAGGGGAGGCAGGAACCTTAGGCTTCCTCTCCTTTTCGAACTCCGAACACAGGGTCCCTGCAGAGTTGGGACAGGAGAGTCAGGCCTCGTCTTGTCTGAGGAAGGGAACTCCGCTTGCCTCTCGAATTGCTCAGGGTGTCTCAGGCACCTCGTAGAGCTGTGTGTGGAAACCGCGGGGTATCCCGGACGATGCACGGGGGTGTCAGTACCCCTTCGAGTGGTACCTTCACCCACAGGGTTGCCTTCGAAGAGGTGTCCGGGCATCGGGTTCTTATTCAGAGCGGACTGGGAAATCGGGGTCGTTCGGCATGTGGCACCACCCATGGGGCTCGTCTCGAATTTCCTCGGGAGGCCGGCCTCATCCTGAGGTGTTCCGGGAAAGCCAGGAACCCCTTCCAGACCACGCAGGGGAATCGACTCTCCTGTCGCGATCAGGAGGGGAGAAGGGGCTCAGATGAAGCGGTGACGGGACCCTCGGTGTTCCCCTCGAGGGAACCCGGTGTGTCGGGGAGCTTTGGGGGTCGCATGAAAGCTGTCAGGGACCCTTTCGCCCTTCAGGGCGGAACAGGGGACTTCCCTTGAGACGCCATCGCGTGCAAGGGCCTCATCTTGCGAAGAGGTGGGAACCATGTGGTTTTTCTCGAGTTGCGGCGGGATTCTCAAGTTATGACGGGGATCTCAGGCTTCCTCTTTGGTTGGCCCTGGGAAGCGCAATCTTCCCCTCGAGTTGCGAGGGAAAGCTGGGGGTTGCGCTCGAGTCACTGCAGGGCCGAAGAGACCGCACCTAGGCTTGTGTCTGGGACCTAATATTCCTCTCCAGGGAAGGCAGGGATCTCGGGGTTGCATTCCAGGCTCCCCCGGGGAGTCAGGCCTCGTCTCGAGGGGAAGCCAAGGGCTCCGCTCTCCTCTCGAGTCGCGACGCGGTTCTCTTGGAGCCCCCTGAGCGGCCTCAAGGGAGTCCAGCCTCCTCTTCCGTTTGGAGAGAGAACCCGGGATTGCTCTCCAGGCCATGCAGGAAAAGAAGGCCCTCAGCTCGCCAGGACGGGGGCGTCTCAGGGGTTTCCTCGAGCTGCGGCGCCCGTGGGGGTTTTCTCCCGAGGCACGACGAGGAACTCAGGGAGCCTCTCGTGCGGCGCCAGGGAAGTCAGATTTCCATGCGCGTGGCGAGGGGGAGCGCGTCATGGCTCTCGAGTCACGGGTGGGGACTAGGGCCTCGAGACGCTTTGATGAAGGACTCTCGAGGTCTTTCTTGGGGGGCGGCGGGAAAACCTCTTTTCCCTCGCCTTCTTTCGGGGACCTTAGGGAACTTCCCAGGGTGCCTCTGAGAGGCGAGGGATCCTGTGGAGTTGGCGGGGCCTCTCGGGACTCCGCAGGGTTTGGCGCAATGGAAGAGGCCTCATCTCGGGGGGAGGCAGAAACCCCAGACTTCCTCTCTGTTCGGACTCCGACATCACGGTCCCTGCAGAGTTGGGACAGGAGAGTCAGGCCTCGTCTTTTCTGAGGAATGGAACTCCGCTTGCCTCTCGAGTTGTTCATGGGGTTTCAGACCCCTTGTCAAACTGTGTGTGGAATCTGCAGGTTTTTCCAGACGATGCACGGGGGTGTCAGTGACCCTTCGTTTTTTTTCTTCATCCACAGGGTTGCCTTCGAAGAGGTGTCCGGGCATCGGGTTCTTATGAAGAGCAGACCGGGAAATCGGGGTCGTTCAGCATTTGGCACCACCCACGTGGGTAGTCTCGAATTTCCTCATGAAACCGGCCTCATCCTGAGGTGTGCCGCGAAGGTCATGAAACTCTTCCAGACAAAGCAGAGGAATCGACCCTCCTGTGGCGATCAGGAGGGGAGAAGTGGCTCAGATGAAGTGCTGCTGGGAACCTCGGTGTTTCCCTCAAGTGAGACAGGTATGTCGGGTAGCTTTTGGGGTCGCATAACGCGTTCCAAGTACCGTTTCGCAATTGAAAATGGAAAGTTGGACTTCTCTTGGGGTGCTCCAGCGGGCAAGGGCCTCATTTTGGAATGACTGCGGAACCACTTGGTTTTTCTCGAGTTGCGGTGGGATATTTGAGTCACCACAGGGAATTCATGCTTCCTCTTGTGTTGGCCCACAAAATCTTATCTTCCATTCGAGATTCGAGGAATAGCTGGATGTGCGCTCTAGTCACTGAAGGCAAAAGAGACCCCTCCAAGGCTTGTGTGCAGGACCTAATGTTCATGTCAAGGCTCGACAGAAATCTCGGGGTTGCATTCCAGACTCACCTTGGAGTCAGGCCTCGTCTCGAGGGGAAGCAAAGGACTCCGCTCTCCTCTCGAGTCGCGACACGGGTCTCTTGGAGCCCACTGAGTGGCTTAAAGGGAGTCAAACCTCCTCTGGTGTTTGGAGGGAGGACACGGGATTGCTCTCCAGGCAATGCATGAAATGAAGGCCCTCATCTCCCGATGACTGGGGCATCTCGTAGGTTTTCTCGAGCTGTGGCGCTAGTGTGGGGTTTCTCACGAAGTAAGACTGGGAGCTCAGTGAGCCTCTCACGTGGTGCCAGGGCAGTCAGGTCTCTATGCACGTGGTGAGAGGGAGCCCGTCATTGTTCTTGAGTCATGGTAGGGGATTGGGCCTGAAGACGTGTTAAAGAAGGACTCTCGAGGTCTTTCTTGGGTTGCAGCAGGAAACCCTGGGTTCCATCGACTTGTGCCAGTGACCTCAGGAAGCTTCTCAGCGTGCCTCTGAGAAGTCAGGGTCACTGTGGAGTTGGGAGGGGCCTCTCGGAACTCCACTGGGTTTGGTGCAATGGAAGAGGGCCTCATGACAAGTTGAGGCAGGAACCTCAGGGTTCCTCTCCTGGCTTCGAATGCGCCGGATCTGACTCGGATCCCAGAGTCCCTGCAGAGTTGGGACAGGAGAGTCAGGCCTCGTCTTGTGTGCAGGAATGGAACTCTGCTTGACTCTCGCGTTGTTCATGGGGTGACAGGCCACTTGTCGATTTGTATGTGGAACTTGCGGGTTTTTCTGGACGATGCACCGGGGTGTCACTGCCCCTTCGTGTTGTGCCTTGATCCACAGGATTGCCTTCGAGTTGGGTTCTGCCATCGGGTTCTTATCAAGAGCAGACCAGGGAATCGGGGTCTTTTGGCATGCCGCACCACCCACGAGGCTATGTCTCGAATTTCCTCGTGAGACTGGCCTCATCTTGAGGTGCGCCAGGAAGGTCGGGAACGCCTTCCAGACAAATCAGGGGAATCGAACCTCCTGTCGCGATCAAGAGGGGAGAAGAGTCTCAGATGAAGTGGTGCCGGGAACCTCGGTGTTCTCCTCAAGTGAGAATGGTATGTCGGGAAACTTTTGTGGTCGCATCAAGGGTTCCAAGTAACTTTTCGCTCTTCAATAAGGAACGTGGGACTGCTCTTGAGACGCTGTAGCGGGTAAGGGCCTCATCTTTCGATGACGGGGGAACCACGTGGTTTTTCTTGAGTTGCGGCGGGATTCTCGAGTTACGACGGGGAATTCAGGCTTCCTCTTCAACTGGCCCAGGGAAGTCCAGTTTTCATTCGAATTGCGAGTTAGAACTGGGGATTGCTTTCGAGACACTGCAGGGCCAAATAGACCTCATCTAGGCTTGTGTCCAGGACCTAATGTTCCTCTGCTGGGGCGACAGCGATCTCGGCATTGCATTCTCGACTCATCCAGGGAATCAGGCCTCGTCTCGAGGGGAAGCCAAGGACACCGCTCTCCTGTCAAGTCGCGACGGGTATATCTTGGAGCTCACTGTGTGGCCTAAAATGAGTCAAGCCTCCTGTGGAGTTTGGAGAGAGGACTCAGGATTGCTCTCCAGGCCATACAGCAAAAGAAGGCCCTCATCTCGTGAGGACTGGGGCGTCTCGTGGGTATTCTCGAGCTTCGGCTCCAGTGTGGTGTTGCTCACGAGGTATAATGGGGAGCTCAGGGAGCCTCTCCTGTGGCGCCAGGGAAGTCAGGTTTCTATGCGCGTGGCTAGGGGGAGCGCGTCATTGCTCTTGAGTCATGGTAGGGGAATCGCACCTCAAGACGCGTTGAAGAAGGACTCTCGAGGTCTTTTACGGGTTGGGGCAGGAAACCCTTGCTTCCCTCGGCTTGTGCCGGTGATCTCAGGAAGGTATAAGGGTGCCTCTGAGAAGTCAGGGATACTGTGCAGTTGGGAGGGGCCTCTCGGGACTCCACTGGGTTCGGTGCAATGGAAGAGGGCCTCATCTCGAGTGGAGGCAGGAAATTCATGTTTCCTCTCCTGACTTCCCCTGGGCCAGATCTGACTCAGATCGCAGTTTCGCTGCAGAGTTCGAACAGGAGAGTCAGGGCTCGTCTTGTGTGGAGGAATGGAACTCTGCTTGCCTCTCCAGTTGTTCACGGGGTGACAGGTCACTTCTCTAGCTGTGTGTGGTACCTGCGGGTTTCTCCGGACGATACCCGGGGGTGTCAGTGCCCCTTCGTGTTGTGCCTTCATCAAAAGGGTTATCTTCAAAGAGGTGTCTGAGCATTGGGATCTTATCAAGAGCGAACCGGGAAATCGGGGTCTTTAGGCATGTGTCACCATCCACGAGGCTATGTCTCGAATATCCTCGTGAGACCGGCCTCATCCTGAGATGCACCGGGAAAGGCGGGAACCCCTTCAGACAAAACAGGGGAATCGACCCTCCTGTCGCGATCAGGAGGGGAGAAGGGGCCCAGATGTAGTGGTACTGGGAACCTCGGTGTTCTCCTCGAGTCAGACCGGTGTGTCGAGGAACTTTTGTGGTCGCATCAAGGGTGCCAATACCGTTTCGCACTTCAAGACGGAACGTGGGACTTCTCTTGAGACGCTGTAGGGGGCAAGGGCCTCATCTTGCGATGACAGGGGAACCACGTGGCGTTTCTCGAGTTGTGGCGGGATTCTCGAGTTTCGAAGGGGAATACAGTCTTCCTCATGTGTTGGCCCAGGGAAGTCCTATCTTCCATTCGAGTTTCAAGGGAGAGCTGGGGATTGTCCACGAGTCACTGCAGGGCAAAATAGACCTCATCTAGGCTTGTGTCCAGGACTTAATGTTCATCCCTAGGGGCGACAGGGATCTCGGGCTTGCATACCAGACTCACCCGGGGAATCAGGCCTCGTCTCGAGGGGAAACAAAGAACTCCGCTGTCCTTTTGAGTCGCGATGGGTATCTCTTGGAGCCCACTGTGTGCCCTAAATGGAGTCAAGCCTCCTGTGGTGTTTGGATAGAGGACTCGGGATTCCTCTCCAGGCCATGCAGGAAAAGAAGGCCCTCATCTCGCGATGACGGCGGCATCTCGTGGGTTTTCTAGACTGCCGCACTAGTTCCAGGTTTCTGACGAGGTACGAGAGGGAGCTCAGGGAGCCTCTGTGTGGCGCCAGGGAAGTCAGGTCCCCATGAGATGGCTAGGGGGAGTTCGTCATTGCTCTCGAGTCATGGTAGGGTAATCGGGCCTCAAGACGGGTTGAAGAAGGACTCTCGAGGTCTTTCTCGGGTCACTGCATAAAACCCAGGGTTCCCTTGACTTGTGCCTGCGACCTCAGGGAGCTTCTCAGAGTGCCTCTGAGAAGTCAGGGATACTGTGCAGTTTGGAGGGGCCTCTCGAGACTCCTCTGCATTTGGTGGAATGTAAGAGGGACTCATCTCGAGTTGAAGCAGGAACCTCAGTGTTCCTCTCCATTTCTGACTCAGATCGCAAGGTCCCTGCATGTTGGTACAGGAGAGTCAGGCCTCGTCTTTTCTGGAGGATGGGACTCCTCTTGCCTCTCGAGTTGTTCTCGAGGTGACAGGCCACTTGTCGAGCTGTGTGTGTAACCTGCCCGTTTTTCCGGATGATGCACAGGTGTGTTAGTGCCCCTTCGTGTTGTACCTTCATACTCAAGGCTGCCTTCCAAGAGGTGTCTGAGCATCGGATTCTTATCAAGAGCGAACCGGGAAATTGGAGTCTTTCGGCAAGTGGCACCACCCACAAAGCTACGTATCGAATTTCCCCATGAGACCGGCCTCATCCTGAGTTGTGCAGGGAAGGTCTGGCCCCCTTACAGAAAAAGCAGGGGAATCGACCCACCGGTCACGATCAGGAGGGGAGAAGGGGCTTAAATGAAGTGGTGCCGGGAACCTCGGTGTTCCACTAGAGTGAGACCGGCGTGTTGGGGGACTTTTGGGGTCGCATCAAGGGTGCCAAGTACCGTTTCGCATTTCAAGACGGAACCTGGGACATCTTTTGAAACGCTGTAGCGGGCAAGGGCCTCATCTTGCGATGACGGGAGAACCACGTGGTTTTGCTCGAGTTGCGGCGAGATTCTCGAGTTATGACCGGGAATTTAGGCTTCCTCTTGTTGGCCTTGAAATCCAATCTTCCATTCGGGTTGCGAGGGGGAGCTGGGGATTGCGCTAGAGTCACTGCAGGGCAAAAGAGACCTAATCTAGGCTTGTGTCCAGGATCTAATGTTGCTCTCCAGGGGCGACAGGGATCTCGGGTTTGCATTCCAGACTCATCCGGGGAGTCAGTTCTCACCTCGAGGGTAAGCAAAGAAGTCCGCTCTCGTCTCGAGTCGCGATGGGTATCTCTTGGAGCCCAATGTGTGCACTAAAGGGAGTCAAGCCTCCTGTGGAGTTTGGAGAGAGGACTCGGGATTGGATTCCAGGCCATGCAGGAAAAGAAGGCCCTCATCTCGAGATGACGGTGGCGTCTCGTGGGTTTTCTTGAGCTGTGGCGCCAGTGTGGGGTGTCTCATGAAGTACCACGGGGATCTCAGGGAGCCTCTTGTGTGGCGCCAGGAAAATCCAGTATTCCATTCGAGTTGCAAGTTAGAACTGGGGATTGCTCTCCAGTCACTGCAGGGCAAAATAGACATCATCTACGCTTGTGTCCAGGACCTAGTGTTCCACTACTGGGCCGACAGGGATCTCAGGGTTGCATTCTCGACTCACCCGGAGAGTCAGGCCTCATCTTGAGGGGAAAAAAAGGACTCCGCTCTCCTGTCGAGTCGCGACGGGTATCTCTTGGAGCCCACTGCGTGGTGTAAAGGGAGTGAAGCCTCCTATGGAGTTTGGAGAGATGACTCGGGATTGTTTTCCTGGCCATGCAGGAAAAAAGGCCCTCATCTCGCGATGACGGGGGCGTCTCGTGGGTTTTCTCCAGCTGCGGCGCCAGTATCAGATTTCTCACGAGGTATGACGGGGAGCTCAGAGAGCCTCTCGTGTGGTGCTAGGGACGTCAGGTCTCCGTGCGTGTGGTGAAGGGGAGTGCGTGATTGCTCTCGAGTCATAGTAGGCGAATCTGGCCTCAAGACGCATTGAAGAAGGACTCTCGAGGTCTTTCTCGGGTTGCGGCAGGGAACCCTGGGTTCCCTCGACTTGTGTCGGTGACTTCAGGCAACTTCTCAGTGTGCCTCTGAGAATTCAGGGTCACTGGATTTGGGAGGGGCCTTTCGTTACTCAACTGGGTTTGGTGCAATCGAAGAGGGCCTCATCTCGAATGGAGGCAGGAACATCAGGGGTCCTCTCCATTTCTGACTCGGGTCGCAGGCTACCTGCCGAGTATGGACAAGAGAGTCACGCCTCATCTTCTGTGGAGGAATGGATCTCCGCTTGCCTTTCGAGTTGTTCACAGAGTGACAGGCCACTTGTTGAGCTGTGCGTGGAACCTGCGGGTTTTTCCGGACGATGCACAGGGGTGTCAGTGCCCCTTCGTGTTGTGCCTTCATCCACAGGGTTGCCTTCAAAGAGGTGTCCGGGCATCGGGTTCTTTTCAAGAGCGTACCGGAAAATTGGGGTCTTTCAGCATGTGGTACCACCCACGAGGCTATGTCTCGAATTTCCTCGGGAGACCGGCCTCATCCTGAGGTGCGCCGGGAAGGTAGGGAAACCTTGCAGACAAAGCAGGGGAATCGACCCACCGGTCGCGATCAGAAGGGGAGAAGGGGCTCAGATGAAGTGGTGCCGGGAACCTCGGTGGTCCCCTCGAGTGAGACCGGTATGTCACGGCACTTTTGAGGTCGCATCAAGGGTGCCAAGTACAGTTTCGCACTTCAAGACGGAACGTGGGAATTCTCTGGAGATGCTCTAGCGGGCAAGGGCCTCATATTGCTATGACGAGGGAAACACGTGGTTTTTCTCAAGTTGCGGCGGGATTCTCGAGTTACGACGGGGAATTCAGGCTTCCTCTTGTGTTGGCCCAGGAAGTCCAATCTTCCATTCAACTTGTCAGAGAGAGCTGGGGGTTGCTCTCGAGTCACTTCAGGGCAAAGAGTCCTCATCTAGGCTTGGGTCCAGGACGTAGTGTTCCTCTCCAGGGGCAACAGGGATATCGGGGTCGCATTCCAGTCTCACCCGGTGGGTCACGCCTCGTCTCGAGTGGAAGCAAAGGACTCCACTATCCTCTCGAGTGCGACGTGTAACTCTTTGAGCCCAATGAGTGGCCTAAAGTGAGTCAAGCGTCCTGTGTAGCTTGGACAGAGGGTTCACGCTTGATCTGCATACCATGCAGTTAAAGATGGCCCTCCTCTCGTGATGACGGGAGCGTCTCATGGGTTTTTCTCGAGCTGCGGCGCCAGTGTGGGGTTTCTCACGAGATATGATGGGGAGATCAGGGAGCCTCTCGTGCAGCACCAGAGAAGTCAGGCCTCCATGCGTGTGGCCAGGCAGATCGCGTCATTGCTCTGGAGTCATGGGAGGGACTAGGGCCTCAAGACGCATTTACGAAGGACTCTCGAGGTCTTTCTTGGGTTGGGGCGGGAAACACTCGTTTCCCTCGACCTCTACCGGGGACCTTAGGGAACTTCCCAGGTGCCTCTGAGAGGTGAGGGATACTGAGGAGTTAGAGGGGCCTCTCGGGACTCCACTAGGTTTGACGAAATGAAAGAGGGCCTCATCTCGATTGGAGGCAGGAACTTCAGGCTTCCTCTCCATTTCTGACTCCGACCGCAGGGTCCCTGCAGGGTTGGGACAGGAGAGTCAGGCCTCGTCTTGTCTGAGTAATGGAACTCTGCTTGCCTCTCGAGTCGTTCAGTGGGTCTCAGGCCCCTTGTCGAGCTGTGTGTGGAACCTGCGGGTGTTTCCAGAAGATGCACGGGGGTTTCATTGCCCCTTCATTTTGTGCCTTCCCCCACAGGGTTGCCTTCAAAGAGGTGTCCGAGCATCGGGTTCATTTCAAGAGCGGACCGGGAAATCGGGGTCGTTCGGCATGTGGCACCACCCACGTGGCTCATCTCGAATTTTCTCGTGAGACCAGCATCATCCTGAGGTGCACCGGGAAGGCTGGGAACACCTTCCACACAAAGCAGGGGAATCGACTCTCCTGTCGCGATCAGGAGGGGAGATGGGGCTCAGATGAAGTGGGGCCGGGACTCTAGGTGTTCCAATCGAGGGAACCCGGCGTTTCAGGGAACTTTAGGGGTCGCATCAAGGGAGCCAAGTACCGTTTCCGACTTCAGGACGGAACATGGGACTTCCCTGGAGACGCTGTAGCGGGCAAGGGCCTCATCCTGTGAAGACGTTGGAACCACGTCGTTTTTCTCGAGTTGCGTCTGGATTCTCGAAAACGACGGGGATTTCAGGCTTCCTCTTGGGTTGGCCCTGGGAAGCCCAATCTTCCCTGGAGTTGCGAGGGAAAGCTGGGGGTTCTGCTCGAGTCACTACAGGGCCAAAGAGACCTCATTGAGGCGTGTGTCCAGGACCTAACATTCCTCTCCCGGGAAGGCAGGGATCTCGGGGTTGCATCCAGGCTCCCCCGGGGAGTCAGGCCTCGTCTCGAGGGGAAGCCAAGGACTCCGCTCTCCTCTCGAGTCGCACCGGGTATTTCTTGGACCCAACTGAGTGGCCTAAAGGGAGTCAATCCTCCTGTGAAGTTTGGAGAGAGGACCAGGGATTGCTCTCCAGGTCAGGCAGGAAAAGAAGGCCCCCATCTCTCCTTGACGGGGGCATCTTGTGGTTTTTCTCGAACTGCTGCGCCACTGTGGGTTTTCTCACGAGGTATGATGGGGTACTCAGGGAGCCTCTTGTGTGTTACTAGGGAAGTCAGTTTTCCTGCTTGTGGCGAGGGGAGCGCGTCCTTGCTCTGGAGACATGGTAGGGGAATCGGGCATCAAGAGATGTTGAAAAAGGACTCTCCAAGTCTTTCTTGGGTTACTTCAGGAAACTCTGGGTTCCCTCAACTTGTGCCAGTGACCTCAGGTAGCTTCTCAGGGAGCCTCTGAGAATTCAGGGATACTGTGGTGTTGGGAGGGGCCTCTCGGGACACCACTGAGTTTGGTTCAATGGAAGAGGGCCTCTTCTCTAGTTGAGGCAGGAACCTCAGGGTTCCTCTCCATCTCTGACTCCGATCGCAGGGTCCCTGAAGAGTTGGGACAGGAGAGTAAGGCCTCATCTTGTGTGAAGGAATGCAACTTCACTTGCCTCTCGAGTTGTTCACGGGGTGACAGTCCACATTTGGAGCTGTGAGTGGAATCGGCGGGTTTTTCCAGACGATGCATGGGGATGTCAGTGTCCCTTCGTGTTGTGCCTTCATCCACAGGGTTGCCTTCGAAGAGATGTCCGGGCGTCAGGTTCTTATCTAGAGTGGACCGGGAATTCGGGATCTTTCAGCATGTGGCACCAACCATGAGGCTACTTTTCGAATTTCCTCATGAGACCGGCCTCATCCGGAGGTTCACGGGGAACGTCGGGAACCCTTGCAGACAAAGCATGGGAATCGACCCTCCTGTCGCGATCAGGAGGGGTGAAGGGGCTCACAGGAAGTGGTGCCGTGAACTTTGGTGTTTCCCTCGAGTGAGACCGGTATGTCAGGGAACTTTGGGGGTCGCATCAAGGGTGCCAAGTACCGTTTTGTACTTCAGGATGGAACGTGGGACTTCCCTTGATACGCTGTAGCGGCCAAGGGCCTCATCTTGCGATGACGGGGGAGCCACGTGGTTTTTCTCGAGCTGCGGCGGGATTCTCGAGTTACGACGGGGATTTCAGGCTTCCTCTTGTGTTGGGCCAGGGAAGTCCAATCATCCATTCGAGTTGCGAGGGAGAGCTGGGGGTTGCGCTCGAGTCACTGCAGGACAAAGGAGACCTCATCTAGGCTTCTGTCCAGGACCTAATGTTCCTCTCCAAGGGCCACAGGGATCTCAGGTTTGCATTCCAGACTCACCCAGGGAGTCAGGCCTCGTGTCGAAGGGAAGCAAAGGACTCCGCTCTCCTTTCGAGTCGCGACGGGCACCTCTTGGAGCCCACTTTGTGGCCTAAAGGGAGTCAAGCCTCCTGTGAAGTTTGGAGAGAGGACTTGGGACTGCTCTCCAGGCCATGCAGGAAAAGATGGCCCTCATCTCGCGATGACGGAGGGGTCTTGTGGGTTTTCTCGAGCTGCGGCGCCAGTGTGGGGTTTCACACGAGGCACGACAGGGAGCTCAGGGAGCCTCTCATGTGGCGCCAGGGAAGTCAGGTCTCCATGTGCGTGGCGAGGGGGAGCGCGTTATTGCTCTCGAGCCATGGTAGGGGAATCTGACCTCAAGACGCATTGAAGAAGGACTCTCGAGGTCTTTCTTCGGTTGTGGCAGGAAACCCTTATTTCCCTCGACGTTTGCCGGTGGCCTCAAGGAGCTTCTCAGAATGCCTATGAGAAGTCAGGGATACTGTGGAGATGGGAGTGGCCTCTCGGGACTCCACTGGGTTTGTTTTAATGGAAGAGGGCCTCATCTCGGGTTGAGGCAGGAACCTCAGGTTTCCTCTCCATTTCTGACTCAGATCGAAGCGTGCCTGCAGAGTTGGGATTGGATACTCAGGCCTCGTCTTGTCTGAGGAAGGGAACTCCGCTTGCCTCTCTCGTTGTTTAAGGGGTGACAGGCCAGTTGTGGAGCTGTATGTGGATCCTGTGGGATTTTCCGGACGATGAACAGGGTTGCCAGTGCCCCCTCGTGTAGTGCCTTCATCCACAGGGTTGCCTTAGAAGAGGTGTCCGGGCATCGGGTTCTTATCAAGAGCAAGACCGAGAAATCGTGGTCTTTCGGCACGTGGCACCAACACGAGGCTACGTCTCGAATTTCTTCGTGAGACTGGCCTCATCCTGAGGTGCGCCATGAAGGTCGGGAACCCCTTCTAGACAAAGCAGGGGAATAGACCTTCCTGCCGTGATCAGGAGGGGAGAAGGGGCTCAAATGAAGTGGTGCCAGGACCTTCGGTGAGACCGGTATATTGGGGAACTTTTGGGGTCGCATCAAGGGTGCCAAGTAGCATTTCGAACTTTATGACGAAACATGAGGCTTCTCTTGAGACTCTGTAGCGGGCAAAGGCCTCATATTGCGATTAATGGGGAACCACGTGGTTTTTAAGAGTTGCGGCGGGATTCTCGAGTTAAGACGGGAAATTCAGGCTTCCTCTTGTGTTGGCCCAGTGAAGTCCAGTCTTCCATTAGAGTTGCGAGGGAGAGCTAGGGATTGCGCTTGAGTTACTGCAGGGCAAAAGAGACCTTATCTAGGCTTGTGTCCAGGACATCATGTTCGTCTCCAGGGGGGACAGGGATCTCGGGGTTGCTTTCCTAATGCACGCGGGGAGTCAGTCCTTGTCTCGAGGGGAAGCGAAGGACTCCGCTCTCCTCTCGAGTTGCGACGGGTATCTCTTGGAGCCCACTGAGTGGCCTAAAGGGAGTCAAGCCTCCTGTGGAGTTTGGAGAGAGGACTCGGGATTGCTCTCCAGGCGATGCAGGAAAAGAAGGCCATCATCTCGCGATGAAGGGGGCGTCTCGTGGGTTTTCTCGAGTTGCAGCGCCAGTGTGGGGTTTCTCATGAGGTAGTACGGGGAGCTCAGGGAGCCTCTCATGTGGCGCTTGGGAAGTCAGGTCTCCATGCGCATTGCGAGGGGGAGCGCGTCATTGCTCTAGAGTCATGGTAGGTGTATCGGGCCTCAAGAACCGTTAAAGAAGGACTTTCAAGGTGTTTCTTGGGTCACGGCAGTAAACCCTGGGTTCCCTCGACTAGTGCCGGTGGCCTCAGGGAGCTTCTCAGTGTGCCTCTGAGAAGTCAAGGATACCCTGGAGTTGGGAGAGCCCTCTCGGGACTCCACTGGGTTTGGTGCAATAGAAGAGGGCCTCATCTCGAGTGGAGGCAGGAACCTCAGGGTTCATCTCCATTTCTAACTCTGATCGCAGGGTCCCTGCAGAGTTGGGACAGGAGAGTCAGGCCTCGTCTTGTAAGGAGGAATGGAACTCCGCTTGCCTCTCGAGTTATTCACGGGGTGACAGGCAACTTGTCGAACTGTGTTTGGAATCTGCGGGTTTTTCCAGACGATGCACGAGGGTGTCAGTGCCCCTTCGTGTTGTGCCTTCTTCCACAGGGTTGTCTTTGAAGAGGTGTCCGGGCATCGGGTTCTTATCAAGAGCGGACCGGGGAATCGGGGTCTTTCGGCATGTGTTACCACCCATGAAGCTACATCTCAAATATTCTCGTTAGACCGGCCTCATCCTGAGGTGCGCCGGGAAGGTTGGGAACCCCTTCCATACAAAGCACGGGAGTCGACCCTCCAGTCGCAATCAGGAGGGGAGAAGTGGCTCAGATGAAGTCGTACCGGGAACCTCGGTGTTCCCCTCGAGAGAGACCAGGGTGTCGGGGAACTTTTGGAATCGCATCAAGGGTGCCAAGTTTTCACACTTGAAGTGTGAAAACACTTCAAGAAGAAACCTGGGACTTCTCTTTAGACGCTGTAGCGGGCAAGGGCCTCATCTTGCGATGACGGGGTAACCATGTGGTTTTTCTCGAGTTGCGGCGGGATTCTCGAGTTACGATGGGGAATTCAGGCTTCCTCTTGTGTTGGCCCAGGGAAATCCAATCTTCCATTGGAGTTGTGGGAGAGAGCTAGGGATTGCTCTCGAGTCACTTCAGGGCAAAAGAGACCTCATCTAAGCTTGTGTCCAGGACCTAATGTTCCTCTCCAGGGGCGACAGAGATCTCGGGGTTGCATTTTAGACGCACCCGAGGAGTCAGGCCTCATCTCGAGAGGAAGGAAAGGACTCTGCTCTGCTCTCGAGTCCCCACGGGTATTTCTTGGAGACCACTGAGTGGCCTAAAGGGAGTCAAGCCTCCTGTGGATTTTTTTTTTAATTTTATTTTATTTTTAAACTTTACATAATTGTATTAGTTTTTCCAAATATCAAAATGAATCCACCTCAGGTATACATGTGCTCCCCATCCTGAACCCTCCTCCCTCCTCCCCCCCATAGCATCCCTCTGGGTCGTCCCAGTGCACTAGCCCCAAGCATCCAGTGTCATGCATCAAACCTGGACTGGCAACTCTTTTCATACATGATATTTTACATGTTTCAATGCCATTCTCCCACATCTTCCCACCTTCTCCCTCTCCCACAGAGTCCATAAGACTCTTCTATACCTCAGTGTCTCTTTTGCTGTCTCGTACTCAGGGTTATTGTTACCGTCTTTCAAAGTTCCATATATATGCGTTAGTATACTGTATTGGTGTTTTTCTTTCTGGCTTACTTCACTCTGTATAATAGGCTGCAGTTTCATCCACCTCATTAGAACTGATTCATTCTATTCTTTTTAATGGCGGAGTAATACTCCATTGTGTATATGTACCACAGCTTTCTTATCCATTCATCTGCTGATGGACATCTAGGTTGCTTCCATGTCCTGGCTATTAGAAACAGTGCTGCAATGAACATTGGGGTACACGTGTCTCTTTCCCTTCTGGTTTCCTCAGTGTGTATGCCCAGCAGTGGGATTGCTGGATCATAAGGCAGTTCTATTTCCAGTTGTTTAAGGAATCTCCACACTGTTCTCCATAGTGGCTGTACTAGTTTGCATTCCCACCAACAGTGTAAGAGGGTTCCCTTTTCTCCACACCCTCTCCAGCATTTATTATTTGTAGACTTTTGGATTGCAGCCATTCTGACTGGCGTGAAATGGTACCTCATAGTGGTTTTGATTTGCATTTCTATGATAATGAGTGATTTTGAGCATCTTTTCATGTGTTTGTTAGCCATCTGTATGTCTTCTTTGGAGAAACGTCTATTTAGTTCTTTGGCCCATTTTTTGATTGAGTCATTTATTTTTCTGGAGTTGAGCTGTAGGTGTTGCTTGTATATTTTTGAGATTAGTTGTTTGTCAGTTGCTTCATTTCCTATTATTTTCTCCCATTCTGAAGGCTGTCTTTTCACCTTGCTAATAGTTTGCTTTGATGTGCAGAAGCTTTTAAGGTTAATTAGGTCCCATTTGTTTATTTTTGCTTTTATTTCCAATATTCTGGGAGGTGGGTCATAGAGGATCCTGCTGTGATGTATTTCAGAGAGTGTTTTTCCTATGTTCTCCTCTAGGAGTTTTATAGTTTCTGGTCTTACGTTTAGATCTTGAATCCATTTTGAGTTTATTTTTGTGTATTGTGTTAGAAAGTGTTCTAGTTTCATTCTTTTACAAGTGGTTGACCAGATTTCCCAGCACCGCTTGTTAAAGAGATTGTCTTTAATCCATTGTATATTTTTGCCTCCTTTGTCAAAGATAAGGTGTCCATATGTGTGTGGATTTATCTCTGGGCTTTCTATTTTGTTCCACTAATCTATATTTCTGTCTTTGTGCCAGTACCATACTGTCTTGATAACTGTGGCTTTGTAGCGGAGCCTGAAATCAGGTAGGTTGATTCCTCCAGTTCCATTCTTCTTTCTCAAGATCGCTTTGGCTATTCGAGGTTTTTTGTATTTCCATACAAATTGTGAAATTATTTGTTCTAGCTCTGTGAAGAATACTGTTGGTAGCTTGATAGGGATTGCATTGAATCTATAAATTGCCTTGGGTAGTATACTCATTTTCACTATATTGATTCTTCCAATCCATGAACATGGTATATTTCTCCACCTATTAGTGTCCTCTTTGATTTCTTTCACCAGTGTTTTATAGTTTTCTATATATAGGTCTTTAGTTTCTTTAGGTAGGTATATTCCTAAGTATTTTATTCTTTCCGTTGCAATGGTGAATGAAATTGTTTCCTTAATTTCTCTTTCTGTTTTCTCATTATTAGTGTATAGGAATTCAAGGGATTTCTGTGTGTTGATTTTATATCCTGCAACTTTACTATAGTCATTGGCTAGTTCTAGTAATTTTCTGCTGGAGTCTTTAGGGTTTTCTATGTAGAGGATCATGTCATCTGCAAACAGTGAGAGTTTTACTTCTTCTTTTCCAATTTGGATTCCTTTTGTTTCTTTTTCTGCTCTGATTGCTGTGGCCAAAACTTCCAAAGCTATGTTGAATAGTAATGGTGAAAGTGGGCACCCTTGTCTTGTTCCTGACTTTAGAGGAAATGCTTCCAATTTTTCACCATTGAGGATAATGTTTGCTGTGGGTTTGTCATATATAGCTTTTATTATGTTGAGGTATGTTCCTTCTATTCCTGCTTTCTGGAGAGTTTTTATCATAAATGGATGTTGAATTTTGTCAAAGGCTTTCTCTGCATCTATTGAGAAAATCATATGGTTTTTATTTTTCAATTTGTTAAGGTGGTGTATTACATTGATTGATTTGCGGATATTGAAGAATCCTTGCATCCCTGGGATAAAGCCCACTTGGTCATGGTGTATGATCTTTTTAATGTGTTCTTGGATTCTGATTGCTAGAATTTTGTTAAGGATTTTTGCATCTATGTCATCAGTGATATTGGCCTGTAGTTTTCTTTTTTTGTGGGATCTTTGGCAGGTTTTGGTATTAGGCTGATGGTGGCCTCATAGAATGAGTTTGGAACTTTACCTTCCTCTGCAATTTTCTGGAAGAGTTTGAGCAGGATAGGTGTTAGCTCTTCTCTAAATTTTTCGTAGAATTCAGCTGTGAAGCCGTCTGGACCTGGGCTTTTGTTGGCTGGAAGATTTTTGATTACAGTTTCAATTTCCGTGCTTGTGATGGGTCTGTTAAGATTTTCTAGTTCTTCCCTGGTCCAGTTTTGGAAAGTTGTACTTTTCTAAGAATTTGTCCATTTCTTCCACGTTGTCCATTTTATTGGCATATAATTGTTGATAGTAGTCTCTTATGATCCTTTGTATTTCTGTGTTTTCTGTTGTGATCTCTCCATTTTCATTTCTAATTTTATTGATTTGATTTTTCTCCCTTTGTTTCTTGATGAGTCTGGCTAATGGTTTGTCAATTTTATTTATCGTTTCAAAGAACCAGCTTTTGGTTTTGTTGATTTTTGCTATGGTCTCTTTTGTTTCTTTTGCATTTATTTCTGCTCTAATTTTTAAGATTTCTTTCCTTCTACTAACCCTGGGGTTCTTCATTTCTTCCTTTTCTAGTTGCTTTAGGTGTAGAGTTAGGTTATTTATTTGACCTTTTTCTTGTTTCTTGAGGTGTGCCTGTATTGCTATGAACTTTCCCCTTAGGACTGCTTTTACCGTGTCCCACAAGTTTTGGGTTGTTGTGTTTTCATTTTCATCCGTTTCTATGCAAATTTTGATTTCTTTTTTTGATTTCTTCTGTGATTTGTTGGTTATTCAGCAGCGTGTTGTTCAGCCTCCATATGTTGGAATTTTTAATAGTTTTTCTCCTGTAATTGAGATCTAATCTTACTGCATTGTGGTCAGAAAAGATGCTTGGAATGATTTCTATTTTTTTGAATTTACCAAGGCTAGCTTTATGGCCCAGGATGTGATCTATCCTGGAGAAGGTTCCATGTGCACTTTAGAAAAAGGTGAAATTCATTGTTTTGGGATGAAATGTCCTATAGATATCAATTAGGTCTAACTGGTCTATTGTATCATTTAATGTTTGTGTTTCCTTGTTAAATTTCTGTTTAGTTGATCTATCCATAGGTGTGAGTGGGGTATTAAAATCTCCAACTATTATTGTGTTAGTGTTAATTTCTCCTTTCATACTTGTTAGCATTTGTCTTACATACTGTGGTGCTCCCGCGTTGGGTGCATATATATTAATAATTGTTATATCTTCTTCTTGGATTGATCCTTTGATCATTATGTAGTGACCTTCTTTGTCTCTTTTCACAGCCTTTGTTTTAAAGTCTATTTTATCTGATATGAGTATCGCTACTCCTGCTTTCTTTTGGTCCCTATTTGCATGGAAAATCTTTTTCCAGCCCTTCACTTTCAGTCTGTATGTATCCCCTGTTTTGAGGTGGGTCTCTTGTAGACAACATATGTAGGGGTCTTGTTTTTGTATCCATTCAGCCAGTCTTTGTCTTTTGGTTGGAGCATTCAACCCATTTACGTTTAAGGTAATTACTGATAAGTATGATCCCATTGCCATTTACTTTATTGTTTGGAGTTCGAATTTATACACCGTTTTTGTGTTTCCTGTTTAGTATTTGTTGGAGAGCTGGTTTGGTGGTGCAGAATTCTCTCAGCTTTTGCTTGTCTGAAAAGCTTTTGATTTCTCATTCATACTTGAATGAGATCCTTGCTGGGTACAATAATCTGGGCTGTAGGTTATTTTCTTTCATCATTTTAAGTATGTCTTGCCATTCCCTCCTTGCTTGAAGAGTTTCTATTGAAAGATCAGCTGTTATCCTTATGGCAATTCCCTTGTGTGTTATTTGTTGTTTTTCCCTTGCTGCTTTTCATATTTGTTCTTTGTGTTTGATTTTTGTTAATGTGATTAATATGTGTCTTGGGGAGTTTCGCCTTGGCTTTATCCTGTTTGGGACTCTCTGGGTTTCTTGGACTTGAGTGGGTATTTCCTTCCCCATTTTAGGGAAGTTTTCAACTATTATCTCCTCAAGTATTTTCTCACGGTCTTTCTTTTTGTCTTCTTCTTCTGGGACCCCTATGATTCGAATGTTGTAGCGTTTACTATTGTCCTGGAGGTCTCTGAGATTGTGCTCATTTCTTTTAATTCGTTTTTCATTTATCCTCTCTGATTCATTTATTTCTACCATTCTATCTTCGAATTCACTAATCCTATCTTCTGCCTCTGTTATTCTACTATTTGTTGCCTCCAGAGTGTTTTTAATTTCATTTATTGCATTATTCATTATATATTGACTCTTTTTTTATTTCTTCTAGGTCCTTGTTAAACCTTTCTTGCATCTTCTCAATCCTTGTCTCCAGGCTATTTATCTGTGATTCCATTTTAATTTCAAGATTTTAGATCCATTTCACTCTCCTTATTCGGAATTCTTTATCAGGTAGATTCCCTATCTCTTCCTCTTTTGTTTGGTTTGGTGGGCATTTATCCTGTTCCTTTATCTGCTGGGTATTCCTCTGTCTCATCTTGTTTAAATTGCTGAGTTTGGGGTGTCCTTTCTGTATTCTGGCAGTTTGTGGAGTTCTTTAATGTGGCATTTCCTCGCTGTGTGTGGGTTTGTACAGGTGTCTTGTCAAGGTTTCCTGGTTAGGGAAGCTTGTGTCCGTGTTCTGGTGGGTGGAGCTGTATTTCTTCTCTCTGGAGTGCAATGAAGTGTCCAGTAATGAGTTATGAGATGTCTGTGGTTTTGGGGTGACTTTGGGCAGCCTGTATCTTGAAGCTCAAGGCTGCGTTCCTTTGTTGCTGGAGAATTTGCTTGGTATGTCTTGCCCTGGAACTTGTTGGCCCTTGTGTGGTGCTTGATTTCAGTGTCGGTATGGAGGCATTTGATGAGCTCCTGTCAATTAATGTTCCTTGGAGTCAGGAGTTCCCTGGAGGCAGGGTTTGGACTTAAGCCTCCTGCTTCCAGTTATCTGTCTTACTTTTACAGTAGTTTCAAAACTTCTCCTTCTATACAGCACCATTGATAAAACATCTACTTTAAAGAAGAAAAGTTTCTCTACTGTGAGGGTCAATCAGAAAGGTTCACAGCGTTACATGGAGAAGAGAAGAGGGAGGAGGGAGTTAGAGGTGACCCAAATGAGATGAGGTGGAATCAACAGTGGAGAGAGTGGGCTGGCCAGTAGTCACTTCCTTATGTGCACTCCACAACTGGACCGCTCAGAGATGTTCACAGAGTTATACAGAGACGAGAAGAAGGAGGAAGGAGACAGAGGTGGCCAGAAGGATAAAAGGGGGGAATGAAAAGGAGGGAGACAGATCCAGCCAGTAATCAGTTCCCTAAGTGTTCTCCACCGTCTGGAATACACAGAAATTCACAGAGTTGGGTAGAGTAGAGAGGGGTTAGGGAGGAGACACAGGCGACCTGGTGGAGAAAAAGGAGAGTCCAAAGGGAGAGAGAGCAGTCAAGCCAGTAATCTCGCTCCCTAGTGAAAAATGGGTACTGAAGATTGGGTTCTTAAAGGTACAAAATTGGTAACAAATACATAAAAGCAAAAATTAAAAATCTAGAGTAGAGTTTGGACTTTCAAAAATACGATGTTAAAGAAAAGAAGAAGGAAAAGAAAGAGAGAAAAAACGAACAAAGAAAAACAAACAAGGTCGCAAAAATTATCAAGAAAATACAGGTACAAAATTGATAACTAATACCAAAAAGCAAAAATTAAAAATCTAGAGTAGAGTTTGGAATTTCAAAAATACAATGTTAAAAAAACGGAAGAAGAAAACTAAAGAGAAAACAAACAAACAAAAACAAGCAGTGTCGCAAAAATTATAAAGAAACTACAGGTACAAAATTGATATCAAATACCAAAAAGCATAAATTAAAAATCTAGAGTAGATTTTGGAATTTCAAAAATACAATGATAAAGAAAAGAAGAAAAAAAAAAACAAAACAAAAAAACACGGTCAAAAAATTATTTTATATATATATATATATATATATATATATATATATATATATGAAGTTTGCTGAAGAAGAAAAAAATAGGGTCTTTTTTTTGCAAAGTAATAGGTTATAAAAGTGAAAATTAAAGGAACAATAGACGACTTAAAATTAAAAAAAATTAAAAAAAAGAATGAATGATCATAAAAATATATCTAGGACTTTCTCTGGTTTTGTTGTGAGTATCGTGGGTTCAGTTCATTTTTGGCTAGTTCCTTGGTCCGACTTATATTTCTCAAGATCTATAGGCACCTTCCTATGTAGTCCTAGTAACCACAGGGTTTTAATTTATTGCCTGTAGCTTCCAAGGCGATTCCCTCTGTTATAGCTTCTTTTGTTTGCTGGTCTCTTCAGTGTCTGGTTTACGCCCTGACACAAAGGGGACGGTGGAGGACACTTTTTTTTTTTAGGCTCACTTGTTCAATTGCGCAGTGGGGAGGGAGGGAGGGATGCTGCAAACAAATAACACTGGCGTGCGCTCGCAGTGCCTCAGCCACACTGGGTCTGCCCCCGCTCACGGCACGTGTAGCCTCCCTGCCCACACTGCTCGGGCTCTAGGTTGTTCCACCGGGAACAATCCGAGGCTGGCCCTGGGCTGCATGCACCTCCCAGGTCCAAGCCGCTCAGGTTCAGGCACTCGGGTAGTCCTCAGAGGCACAGACTCGGTTGGGCCTGCGTTTTGTGCTCTTCCCAGGTCCGAGCAGCTCAGGTGATGAGGTGTTTGGCGAGCGCCAATGTTGTGACTTATCGCCTCCCCGTCACTCGGTTATCTGGGTGTAAAACAGGCACACCTTCTCAGGCAGATGTTGACCGTCCAGATCCCCAAGAAGTTTTAGTTAGCAAAGAAGCCTGCTTACAGTTTTATAGATAATGTCTCTCTGGGGCTGCGATTGCCCCCTTCCGGCTCTGGCTGCCTGTCACCGGAGGGGGAAGGTCTGCAGCCGGCTATCTCTGTTCAGTCCTTTGTACCGTGCGCGGGCCTGGCGGTGTCTTAGGTTAGGGCTGGCTTTTTGCGTGGTAGATATCCCAGAGTCTGGTTTGCTAGCCCAAGTTATTTCGTTCAGATAGCGCTCAGGGTATTCAGGCCAGATTCTGACTCTAAGCAATGCAGCCCGCGCCGCGCCTCCCTGCCCAGCCCCTGCTTGCTAATGGTGTGAGCAGGCGTCTGCACTGCTTCGCGGCTGGGGGAGTTGCCGTAGGGCTTGCAATCTGCTAGTTTTAATTGTTTATTTATTTTTATCCCCCTTATGTTGCCCTTTGTGCTTCCAAAGCTTGGCAAAGATTTGGCAGTGAAAAGCTTTCCTGATGTTTGGAAACTTTTCTCTTTTTAAGACTATCTTCCCGGGACGGAAATCCCTCCCTCCCTCTTTTGTCTCTTTTTTTGTCTTTTATACTTTTTCCTACCTACTTTCCAAGAGTTGGGTTGCTTTTCTGGGTGCCTGATGTCCTCTGGCAGCATTCATAAGTTGTATTGTGGAATTTACTCGACGTTTAAATGCTCTTTTGATGAAATTGTTTGGGGGGGAAAGAGTTCTCCCCGTCCTACTCCTCAGCAATCTTGGCTCCTCTCTTGTGGAGTTTGGAGAGAGCACGCGGGATTGCTCTCCAGGCCATGCAGGAAAAGAAGGCCCTCATCTCGCGATGTCGGGGGAGTCTCGTGGTTTTTCTGGAGCTGCGGTGCCAGTGTGGGGTTTCTCACAAGGTACGACCGGGAGCTCAGGGAGCCTCTCGTGTGGTGTCAGGGAAGTCAAGTCTCCATACGAGTGGCGAGGGGGCGCACGTCATTGCTCTCGAGTCATGGTAGTGGAATCAGGGCTCAACACAATGAAAAAGGACGCTCGAGGTCTTTCTCGGGTTGCAGCAGGAAACCCTGGGTTCCCTCGACTTGTGCCTGTGACCTCAGGTAGCTTCTCAGGGTGCCTCTGAGAAGTCAGGGGTACTATGGAGCTGGGAGAGGCCTCTCGGGACTCCACTGGGTTTGCTGCAATGGAAGAGGGCCTAATCTCGAGATCAGGAAGGAACCTCAGGGTTCCTCTCCATTTCTGACTCAGATCGCAGGGTCCCTGCAGAGTTGGGACAGGAGAGTCAGGCCTCGTCTTGTGTGGGGGAATGGAACTCCGCTTGCCTCTCGAGTTGTTCAAGGAGTGACAGGCCACTTGGCGAGCTGTGTGTGGAACCTGCGGTTTTTTCCAGACAATGCATGGGGGTGTCAGTGCCCCTACGTGATGTGCTTTCATCCACAGGGTTGCCTTCGAAGTGGTGTGTGGGCATCGGGTTCTTATCAAGAGCGGACCGGGAAATCGGGGTCTTTTGGAATGCGGCACCACACACGAGGCTACGTCTCGAATTTCCTCGTGAGACGGGCCTCATGCTGAGGTGCCCCTGGAAGGTGGGGAAAGCCTTCCAGACAAAGCAGGTTAATCGACCCTCCTGTCGCGATCAGGAGGGGAGAAGGGGCTCAGATGAAATGGTGCCGAGAACCTCGGTGTTCCCCTCGAGTGAGACCAGTATGTCAGGGAACCTTTGGGGTCACATGAAGCTTGCCAAATACTGTTTCAAACTTCAAGACGAAACGTGGGACTTCTCTTGAGACGCTGTGGCGGGCAAGGGCCTCATCTTGTGATGAAGGGGAAACCATGTGGTTTTTTTCAAGTTGCGATGGGATTGTTGACTTATGACGGGGAATTCAGGCTTCCTCTTGTGTTGGCCCAGGGAAGTCCATTCTTCCATTCGAGTTGCCAGGGAGAGCTGGGTGGGAATTGCTCTCGAGTCACGGCAGGTCAAAATAGACCTCATCTAGGCTTGTGTCCAGGACCTAATGTTCCTCTCCAGGGGCGATAGGGATCACGGGGACACATTCCAGACTCACCCAGTGAGTCAGGCCTCGGCTCGAGGGGAAGCAAAGGATTCTGATATCCTCCTGGGTCGCGATAGGTATCTCTTGGAGCCCACTGAGTGGCCTCCAGGGAGTCAAGCCTCCTGTGGAGTTTGGAGAGAGGACTCGGGATTCCTCTCCAGGCCATACAGGAAGAGAAGGCCCTCAGCTCGCAATGACGGGGGCGTCTTGTGGGTTTTCTCGAGTTGGGGCGCAAGTATGAGTTTTCTCACGAGGTACGACGGGGAGCTCAGGGAGCCTCTCGTGTGGCGCCAGGAAAGTCAGGTCTCTATGCGTGTGATGAGGGGGAGCCCATAAATGCTCTCGAGTCATGGTAGGGAAATCGGGACTCAAGACGCGTTGAAGAAGGAGTCTCGAGGTCTTTCTCAGGTTGCAGCAGGAAACCCTGGGTTCCCTCGACTTGAACCGGTGACCTCAGGGAGCTTCTCAGGGTGCCTCTGAGAAGTCAGGCATACTGTGGACTTGGGAGGGGCTCTCGGAACTCCACTGGGTTTGGTGCAATGGCAAAGGTTCTCATCTCGAGTTGAGGCAGGAACCTAAGGGTTCCTCTCCATTTCAAACTCCGACCACAGGGTCCCTGAAGAGTTGGGACAGGAGAGTCAGGCCTCGTCTTGTGTGGAGGAATTGAACTCCGCTTGCCCCTCGAGTTGTTCACAGGATAACAGACCATTTGTCGAGCTGTGAGTGGAACCTTCGGTTTTTTCCGTAAGATGCATTAGGGGGTCAGTGCCCCTTCATGTTGTGCCTTCATCCACAGGGTTGCCTTCAAAGAGGTGTCCGGATATCGGGTTCTTATCAATAGCGGAGCAGGAAATCGGGGTCTTTCAGAACGTGGCACCATCCATGAGGCTACGTCTCGAATTTCTTCGTTAGACTGGTGTCATCCTGAGGTGCGCCATGAAGATCGGGAACCCCTTCCAGACAAAGCAGGGGAATCGACCATCTTGTCGCGACCAGGAGGAGTGAAAGGGCTCAGTTGAAGTCGTGCCGGGAACCTCGGTGTTCCCCTCGAGTGGGACCGGTGTGTCGGGAAACTTTTGGGGTCGCTTCAAGGGTGCCAAGTACCGTTTTGCACTTCAATACGGACTTGGGGCTTCACTTGACATGCTGTAGAGGGCAAGGGCCTCATCTTGGGATGACGGGGGAATCACGTGGTTTTTCTCAAGCTGCGGAGGGATTCTCGAGTTACGACGGGGAATTCAGGCTTCCTCTTGTGTTGGCCCAGGGAAGTCCAATCTTCCATTCGAGTTTCGAGGGAGAGCTGGGGTTTGCTCTTGAGTCACTGCAGGGCAAAAGAGACCTCATCTAGGCTTGTGTCCAGGACCTAATATTCCTCTCTAGGGCCGACAGCGATCTCGGGGTTGCATTCCAGACGCATCCTGGGAGTCAGAGCTCGACTCGAGGGGAAGCAAAGGACCCCGCTCTCCTCTTGAGTCACCACAGGTGTCTCTTGGAGCCCACTGAGTGGCCTAAAGGGAGTCAAGCCCCCTGTGGAGTTTGGAGAGAGGACTCAGGATTGCTCTCCAGGCTATGCAGGAAAAGAAGGCCTTCATCTCGCGATGACGGAGGCGTTTCGTGGGTTTTCTCGAGCTGGGGAGCCAGTGTGGGATTTCTCACGAGGTATGACGGGGAGTTCAGGTAGCCTCTCGTGTGGCCCCAGGGAAGTCAGGTCTCCATGGGCGGGGCAAGGGGGAGCGCGTCATTGCTCTCCATTCAGGGTAGGGGAATCGGGCCTCATGACGGGTTGAAAAAGGACTCTCGATGTCTTTCTAGGGTTGCGGCAGGAAACCCTGGGTTCCCTTGACTTGTGCCGGTGACCTCAGGGAGCTTCTCAGGGTGCCTCTGAGAAGTCAGGGATACTGTGGATTTGGGAGAGGCCTCTCGGGACTCCTCTGGGTTTGGTGCAATGGAAGAGGGCCTCATCTCGAGTTGAGGCAGGAACCTCAGGGTTCTGCTCCTGACTTCCTGGAGCCGGATCTGACTCAGATTGCAGGGTCCCTGCTGAGTTTGCTCAGGAGTCAGGTCTCGTGTTCTGCGGAGGAATGGAACTCCGCTTACATCTCAAGTTGTTCAAGGATGACACCACTTTTCGTGATGTGTGTGGAACCTGCGGGTTTTTCGGAGATGCACGGGGGCGTCAGTGCTCCTTCCTGTTGTGCCTTCATCCACAGGGTTGCCTTCGAAGAGGTGTTCGGGCATCGTGTTCTCCTCAAGTGCGGACCGGGAAATCGGGGTCTTTCAGCATGTTGCACCACCCACTAGGCTACGTCTCGAATTTCCTCGTGAGATCGGCCTCATCCTGAGGTGCGCAGGAAAGTCTGGGAACCCTTTCCAGACAAAGCAGGGGAATCGACCCTCCTTTCGGGATCAGGAGAAGAGAAAGGGCTCAGATGAAGTAGTGCCGGGAACCTCGGTGCTCCCCTTGAGTGAAACTGGTAAGTCGGGTAACTTTTCGGGTTGCATCAAGGGTGCCAAGTACCGTTTCGCACTTAAAGATGGAACCTGGGACTTCTCTTGAGACGCAGTAGTGGGCAAGGGCCTCATCTAGCGCTGACGGGGGACCCACGTGTTTTTTCTCGAGTTGCGGCCGGATTCTTGAGTTACGATGGGGAATACAGGTTTCCTCTTGTGTTGGCCCAGGGAAGTCCAATCTTCCATTCGAGTTGCAAGTGAGAGCTGGAGATTGCTCTTGAGTCACTGCAGGGCAAAATAGAGCTCATCTAGGTTTGTGTCCAGGACCCAGTTTTTCTCTCCAGGGGCGACAGGGATCTTGGGGTTGCATTCCAGACTCACCCGGGGAGTCAGGCCTCGTCTCGAAGGGAATGAATGGACTCCGCTCTCCTCTCGAGTCGCGACGGGTATCCCTTGGAGCCCAAGAGTGGCCTAAATGGAGTTAAGCCTCCTGTGGAGTTTGGAGAGAGGACTCGGGATTGCTCTCTAGGCCATGCAGGAAAAGAAGGCCCTCATCTCGCGATGACGAGGGCGTCTCGTGGGTTTTCTCAAGGTGCAGTGCCTGGTTGGGGTTTCTCACGAGATAGGACGGGGAGCTCAGGGAGACTCCTGTGGTGCCACGGAAGTCAGGTCTCCATGGACGTGGCGAGGGGGAGCGCTTCATTGCTCTCAAGTCATGGTAGGGGAATCGAGCCTCAAGACGCTTCGAAGAAGAACTCTCGAGGTCTTCCTCGGGGTGTGGCAGGAAACCCTGGGTTCCCTCGACTTGTGCCCATAACCTCAGGGAGCTTAGCGGGGTGCCTCTGAGAAGTCAGGGACACTGTGGAATTGAGAGGGGCTTCTCGGGACTTCACAGGGACTGGTGCAATTGAAGAGGACCTAATCTCGGATTGAGGCAGTAATGTCAGGGTTCCTCTCCATTTCTGACTCGGATAGCAGGGTCCCTGCAGAGTTGGGACAGGAGAGTCAGAGCTCGTCTTGTGCGGAGTAATGGAACTCCACTTGCCTCTCGAGTTGTTCACGGGATGACAGGCCACCTGTCGAGTTGTATGTGGAACCTGCGGTTTTGGGGGACGATGCACAGGGGTGTCAGTGCCCCTTCGTGTTGTGCCTTCATCCACAGGGTTACCTTCGAAGAGGTGACCGGGCATCGGGATCTTATCAATAGCGGACCAGGAAATCGGGGTCTTTCGGCATGTGGCACAACACACGAGGCTACGTCTCGAATTCCCTCGTGAGACTGGCCTCATCCTGAGGTATGCCGGGAAGTCTGGGAACCCCTTCCAGACAAAGCAGGGGAATCGACCCTCCTGTCGCCATCAGGAGGGGAGAAGAGGCTCAGCTGAAGCGGTGCTGGGAACTCCGTGTTCTCCTCGAGTGAGACCGGGGTGTCAGGGAAATTTGGGGGTCGCATCAAGGGTGCCAAGTACCGTTTCACACTTCAAGACGGAACATGGGACTTCCCTGGAGACGCTATAGCTGACAGGGGCCTCATATTTCGATGACTGAGGAACTACGTTGTTTTTCTCCAGTTGCCGCGGGATTCTCGAATTACAATGGGAATACAGGCTTCCTCTTGTGTTGGCCCAGGGAAGTCCAATCATCCATTCGAGTTGCGAGGGAGAGCTGGGGATTGCACTTGAGTCAATGCAGGACAAAAAAGGCCTCATTTAGGCTTGTGTCCAGGACCGAGTTTTCCTCTACAGGGGCGACACGGATCTCGGGATCCCATTCCAGACTCACCCAAGTAGTCAGGCCTCGGCTCGAGGGGAAGCAACGGAATCCGCTCTCCTCTAGAGTAGCGACGTGTATCTCTTGGAGGCTACTGAGTGGCCTAAAGGGAGACAGGCCTCCAGTGGAGTTTGGAGAGTGGACTCGGGATTGCTCTCTAGGTCATGTAGGAAAAGAAGGCCCTCATCTTACGATGATGGGGGCGTCTCGTGAGTTTTCTCGAGCGGCGGTGCCAGTGTGGGGTTTTCATGAGGTAGGACGGGGAGCGCAGGGAGCCTCTCGTGTGGCGCCAGGGAAGTTAGGTTTCAATGGGCGTGGCGAGGGGAATGCGTCATTGCTCTCCAGTCATTGTAGGGCATCGGGCCTCAAGACGCGGTAAAGAAGGACTCTCGAGGTCTTTCTCAGAATGCAGCAGGAAACCCTGGGTTCACTCGACTTGTGCCAGTGACCGCAGAGAGCTTCTGAGGGTGCCTCTGAGAAGTCAGGGATACTGTGGAGTTGGGAGGGGCCTCTCGGGACTCCACTGGGTATGGCGCAATGGAAGAGGGCCTCATTTCGAGTTGATGCAGGAACGTCAGGTTTCATCTACATTTCTGACTCCGATCGCACGGTCCCTGCAGAGTTGGGAAAGGAGAGTCAGGCCTTCTCTTGTGTGCAGGGACGGAACTCCGCATGCCTCTCTAGTTCTTCAAGGGATGACAGGACACTTGTCGATCTGTGTTTGGAATCTGCGTGTTTTTCCGTACTATGCATGGGGATGTCAGTACCCCTTCGTGTTGTGCATTCATCCACAGGTTTGCTTTCGAAGAGGTGCCCGGGCATCGGGTTCTTATTAAGAGCGCACCGGGAAATCGGGGTCTTTCCGCATGTGGCACCACCCACCAGGCTACATCTCGGATTTCCTAGTGAGACCGGCCTCATCCTGAGGTGCGCCGGGAAGGTCGGAACCCCTTGCAGACAAAGCAGGGGAATCGACCCTCCTGTCTCGATCAGGAGGGGAGAAGGGGCACAGATGAGGTGATGCCGGGAACCTCGGTGTTCCCCTCCAGTGAGACCAGTGTGTTGGGGAAATTTTGGGGTCGCATCAAAGGTGCCAAGTACCGTATCGCACTTCAAGATGGAACGTAAGACTTCTTTTGAGACGCTGTAGCGGCAATGGCCGCATCTTGCGATGAAGAGGGAACGACGTGGTTTTTCTCGAGTTGTGGCGGGATTCTTGTGTTACAACGGGAAATTCAGGCTTCCTCTTCTGTTGGCCCAGGGAAGTCCAGTCTTCCATTCGAGTTTCGAGGGAGAGTTGGGGATTGCTCTAGAGTCACTGCAGGAAAAAAGAGACCTCATCTAGGCTTGTGTCCAGGACCTAATGTTTCTCTCCAGGGGCGACAGCGATCTCCAGTTCGCATATCAGACTCACCCGAGGAGTCAGGCCTCGTCTTGTGGGGAAGGAAAAGACTCCGCTCTCCTCTCGAGTCGCGACGGGTATGTCTTGGAGTCCACTGAGTGACCAAAATGGAGTCAAGCCTACTGTGGAGTTTGGAGAGAGGACTCGGGATTGCTCTCCAGGCCGTGCTAGAAAAGAAGGCCATCATGTCGCGAAAACAGGGGCGTTTCGTGGGTTTTCTCTATCTGCGGCGCCAGTGTGGGGTTTCTCACGAGGTATGAAGGGGAGCTCAGGGAGCCTCTCGTGTGGCGCCAGGGAAGTCAGGGCTTCATGAGTGTAGCAGAGGGAGTGCGTCATTGCCCTCGAGTCATGGTAGGGGAATCAGGCCTCAAAGCGTGTTGAAGAAGGACTCTTGAGTTCTTTCTATGGTGGCGGCAATAAACCCTGGGTTCACTCGAATTGTGCTGGTGACCTCAGGGAGCTTCTCAGGGTGCCTCTGAGAAGTCAGGGATACTGTGGAGCTGGGACGCGTCTCTTGGGACTCCACTGGGTTTCGTGCAATGGAAGAGGTCCTAATCTCGAGTGGAGGCAGGAACCTCAGCGTTCCTCTCGTGACTTCACTGGCGCTGGTCTGATTCGGATTGCAAAGTCCCTGCAGAGTTGGGACAGGAGAGTCAGGCCTCGTCTTGTGTAGAGGAATGAAACCCCACTTGCCTCTCGAGTTCTTCAGGGGTGACAAGCCACTTGTTGAGCTGTATGTAGAACCTGCGGGTTTTTCCAGACGATGCACGAGGGTGTCAGTGCCCCTTTGTGTTGTGCCTTCATCCACAGGGTTGCCTTCGAAGAGGTGTCCAGGCATCGGGTTCTTATCAAGAGCATACCGGGAAATCATAGTCTTTTGGCATGTGGCACCACCCGCGAGCTACGTCTCAAATTTCCTCGTGAGACCGGCCTCATCCTGAAGTGCCCCGTGATGGTGGGGAACCCCTTACAAACAAAGCAGAGGAAGTGACCCTCCTATCTCGAACAGGAGAGGAGAAGGGGCTCAGATAAACTGGTGCCGGGAACCTCGGTGTTCACCTCGAGTGAGACTGATATTTCGGGGAACTTTTGGGGTCACATCAAGGGTGTCAAGTATCGTTTCGCACTTCAAGACGGAACGTGGGACTTTTCTTGAGAAGCTGTAGCGGGCAAGGGCCTCATCTTGCGATGACAAGGGAACCAAGTGCTTTTTCTCGAGTTGCGGCGGGATTCTCGAGTTACGAAGGGGAATTCAGGCTTCCTCTTGTGTTGGCCCAGGGAAGTCCAATCTTCCATTCGAGTTGTTAGGGAGAGCGGGGGATTGCTCTCGAGTTACAGAAGGGCAAAAGAGACCTCATCTAGGCTTATGTCCAGGACCTAATGTTTCTCTCCAGGGGCGACAGGGATCTCCGGTTTGTATATCAGACTCACCCGAGGAGTCAGGCCTCGCCTCGAGTGGAAGGAAAAGACTCCGCTCTCCTCTCGAGTCGTGACGGGTATGTCTTGGAGTCCACTGAGTGACCAAAAGGGAGTCAAGCCTACTGTGGAGTTTGGAGAGAGGACTCGGGATTGCTCTCCAGGCCGTGCTAGAAAAGAAGGCCGTCATGTTGCGAAAACGGGGGCGTCTCGTGGGTTTTCTCTATCTGCGGTGCCAGTGTGGGGTTTCTCACGAGGTATGATGGGGAGCTCAGGGAGCCTCTCGTGTGGCGCCAGGGAAGTCAGGGCTTCATGAGTGTAGCAGAGGGAGTGCGTCATTGCCCTCGAGTCATGGTAGGGGAATCAGGCCTCAAAGCGTGTTGAAGAAGGACTCTTGAGTTCTTTCTATGGTGGCGGCAATAAACCCTGGGTTCACTCGAATTGTGCTGGTGACCTCAGGGAGCTTCTCAGGGTGCCTCTGAGAAGTCAGGGATACTGTGGAGCTGGGACGCGTCTCTCGGGACTCCACTGGGTTTCGTGCAATGGAAGAGGTCCTAATCTCGAGTGGAGGCAGGAACCTCAGCGTTCCTCTCGTGACTTCACTGGCGCTGGTCTGATTCGGATTGCAAAGTCCCTGCAGAGCTGGGACAGGAGAGTCAGGCCTCGTCTTGTGTAGAGGAATGAAACCCCACTTGCCTCTCGAGTTCTTCAGGGGTGACAAGCCACTTGTTGAGCTGTATGTGGAACCTGCGGGTTTTTCCGGACGATGCATGAGGGTGTCAGTGCCCCTTTGTGTTGTGCCTTCATCCACAGGGTTGCCTTCGAAGAGGTGTCCAGGCATCGGGTTCTTATCAAGAGCATACCGGGAAATCATAGTCTTTTGGCATGTGGCACCACCCGCGAGCTACGTCTCGAATTTCCTCGTGAGACCGGCCTCATCCTGAAGTGCCCCGTGATGGTCGGGAACCCCTTACAAACAAAGCAGGGGAAGTGACCCTCCTATCTCGAACAGGAGGGGAGAAGGGGCTCAGATAAACTGGTGCCGGGAATCTCGGTGTTCACCTCGAGTGAGACCGATATTTCGGGGAACTTTCGGGGTCACATCAAGGGTGTCAAGTATCGTTTCGCACTTCAAGACCCAACGTGGGACTTTTCTTGAGAAGCTGTAGCGGGCAAGGGCCTCATCTTGCGATGACAAGGGAACCAAGTGTTTTTTCTCGAGTTGCGGCGGGATTCTCGAGTTACGAAGGGGAATTCAGGCTTCCTCTTGTGTTGGCCCAGGGAAGTCCAATCTTCCATTCGAGTTGTTAGGGAGAGCGGGGGATTGCTCTCGAGTTACAGAAGGGCAAAAGAGACCTCATCTAGGCTTGTTTCCAGGATCTAATGTTGCTCTCCAGGGGAGATAGGGATCTCGGGGTTGCATCCCAGACCCACCTGGTGAGTCAGGCCTTGTCTCGAGGAGAAGCAAAGGACTCCATTCTCCTCTCGAGTCGCGACGGGTATCTCTTGGAGCCCACTAAGTGGCCTAAAGGGAGTCAAGCCTCCTGTGGAGTTTGGAAAGAGGATTCGGGATTCCTCTCCAGGCCATGCAGGAAAAGAAGGCCCTCATCTCGCGATGACAGGGGCGTATGGTGGGTTTTCTCGAGCTGCGCCGTCAGTGTGGGGTTTCTCACGAGGTACGACAGGGAGCTCAGGGAGCCTCTCTTATGTCGCCAGGGAAGTCAGGTCTCCATGTGTGTGGCGAGAGGGTGCGTGTCATTTCTATAGAGCCATGGAAGCAGATTCGGGCTTCAAGACACGTTGAAGTAGGACTCTCGAGGTCTTTTTCCCATTGTGGCAGGAAACCCTGTGTTCCCTCGACATGTGCCGGTGACCTCATGGAGCTTCTCCGGGTGCCTCTGAGAAGTCAGGGGGTACTGTGGAGTTGGGAGGGGCCTCTCTGGACTCCACTGGGTTTGGTGCAATGGATGAGAGCCTCATCTCGAGTGGAGGCAGGAACCTCATGTTTCCTCTCCTGGGTTTCCTGTCGCTGGTACTGACTCGGATCGCAGTTTCCCTGCAGAGTTGGTACAGAAAATCAGGTCTCGTCTTGTGTGGAGGAATGGAACTCCACTTGCCTCTCGAGTTGTTCACGGGCTGACAGACCACTTGTCGAACTGTGTTTGTAACCTGCGGGTTTTTCTGGACGATGCACGGGGGTGTCAGTGCCCCTTCGTGTTGTGCTTTCATCCACAGGTTTTCCTTCGTAAAGGTGTCAGGGCATCACGTTCTTATCAAGAGCAGACCGGGAAATCGGGGTCTTTTGGCTTGTGGCACCACCCACGAGGCTATGTCTCGAATTTCCTCGTGAGACCTGCCTCATCCTTAGGTGCGCTGGAAGGGTCGGGAACGCCTTCCAGACATAGCAGGGGAATCGACACTCCTGTCGTAATCACGAGGGGAGACGGAGCTCAAATGAAGTGGTTCCGGGAACCTCGGTGTTCCTTTCCAGTGAGACCGGTATGTCGGGGAATTTTGAGATTGCATCAAGTACCGTTTCGCACTTCAAGACAGAACGTGGGACTTCTCTTGAGTCGCTGTAGCGGGCAAGGGCCTCATCTAGCGCTGATGGGGGAACCACGTGGATTTTCTCGAGTTTCGGTGGGATTCTCGAGTTACGGTGTCGAATTCAGGCTTCCAATTGTATTGGCCCAGGGAAGTCCAATCTTCCATTCGATTTGCGAGGGAGAGCTGGCGATTGCTCTCTAGTAACTGCAGTGCAAAATAGACCTCATCTAGGCTTGTGTCCAGGACCGAATTTTCCTCTCTAGGTGCGACAGGAACTCGGGGTTGCATTCCAGACTCACACGGGGAGTCAGGCCTCGTCTCGAGGGGAAGCAAAGGACTCCGCTCTCCCTTCAAGTCCTGACAGGTATCTCTTGGAGCCAACTGAGAGGCCTAAAGAGAGTCAAGCCTCCTGTGGAGTCTGGAGAGAGGACTCGGTTTTGCTCTCCATGCCAGGCAGGAAAGAAGTCTCTCATCTCGTGATGACGGGGGCGTATCGTGGGTTTTCTCGAGCTGCGGTGCCTGAATGGGGTTTCCGAAGAGGTACGACGGGGAGCTCAGGGAGACTCTCTTCAGGCGTCAGGGAAGTCAGGTCTCCATGCGCATGGCGATGGGGAGCGGGTCTTTGCTCTCGAGTCATGGTAGGGGAATCGGGCCTCAAGACGCGCCGAAGGACTCTCAAGGTCTTTCTCGGGTCGCAGCAGGAAACCCTGTGTTCCCTCGACTTGTGCCGGTGACCTCAGGTAGATTCTCAAGGTGCCTCTGAGAATTCAGGGATACTGTGGAGTTGGGAGGGGCCTCTCGCGACTCATCTGGGTTTGGTGCAATGGAAGAGGGCCTCATCTCGAGTTGAGGCAGGAACCTCAGGTTTCCTCTCCATTTCTGACTCGGATGGCAGGGTCCCTGAAGAGTTGGGACAGGAGAGTCAGGCCTCGTTTTGTGTGGAGGAAACGAACTCTGCTTGCCTATCGAGTTGTTCATGGGGTGACATTCCACTTGTCGAGCTGTGTGTAGAACCTGCGTGTTTTTCTGTACGATGCACGGGAGTTTTAGTAACCCTTCTGTGGTGCCTTCATCCACAGGGTTGCCTTCGAAGTGGTGTCCGGGCATCGGGTTCTTATCCAGAGTGGACCGCACAATCGGGGTCTTTTGGCATGTGGCACCACCCACGAGGCTACGTCTCGAATTTCCTCCTGAGAAAGGCCTCATCCTTAGGTGCGCCGGGATGGGCGGGAACTCCTTCCAGGCAAAGCAGGGGAATTTACCCTCCTGTCGTGATCAGGAGGGGAGAAAGTGATCAGATGAAGTGGTGCCGGGAACTTCGGTGTTCCCCTCGGTGAGAACGGTGTGTCGGGGAACTTTTGGGGTTACATCAAGGGTGAAAAGTAGCATTTCGCACTTCAAGACGGAACGTGGGACTTCACTTGAGACGCTGTAGCGGGCCAGGGCCTCATCTTGGGATGACGAGTGAACCACGTGGTTTTTCTCGCATTGCGGCGGGAGTCTCGAGTTTCGACGGGGGATTCAGATTTCCTCCTGTGTTGGCCCATGGAAGTCCAATCTTTCATTCGAGTTTCGAGGGTGAGCTGGGATCCCACTCGAGTCACTGCGGGGCAAAATAGACCATATCTAGGCTTGTGTCCAGGACCGAATATTCCTCTCCAGGGGTGACAGGGATCTCGGGGTGGCATTCCAGACTCACCCGGGAAGTCCGGCCTTGTTTCTAGGGGAAGCAAAGTACTCCTGTTTCCTCTCGAGTCGCGACGGGTACCTATTGAGCGCACTGAGTAGCCTTAGTGAGTCAAGCCTCCCGTGGAGTTTGGAGAGACGACTCGGGATTGCCCTCCAGGCCATGCAGTTAATGATGGCCCTCATCTCACTATAATGGGGGCGTCTTGTGGGTTTTCTCGAGCTGCGGCGCCAGTGTGGGGTTTCTCACGAGGTACGACGGGGACCTCAGGGAGCCTCTCGTGAGGTGCCAGGGAAGTTAAGTCTCCATGCGCATGGGTACTGGGAGCGCTTCATTGCTCTTGAGACATGGTAGGGGAATCGGGCCTCAAGATGCATCAAAGAAGGACTATCCAATCTTTCTCGGGTTGCGGCAGGAAACCCTGGGTTCCATCAACTTGTGCCGGAGATCTCAGGGAGCTTGTCAGGGTGCCTCTGAGAAGTCAGGGACACTGTGGGTTGGAGGGAGCTCTCGGGACTCCAGTGGTTTTGGTGCTATGGAAGAGGGCCTCATCTTGAGTTGAGGCAGGAACCTCAGGGTTCCTCTCCATTTCTGATTCGGATTGAAGGGTCCCAGCAGATTTGGGACAGGAGAGTCAGGCCTCGTCCTGTGTGGAGAATGGAACTCAGCTTGCCTCTCGAGTTGTGCACGGGGTGACAGACCACGTGTCGAGCTGTGTGTGGAACCTGTAGGTTTTTCCGGACGGTGCACGGGTGTGTCTGTGCCCCTTCGTGTTGTGCCTTCATCCACAGGGTTGCCTTCTAAGGGGTGTCCAGGCATCGGGTTCTTATCAACAGCGGGCCGGGCAATCGGAGTCTTTCGGCATGTGGCACCACCCACGAGGCTACGTCTCGAACTTCCTCGTGAGACCGGCATCATCCTGAGGTGCGCCGTTAAGGTCGGGAAACCCTTGCAGACAAAGCAGGGGAATCGACCCTCCTGTCGTGATCAGGAGGGGAGAAGGCGTTCAAAAGAAATGGTGCCGGGAACTTCGGTGTTCCCCTCAAGTGAGACCAGTATGTTGGGGAACTTTTGGGGTTGCATCAGGGTGCCAAGTACTGTTTCGCACTTCAAGATGGAACGTGGGACTACTCTTGAGACGCTGTAGCGGGAAAGTGCCTCATATTGCGATGATGGGGCAACCACTTGGTTTTTCTCGAGTTACGGCGGGATTCTCGAGTTACGACGGGGATTTCAGGCTTCCTCTTGTGTTGTCCCAGGGAAGTCCAATCTTCAATTCGAGTTGCGAGGGAGAGCTGGGGATTGCGCACGAGTCACTGTAGGGAAAAAGAGACCTCATCTTGGCTTGTGTCCAGGATCTAATGTTCCTCTCCAGGGGCGACAGGGATCTCGGGGTTGCATTCCAGACTCACCCAGGGAGTCAGGCCTCATCTCGAGAGGAAGCAAATGACTCCACTCTCCTCTCGAGTCGCGACGGATATCTCTTGGAGCCCACTGAGTGGCCTACAGGGAGCCAAGCTTCCTGTGGATTTTGGAGAGAGGACTCGGTATTGCTCTCCAGGCCATGCAGAAAAAGAAGGCCCTCATCTCGCGATGACAGGGGCATCTCGTGGGTTTTCTCGAGCTGAGGCACAAGTGTGGTGTTTCCCACGTGGTAAGGCTGGGAGCTCAGGGAGCATCTTGTGCGGCGCCAGGGAAGTCAGGTCTCCATGCGCGTGGCGAGGGGGAGTGCGTCATTGCTCTCTTGTCATGATAGGGGATTTGGACCTCAAGACGCATTGAAGAAGGACTCTCAAGGTCTTTCTCAGGTTGTGGCAGGAAACCATGGGTTCCCTCGACTCATGCATGTTACGTCAGGGAGCTTCTCAGGTGCCTCTGTGAAATCAGGGATACTGTGGAGTTGGGAGTGACCTCTCGGAACTCCACTGGGTTTGGTGAAATGGAAAAAGGCATCATCTTTAGATAAAGCAGGAACATCAGGTTTCCTCTTCATTTCTGCCTCGGATCGCATGTTCCTGCAGAGTTGGGAGAGGAGAGTCAGGACTCATCTTGTGTGGAGGAATGGAAATCCGCTTGCATCTCGAGTTGTTCACGGGGTGACAGGCCTCTTGTAGAGCTGTATGTGGAACCTGTGGGTTTTTCTGGACGATGCACAGGGGTGTCAGTGCCCCTTTTGTTGTACCTTCATCCACAGGGTTGTCTTCAAAGAGGTGTCTGGTCATCGGGTTCTTCTCAAGAGTGTACTGGGAAATCGGGGTCTTTCGGCATGTGGCACCCCCCACGAGGCCACGTCTCGAAATTTCCCATGAGTCCGGCTTCATCCTGAGGTGCGCCGTGAATGTCGGGAACCCCTTTAAGTCAAAGCAGGGGAATCGACCCTCTTGTCGCTATCAGGAGGGGAGAAGGGGCTCAAAAGAAGTGGTGCCGGGAACCTCGGTGTTCCCCTCAAATGAAACCGGTGTGTCGGGGAACATTTGGGGTCGCATTAAGGGTGCCAAGTAACGTTTTGCACTTCAACACGGAACGTGGGACTTCTCTTGAGACGCTGTAGTGAGCACGGGCCCCATCTTGTGATGACGGGGGAACCACGTGGTTTTTCTCGAGTTGCGGCAGGGAATTCAGGCTTCCTCTTGTGTTGGCCCAGGGAAGTCCAAATTTCCATACGAGTTGAGAGCTAGAGCTGGGGGTTGGTTCGAGTTATTGCAGGGCAAAAGAGACCTCATCTAGGCTTGTGTCTAGGACCTAATGTTCCTTTCAAGGGGCAACAGGGATCTCGGAGTTGCATTCCAGATCCTCCCGAGGAGTCAGGCCTCTTCAAGAGGGTAATGAATGGACTCCCCTCTCCTCTTGAGTCGCGACGGGTATCTCTTAGAGCCCATTGTGTGGCCTAAAGGGAGTCAAGCCTCCTGTGGAGATTGGAGAGAGGACTCGGGATTGCTCTCCAGGCCATGCAGGAAAAGAAGGCCCGCATATCGTGATGACAGGGGCGTCTTGTGCATTTTCTCGAGGTGCGGTGCCAGGATGGGGTTTCTCACAAGATACGATGGGGAGCTCAGGGAGTCTCTCGTGTGGTGACAGGAAAGTCAGGTCTCCATGCACGTGTGGAGGGGGAGCGTGTCATTGCTCTCGAGTCATGGTAGGGACATCGGGCCTCAAGAGGCGTTGAAGAACGACTCTCAAGGTCTATCTCCGGTTGCGGCAGGAAACCATGGTTTTTCTCGACTTGTGCCGGTGACCTCAGGGAGCTTAACATGGTGCCTCTGAGAAGTCAGGGATTCTGTGGAGTTGGGAGGGGCCACTCGGGACACCACTGGGTGTGGTATAATGCAAGAGGGCCTCATCTCGTGTTGAGGAAGGAACCTCAGGGTTCCTCTCCATTTCAGACTCCGATCTCAGGATTCCTGCAGAGTTGGGACAGGAGAGTCAGGCCTCGTATTCTGTGGAGAAATGAAACTTAGCTTGCCTCTCGAGTTGTTCACGAGGTAACAGATCACTTGTCAAGCTGTATGTGGAACCTGCAGAATTTTCCAAAAGATGCATGGGTGTGCAGGGCCCCTCCTTATTGTGCCTTCATCCAACGGGATACATTCGAAGAAGTGTACGAGCATCGGGTTCTTATTAATAGCGGACCAGGAAATGGGGTCTTTCCGCATGTGGCACCACCCACGAGGCTACATCTCCAATTTCCTCGTGAGACCGGCCTCATTCTGAGGTGCGCTGGGAAGATCGGTAACACCTTCCAGACAAAGCAGGAGAATCGACACTCCTGTTGCAATCAGGAGGGGAAAAGGGGCTCAAATGATGTGGTGTGGGGAACATGGGTGTTCCCCTCGAGTGAGGCATGTACGTTGGGGAACTTTGCGAGTGCCATCATGGGTGCAGAGTACCATTTTGCACTTCAGTAGGTACGTGGGACTTCTTTTGAGACGCCGTGGCGGGCAAGGGGCTCATGCTGCGAAGACGATGGAACCACGTGGTTTTTCTCGAGTTGCGGCGGGATTCTCGAGTTACGACGGGGATTTCAGGCTTCCTCTTGTGTTGGCCCTGGGAAGCCCAAACTTCCCTTCGAGTTGCGAGCGAAAGCTGGGGGTTGTGCTCGAGTCACTGCAGGGCCAAAGAGACCTTATCTAGGCGTGTGTCCAGGACCTAATAGTCCTCTCATGGGAAGACAAGGATCTCGGGGTCGCACTCCAGACTCCACCGGGGAGTCAGGCTTCGCCTCGAGGGGAAGCAAAGGACTCCGCTCTCCTCTCGAGTCGCGACGCGGGGCTCTTGGAGCCCCCTGAGCGGCCTCAAGGGAGTCCAGCCTCCTCTTCCGTTTGGAGAGAGGACCCGGGATTGCTCTCCAGGCCATGCAGGAAAAGAAGGCCCTCAGCTCGCGAGGACGGGGGCGTCTCAGGGGTTTCCTTGAGCTGCGGCACCCGTGGGGGTTTTCTCCCGAGGAACGACGAGGATCTCAGGGAGCCTCTCGTGCGGCGCCAGGGAAGTCAGGTCTCCATGCGCGTGGCGAGGGGGAGCGCGTCCTGGCTCTCGAGTCACGGGAGGGGACTAGGGCCTCGAGACGCGTTGAAGAAGGACTCTCGAGGTCTTCCTCGGGAGGCGGCGGGAAACCCTCGTGTCCCTCGCCTTCTGCCGGGGACCTTAGGGAACTTCCCAGGGTGCCTCTGAGAGGCGAGGGATCCTGTGGAGGTGGCGGGGCCCCTCGGGACTCCGCTGGGTCTGGCGCAACGGAAGAGGGCCTCACCTCGAGGGGAGGCAGGAACCTCAGGCTTCCTCTCCGTTTCGGACTCCGACCGCAGTGTCCCTGCAGAGTTGGGACAGGAGAGTCAGGAATCGTCTTGTCTGAGGAAGGGAACTCCGCTTGCCTCTCGAGGTGCTCAGGGGGTCTCAGGCCCCTTGTTGAGCTGTGTGTGGAACCTGCGGGTATTTCCGGAAATGCACGACGGTGACAGTGCCCCTTCGTGTTGTGCCTTCACCCACTGGGTTGCCTTCGAAGAGGTGTCTGGGCCTCGGGTTCTTTTTAAGAGCGGACCGGGAAATAGGGGTCTTTCGGCATGTGGGACCACCCACGGGGCGAGTTTCAAATTTCCTAGTGAGGAAGGCTTCATCCTGACGTGTGCCGGGAAGGCCGGGGACCCTTCCAGACAACGCAGGGGGATCGACTCTCCTGTCGCCATCAGGAGGGGAGAAGGGGCTCAGATGAAGTGGGGCCGGAACCCTCGGTGTTACCCTCGAGGGAAACCGGCGTGTGGGGGACTTTTGGGGGTTGCATGAAAGGAGTCAGGTACCATTTCGCAGGTCAGGACAGAACCCGGGACTTCCCTTGAGACGCCGTAGCGGGCAAGGGCCTCATCTTGCGAAGACGTTGGAACCATGTGGATTTTCTCGAGTTGCGGCGGGATTCTAGAGTTACGACGGGGATTTCAGGCTTCCTCTTGTGTTGGCCCCGGGAAGCCTAATCTTCCATTCGAGTTGCGAGGGAAAGCTTGGGGTTGCACTCGAGTCACTGCAGGGCCAAAGAGACCTCATCTAGGCCTGTGTCCGGGACTTAACATTCCTCTCAAGGGAAGACAGGGATCTCAGGGTGGCGTTCCAGACTCCCCCGGGGAGTCAGGCCTAGATTCGAGGGCAAGCAAAGGATGCCGCTCTCCTCTCAAGTCGCGACGCAGATCTCTTGGAGCCCACTGAGTGGCCTCAATGGAGTCAGGCCTTCTCTTCAGTTTGGAGAGAGGACTCAGGATTGCGGTCTGGGTCAGGCAGGAAAAGAAGGCCCTCACCTCGCGAGGATGGGGGCTTCTCAGGGGTTTCCTTGAGCTGCGGCGCCCGTGGGGGTTTTCTCACGAGGCAAGACGAGGATCTCAGGGAGCCTCTCGTGCGGTGCCAGGGAAGTCAGGTCTCTGTGCGCGTGGCGAGGGGGAGCGCTTCATGGCTCTCGAGTCATGGGAGAGGACTAGGGCCTACAGACGCGTTGAAGAAGGACACTCGAGGTCTTTCTGGGGTTGCGACGGGAAAGCCTCATTTCCCTCGACTTCTGCCGGGGACCTGAGGGAACTTCCCAGGGTGCCTCTGATAGGTGAGGGATGCTGTGGAGTTGGCGGGGCCTCTCGGGACTCCGCTGGGCTTGGCGCAATGGAAGAGGGCCTCATCTCGAGGGGAGACAGGAAACTTAGGCTTCCTCTCCTTTTCGGACTCCAACCACAGGGTCCCTGCAGAGTTGGGACAGGAGAGTCAGGCCTCGTCTTGTCCGAGGAAGGGAACTCCGCTTGCCTCTCGAATTGCTCAGGGTGTCTCACGCACCTCGTCGAGCTGTGTGTGGAAACCGCGGGTTTTTCCGGACGACTCACGGGGGTGTCAGTGCCCCTTCGAGTGGTACCTTCACCCACAGGGTTGCCTTCGAAGAGGGGTCCGGGCCTCGGGTCCTTCTCAAGAGCGGACCGGGGAATCGGGGGCGTTCGGCATGTGGCACCACCCACGTGGCTCGTCTCGAATTTCCCCGTGAGACCGGCCTCATCCTGAGGTGCGCCGGGAAGGCCGGGAACCCCTTCCAGACCACGCAGGGGAATCGCCTCTCCTGTCGCGATCAGGAGGGAAGAAGGGCCTCAGATGAAGCTGTGCCGGGACTCTCGGTGTTCCCCTCGAGGGAACCCGGCGTGTCGGGGAACTTTTGGGTGTCGTACGAAGGGTGTCAGGTACCGTTTCGCACTTCAGGGTGGAACATGGGACTTCCCTTGAGACGCCGTAGTGGGCAAGGGCCTCATCTTGCGAAGACGTTGGAACCACGTGTTTTTTCTCGATTTGCGGCGGGATTCTCGAGTGACGACGGGGATTACAGGCTTCCTCCTCTGTTGGCCCTGGGAAGCCCCGTCTTCCATTCGAGTGGCGAGGGAAAGCTGGGGGCTGCCTTGAGTCACTGCAGGGCCAAAGAGACCTCATCTAGGCGTGTGTCCAGGACCTAATGTTCCTATCCAGGGAAGGCAGGGATCTCGGGGTTGCATTCCAGGATCCCCCGGGGTGTCAGGCCTCGTCTCGAGGGGAAGCCAAGGACTCCGCTGTCCTCCCGAGTCGCGACGCGGATCTCTTGGAGCCCCCTAGTGGCCTCAGTGGAGTCAAGCCTCCTCTTCATTTTGGAGAGAGGGCTCGGGATTGTTCTCCAGGCCATGTAGGAAAAGAAGGCCCTTCACCTCGTGAGGACGGGGGCGTCTCAGGGGTTTCCTCGAGCTGCGGCGCCCTTGGGGGTTTTCTCGCGAGGCACGACGAGGATCTCAGGGAGCCTCTCGTGCGGCGCCAGGGAAGTCAGGTCTCCCTGCGCGTGGCGAGGGGGAGCGCGTCATGGCTCTCGAGTCACGGGAGGGGAGTAGGGCCTCGAGACGCGTTGAAGAGGGACTATGGAGGTCTTTCTCGGGTTGTGTCGGGAAAAGTCATTTCCCTCGCCTTCTGCCGGGGACCTTAGGGAACTTCCCAGGGTGTCTCTGAGAGTTGATGGATACTGTGGAATTGGCGGGGCCTCTCGGGACTCCGCTGGGTTTGTCGCAATGGAAGAGGGCCTCATCTCGAGGGGAGGCAGGAACCTCAGACTTCCTCTCTGTTTCGGACTCAGACCGCAGGATCCCTGCAGAGTTGGGACAGGAGAGTCAGGCTACGTCTTTTCTGAGGAATGGAACTCCGCTTGCCTCTCGAGTTGTTCATCGGGTTTCAGGCCCCTTGTCAAACTGTGTGTGGAATCTGCAGGTTTTTCCAGACGATGCACGGGGGTGTCAGTGATCCTTCGATTTGTGCCTTCATCCACAGGGTTGCCTTCGAAGAGGTGTCCGGGCATCGGGTTCTTATGAAGAGCGGACTGGGAAATCGGGGTCATTCAGCATTTGGCAGCACCTACATGGGTTGTCTCGAATTTCCTCATGAAACCGGCCTCATCCTGAGGTGTGCCGCGAAGGTCATGAAACTCTTCCAGACAAAGCAGAGGAATCGACCCTCCTGTGGCGATCAGGAGGGGAGAAGTGGCTCAGATGAAGTGCTGCTGGGAACCTTGGTGTTTCCCTCAAGTGAGACAGGTATGTCGGGTAACTTTTGGGGTCACATAAAGCGTTCCAAGTACCGTTTCACTCTTCAAAATGGAAAGTTGGACTTCTCTTGGGGTGCTCCAGCGGGCAAGGGCCTCATCTTGGAATGACTACGGAACCACTTGGTTTTTCTCGAGTTGTGGTGGGATATTTGAGTTACCACAGGGAATTCATGCTTCCTCTTGTGTTGGCCCACAAAAGTCTTATCTTCCATTCGAGATTCGAGGAAGAGCTGGAGGTGCGCTCTAGTCACTGAAGGCAAAAGAGACCCCACCAAAGCTTGTGTGCAGGACCTAATGTTCATTTCAAGACTCGAAAGAAATCTCGGGGTTGCATTCCAGACTCACCTTGGAGTCAGGCCTCGTCTCGAGGGGAAGCAAAGGACTCTGCTCTCCTCTCGAGTCGGACGGGTATGTCTTGGAGCCCACTGAGTGGCTTAAAGGGAGTCAAACCTCCTCTGGTGTTTGGAGAGAGGACACGGGATTGCTCTTCAGGCAATGCAGGAAATGAAGGCCCTCATCTCCCAATGACTGGGGCGTCTTGTAGGTTTTCTCGAGCTGTGGCGCTAGTGTGGGGTTTCTCACGAAGTAAGACTGGGAGCTCAGTGAGCCTCTCACGTGGTGCCAGGGCAGTCAGGTCTCTATGCACGTGGTGAGAGGGAGCCCGTCATTGTTCTCGAGTCATGGTAGGGGAATTGGGCCTGAAGACGTGTTAAAGAAGGACTCTCAAGGTCTTTCTTGGGTTGCAGCAGGAAACCCTGGGTTCCATCGACTTGTGCCAGTGACCTCAGGAAGCTTCTCAGCGTGCCTCTGAGAAGTCAGGGTCACTGTGGAGTTGGGAGGGGCCTCTCGGAACTCCACTGGGTTTGGTGCAATGGAAGAGGGCCTCATGACAAGTTGAGGCAGGAACCTCAGGGTTCCTCTCCTGGCTTCGAATGCGCCGGATCTGACTCGGATCCCAGAGTCCCTGCAGAGTTGGGACAGGAGAGTCAGGCCTCGTCTTGTGTGGAGGAATGGAACTCCGCTTGACTCTCGCGTTGTTCATGGGGTGACAGGCCACTTGTCGATTTGTATGTGGAACTTGCGGGTTTTTCTGGACGATGCACCAGGGTGTCAATGCCCCTTCGTGTTGTGCCTTGATCCACAGGATTGCCTTCGAGTTGGGTTCTGCCATCGGGTTCTTATCAAGAGCGGACCAGGGAATCGGGGTCTTTTGGCATGCCGCACCACCCATGAGGCTATGTCTCGAATTTCCTCGTGAGACTGGCCTCATCTTGATGTGCGCCAGGAAGGTCGGGAACGCCTTCCAGACAAAGCAGGGGAATCGAACCTCCTGTCGCGATCAAGAGGGGAGAAGAGTCTCAGATGAAGTGGTGCCGGGAACCTCGGTGTTCTCCTCAAGTGAGACTGGTATGTCGGGGAACTTTTGGGGTCGCATCAAGGGTTCCAAGTAACTTTTCGCTCTTCAATACGGAACGTGGGACTTCTCTTGAGACGCTGTAGCGGGCAAGGGCCTCATCTTTCGATGACGGGGGAACCACGTGGTTTTTCTTGAGTTGTGGCGGGATTCTCGAGTTACGATGGGGAATTCAGGCTTCCTCTTCAACTGGCCCAGGGAAGTCCAGTTTTCATTCGAATTGCGAGTTAGAACTGGGGATTGCTCTTGAGACACTGCAGGGCCAAATAGACCTCATCTAGGCTTGTGTCCAGGACCTAATGTTCCTCTGCTAGGGCGACAGCGATCTCGGCATTGCATTCTCGACTCACCCTGGGAATCAGGCCTCGTCTCGAGGGGAAGCCAAGGACACCGCTCTCCTCTCGAGTCGCGACGGGTATATCTTGGAGCTCACTGTGTGGCCTAAAATGAGTCAAGCCTCCTGTGGAGTTTGGAGAGAGGACTCAGGATTGCTCTCCAGGCCATACAGCAAAAGAAGGCCCTCATCTCGTGAGGACTGGGGCGTCTCGTGTGTATTCTCGAGCTGCGGCTCCAGTGTGGTGTTGCTCACGAGGTATAATGGGGAGCTCAGGGAGCCTCTCCTGTGGCGCCAGGGAAGTCAGGTTTCTATGCGCGTGGCTAGGGGGAGCGCGTCATTGCTCCTGAGTCATGGTAGGGGAATCGCACCTCAAGACGCATTGAAGAAGGACTCTCGAGGTCTTTTACGGGTTGGGGCAGGAAACCCTTGGTTCCCTCGACTTGTGCCGGTGATCTCAGGAAGGTCTAAGGGTGCCTCTGAGAAGTCAGGGATACTGTGCAGTTGGGAGGGGCCTCTCGGGACTCCACTGGGTTCGGTGCAATGGAAGAGGGCCTCATCTCGAGTGGAGGCAGGAAACTCATGTTTCCTCTCCTGACTTCCCCTGGGCCAGATCTGACTCGGATCGCAGTTTCGCTGCAGAGTTCGAACAGGAGAGTCAGGCCTCGTCTTGTGTGGAGGAATGGAACTCTGCTTGCCTCTCCAGTTGTTCACGGGGTGACAAGTCACTTCTCGAGCTGTGTGTGGTACCTGCGGGTTTCTCCGGATGATACCTGTGGGTGTCAGTGCCCCTTCGTGTTGTGCCTTCTTCAAAAGGGTTATCTTCAAAGAGGTGTCTGGGCATTGGGATCTTATCAAGAGTGAACCGGGAAATCGGGGTCTTTCGGCATGTGTCACCATCCACGAGGCTATGTCTCGAATATCCTCGTGAGACCGGCCTCATCCTGAGATGCACCGGGAAAGGCGGGAACCCCTTCAAGACAAAACAGGGGAATCAACCATCCTGTCACGATCAGGAGGGGAGAAGGGGCCCAGATGTAGTGGTGCCGGGAACCTCGGTGTTCTCCTCGAGTCAGACTGGTGTGTCGAGGAACTTTTGAGGTCGCATCAAGGGTGCCAATACCGTTTCGCACTTCAAGACGGAACGTGGGACTTCTCTTGAGACGCTGTAGGGGGCAAGGGCCTCATCTTGCGATGACGGGGGAACCACGTGGCGTTTCTCGAGTTGTGGCGGGATTCTCGAGTTTCTACGGGGAATACAGTCTTCCTCATGTGTTGGCCCAGGGAAGTCCTATCTTCCATTCGAGTTTCAAGGGAGAACTGGGGATTTTCCACGAGTCACTGCAGGGCAAAATAGACCTCATCTAGGCTTGTGTCCACGACTTAATGTTCGTCCCTAGGGGCGATAGGGATCTGGGGGTTGCATACCAGACTCACCCGGGGAATCAGGCCTCGTCTCGAGGGGAAGCAAAGAACTCCGCTGTCCTTTTGAGTCGCGATGGGTATCTCTTGGAGCCCACTGTGTGCCCTAAAGGGAGTCAAGCCTCCTGTGGTGTTTGGATAGAGGACTCGGGATTCCTCTCCAGGCCATGCAGGAAAAGAAGGCCCTCATCTCGCGATGACGGCGGCATCTCGTGGGTTTTCTAGACTGCCGCGCTAATGCCGGGTTTCTGACGAGGTACGAGAGGGAGCTCAGGGAGCCTCTCTTGTGGCTCCAGGGAAGTCAGGTCCCCATGAGATGGCTAGGGGGAGTTCGTCATTGCTCTCGAGTCATGGTAGGGTAATCGGGCCTCAAGACGGGTTGAAGAAGGACTCTCGAGGTCTTTCTCGGGTCACTGCATAAAACCCAGGGTTCCCTTGACTTGTGCCTGCGACCTCAGGGAGCTTCTCAGAGTGCCTCTGAGAAGTCAGGGATACTGTGCAGTTTGGAGGGTCCTCTCGAGACTCCTCTGCATTTGGTGGAATGTAAGAGGGACTCATCTCGAGTTGAAGCAGGAACCTCAGTGTTCCTCTCCATTTCTGACTCAGATCGCAAGGTCCCTGCATGTTGGTACAGGAGAGTCAGGCCTCGTCTTTTCTGGAGGATGGGACTCCTCTTGCCTCTCGAGTTGTTCTCGAGGTGACAGGCCACTTGTCGAGCTGTGTGTGTAACCTGCCCGTTTTTCCGGATGATGCACAGGTGTGTTAGTGCCCCTTCGTGTTGTACCTTCATACTCAACGCTGCCTTCCAAGAGGTGTCCGAGCATCGGATTCTTATCAAGAGCGGACCGGGAAATTGGAGTCTTTCGGCAAGTGGCACCACCCACAAAGCTACGTATCGAATTTCCCCATGAGACCGGCCTCATCCTGAGTTGTGCAGGGAAGGTCGGGCCCCCTTGCAGACAAAGCAGGGGAATCGACCCACCGGTCACGATCAGGAGGGGAGAAGGGGCTTAAATGAAGTGGTGCCGGGAACCTCGGTGTTCCCCTTGAGTGAGACCGGCGTGTTGGGGGACCTTTGGGGTCGCATCAAGGGTGCCAAGTACCATTTCGCATTTCAAGACGGAACCTGGGACATCATTTGAAACGCTGTAGTGGGCAAGGGCCTCATCTTGCGATGACGGGAGAACCACGTGGTTTTGCTCGAGTTGCGGCGGGATTCTCGAGTTATGACCGGGAATTTAGGCTTCCTCTTGTTGGCCTTGAAATCCAGTCTTCCATTGGGGTTGCGAGGGGGAGCTGGGGATTGCACTAGAGTCACTGCAGGGCAAAAGAGACCTAATCTAGGCTTGTGTCCAGGATCTAATGTTGCTCTCCAGGGGCGACAGGGATCTCGGGTTTGCATTCCAGACTCATCCGGGGAGTCAGTTCTCACCTCGAGGGTAAGCAAAGAATTCCGCTCTCGTCTCGAGTCGTGATGGGTATCTCTTGGAGCCCAATGTGTGTACTAAAGGGAGTCAAGCCTCCTGTGGAGTTTGGAGAGAGGACTCGGGATTGGACTCCAGGCCATGCAGGAAAAGGAGGCCCTCATCTCGAGATGACGGTGGCGTCTCGTGGGTTTTCTCGAGCTGTGGCGCCAGTGTGGAGAGTCTCATGAAGTACCACGGGGATCTCAGGGAGCCTCTTGTGTGGCGCCAGGAAAATCCAGTATTCCTTTCGAGTTGCGAGTTAGAACTGGGGATTGCTCTCCAGTCACTGCAGGGCAAAATAGACATCATCTACGCTTGTGTCCAGGACCTAGTGTTCCACTACTGGGCCGACAGGGATCTCAGGGTTGCATTCTCAACTCACCCGGAGAGTCAGGCCTCGTCTTGAGGGGAAAAAAAGGACTCCACTCTCCTGTCGATTCGCGACGGGTATCTCTTGGAGCCCACTGCGTGGCGTAAAGGGAGTGAAGCCTCCTATGGAGTTTGGAGAGATGACTCGGGATTGTTTTCCTGGCCATGCAGGAAAAAAGGCCCTCATCTCGCGATGACCGGGGCGTCTCGTGGGTTTTCTCCAGCTGCGGCGCCAGTATCAGATTTCTCACGAGGTACGACGGGGAACTCAGAGAGCCTCTCGTGTGGTGCTAGGGACGTCAGGTCTCCGTGCATGTGGTGAAGGGGAGTGCGTGATTGCTCTCGAGTCATAGTAGGCGAATCGGGCCTCAAGACGCATTGAAGAAGGACTCTCGAGGTCTTTCTCGGGTTGCGGCAGGGAACCCTGGGTTCCCCCGACTTGTGTCGGTGACCTCAGGCAACTTCTCAGGGTGCCTCTGAGAAGTCAGGGACACTGTGGATTTGGGAGGGGCCTTTCGTTACTCAACTGGGTTTGGTGCAATCGAAGAGGGCCTCATCTCGAATGGAGGCAAGAAACTCAGGGGTCCTCTCCATTTCTGACTCGGGTCGCAGAGTACCTGCCGAGTATGGACAAGAGAGTCACGCCTCGTCTTCTGTGGAGGAATGGATCTCCGCTTGCCTTTCGAGTTGTTCACGGAGTGACAGGCCACTTGTTGAGCTGTGTGTGGAACCTGCGGGTTTTTCCAGACGATGCAGAGGGGTGTCAGTGCCCCTTCGTGTTGTGCCTTCATCCAAAGGGTTGCCTTCAAAGAGGTGTCCGGGCATCAGGTTCTTTTCAAGAGCGTACCAGAAAATTGGGGTCTTTCAGCATGTGGTACCACCCACGAGGCTACGTCTCGAATTTCCTCGGGAGACCGGCCTCATCCTGAGGTTCGCCGGGAAGGTAGGGAACCCCTTGCAGACAAAGCAGGGGAATCGATCCACCGGTCACGATCAGAAGGGGAGAAGGGGCTTAGATGAAGTGGTGCCGGGAACCTCGGTGGTCCCCTCGAGTGAGACCGGTATGTCACGGCACTTTTGAGGTCGCATCAAGGGTGCGAAGTACAGTTTCGCACTTCAAGACGGAACGTGGGAATTCTCTGGAGATGCTCTAGCGGGCAAGGGCCTCATATTGCGATGACGAGGGAAACACGTGGTTTTTCTCGAGATGCGGCGGGATTCTCGAGTTACGACGGGGAATTCAGGCTTCCTCTTGTGTTGGCCCAGGAAGTCCAATCTTCCATTCAACTTGTCACAGAGAGCTGTGGGTTGCTCTCGAGTCACTTCAGGGCAAAGAGTCCTCATCTAGGCTTGGGTCTAGGACGTAGTGTTCCTCTCCAGGGGCAACAGGGATATCGGGGTCGCATTCCAGTCTCACCTGGTGGGTCACGCCTCGTCTCGAGTGGAAGCAAAGGACTCCACTATCCTCTCGAGTCACGACGTGTAACTCTTGGAGCCCAATGAGTGGCCTAAAGGGAGTCAAGCGTCCTGTGTAGCTTGGACAGAAGGTTCACGCTTGATCTGCATACCATTCAGTTAAAGATGGCCCTCCTCTCTTGATGACGGGAGCATCTCATGGGTTTTCTCGAGCTGCGGCGTCAGTGTGGGGTTTCTCACGAGATATGATGGGGAGCTCAGGGAGCCTCTCGTGTGGCGCCAGAGAAGTCAGGCCTCCATGCGTGTGGCCAGGCAGATCGCGTCATTGCTCTGGAGTCATGGGAGGGACTAGGGCCTCAAGACGCATTTAAGAAGGACTCTCGAGGTCTTTCTTGGGTAGGGGCGGGAAACACTTATTTCCCTCGACCTCTACCGGGGACCTTAGGGAACTTCCCAGGTGCCTCTGAGAGGTGAGGGATACTGAGGAGTTAGAGGGGCCTCTCGGGACTCGACTAGGTTTGACGAAATGAAAGAGGGCCTCATCTCGATTGGAGGCAGGAACCTCAGGCTTCCTCTCCATTTCTGACTCCGACCGCAGGGTCCCTGCAGGGTTGGGACAGGAGAGTCAGGCCTCGTCTTGTCTGAGTAATGGAACTCTGCTTGCCTCTTGAGTCGTTCAGTGGGTTTCAGGCCCCTTGTCGAGCTGTGTGTGGAACCTGCGGGTGTTTCCAGAAGATGCACAGGGGTGTCATTGCCCCTTCATTTTGTGCCATCCCCCACAGGGTTGCCTTCAAAGAGGTGTCCGGGCATCGGGTTCATTTCAAGAACGGACCGGGAAATCGGGGTCGTTCGGCATGTGGCAGCACCCACGTGGCTCATCTCGAATTTCCTCGTGAGACCAGCATCATCCTGAGGTGCGCCGGGAAGTCCGGGAACACCTTCCACACAAAGAAGGGGAATCGACTCTCCTGTCGTGATCAGGTGGGGAGATGGGGCTCAGATGAAGTGGGGCCGGGACTCTAGGTGTTCCACTCGAGGGAACCCGGCATTTCAGGGAACTTTAGGGGTCGCAACAAGGGAGCCAAGTACCGTTTCCCACTTCAGGACGGAACATGTGACTTCCCTGGGGACGCTGTAGCGGGCAAGGGCCTCATTCTGTGAAGACGTTGGAACCACGTCGTTTTTCTCGAGTTGAGTCTGGATTCTCGAAAACGACGGGGATTTCAGGCTTCCTCTTGGGTTGGCCCTGGGAAGCCCAATCTTCCCCTGGAGTTGCGAGGGAAAGCTGGGGGTTCTGCTCGAGTCACTACAGGGCCAAAGAGACCTCATCGAGGCTTGGGTCCAGGACCTAATATTCCTCTCAAGGGAAGACAGGGATCTCGGGTTTCCATTCCAGACTCCCCCGGGGAGTCAGGCCTCGCCTCGAGGGGAAGCAGAGGACTCCGCTTTCCTCTCAAGTCGCGACACGGATCTCTTGGAGCCCAATGAGTGGACTCAAGGGTGTCGAGCCTCCTCTTCAGTTTGGAGAGAGGACTCGGGATTGCTCTCCAGGCCAGGCAGGAAAAGAAGGCCCTCATCTAGCGATGACGGAGGCATCTCATGGGTTTCCTCAGGCTGCGGCGCCCATGGGAGTTTTCTCACGAGGCACGACGAGGACCTCAGGGAGCCTCTCGTGCGGTGCCAGGGAACTCATGTCTCCATGCGCATGGCGAGGGGGAGCTGGTCATCACTCTCGAGTCATGGGAAGTGACTAGGGCCTCAAGACGCGTTGAAGAAGGACTCTCGAGGTCTTTCTCGGGTGGCGGCGGGAAACCCTCGTTTCCATCGACTTCTGCAGGGGACTATAGGGAACTTCCCATGGTGACTCTGAGAGGTGAGGGATGCTGTGGAGTTGGCAGGGCCTCTCGGGACTCTGCTGGGTTCGGCGCAATGGAAGAGGGCCTCATCTCGAGGGGAGGCAGGAACCTCAGGCTTCCTCTCCGATTCTGACTCCGACTGCACGGTCCCTGCAGTGTTGGGACAGGAGAGTCATGCCTCGTCTTGTCTGAGGAATGGAATTCTGGTTGCCTCTCGAGTTGTTCCGGGAGTCTCAGGCCCCTTGTCGAGCTGTGTGTAGACCCTGCGGGTTTTTCCGGATGATGCACGGGGGTGTCAGTGCCCCTTCGTGTTGTGCCTTCACTCACAGGGTTGCCTTCGAAGAGGTGTCCGGGCATCGGGTTCTTATCAAGAGCAGACCGGAAAATCGGGGTCGTTTGGCACGTGGCACCTCACACATGGTTAGTCTCGAATTTCCTCCTGAGACCGGCCTCATCCTGAGGTGCACCAGGAAGGCCGGGAACCCCTTCCAGAGAAAGCAGGGGAATCGACTCTCCTGTCGCGATCAGGAGGGGAGAAGGGGCTCAGATGAAGTGGTGCCGGGACCCTCGGTGTTCCCCTCGAGGCACCCAGAGTGTCGGCGAACTTTTGCGGTCTCATCAAGGGTGTCAAGTACCGTTTTACACTTAAGGACGGAACATGGGACTTCCCTGGAGACGCCGGGAATTTCGGTCTTCCCCTGGAGTGAGACCGGTATGTTGGGGAACTTTGGGGTCGCATCAAGTGTGCCAAGTAGCATTTCGAACTTTAAGATGGAACGTGGCACTTCTCTTGAGACTCTAGCTGGCAAGGGCCTCATATTGAGATGAAGGGGGAACCACATGGTTTTTAAGACTTGAGGCTGAATTCTCGAATTACGATGGGAAATTTAGACTTCCTCTTGTGTTGACCGTGGGAAGACCAATCTTCCATTCAAATTGTGAGGGAGAGATGGAGGTTGCTCTCGAGTCACTGTAGGGCAAAATAGACCTCATCTAGGCTTGTGTCTAGGACAAAATGTTCCACTCCAGGGGCGACAGGGATCTCGGGGTTGCATTCCAAACTCACCCGGGGAGTCAGGCCTCGTCTCTAGGGAAGCAAAGGACTCCGCTCTCCTCTCGAGTCGCACCGGGTATTTCTTGGACCCAACTGAGTGGCCTAAAGGGAGTCAATCCTCCTGTGAAGTTTGGAGAGAGGACCAGGAATTGCTCTCCAGGTCAGGCAGGAAAAGAAGGCCCCCATCTCTCCTTGACGGGGGCATCTTGTGGTTTTTCTTGAACTGCGGCGCCACTGTGGGTTTTCTCACGAGGTACGATGGGGTACTCAGGGAGCCTCTTGTGTGGTACTAGGGAAGTCAGTTTTCCTGCTTGTGGCGAGGGGAGCGCGTCCTTGCTCTGGAGTCATGGTAGGGGAATCGGGCATCAAGAGACGTTGAAAAAGGACTCTCCAAGTCTTTCTCGGGTTACTTCAGGAAACTCTGGGTTCCCTCAACTTGTGCCAGTGACCTCAGGTAGCTTCTCAGGGAGCCTCTGAGAATTCAGGGATACTGTGGTGTTGGGAGGGGCCTCTCGGGACACCACTGAGTTTGGTTCAATGGAAGAGGGCCTCTTCTCTAGTTGAGGCAGGAACCTCAGGGTTCCTCTCCATTTCTGACTCCAATTGCAGGGTCCCTGAAGAGTTGGGACAGGAGAGTAAGGCCTCGTCTTGTGTGAAGGAATGCAACTTCACTTGCCTCTCGAGTTGTTCACGAGGTGCAGTCCACATTTGGAGCTGTGAGTGGAATCGGCGGGTTTTTCCAGACGATGCATGGGAATGTCAGTGTCCCTTCGTGTTGTGCCTTCATCCACAGGGTTGCCTTCGAAGAGATGTCCGGGCGTCAGGTTCTTATCTAGAGTGGACCGGGAATTCGGGATCTTTCAACATGTGGCACCAACCATGAGGCTACTTTTCGAATTTCCTCATGAGACCGGCCTCATCCGGAGGTTTGCGAGGAACGTCGGGAACCCCTTGCAGACAAACATGGGAGTCGACCCTCCTGTCGCGATCAGGAGGGGTGAAGGGGCTCAGAGGAAGCGGTTCCGGGACCCTCGGTGTTCCCCTCGGGGGACCCCGGCGTGTTGGGGGACTTTAGGGGGTCGCAGGAAGGCTGTCAGGGACCGTTTCGCCCTTCAGGGCGGAACAGGGGACTTCCCTTGAGACGCCGTCGCGGGCAAGGGCCTCATCTTGCCAAGAGGTGGGAACCACGTGGTTTTTCTCGAGTTGCGGCGGGATTCTCGAGTTACGACGGGGATCTCAGCCTTCCCCTTGGGTTGGCCCTGGGAAGCCCAATCTTCCCCTCGGGTTGCGAGGGAAAGCTGGGGGTTGCGCTCGAGTCACCGCAGGGCCGAAGAGACCTCACCTAGGCGTGTGTCCGGGACCTAATATTCCTCTCCAGGGAAGGCAGGGATCTCGGGGTTGCATTCCAGTCTCCCCCGGGGAGTCAGGCCTCGTCTCGAGGGGAAGCCAAGGACTCCGCTCTCCTCTCGAGTCGCAACGCGGGTCTCTTGGAGCCCCCTGAGCGGCCTCAAGGGAGTCCAGCCTCCTCTTCCGTTTGGAGAGAGGACCCGGGATTGCTCTCCAGGCCATGCAGGAAAAGAAGGCCCTCAGCTGGCGAGGACGGGGGCGTCTCAGGGGTTTCCTCGAGCTGCGGCGCCCGTGGGGGTTTTCTCCCGAGGCACGACGAGGATCTCAGGGAGCCTCTCGTGCGGCGCCAGGGAAGTCAGGTCTCCATGCGCGTGGCGAGGGGGAGCGCGTCCTGGCTCTCGAGTCGCGGGAGGGGACTAGGGCCTCGAGACGCGTTGAAGAAGGACTCTCGAAGTCTTTGTCGGAGGGCGGCGGGAAACCCTCGTTTCCCTCGCCTTCTGCCGGGGACCTTAGGGAACTTCCCAGGGTGCCTCTGAGAGGCGAGGGATCCTGTGGAGTTGGCGGTGACCCTCGGGACTCCGCTGGGTCTGGCGCAACGGAAGAGGGCCTCAGCTCGAGGGGAGGCAGGAACCTCAGGCTTCCTCTCCGTTTCGGACTCCGACCGCAGGGTCCCTGCAGAGTTGGGACAGGAGAGTCAGGCCTCGTCTTGTCTGAGGAAGGGAACCCCGCTTGCCTCTCCAGTTGCTCAGGGGATCTCAGGCCCCTCGTCGAGCTGTGTTTTCAACCCGCGGGTCTTTGAGGACTGTGCACGGGGTTGGCAGTGCCCCTTCGTGTGGTGCCTTCACCCACAGGTTTGCCTTCGAAGAGGGGTCCGGGCCTCGGGTCCTTCTCAAGAGCGGACCAGGGAATCGGGGGCGTTGGGCATGTGGCACCACCCACGTGGCTCGTCTCCAATTTCCTCGTGAGGCCGGCCTCATCCTGAGGTGCGCCGGGAAGGCCGGGAACCCCTTCCAGACCATGCAGGGGAATTGACTCTCCTTTCGCGATCCGGAGGGGAGAAGGGGCTCAGATGACGGGGTGGCGGGACCCTCGGTGTTCCCCTCGACGGAACCTGGCATGTTGGGGAACTTTTGGTGTCGCAGGAAGGCTGTCAGGGACCGCTTCGCCCTTCAGGGCGGAACAGGGGACTTCCCTTGAGACACCATTGCGGGCAAGGGCCTCATCTTGCCAAGAGGTGGGAACCACGTGGTTTTTCTCGAGTTGCGGCGGGATTCTCGAGTTACGACGGGGATCACAGCCTTCCTCTTGGGTTGGCCCTGGGAAGCCCAATCTTCCCCTCGAGTTGCGAGGGGAGCTGGGGGTTGCGCTCGAGTCACTGCAGGGCCCAAGAGACCTCACCTAGGCGTGTGTCCGGGACCTAATATTCCTCTCCAGGGAAGGCAGTGATCTCGGGGTTGCATTCCAGGCTCCCCCGGGGAGTCAGGCCTCGTCTCGAGGGGAAGCCAAGGACTCTGCTCTCCTCTCGAGTCGTGACGCGGATCTCTTGGAGCCCCCTGAGCGGCCTCAAGGGAGTCCAGCCTCCTCTTCAGTTTGGAGAGAGGACTCGTGATTGGTCTCCAGGCCATGCAGGAAAATAAGGCCCTCATCTCGCGATGACCTGGGTGTCTCATGTGTTTCCTCGAGCTGCCGCGCCAGTGTGGATTTCCTCACGAGGTACGATGAGGATCTCAGGGAGCCTCTAGTGCAGTGCCAGGTTAGTCAGGTCTCCATGCGCGTGGCGAGGGGGAGCGTGTCATGGCGCTCGAGTCATTGTAGGGGAATCACGACTCAACACATTTTGAAGCACTCTCGAGGTCTTTCTCGAGTCGCGGCAAAAAACCCAGGGTTCCCTCGACTTGTGCCTGTGACCTCAGGGAGCTTCTCATTGTGCCTCTGAGAACTCAGGGATACTGTGGAGTTGGTAGGGGCCTCTCGGGACTCCACTGGGTGTGGTGCAATGGAAGAGGGCCTCATCTCGAGTGGACGCAGGAACCTCAGGCTTCCTCTCCGTTTCTGACTTGGATCCCATGGTCCCTGCAGAGTAGGGACAAGAGAGTCACACCTAGTCTTCTGTTGAGGAATGGACCTTCGTTTGCCTTTCGAGTTGTTTACAGGGTGACACGCCACTTGTCGAAATGTCTGTGGGACCTGCGGGTTTTTCTGGACGATGCACGAAGGTGTCAGTGCCCCTTCGTGTTGTGCCTTCATCCACAGAATTTCCTTCAGAGAGGTGTGCTGGCATCGGGTTCTTTTCAAGAGTGGACCGTGAAATTGGGGTCTTTCGGCATGTGGCACCACCCACGAGGCTACGTCTCGAACTTCCTCATGAGACCGGCCTCATCCTGAGGTGCGCCCGGAAGGTCGGGAACCCCTTGCAGACAGAGAAGGGGAGTCGACCCTCCTGTCGCAATCAGGAGAGGAGAAGGGGCTCAGATGAAGTGGTGCCGGGAACCTCGGTGTTCCCCTTGAGTGAGTCTGGTATGTCACGGAACTTTTGGGGTCACATCAAGGGTGCCAAGTACCTTTTCGCACTTCAGGATGGAACGTGGACTTCTCTTGAGATGCTGTAGCGGACAAAGGGCCTCATCTTGCGATGACGAGGGAAGCACGTGGATTTTCTCGAGTTGCGGTGGGATTCTCGAGTTACAACGGGGAATTCAGGCTTCCTCTTGTGTTGGCCCAGGAAGTCCAATCTTCCATTCGAGTTGCCAGGGAGAGCTGGGGATTGGGCTCCATTCACTGAAGGGCAAACTAGACCTCATCTAGGCTTGTATCCAGGACTTAATGTTCCTCTCCATAGGCGACAGGGATTTGGGGTTGCATTCCATACTCACCCGGGGAGTCAGGCCTCATCTCAAGGGGAAGCAAAGGACTCCACTCTCTTCTCGAGTCGCGACAGGTATCTCTTGGAGCCCACTGAGTGGTCTTTGCTCTGTAGGAGAGCTCTAGTGTACATAAGCCTGTACATAAATGAACACAGACATTCTGTGTGCATGTTGCTGCGTACCCAAAATAGGGCCACAAGGAGCCTCATGCTCTCCATGCGGCTCGGAATCTGTGCAGCCACGCAGCAGCTGAAGAATCCAACCAATTGCTCTTTTCTTACCTCTGACAGAGCTCGCAATGCCGTAGCCCTTGGCAGTTTGGAAACACTGGACTCTAACCCCTCTCAAAGTAGGCCTGGGTTCTAGTTCGAATAGAAAGTCAATAGCGGAGCTGAGGACAGGAACGCGGCAGTCATTTATCACACGCTCCTGCAGCCTGCTACTACAGGGACACTAACGCTAGAAGCTAGGAATGTCTTTGCAAGGTGCGCAAAGGACAAGGGAGAACCTCGACCCTGACTCTAGTATTTCAGCCCCCTGAGCAGATCTGAGGTTCTCCCGCTGTAGAAGCTAACCCATTCCTTTCAAATACAGGCTTCCTAACACAGGGCCAGTTGGCTGCTTGCTCTTCCACGAAGCAGGCTTCCTTAACTTGCAAACTGCGAATTCCGCTTAACAGCCTGGAGGAAAAATCGCTTCTTGCAAGATTTTTTTCAGAGGCTGTATCCCCGGAGCTGGGGCCAAGCTAGGGGACCCATACTGACAAGGGAAGGCAAAACCACATCCAATGTCTTTGCTCTGGAGGACAACTTTGGTGAGCCTAAGTCTTTCAGGAATATTTCTGGCTCCAACAGAGTCAAATTCTGTGTGTGAAGCTGCACAGCCAAAATAGGGGAACAGAGACCCTGATTCTCTCTGTGTAGCTTTGAAGCTGTCATTCAAACAACAGCTTGAGAATCCATACAATGCTCTCCCTTACTGCTAAGAGAATTCTCATTGCTGTAGTCCTTGACAGTTTGTAGAAATCCGCACCCTAACCCTTCTCCAAGTAGGCCTGGGTCCTAGCTCGGAACAACAGGCAACGGCGGAGCTGAGGCCAGTAAGGCACAAGTGAGGTCTCACACATTCTTGAAGCCTGATCGTCCAGGAGCAGTAAGGCCTCTTTTTCCCTTCAGGAGGCTCGCTTGCCTTGCCTCCTGTGAACTGCATTTCCCAGCCTGGGGGCAAAGCTGTTCCTGGAGATTTTTTCTCAGGGGTTGTTTCCCTGGAGCTGGGTCGGACCTCGGGGGCCCAACTCACAGGGGAAGACAAAACCACATGGACAGGTCTATGCTCTGTAGGAGAGCTCTAGTGAACCTCATCTCTCAGGAACATTCTTGGCTTCTACAGAGACACCTCTGTGCATGAAGCTACACACCCAACATAGTGGCAAAGGGAGTCTGATTCTCTCCGTGGGTGCTGATGCTTTGTGGCAAAGCACCTGCTAAGAATCCATCCGCATAGGCTTCCCTCACCTTGACAGAGGTCTCATTGCTGTAGTCCTTGGCAGTTTGGAAAGAAGCTGACCCTTACCCTTCACCAAGTAGGCCCTTGTCCTTGTTTGAATGGAAAGGCAGTAGCTGAGCTGAGGCCAGTAAGGCGCCAGTCAAGTCTGACATATTCCCGATGCCTGCTCCTTCATGGAAAATAACGTTAGAATCTGGGAATGTCTTTGCAAGGCTGGCAAAGGGCAGTCAGGAACCTCGACCCTGCCTCTGGAATTTCTATCTTCTCAGCACATCTGGCGGTCTCGGTCAGGAGAAACTAACCCATTCCTTGCAAATATAGGCTTCCAAACACAGGCCGGTTGGCTGTCTCTTCTTGCCGAAGGAAGCTTGCTTATCCCACCTCCTGCGAACTCCGCTTCCCAGCCTGGGGGATAAGAGGTTCTTGGAGATCTTTTCTCAGAGGCTGTTTCCACGTAGCAGGGGCCGATCCCGGAGACCCACACGCACAGGGGAAGGGAAAACCGCATGGATAAGTCTTTGCTCTCTAGGAGTGCTCTAGTGAACCTCACTCTATGGGGAATGTTCTGGGCTCCAACGGGGACATCTCTGTGTGGGAAGCTCCATAGCCAACATAGAGACACAGAGACCTGATTCTCTCTGTGCAGCTTTGACGCTGTCATTCAAACAACAAATTGAGAATCCACACAATGCTCTCCCTTACCACTGAGAGAGTTATCATTGCTGTAGCCCTTCGCAGTTTCTGGAAATCGACACACAAACACTTCTCCAAGTAGGCCTGGGTTCAAGTTCAGATGAACATTCAATAGCGGAGCTGAGGCCAGTAAGGCACCAGTCAGGTGTCACACACTCTGGCAGCCTGCTCCTCCAGGGACAGTAAGGCCTCTATTTCCCTTCAGGAGGCTCGCTTGCCTTACTTCCTGTGAACAGCGTTTCCCAGCCTGGGCGGAAAGCAGTTCCTGGAGATCTTTTCTCAGGGGCTGTTTCCCCGGAGTTGGGGCGGACCTCGGGGACCCAACTCACAGGGGAAGGCAAAACCAAATGGACAGGTCTATGCTCTGTAGGAGATCTCTAGTGAACTGCCGGGGTCCAGCCCCAGCTGATCCAGGGTATTCGAAGCAGAGACGGCGTAGGCGAGGGTCAGGGAACAACTGCTTAATTAAACGTTAATTAAGGATATAAAGAGTAATAAAATGAGGATAGTTCAGTAGGAAAATTCAGTGGAGAAAAGAGGCTGAGTAGCTTGGTTTACGCGGGGGACCAATAAAACTTCAAGACAAGAAGCTTGCACCACTTACGTAGGCCGCAGGCGTCCTTCCGTTCTCCCGAAGGAGAGGAGACACTGAGGCCTCCCCGGTCGGATCTTAGAAGCCCAGGCAAAATTAGTAAGCTTGGTGGGTTCCGCGCTCCAGATGGAGACTCAACCAGAGTGAGAGAGAGAGAGAGAGACATGGGGAGACCAGTATTTCGAGAAACTGATCCCAATTCTTTATTTTCCATGGTCTACTTTTATACACTGAGATGTTATGCAAAAGTCACGTGGGGTCAGCAGTCCTGACTTTTATCAAAGTCAGGTGCTTCATACAAAAGTATACAGAGGTCTTAGGGGTGTTACATCATCTTCTGGCCGGGGGGCCTGCTGACAATTTACGACCCTCTCCTTGTGACAGCGGTCAGTCAACCAGGACACTTATTTCTCCAGGGGTGATTATTCTTAAAACAGACGCCACCCAAATAAAGTTACATTCCTATAGGGTGAGGGTGTAGTGGGTTTTAGTTAAGGAAAGAATGTACTTAGCCTAAGGTCTAACGTGATTTATATCAAAGGTTAATACTTATTTCTTCTATATATTCATTAATGTGTATAAGGGCAGGGGATGTGGAGACTTAGCAGTAAACACCAGCTCAACAAATGAAAAACCCTTCACCAATATGATTTTTAATCAGCCCATTATACTTATACTAATAATTTTCTAACTTTCCTAAGGAACCTGTTTTTAGAAGGTTTAAAGCATCTCGTGCCTCTCATGGTTGAGAGGCTGTGAGCAATCACATGTGGCCGGACAAGCCTGTCAGGCAGGCTAGAGAACCTTCAGAGGAGTTTGTAGGTTAAAAAACTCTTGTCACACCCAGGGGTTTTTATCAACTGGAGCTCTAGGTTAACTCCTTCTCCGAAAGAGGTGGTGGGGGACAGCCCCCTGTAAAGTCAGAGGTGTAGGTGAGAGCACAAAGTAGTAAGGTAGGCAGGCTCTGGTGATGGGGGTAGATGCTCGAGGATTTCCAGGGGGACTCCTGAGGCTCGATCCCGCCTTTGCGTATGTCGAGCCTCCTTCCTCATGACCTTTGCCATGGGCGGAGTGCCTCACTCTGGCCCCCAACTGTGAACCTCCTCTCTCAGGAACATTCTTGGCTCCTATCGAGACACCTCTGTGTGTGTAGCTACACACGCAACGTAGGGGCAAAGGGAGCCAGATTCTTTCCGTGGGGTGCTGATGCTTTGTGGCAAAGCACCCGCTTGAGAATCCATCAGCTTACGCTTCCCTCGCCTTGACAGGGGTCTCATTGCTGTAGCCCTTGGCAGTTTGGAAAGAAGAGGACCCTTACCTTTCATAAAGTGGGCCCTTGTCCTAGTTTGAAAGGAAAGGCAAGAGCTGAGCTGAGGCCAATAAGGCGCCAGTCAAGTCTGACATATTCCTGAAGCCTGCTCCTTCATGGAAAATAACGCTGGAATCTAGGAATGTCTCTGCAAGGCTGGCAAAGGGCAGTCAGGAGCCTGCACCCTGCCTCTGGAATTACTGATTTCTGAGCAGATCTGGAGGTCTCCTTTAGGAGAATCTAACTCATTCCTTCCATATTGAGACTTCCAAAAACAGGCCGGTCGGCTGCCTCTTCGTGCCCGAAGGAGGCTTGCTTTTCCTGCCTCCTATGAACCCAGCTTCCCAGGCTCTGGGAAAAGCGGATATTGAAGATCTTTTCTCAGGGGTTTTTTCCATGGAGCTGGGGCCGAGACCAGAGACCCAATTGCACAGGGGAAGGAAAACCACATGGACAAGTCTTTGTTCTCCAGGAGACCTCTAAGTGAAACTTACTCTGTCAGGAACGTTCTTGACTCCTATGGAGTCACCCCAGTGTGTGAAGCTGCGTACCCAACAAGGGGGCACAGAGAGACAGATTCTCTCTTTGCAGCTTTGAAGCTGTCATTAGAACAACATGTTGAGAATCCATACAATGCTCTCCCTTACCTCTGAGAGAGTTCTCATTGCTGTAGCCCTTGGCAGTTTTTAGAAATCCGCACCCAAACCCTTCTCCAAGTACGCCTGGGTCCTGGTTTGGATGGCCATGCAATGGCGGAGCTGAGGTCAGTAAGGCACCAGTCAGGTGTCACACATTCTGGTAGCCTGCTCCTCCAGGGACAGTAAGGCCTCTTTTTCCCTTCAGGAGTCTCGCTTGCCTTGCCTCCTGTGAACTGCGTTTCCCAGCCTGGGCGAAAAGCGGTTCCTGGAGATCTTTTCTAAGGAGTTGTTTCCCCGGAGCTGGGGTGGACCTCGGGGACCCAACTCACAGGGGAAGGCAAAACTACACGGACAAGTCTATGCTCTGTAGGAGACCTTAGTGTATCTCAAGTCTTAGGAACATTCTTGGCTCGTACAGAGGCACCTCTGTGTGTAAAGCTACACACCGAACATAGGGGCACAGGGAGCCTGATTCTCTCCGTGGGGTGCTGATGCTTTGTGGCAAAGCACCTGTTTGAGAATCCATCCGCTTACGCTTCCCTCGCCTTGACAGAGGTCTCATTGCTGTGTCCCTTGGCAGTTTGGAAAGAAGCAGACCCTTACCCTTTACCAAGTAGGCCCTGATCCTAGTTTGAAAGGAAAGGCAATAGCTGAGCTGAGGCCAGTAAGGCACCCGTCAACTCTGACATATTCCCGATGCCTGCTCCTTCATGGAAAATAGCGCTAGAATCTAGGAATGTCTTTGCAAGGCTGGCAAAGGGCAGTCAGGAACCTCGACCCTGCCTCTGGAATATCTATCTTCTGAGCAGATCTGGAGGTCTCCTTCTGGAGAAGCTAACCCATTCCTTGCAAATATAGGCTTCCAAACACAGGCTAGTTGGCTGCCTCTTCTTGCCCGAAGGAGGCTTGCTTTTCCTGCCTCCTATGATCCCTGGTTCCCAGCATGGGGGAAAAGCAGATCTTGGAGATCTTTGCTCAGGGGTTGTTTCCACGGAGCTGAGGTTATGCTCGGAGACCCACACATACAGAGGAAAGCAAAACTACATGAACAAGTCTTTGCTCTCTAAGAGAGCTCTAGTGAACCTCAGTCTTTGACGAACGTTCTTGGTTCCTACAGGGACAACTTATGGGGTCAGAGAGCCTGATTCCCTCTGTGAAGGTTTAACGCTGTCATTCAGAAAACAGCTTGAGAATCCATACAATTCTCTCCCTTATCTCTGAGAGAGTTCTCATTGCTGTAGCCCTTGGCAGTTTTTTAGAAATCCGCACCCAAACCCTTCTCCTAGTAGGCCTGGGTCCTAGTTCAGAGGAACATGCAATGGCGGAGCTGAGGCCAGTAAGGCACCAGTCAGGTCTCACACACTCTTGCAGCCTGCTCCTCCAGGGGCAGTAAGGCCTCTTTTTCTCTGCAGGAGGCTCGCTTGCCTTGCCTTCTGTGAACTGCGTTTCCCAGTCTGGACGAAAAGCAGTTCCTGGAGGTGTTTTCTCAGGGGTTTCTTCCTCGGAGCTGGGGCGAACATCGGGAACCCAACTCACAGGGGAAGGCAAAACCATATGGACAGGTCTATGCTCTGTAGCAGAGCTCTAGTGAACCTCATCTCCCAGGAACATTCTGGGCTCCTATAGAAACACCTCTGTGTTTGAAGCTACACACCCAACATAGGGGCAAATGCAGCCTGATTCTCTCCGTGGGGTACAGATGCTTTGTGGCAAAGCACCTGTTTGAGAATCCATCCGCTTCCACTTCCCTCTCTTTGACAGAGGTCTCTTTGCTGTAGCCTTTGGCAGTTTGGAAAGAAGCAGACCCTTACCCTTCACCAAGTAGGCCCTTGTCCTAGTTTGAATGGAAAGGCGATAGCTGAGCTGAGGCCAGTAAGGCGCCAGTCAAGTCTGACATATTCCTGAAGCCTGCTCCTTCATGGAACATAACGCTAGAATCTAGAAATGTCTTTGCAAGGCTGGTAAAGGACCGTCAGGAACCTCGACCCTGCCTCTGGAATTTCCATCTTCTGAGCAGATCTGGAGGTCTTCTTTTGGAGAAGCTAACCATTCCTTCCAAATAGAGGCTTCCAACCACAGGCTAGTTGGCTGCATCTACTTGCCCGAAGGAGGCTTGCTTGTTCCGCTTCCTGTGAACTCCGCTTCCCGCCTGGGGGAAAAGTGGTTCTTGGAGATCTTTTTTCAGGGGCTATTTCAACGGAGTTGGAGCCGAGCCCGGAGACCCACACGCACAGAGGAAGGCAAAACCACATGGACAAGTCTTTGCTCTGTAGGAGAACTCTAGTTAACCTCAGTATGTGAGGAAAGTCTTGGATTCCACAGGGATACCTCTGTGTGTGGAGCTGCGTACCCAACAAGGGGGCACACAGGGCCTGATTCTCTCTTTGCAGCTTTTAAGCTGTCACTCAAACAACAGCTTAAGAATCCATACAATGCTCTCCCTTACCTCTGAGAGACTTCTCATTGCTGTAACCCTTGGCAGTTTTTACAAATCCGCACCCAAACCCTTCTCCAAGTAGGCCTGGGTCCTGGTTTGGATGGCCATGCAGTGGCGGAGCTGAGGTCAGTAAGGCACCAGTCAGGTGTCACACACTCTGGCAGCGTGCTCCTCCAGGGACAGTAAGGCCTATTTTTCCCTGTGGGAGGCTCGCTTGCCTGGCCTCCTGTGAACTGCGTTTCCCAGCCTGGGCAAACAGCGGTTCCTGGAGATCTTTTCTCAGGGGCTCTATCCCCAGAGCTGGGGTGGACCTCGGGGACCCATCTCACAGGGGAAGGAAAAACCACATGGACAGGTCTATGCTCTGTAGGAGACGTTAGTGTGTCTCATCTCTTAGGAACATTCTTGGCTCGTACAGAGACACCTCTGTGTGTAAAGCTACACACCGAACATAGGGGCACAGGGAGCCTGATTCTCTCCATGGGGTGCTGATGCTTTGTGGCAAAGCACCTGTTTGAGAATCCATCCGCTTACGCTTCCCTCGCCTTGACAGAGGTCTCATTGCTGTGTCTCTTGGCAGTTTGGAAAGAAGCAGACCCTTACCCTTCACCAAGTAGGCCCTGATCCTAGTTTGAAAGGAAAGGCAATAGCTGAGCTGAGGCCAGTGAGGCACCCGTCAACTGTGACATATTCCCGATGCCTGCTCCTTCATGGAAAATATTGCTAGAATCTAGGAATGTCTTTGCAAGGCTGGCAAAGGGCAGTCAGGAACCTCGACCCTGCCTCTGGAATATCTATCTTCTGAGCAGATCTGGAGGTCTCCTTCTGGAGAAGCTAACCCATTCCTTGCAAATAGAGGCTTCCAAACACAGGCCGGTTGGCTGCCTCTTCTTGCCTGAAGGAGGCTTGCTTTTCCTGCCTCCTATGATCCCTGGTTTCCAGCATGGGGGAAAAGCAGATCTTGGAGATCTTTGCTCAGGGGTTGTTTCCACGGAGCTGGGGTTATGCCCAGAGACCCACACATACAGGGGAAGGCAAAACCACATGAACAAGTCTTTGCTCTCTAAGAGAGCTCTAGTGAACCTCAGTCTTTGACGAACGTTCTTGGCTCCTATGCGGACACCTCTGTGTGTGAAACTGCGTACCCAACATGGCGGCAGAGAGCCTGATTCTCTCTGTGCAGGTTTAATGCTGTCGTTCAGAAAACAGCTTGAGAATCCATACAATTCTCGCCCTTACCTCTGAGAGAGTTCTCATTGCAGTAGCCCTTGGCAGTTTGTAGAAATCTGCAGCTAAACCCTTCTCCAAGTAGGCCTGAGTCCCAGTTCGGAGGAACAAGCAATGGCGGAGCTAAGACCATTATGGCACCAGTCAGTTTTCACACACTCTGGCAGCCTGCTCCTCCAGGGACAGTAAGGCTTCTTTTTCTCTGCAGGAGGCTCACTTGCCTTACTTCCTGTGAACAGCTTTTCCCAGCCTGGGCGAAAAGCGGTTCCTGGAGATCTTTTCTCAGAGGCTGTTTTCTCGGAGCTGGGGCGGACCTCGGGGACCCAACTCACAGGGGAAGGTGAAACCACATGTACAGGTGAGCACTCTGTAGGATAGCTCTTGTGAGCCTCATCTCTCAGGAACATTCTTGGCTCCTGTAGAGACACCACTGTGTGTGAATCTACACACCCCACATAGGGGCAAAGGGAGCCTGATTCTCTCCGTGGGGTGCTGATGCTTGGTGGCAAAGAACCTTCCTGAAAATCCATCCGCTTATGCTTCCCTCGCATTTACGGAGGTCTCATTGCTGTAGCCCTCGGCAGTTTGGAAAGAAGAAGACCCTTACCCTTCATAAAGTAGGCCTTTGTCCTACTTTGAATGGAAAGGCAATAGCTGAGCTGAGGCCAATAAGGCACCAGTCAAGTCTGACATATTCCCAAAGCCTGCTTCTTCAGGAAGATAACTGTAGAATCTAGGAATGTCTTTGCAAGGTTGGCAAAGGGCAGTCAGGACCCTGCACACTGCCTCTGGAATTACCGACTTCTGAACAGATCTGGAGGTCTCCCTTAGGGGAAGCTAACCCATTCTTCCAAGTAGAGGCTTCCAAACGCAGGCCGCTTGGCTGCCTCTTGCTCTCTGAAGGAGGCCTGCTTTTCCCGCCTCCTATGAACCCCACATCCCAGCCTCTGGGAAAAGCGGATCTTGAAGATCTTTTCTCAGGGGTTGTTTCCACGGAGCTGGGGCCGAGCCTGGAGCCCCAAACGCACAGGGGAAGAAAAACCACATGGACAAGTCTTTGCTCTCTAGGAGAGCTCTAGTGAACCTCACTCTGTCAGGAACGTTCTTGTTTCCTATGGAGACACCCCTGTCTGTGAAGCTGTGTACCGAACATGGAGACACAGAGTCTGATTCTCTCTGTGCAGCTTTGAAGCTGTCGTTCAAACAACAGCTTGAAAATCCATACAATGCTCTTCCTTACCCGTGACACAGTTCTCATTGCTATACCCCTTGGCAGTATTTAGAAATCCATACCCAAACCCTTCTCCTAGTAGGCCTGGGTCCTAGTTCGGAGGAACATGCAATGGCGGAGCTGAGGCCAGTAAGGCACCAGTCAGGTCTCACACACTCTGGCAGCCTGATCGTCCAGGGACACTAAGACCTGTTGTGCCTTGCAGGAGGCTCGCTTGCGTTACCTCCTGTGAACTGCGTTTGCCAGCCTGGGGGAATAGTGGTCCCTGGAGATCTTTTCTCAGGGGCTCCTTCCCCTGAGCTGGGGCGGACCTCGGGGACCCAACTCACAGGGCAAGGCAAAACCATATGGACAGGTCTATGCTCTGTAGCAGACTTCTAGTGAACCTCATCTCTCAGGAACATTCTTGGCTCCTATAGAGACACTTCTGTGTGTGAAGCTGCGTACCTAACATAGGGGCACAGAGAGCCTGATTCTCTCAGTTCATTTTGACCCTGTCGTTCAGAAAACAGCTTGAGAATCCATAAAATGCTCTCCCTTACCGCTGAGAGAATTCTCACTGCTGTAGCCCTTGGCACTTTGTAGAAATCCGCAGCCAAAGGCTTCTCCAAATAGGCCTGGGTCCTAGTTCGGAGGAACAGGCAATGGTGGAACTGAGGCCAGTAAGGCAACAGTCAGGTTTCACACACTCTGGCAGCCTGCTCCTCCAGGGACAGTAAGGCCTCTTTTTCTCTGCAGGAGATTCGCTTGCCTTACTTCCTGTGAACAGCGTTTCCCAGCCTCAGCGAAGCGGTTCCTGGAGATCTTTTCTCAGGGACAGTTTCCCCGGAGGTGTGGTGGACCTCGGGGACCCAACTCACAGGGGAAGGAAAAACCACATGGACAGGTCTATGCTCTGTAGGAGAGGTTTAGTGAACCTAATCTCTCAGGAACATTCTTGGCTCCTATAGAGACAACTCTGTGTGTGAAGCTACACTCCCAACATTGGGGAACAGGGATCTTGGTTCTCTCCGTGGGGTGCTGATGCTTTGTAGCAAAGCACCTGCTTGAGAATCCGTCCTCTTAGGCTTCCCTCACCTTGACAGAGGTCTCATTGCTGTGTCCCTTGGCAGTTTGGAAAGAAGCAGACCCTTACCCTTTACCAAGTAGGCCCTGATCCTAGTTTGAAAGGAAAGGCAATAGCTGAGCTGAGGCCAGTAAGGCACCCGTCAACTCTGACATATTCCCGATGCCTGCTCCTTCATGGAAAATAGCGCTAGAATCTAGGAATGTCTTTGCAAGGCTGGCAAAGGGCAGTCAGGAACCTCGACCCTGCCTCTGGAATATCTATCTTCTGAGCAGATCTGGAGGTCTCCTTTAGGAGAAGCTAACCCATTCCTTGCAAATATAGGCTTCCAAACACAGGCTAGTTGGCTGCCTCTTCTTGCCCGAAGGAGGCTTGCTTTTCCTGCCTCCTATGATCCCTGGTTCCCAGCATGGGGGAAAAGCAGATCTTGGAGATCTTTGCTCAGGGGTTGTTTCCACGGAGCTGAGGTTATGCCCGGAGACCCACACATACAGAGGAAAGCAAAACTACATGAACAAGTCTTTGCTCTCTAAGAGAGCTCTAGTGAACCTCAGTCTTTGACGAACGTTCTTGGTTCCTACAGGGACAACTTATGGGGTCAGAGAGCCTGATTCCCTCTGTGAAGGTTTAACGCTGTCATTCAGAAAACAGCTTGAGAATCCATACAATTCTCTCCCTTATCTCTGAGAGAGTTCTCATTGCTGTAGCCCTTGGCAGTTTTTTAGAAATCTGCACCCAAACCCTTCTCCTAGTAGGCCTGGGTCCTAGTTCAGAGGAACATGCAATGGCGGAGCTGAGGCCAGTAAGGCACCAGTCAGGTCTCACACACTCTTGCAGCCTGCTCCTCCAGGGGCAGTAAGGCCTCTTTTTCTCTGCAGGAGGCTCGCTTGCCTTGCCTTCTGTGAACTGCGTTTCCCAGTCTGGACGAAAAGCAGTTCCTGGAGGTGTTTTCTCAGGGGTTTCTTCCTCGGAGCTGGGGCGAACATCGGGAACCCAACTCACAGGGGAAGGCAAAACCATATGGACAGGTCTATGCTCTGTAGCAGAGCTCTAGTGAACCTCATCTCCCAGGAACATTCTGGGCTCCTATAGAAACACCTCTGTGTTTGAAGCTACACACCCAACATAGGGGCAAATGCAGCCTGATTCTCTCCGTGGGGTACAGATGCTTTGTGGCAAAGCACCTGTTTGAGAATCCATCCGCTTCCACTTCCCTCTCTTTGACAGAGGTCTCTTTGCTGTAGCCTTTGGCAGTTTGGAAAGAAGCAGACCCTTACCCTTCACCAAGTAGGCCCTTGTCCTAGTTTGAATGGAAAGGCGATAGCTGAGCTGAGGCCAGTAAGGCGCCAGTCAAGTCTGACATATTCCTGAAGCCTGCTCCTTCATGGAACATAACGCTAGAATCTAGAAATGTCTTTGCAAGGCTGGTAAAGGACCGTCAGGAACCTCGACCCTGCCTCTGGAATTTCCATCTTCTGAGCAGATCTGGAGGTCTTCTTTTGGAGAAGCTAACCATTCCTTCCAAATAGAGGCTTCCAACCACAGGCTAGTTGGCTGCATCTACTTGCCCGAAGGAGGCTTGCTTGTTCCGCTTCCTGTGAACTCCGCTTCCCGCCTGGGGGAAAAGTGGTTCTTGGAGATCTTTTTTCAGGGGCTATTTCAACGGAGTTGGAGCCGAGCCCGGAGACCCACACGCACAGAGGAAGGCAAAACCACATGGACAAGTCTTTGCTCTGTAGGAGAACTCTAGTTAACCTCAGTATGTGAGGAAAGTCTTGGATTCCACGGGGATACCTCTGTGTGTGGAGCTGCGTACCCAACAAGGGGGCACACAGGGCCTGATTCTCTCTTTGCAGCTTTGAAGCTGTCACTCAAACAACAGCTTAAGAATCCATACAATGCTCTCCCTTACCTCTGAGAGACTTCTCATTGCTGTAACCCTTGGCAGTTTTTACAAATCCGCACCCAAACCCTTCTCCAAGTAGGCCTGGGTCCTGGTTTGGATGGCCATGCAGTGGCGGAGCTGAGGTCAGTAAGGCACCAGTCAGGTGTCACACACTCTGGCAGCGTGCTCCTCCAGGGACAGTAAGGCCTATTTTTCCCTGTGGGAGGCTCGCTTGCCTGGCCTCCTGTGAACTGCGTTTCCCAGCCTGGGCAAACAGCGGTTCCTGGAGATCTTTTCTCAGGGGCTCTATCCCCAGAGCTGGGGTGGACCTCGGGGACCCATCTCACAGGGGAAGGAAAAACCACATGGACAGGTCTATGCTCTGTAGGAGACGTTAGTGTGTCTCATCTCTTAGGAACATTCTTGGCTCGTACAGAGACACCTCTGTGTGTAAAGCTACACACCGAACATAGGGGCACAGGGAGCCTGATTCTCTCCATGGGGTGCTGATGCTTTGTGGCAAAGCACCTGTTTGAGAATCCATCCGCTTACGCTTCCCTCGCCTTGACAGAGGTCTCATTGCTGTGTCTCTTGGCAGTTTGGAAAGAAGCAGACCCTTACCCTTCACCAAGTAGGCCCTGATCCTAGTTTGAAAGGAAAGGCAATAGCTGAGCTGAGGCCAGTGAGGCACCCGTCAACTGTGACATATTCCCGATGCCTGCTCCTTCATGGAAAATATTGCTAGAATCTAGAAATGTCTTTGCAAGGCTGGCAAAGGGCAGTCAGGAACCTCGACCCTGCCTCTGGAATATCTATCTTCTGAGCAGATCTGGAGGTCTCCTTCTGGAGAAGCTAACCCATTCCTTGCAAATAGAGGCTTCCAAACACAGGCCGGTTGGCTGCCTCTTCTTGCCTGAAGGAGGCTTGCTTTTCCTGCCTCCTATGATCCCTGGTTTCCAGCATGGGGGAAAAGCAGATCTTGGAGATCTTTGCTCAGGGGTTGTTTCCACGGAGCTGGGGTTATGCCCAGAGACCCACACATACAGGGGAAGGCAAAACCACATGAACAAGTCTTTGCTCTCTAAGAGAGCTCTAGTGAACCTCAGTCTTTGACGAACGTTCTTGGCTCCTATGCGGACACCTCTGTGTGTGAAACTGCGTACCCAACATGGCGGCAGAGAGCCTGATTCTCTCTGTGCAGGTTTAATGCTGTCGTTCAGAAAACAGCTTGAGAATCCATACAATTCTCGCCCTTAACTCTGAGAGAGTTCTCATTGCAGTAGCCCTTGGCAGTTTGTAGAAATCTGCAGCTAAACCCTTCTCCAAGTAGGCCTGAGTCCCAGTTCGGAGGAACAAGCAATGGCGGAGCTAAGACCATTATGGCACCAGTCAGTTTTCACACACTCTGGCAGCCTGCTCCTCCAGGGACAGTAAGGCTTCTTTTTCTCTGCAGGAGGCTCACTTGCCTTACTTCCTGTGAACAGCTTTTCCCAGCCTGGGCGAAAAGCGGTTCCTGGAGATCTTTTCTCAGAGGCTGTTTTCTCGGAGCTGGGGCGGACCTCGGGGACCCAACTCACAGGGGAAGGTGAAACCACATGTACAGGTGAGCACTCTGTAGGATAGCTCTTGTGAGCCTCATCTCTCAGGAACATTCTTGGCTCCTGTAGAGACACCACTGTGTGTGAATCTACACACCCCACATAGGGGCAAAGGGAGCCTGATTCTCTCCGTGGGGTGCTGATGCTTGGTGGCAAAGAACCTTCCTGATAATCCATCCGCTTATGCTTCCCTCGCATTTATGGAGGTCTCATTGCTGTAGCCCTCGGCAGTTTGGAAAGAAGAAGACCCTTACCCTTCATAAAGTAGGCCTTTGTCCTACTTTGAATGGAAAGGCAATAGCTGAGCTGAGGCCAATAAGGCACCAGTCAAGTCTGACATATTCCCAAAGCCTGCTTCTTCAGGAAGATAACTGTAGAATCTAGGAATGTCTTTGCAAGGTTGGCAAAGGGCAGTCAGGACCCTGCACACTGCCTCTGGAATTACCGACTTCTGAACAGATCTGGAGGTCTCCCTTAGGGGAAGCTAACCCATTCTTCCAAGTAGAGGCTTCCAAACGCAGGCCGCTTGGCTGCCTCTTGCTCTCTGAAGGAGGCCTGCTTTTCCCGCCTCCTATGAACCCCACATCCCAGCCTCTGGGAAAAGCGGATCTTGAAGATCTTTTCTCAGGGGTTGTTTCCACGGAGCTGGGGCCGAGCCTGGAGCCCCAAACGCACAGGGGAAGAAAAACCACATGGACAAGTCTTTGCTCTCTAGGAGAGCTCTAGTGAACCTCACTCTGTCAGGAACGTTCTTGTTTCCTATGGAGACACCCCTGTCTGTGAAGCTGTGTACCGAACATGGAGACACAGAGTCTGATTCTCTCTGTGCAGCTTTGAAGCTGTCGTTCAAACAACAGCTTGAAAATCCATACAATGCTCTTCCTTACCCGTGACACAGTTCTCATTGCTATACCCCTTGGCAGTATTTAGAAATCCATACCCAAACCCTTCTCCTAGTAGGCCTGGGTCCTAGTTCGGAGGAACATGCAATGGCGGAGCTGAGGCCAGTAAGGCACCAGTCAGGTCTCACACACTCTGGCAGCCTGATCGTCCAGGGACACTAAGACCTGTTGTGCCTTGCAGGAGGCTCGCTTGCGTTACCTCCTGTGAACTGCGTTTGCCAGCCTGGGGGAATAGTGGTCCCTGGAGATCTTTTCTCAGGGGCTCCTTCCCCTGAGCTGGGGCGGACCTCGGGGACCCAACTCACAGGGCAAGGCAAAACCATATGGACAGGTCTATGCTCTGTAGCAGACTTCTAGTGAACCTCATCTCTCAGGAACATTCTTGGCTCCTATAGAGACACTTCTGTGTGTGAAGCTGCGTACCTAACATAGGGGCACAGAGAGCCTGATTCTCTCAGTTCATTTTGACCCTGTCGTTCAGAAAACAGCTTGAGAATCCATAAAATGCTCTCCCTTACCGCTGAGAGAATTCTCACTGCTGTAGCCCTTGGCACTTTGTAGAAATCCGCAGCCAAACGCTTCTCCAAATAGGCCTGGGTCCTAGTTCGGAGGAACAGGCAATGGTGGAACTGAGGCCAGTAAGGCAACAGTCAGGTTTCACACACTCTGGCAGCCTGCTCCTCCAGGGACAGTAAGGCCTCTTTTTCTCTGCAGGAGATTCGCTTGCCTTACTTCCTGTGAACAGCGTTTCCCAGCCTCAGCGAAGCGGTTCCTGGAGATCTTTTCTCAGGGACAGTTTCCCCGGAGGTGTGGTGGACCTCGGGGACCCAACTCACAGGGGAAGGAAAAACCACATGGACAGGTCTATGCTCTGTAGGAGAGGTTTAGTGAACCTAATCTCTCAGGAACATTCTTGGCTCCTATAGAGACAACTCTGTGTGTGAAGCTACACTCCCAACATTGGAGAACAGGGATCTTGGTTCTCTCCGTGGGGTGCTGATGCTTTGTAGCAAAGCACCTGCTTGAGAATCCGTCCTCTTAGGCTTCCCTCACCTTGACAGAGGTCTCATTGCTGTGTCCCTTGGCAGTTTGGAAAGAAGCAGACCCTTACCCTTTACCAAGTAGGCCCTGATCCTAGTTTGAAAGGAAAGGCAATAGCTGAGCTGAGGCCAGTAAGGCACCCGTCAACTCTGACATATTCCCGATGCCTGCTCCTTCATGGAAAATAGCGCTAGAATCTAGGAATGTCTTTGCAAGGCTGGCAAAGGGCAGTCAGGAACCTCGACCCTGCCTCTGGAATATCTATCTTCTGAGCAGATCTGGAGGTCTCCTTTAGGAGAAGCTAACCCATTCCTTCCAAATAGAGGCTTCAAAACACAGGCAGGTTGGCGGCCTTTCGTGCCCGAAGGAGGCTTGCTTTTCTCTCCTGCTATGAACCCCAGTTCCCAGCCTCTGGGAAAAGCGGATCTTGAAGATATTTTCTCAGGGGTTCTTTCCACGGAGCTGGGTCCGAGCCCGGGGCCCAAAGGCACAGGGGAAGGCAAGACCACATGGACAGGTCTATGCTCTGTAGCAGACCTCTAGTGAACCTCATCTCTCAGGAGCATTCTTGGCTCCTATAGAGACACCTCTGTGTGTGAAGCTGCGTACCTAACATAGGGGCACAGAGAGCCTGATTCTCTCTGTTCATTTTGACGCTGTCATTCAGAAAACAGCTTGAGAATCCATAAAATGCTCTCCCTTACCACCGAGAGAATTCTCACTGCTGTAGCCCTTGGCACTTTGTAGAAATCTGCACCCAAACGCTTTTCCAAGTAGGCCTCGGTGCTAGCTCGGATGAACAGGCAATGGCGGAGCTGAGGCCAGTAAGGCAACAGTCAGGTTTCACACACTCTGGCAGCCTGCTCCTCCAGGGACTGTAAGGCCTCTTTTACTCTGCAGGAGATTCGCTTGCCTTACTTCCTGTGAACAGCATTTCCCAGCCTCGGCGAAGCGGTTCCTGGAGATCTTTTCTCAGGGACAGTTTCCCCGGAGGTGTGGCGGACCTCGAGGACCCAACTCACAGGGGAAGGCAAAACCACATTGACAGGTCTATGCTCTGTAGGAGAGGTTTAGTGAACCTAATCTCTCAGGAACATTCTTGGCTCCTATAGAGACAACTCTGTGTGTGAAGCTACACTCCCAACATTGGTGCACAGGGAGCTTGATTCTCTTTGTGGGGTGCTGATGCTTTGTGGCAAAGCACCTGCTTGAGAATCCATCCTCTTAGGCTTCCCTCACCTTGACAGAGGTCTCATTGCTGTAGCCCTTGGCAGTTTGCAAAGAAGAAGACCCTTACCCTTCATAAAGTAGGGCCTTGCCCTAGTTTGAATGGAAAGGCAATAGCTGAGCTGAGGTCAATAAGGAGCCAGTCCCGTCTGACACATTCCCGAAGCCTGCTCCTTCATGGAAAATAATTCTAGAATCTAGGAATATCTTTGCAAGGCTAGCAAAGGGCAGTCAGGAACCAGTACCCTGCCTCTGGAATTACCGACTTCTGAGCAGATCTGGAGGTCTCCTTTAGGAGAAGCTAACCCATTCCTTCCAAATAGAGGCTTCAAAACACAGGCAGGTGGACTGCCTTTTCGTTCCCGATGGAGGCGTGCTTTTCTCTCCTCCTACGAACCCCGGTTCCCAGACACTGGGAAAAGTGGATCTTGAAGATATTTTCTCAGGGGTTGTTTCCACGGAGCTGGGGCCGAGCCTGGAGACCCAAAGGCACAGGGGAAGGCAAGAGCACATGGACAAGACTTTGCTCTTTATTATAGCTCTAATGAACCTCACTCTGTCAGGATCTTTCTTGATTCCTATGGAGACACACCTGTGTGTGAAGCTGCGGCCACAGAGAGCCTGATTACCCCTGTGCAGCGCTGAGTCTGGGCGGCTAAACAACAGCTTGGAAATGCAGCCTGGGGCGCTTCCCTTCCCTCTGACAGAGCTCTCCTTCGGTCCCTAAGCCCTCTGCAAGGAGGCATGGATCATAGGTGCAAAGGGAAAGGAAGAGCGGAGTTGAGGGCAGTAAGGCACCCGCCAGTCACGTCTCCCCCACTTCCGCAGTCTGTTCCTTCCCCTGCGCGAAAGCTAGAAGCTGGGAAGGGCTTGGCGAGGCTCGCCCAGGCAGAGCAGCCTCTAGGCCGGGGCTCTGCGATATCGCGCCTGGGTGCAGATCTGGAGCTCCGCCGGAGTGGAAGCTCATTCGGTCCTTACCAATACAGGCTTGCAAGCATCCGACGGCGGCCTGACTCTATTCTCCCGCGTGCTGGGAGTGGGCTTCCAATCCTGAGCACAGAGCACTGCCTGGAGCTCTCTGCTCAGGGGCTGGTTCCCCTGCGCTGGGACTGTGCTAGGGAGCCCAAAGTCACAGGGGAAGGCCCCAAACCACATGCACATGACTCTGCTCTGGAGCTGAGCTCCGGGGAAGCCCAGTCTGTAAGGCGGTTTCTGAACACAAACGGAGGAACACTCTGGCTGTGGAGCTCCCTCCCCACGACAGGGGCACTGGGACCCTGATTCCCTCCGTTCAGCGCTGAGTCTGGGCTACCAAGCAACAGCTTGGGAATGCAACCTGGGGCATTTCCCTTCCCTCAGACAGAGGTCTCCCTGCGGGAGGCTTTCGCAGTTTGCACACCCCCGTGCCCTAAGCCGTCTGCAAGGAGGCCTGGCTCCTAGGTCCAAAGGGAAGGCAAGAGCGGAGCTGAGGCCACTCAGGAGCCAGTCATGTCGCCCACACTCCCGCAGCCTGCTCCTTTGCAGGCGCAAACGCTAGAAGCTGGGAAGGGTTTGGCGAGGCTCGCCCAGGCAGAGCAGCCTCTCCACAGGGGCTCTGTCCTATCGCGCCTGGGCGCAGGTCTGCAGCTCCGCCGGTGTGGAAACTCACTCGGTCCTTTCCAATACAGGCTTGCAAGGACCCGCCGGCAGCCTAACTCATCTCTCCCGCGTGCTGGGACTGGGCATCCAGGCCTGGCACAAAGCACTGCCTGGAGCTCTTTGCTCAGGGGCTGGTTCCCCTACACTGGGGCTGTGCTAGGTAGCCCAAACGCACATGTCAAGGCCCCAAAACACATCCACACGTCTCTGCTCTGCAACAGAGCTCCGGGGAAGCCCAGTCTGGCAGGCGCTTTCTGGGCACAAAGGGAGGAACACTCTGGCTGTGGAGCTTCCTCCCCAAGACAGGGGCACTAGGACCCTGATTCCCTCCGTTTACCGCTGAGTCTGCATTGCCAAGCAACAGCTTGGGAACGCAGCCTGGGGCGTTTCCCTTCCCTCGGACAGAGCTCTCCTTGCGGTAGGCCTTGGTAGTTTGCATACAATGGGGCCCTAAGCCCTCTGCAAGTTGGCCTGGCTCCTAGGTCCAAAGGGCAGGCCAGAGCGGAGCTGAGGCTGTCAGGCTCCAGACACATCTCCCATACTCCTACATCCTGCTCCTACCCGGGCGTGAACGCTAGAAGCTGGGAAGGTACCTGGACCGTGCAGGGGCGGGGTGAACGCGGGCGGCGTGGGGCGGGAGTCGGCTTCTGGTGGGGGTGGGGGCGGGCTTCCCAGTTGTGCTCTCGGAGGTGGACACTGAGGCTGAAAACGCGCCGGGAGCGCGGCAGGGGCGGGGCTAACCCTGGCGGCGCGGGGCGGGGGTCGGCTCATGGGGGGGATGGGGAGGGGTTCCCAGTTGCGCTCTCGGGGGTTGCAACTGCGGCTGGGAACTCCCATTTCGTCCGCTCCTGGGTCCCCAAGGATCGCCATCCCATGGGTGCAGCGGAGGGCTGCGGACCACGGGTAAGGGAACTGGGACTGCGTGGAGCAGGGAACCAAGTATTCTGCCGTCTGTTGGCACATTCTCGGAGCTCCCCAAACTGGCGGTCGCAGAAAGGCCTTGCCTTTGGGGTCAAGGCCTTTACCGCTCCACCCCTCTGCTGAAAAATCTCAGAGTCTGCGCGGTTCTTCCAAGCAGCCTAGTGTCCGCTGGAAGTCCAAGGGACAGAACACTGAATTCTTGCCGGCTGGCCCAGCCCTGCTTCTGGCACTTTGTAAGCCAGCGGGCCCTTGAGCACCTGCTGGGATGGGAAAGGGAAGGGTCCACGAATTGCACCCTAGAAACTTAGTAGGGTGCATGGATTTCAAACCCTGGTGGCCGCCCAGGCAGCAAAGAAGGGGGGAGGGCACCTTGCTGCCCTTTCATGGCAGAATATGTGGTTGTCCAGCTGCGTGGGCCTTTTCATGAGGACCCTGTGCAATAAAAGTTTGGTGTTTTGGAACTGAATAATTAGAACGTGTAAAAGCTTTAAATTATGTGGTGGTGTAATTAAAAAACAAAACAAAACAAAACCAATCTCCAAGTGTTTTACAAATGGAGGCTTAAATATTGAAGGACTGTATTCCTTGCACTGTGGCATTCTATCAAGAAGTGTGCAGGATTTTTTTTTTTTAAGAAAAGTGTTCGAAGTGAGGGAAACAGGAAACCCAGAGGTGCCCCTGTATTTTGGGGAAGGCCTTAGGAGGTCACTTGGAAATGCTGCTGGCTGTGCGGGAGAGGGGCAGATGGGCTGTGCAGGCTTGTCCTTTGCATGGATGTTCTTGTGTGTGGAAACCCAGCTCGGAGCCATCTCCTGATGTGTAAGAATTTCGCAGACAAACCTTGAGCTAAGCAATGCATTTTTTCCTAAGAAAATGTTTGTCTTAAGCGATGTAAATATCCTATGTATTTCCGCTAGACTCTGGCTTCAGGTCGCTTCCCCAAAAAGGCTCATAAGCGATTTGAACAAAACAGCATGTTTTCCTCCTAGCTTGTTCTCCTTATCTATGTTAAGGAAATGATATATTTGCCTGCAATACTGCCTTTCTTCAAGATTCATGTCAATCAAGTTTTGGCCCGGGATGACTCACCTGCTGCCAATATTATCTCAATGCATGTCGTGGGGGAAGGGCCTGGTGCCATTCCCTGTAACAGTTCATTTCTTTCCTTAGCTGACTGCTAGTGCCTGTAGAATATCTGGCTAAAGACCAGCAGGGGGTACTCTTACTACCCCCCCCACCCCGCCTCAAGTCTAAGTCAGCAGCTTTCTCTATCTCTTTAATACTTTAATAACACTTGATGACACAAAAGCTCTGAGCGATCAAATCATATCAAATCTTCATTTCAGATTGAAGATGCATTCCATGGTATTGCCATCTTAAGTCTTTCCATCGTTATGGAATATCTGTCCATGTATTCAGGATAGTTTTCAGCCAGGGTGTATAATTTCCAGTGTGCCAGTCTTGTCATCCTCGTTACATCCATGGCAAAGTGTTTTATTCATGTTGATATTATTGAAAGGGAATTTTTTAAAATTCCTTTTCAGATTATTATCTGCTAATGTATACAGATAAAACTGTGTAATCATTCATTTTTATCAGTTTGGACAGCTTGATAGTTGTCTTTAATTTCTTTACTTTCTGACACTTTAAGATTATCCTGGGACACATATGTAATGCCTCACCCCTAAATTCAGACATGTGTTCAAGAACTTCTGTCCTTTTATTTATTTATTTATTTATTTATTTATTCTTTAACATTGAAATCGTTTTGACTATGCTGGGTGTTTGTTGCTAGATGGAAGTAGCTAGGACCTCTGGACTGCAGTCTCTCATCTCTTGCTGACCTCTTGTTGACCTCTGCAGAATCCTGGTAGGTGGGAGCTTGTTAGTTCCTTGTTCCTTATCAGAAACCTCCTGTGGTAAGTGTTTTTCTCTTCTCTGTTGCCTGGTAAGGGTGGGTGGTCATGGGCATCCCAAGGTTGGCTAGAAGTCAATTATTTAGGCAGGCTTGTGCACAGATATGGGAGAAGGCAATGGCACCCCACTCCTGGAAAATCCCAAGGATGGAGGAGCCTGGTAGGCTGCAGTCCATGGGGTGGCTAAGAGTCGGACACCACTGAGTGACTTCATTTTCACTTTTCACTTTCATGCATAGGAGGAGGAAATGGCAACCCACTCCAGTGTTCTTGCCTAGAGAACCCCAGGGACTGCGGGGCCTGGTGGGCTGCCATCTATGGCGTGGCACAGGGTCGGCCTCAACTGAACCACTTAGCAGCTGCAGCAGCAGCAGCAGCAGTGCATAGATATCAAAGGGGATGAGAACAGTCAGGTAGGATCACATATGTCATCGTGAAACAATACTTCTCCTCTTAGCCAAAGCTAACGAAAGATTTCTGTTCTAGGTCAACCTAGAAGAGATCACTTAAGAGGTAAAGAAACTTAAACTCCATTAGCAAAGGCAGTTCAACATCTCAAGAAAACTTGTGCTAGGCACAAAACTCTTTTCTGGGGGCCTACTTTCCCTACAACCTCCTTATCCCATTCTGTACCCATTCCTTTGCTTCTCCCGTCCTGAAAATGCCACCTGTAAGACAGAACTACTTCGTTTTCCTTCTTAAAGTGTGATTGCATTCCATACATTCTTGTAATAACAAGTCATACATTTCCCTTCAGCAACCAAGAACTGACTCTTATATTGGCATTTGATAGATTGGTGAGCATACCTATCAGTGATAATAGCGCCCACCCCGCTTCCTGCAAGAACAGAACAAAACAAAACAAAACAAAGAAATTGCTTTCTTACATTTAATATGTTCGGATGGTGCCAGTCACTATTCATGCAGAGTCAAAAATCTCTTTTGTTTCTGTGTAAAAGGGAGGTCCTTTCAAGTCGTGAATGTTTAAGAAGTTTCATTTATTTGGAAGTGACCTAGCTATTCAATACACTGTCGTCACTTAGTTTAGCACCAGGATAGAAACTCAGGTAACCAAAACACCTGGAGGAACGATTGTAAGTTCAGTTCAGTTCAGTTGCTCAGTCGAGTCTGACTCTTTGGGACCCCGTGGCCTGCAGAACGCCAGGCTTCCGTGTCCATCACCAACTCCAGGGCCTTGCTCAAACTCATGTCCATCGAGTCAGTGATGCCATCCAACCATCTTATCCTCTGTCATCCCCTTCTCCTCTGCCTTCAATCAAGACTATGAGAGGCAGATATTTTAGAGTATAATTATTGTTAAGAGTTTATCTAAAAGCTCATATCACATTTACATATTTTACATTGGTTGTTGCTGTTTCCAGGTACTTTCTTGCTGACAAGCTTGTGACACATATAACAATAGAGCAATTTTTACCTCAAAAGAAACCTAGGCACTATGAACATGTTGTGCTTAATGTTGTTGACTCTTAGACATGTCTATAGTGGAGGAGCAAAACCAAAAATACTAGATATTTAATATTGACTAGTTCCCAGTTCACGGGACTCTGACATTCATTTAGGTCAATGTTTTCTTGTATTTCCAGCAGTTTGATTTGGAAGGGCTGCCTTGTCTTGAGACCATTGAAATCAGAACTCAGAACTTGAGCAATATTATCAAAAAACACAAGGCTCACACTGACATATACCTTAATCCAGACAGACAGACAAGACATCTTCCAGTTTTCCGCCTGAGATTTAAAATATTTCTTTGAGCCGTTTTCCTGGGAAGTGGTGGTGGGGGGGGGGGAGTGGGGGTGGCAGCGAGGCAGGCTTGGGTAACAAGCTAATTGTTGGTCATTGCATATGCAAAGAACCAGCTTTCCAGGTTCCAAGGAAAAAAGTTTCCTTGGTACCCAATTTTGTTTGGATCTATAGACTCTCATGGCCCTCCTAGGTCAGGACATCTTTCCTTTTTGTAGTCCTCGTTTTATCCCTAAATCATAGACAGCTTGGATTGTCTCTGTGGGGTGGATGTATTGTCCTTGTGTTTGACCTGGCGGCAGAAGCGAGGTCCGAGAGCCTCTCCTGGAACCGGGCGTGGGGACGGGGCTCACCGGGAGCCCCTGGTGGAAGTGGGCAACGCACCGGGAGCGCGCCAGGAGTGGGGCGATCCCGGGCGGCGTGGGTCGGGGTTCCGGTCGGGAGGGGGTGGGGGGCGGTAACAGTTGTGCTCTCGGGGGTCCCCACTGCAGCTGGAAACGCGCTGGGAGTGCGGCAGGGGCGGGGTGAACCCGGGTGGCGCGGGGCGGGGTTCGGCTCCTGGCGGGGGTAGGGGAGGGCTTCCCAGTTGTGCTCTCGGTGGTGGCCACTGTGGCTGGAAATGCGCCGGGAGCGCACCCGGGGCGGGGTAAACCTGGGCTGCGCGGGTCGAGATTTCGATGGCTGTGGGTGGGGGGTTGGTCCCAGTTGTGCTCTCGGGGGTCGACACTGCGGCTAGGAACGCCCATTTCCTACGCTCCTGTGTCCCCAAGATTCCACATCTAGTGGGTGCAGTGGAGGGCTGCGGGCCACAGGTCAGGGAACTGGGACTGCTTGGAGCAGGGAACCAAGTATTCCACCCTCTGTTGGCACATTCTTGGAGCTCCCCAACCTGGCGGTTGCAGAAAGGCCTTGCCCTTGGTGTCAAGGCCTTTACCGCTCCACCCCTTTGCTGAAAAATCTCAGTCTGCACGGTTTTCCCAAGCAGCCTAGTGTCCCCTGGAAGTCCAAGGGACAGAACCCTGAACTCTGGCCGGCTGGCCCAGCCCTGCTTCTGGCACTTTGTAGGCCAGCGGGCCCTGGAGCACCTGCTAGGATGAGAAAGGGAAGGGTCCGCGAATTGCACCCTAGAAAGTTAGTAGGGTGCATGGATTTCAAACCCTGGTGGCCGCCCAGGCAGCAAAGAAGGGGGGAGGGCACCTTGCTGCCCTTTCATGGCAGAATCTGTGGCTGTCCTGATGCGTGGGCCTTTTCATGGGGACCTTGTGCAATAAAAGTTTGGTGTTTTGGTACTGAATAATTAGAAATTGTAAAAAGTTTAAATTATGTGGTGGTGTAATTAAAAAACAAAACAAAACAAAACCAAGCCCCAAGTGTTTGGCACAGGGAGGTTTAAGTATTGAAGGCCTGTTTTCCTTGCACTGTGGCATTCTATCAAGAAGTGTGCAGGATTTTTTTTTTTTTTAAGAAAAGTGTTCGAAGTGAGGGAAACAGGAAACCCAGAGGTGCCCCTGTATTTTGGGGAAGGCCTTAGGAGGTCACTTGGAAATGCTGCTGGCTGTGGGGAAGGGGGGCAGATGGGCTGTGCAGTCTTGTCCTTTGCATTCATGTTCTTGTGTGTAGAAACCCAGCTCGGAGCCATCTCCTGATGTGTAAGAATTTCGCAGACAAACCTTGAGCTAAGCAATGCATTTGTTCCTGAGGAAATGTTTGTCTTAAGCGATGTAAATATCCTATGTATATCCGCTGGACTCTGGCTTCAGGTCGGTTCCCCCAGTAGGCTCAGAAGCGACTTGAACAAAACTGTATGTTTTCCTCGTACCTTGTTCTCCTAATCTATGTTAAGGAAATGATATATTTGCCTGGAATACTGCCTTTCTTCAAGATTCATGTCAATCAGTTTTTGGCCCAGGATGACTCACCTGCTGCCAATGTGACCTCAAGGCATGTCGTGGGGGAGGGGCCTGGTGCCATTCCCTGAGACAGTGCCTTTCCTTCCTTAGCTGACTGCTAGTGCCTGTAGAATATCTGGCTAGAGACCAGCAGGGCGTACACCCCGCCTCAAGTCTAAGTCAGCAGCTTTCTCTATCTCATTTATACTTTAATAACAATTGATGACACAAAAGCTCTGAGCGATCAAATCATATCAAATCTTCATTTCAGATTGAAGATGCATTCCATGGTATTGCCATCTTAAGTCTTTCCATTGTTATGGAATATCTGTCCATGTATTCAGGATAGTTTTCAGCCAGGGTGTATAATTTCCAGTGTACCAGTCTTGTCATCCTCGTTACATCCATGGCAAAGTGTTGTATTCATGTTGACATTATTGAAAGGGAATTTTTTTTAATTCCTTTTCAGATTATTATCTGCTAATATATACAGAAAAAACCGTGTAATCTTTCGTTTTTATCAGTTTGGACAGCTTGATAGTTGTCTTTAATTTCTTTCCTTTCTCATACTTTAAGATTTTCCGGGCACCATACATGTACTGCCTCACCCCTAATCTCAGTCATGTGTTCAAAGAACTTCTGTCCTTTATTTGTTTACTTATTTTTTGCAACATTGAATTCGTTTTGACTATGCTGGGTCTCTGCTGCAAGATGGAAGTTGCTAGGACCTCTGGACTGCAGTCTTCCATCTCTTACTGACCTCTTGTTGACCTCTGCAGAATCCTGGTTGGCGGGAGCTTGTTAGTTCCTTGTTCCTTACCAGGACCTCCTGTGGTAAGTGTTTTTCTCTTCTCTGTTGCCTGGTAAGGGTGGATGGTCATTGGCATCCCAAAGCTAGCTAGAAGTCAATTATTTAGGCAGGCTTGTGCATAGATATGGGAGAAGGCAATGGCACCCCACTCCAGTACTCTTGCGTGGAAAATCCCATGGATGGAGGAGCCTGGTAGGCTGCAGTCCATGGGGTGGTTAAGAGTCGGACACCACTGAGCGACTTCACGTTCACTTTTCACTTTCATGCATGGGAGGAGGAAATGGCAACCCACTCCAGTGTTCTTGCCTAGAGAACCCCAGGGACTGCGGGGCCTGGTGGGCTGCTGTCTATGGGGTCGCACAGAGTCGGACACGACTGAAACGACTTAGCAGCAGCGGCGGCGGCAGCAGCAGCAGAAGCAAGGCATCGATATCAAAAGGGCTGCAAACAGTCAGGAAGGATCACATATGTCACCGTGAAACACTACTTCTCCACTTAGCCAAAGCTAACCAAAGATTTCTGTTCTAGGTCAACCTAGAAGAGATCACTTAAGAGGTAAAGAAACTTAAACTCCATTAGCAAAGGCAGTTCGACATCTCAAGAAAACTTGTGCTAGGCACAGAACTCTTTTCTGGGGGTCCACTTTCCCTACAACCTCCTTATCCCATTCTGTACCCATTCCTTTGCTTCTCCCATCCTGAAACTGCCACCTGTAAGACAGAACTACTTCGTTTTCCTTCCTCAAGTGCCATTGCATTCCACATACTTTCTTGATATAACAAGTCATACATTTCCCTTCAGCAACCAAGAACTGACTTTTATATTGGCATTGGCTATAGCCCGCCCCCCTCCCCCCACCCCCAAGAACAGAACAAAAAAAAAACAAAACAATTGCTTTCTTACATTTAACATGTCAGGATGGTGCCAGACACTATTCATGGAGAGTCAAAAATCTCTTTTGTTTCTGTGTAAAAGGGAGGTCCTTTCAAGTCCTGAATGTTTCAGAACTTTCATTTATTTGGAAATGACCTAGCTATTCAATACACTGTCGTCACAAGGATAGAAACTCGGGTAACCAAAACACCTGGAGAAACGTTTGTTAGTTCAGTTCAGTTCAGTTGCTCAGTCGTGTCTGACTCTTTGGGACCCCGTGGCCTGAAGGACACCAGGCTTCCGTGTCCGTCACCAACTCCAGGGGCTTGCTCAAACTCATGTCCATCGAGTCAGTGATGCCATACAACCATCGTATCCTCTGTCATCCCCTTCTCCTCTGCCTTCAATCAAGACTATGAGAGGCAGATATTTTAGAGTATAATTATTGTAAAGAGTTTGTCTAAAAGCTCATATCACATTTACATTTTTTACTTTTGTTGTTGTCGTTTCCAGGTAGTTTCTTGCTGACAAGCTTGTGACAGATATAACAATAGAGCAATTTTTACCTCAAAAGAAACCTAGGCACTATGAACATGTTGTGCTTAATGTTGTTGACTCTTAGACATGTCTATAGTGGAGGAGCAAAACCAAAAATACTAGATATTTAATATTGACTAGTTCCCAGTTCACGGGACTCTGACATTCATTTAGGTCAATGTTTTCTTGTATTTCCAGCAGTTTGATTTGGAAGGGCTGCCTTGTCTTGAGACCTTTGAAATCAGAACACAGAACTTGAGCAATATTATCAAAAAACACAAGGCTCACACTGACACATACCTTAATCCAAACAGACAGACAAGACATCTTCCAGGTTTCCGCCTGAGATTTAAAATATTTCTTTGAGCCAGTCTTCTGGGGAGTGGGGGGATGGGGGTGGCAGTGAGGCAGGCTTGGGTAACAAGCTAATTGTTGGTCATTGCATATGCAAAGAACCAGCTTTCCGGGTTCCAAGGAAAAAAGTTTCCTTTGTAACCAACTTTGTCTGGTTCTATAGAATATCATGGCCCTCCTAGGTCAGGTCATCTTGCCTTTCTGTAGTCCTCGTTTTATCCCTAAATCATAGACAGCTTGGATTGTCTCTGTGGGGTGTATGTATTGTCCTCATGTTTGACCTGGCGGCAGCAGCGAGGTCCGAGAGCCTCTCCTGGAACCGGGCGTGGGGACGGGGCTCACCGAGAGCCGCTGGTGAAGGTGGGCAGCGCCCCTGGAGCTCGGCAGGGGCGGGGCGAACCCGGGCGTCGCAGGGCGGGTGTCGGCTCCTGGCGGGGGTAGGGGAGGGCTTCCCAGTTGTGCTCTCGGAGATGGCCACTGCGGCTGGAAACGCGCCGGGAGCGCACCCAGGGTGGGGTAAACCTGGGCTGCACAGGTCGAGATTCCGCTCGCTGTGGGTGGGGGGTCGGTCCCTGTTGTGCTCCCGGGGGTCGCCAATGTGGCTGGGAACACGCCGGGAGCCCAGCAGGGCCGGTGCAGAACCTGGCGGCGCGGGGCGGGGTGGGGGTCCGTTCGCAGCGGGGGTCGGCTCCTGGCGGGGGTGGGGGAGGGCTTTCCAGATGTGCTGTTGGGGGTCGCCATTGCGGCTGGGAATGCCCATTTCGTGAACTCCTGGATCCCCAAGGATCGGCATCCATTGGCCACAGCGGAGGGGTGCGGAACACAGGTAAGGGAACGGGGACTGCGTGGAGCAGGGAACCATGTATTCTGCCCTGTGTTGGCACAGTCTCAGAGCTCCCCTACCTGGCGGTCGCAGGAAGGCCTCGTCTTTGGGGTCAAGGCCTTTACCACTCCACCCCTCTGCTGAAAAACCTCAGAGTCTGCGCGGTTTTCCCAAGCAGCCTAGTGTCCGCTGGAAGTCCAAGGGACAGAACCCTGAACTCTGGCCGGCTGGCCCAGCCCTGCTTCTGGCACTTTGTAGGCCAGCGGGCCCTGGAGCACCTGCTAGGATGGGAAAGGGAAGGGTACGCGAATTGCACCCTGGTGGCCGCCGAGGCAGCAAAGAAGGGGGGAGGGCACCTTACTGCCCTTTAATGGCAGACAGAATCTGTGGATGTCCTGCTGCGTGGGCCTTTTCATGTGGACCTTGTGCAATAAAAGTTTACCGGTGACCTTAGGGAACTTCCCAGTGTGCTTCTGACAGATGAGGGATGCTGTGGAGTTGGAGGGGCCTCTCAGGACTCTGCTGGGTTTGGCGCAATGGAAGAGGGCCTCATCTCCAGGGAAGGCAGGAACCTCAGGCTTCCTCTCCGTTTCGGACTCCGACCGCAGGGTCCCTGCAGAGTTGGGACAGGAGAGTCAGGAATCGTCTTGTCTGAGGAAGGGAACTCCGCTTGCCTGTCGAGGTGTTCAGGGGGTCTCAGGCCCCTTGTTCAGCTCTGTGTGGAACCTGCGGGTGTTTCCGGACGATGCACGACGGTGACAGTGCCCCTTCGTGTTGTGCCTTCACCCACTGCGTTGCCTTCGAAGAGGTGTCCGGGCCTCGGGTTCTTTTCAAGAGCGGACAGGGAAATCGGGGTCTTTTGGCATGTGGGACCACCCACGGGGCTAGTCTCAAATTTCCTAGTGAGGCCGGCTACATCCTGAGGTATGCCGGGAAGGCCGGGGAGCCTTCCAGACAACGCAGGGGGATCGACTCTCCTGTCGCCATCAGGAGGGGAGAAGGGGCTCAGAAGAAGTGGGGCCAGAACCCTCGGTGTTACCCTCGAGGGAACCCGGCGTGTCGAGGAACTTTTGGGGGTCGCATGAAGGCTGTCAGGGACCGTTTCGCCCTTCAGGGCGGAACAGGGGACTTCCCTTCAGACGCCGTCGCGGGCAAGGGCGTCATCTTGCGAAGACGTGGGAACCACGTGGTTTTTCTCGAGTTGCGGCGGATTCTTGAGTTACGACGGGGATCTCAGGCTTCCTCTTAGGTTGGCCCTGCGAAGCCCAATCTTCCCCTCGAGTTGCGAGGGAAAGCTGGGGGTTGCGCTAGAGTCACTGCAGGGCCCAAGACACCTCATCTAGGCGTGTGTCCGGGACCTAATATTCCTCTCCAGAGAAGGCAGGGATCTCGGGGTTGCATTCCAGGTTACCCCGGGGAATCAGGGCTCGTCTCGAGGGGAAGCCAAGGACTCCGCTCTCCCCTTGAGTCGCGACCCGGATCTCTTGGAGCCCCCTGAGCGGCCTCAAGCGAGTTCAGCCTCCTCTTCCGTTTGGAGAGAGGACCCGGGATTGCTCTCCAGGCCATGCAGGAACAGAAGGCCCTCAGCTCACGAGGACGGGGGCGTCTCAGGGGTTTCCTCGAGCTGCGGCGCCTGTGGGGGTTTTCTCCCGAGGCACGACGAGGATCTCAGGGAGCCTCTCCTGCGGCGCCAGGGAAGTCAGGTCTCCATGCGCGTGGCGAGGGGGAGCACGTCATGGCTCTCGAGTCACGGGACGGGACTAGGGCCTCGAGACGCGTTGAAGAAGGACTCTCGAGGTCTTTCTCGGGTGGCGGCAGGAAACCCTCGTTTCCCTCGCCTTCTGCCGGGGACCTTAGGGAACTTCCCAGGGTGCTCTGAGAGGTGAGGGATCCTGTGGAGTTGTCGGGGCCTCTCGGGACTCCGCTGGGTCTGGCGCAACGGAAGAGGGCCTCACCTAGAGGGGAGGCAGGCACCTCAGGCTTCCTCTCCGTTTCGGACTCCGACCGCAGGGTCCCTGCAGAGTTGGGACAGGAGAGTCAGGCCTCGTCTTGTCTGAGGAAGGAAACCCCGCTTGCCTCTCGAGTTGTTCAGGGGGACTCAGGCCCCTCGTCGAGCTGTGTGTGGAACCCGCGGGTCTTTGCGGACGATGCACGGGGGTGTCAGTGCCCCTTCGTGTTGTGCCTTCACCCACAGGGTTGCCTTCGAAGAGGGGTCCGGGCCTCGGGTCCTTCTCAAGGGCGGACCGGGGAATCGGGGGCGTTCGGCATGTGGCACCACCCACGTGGCTCGTCTCGAATTTCCTCGTGAGACCGGCCTCATCCTGAGGTGCGCCGGGAGGGCCGGGAACCCCTTCCGGACCACGCAGGGGAATAGACTCTCCTGTCGCGATCAGGAGGGGAGAAGGGGCTCAGATGAAGCGGTGCCGGGACTCTCGGTGTTCCCTTCGAGGGAACCCGAGGTGTCGGGGAACTTTTGGGGTTCTCACGAAGGGTGTCAGGTACCGTTTCGCACTTCAGGGCGGAACAATGGACTTCCCTTGAGACGCCGTAGTGGGCAAGGGCCTCATCTTGCGAAGACGTTGGAACCACGTGTTTTTTCTCGAGTTGCGGCGGGATTGTCGAGTGACGACGGGGAATTCAGGCTTCCTCTTCAACTGGCCCAGGGAAGTCCAGTTTTCATTCGAATTGCGAGTTAGAACTGGGGATTGCTCTCGAGACACTGCAGGGCCAAATAGAGCTCTTCTAGGCTTGTGTCCAGGACCTAATGTTCCTCTGCTGGGGCGACAGCTATCTCGGCATTGCATTCTCGACTCACCCGGGGAATCAGGCCTCGTCTCGAGGGGAAGCCAAGGACACTGCTCTCCTGTGAAGTTGCGAGGGGTATATCTTGGAGCTCACTGTGTGGCCTAAAATGAGGCAAGCCTCCTGTGGAGTTTGGAGAGAGGACTCAGGATTGCTCTCCAGGCCATACAGCAAAAGAAGGCCCTCATCTCGTGAGGACTGGGGTGTCTCGTGGGTATTCTCGAGCTGCGGCTCCAGTGTGGTGTTGCTCACGAGGTATAATGGGGAGCTCAGGGAGCCTCTCCTGTGGCGCCAGGGAAGTCAGGTTTCTATGCGCGTGGCTAGGGGGAGCGCGTCATTGCTCCTGAGTCATGGTAGGGGCATCGCACCTCAAGACGCGTTGAAGAAAGACCTAATCTAGGCTTGTGTCCAGGATCTAACGTTGCTCTCCAGGGGCGACAGGGATCTCGGGTTTGCATTCCAGACTCATCCGGGGAGTCAGTTCTCACCTCGAGGGTAAGCAAAGAATTCCGCTCTCGTCTCGAGTCGCGATGGGTATCTCTTGGAGCCCAATGTGTGTACTAAAGGGAGTCAAGCCTCCTGTGGAGTTTGGAGAGAGGACTCGGGATTGGACTCCAGGCCATGCAGGAAAAGAAGGCCCTCATCTCGAGATGACGGTGGCATCTCGTGGGTTTTCTCGAGCTGCGGCGCCAGTGTGGGGTGTCTCATGAAGTACCACGGGGATCTCAGGGAGCCTCTTGTGTGGCGCCAGGAAAATCCAGTGTTCCATTCGAGTTGCGAGTTAGAACTGGGGATTGCTCTCCAGTCACTGCAGGGCAAAATAGACATCATCTACGCTTGTGTCCAGGACCTAGTGTTCCACTACTGGGCCGACAAGGACCTCAGGGTTGCATTCTCGACTCACCCGGAGAGTCAGGCCTCGTCTTGAGGGGAAAAAAAGGACTCCGCTCTCCTGTCGAGTCGCGACGGGTATCTCTTGGAGCCCACTGCGTGGCGTAAAGGGAGTGAAGCCTCCTATGGAGTTTGGAGAGATGACTCGGGATTGTTTTCCTGGCCATGCAGGAAAAAAGGCCCTCATCTCGCGATGACGGGGGCGTCTCGTGGGTTTTCTCCAGCTGTGGCGCCAGTATCAGATTTCTCACGAGGTACAACGGGGAGCTCAGAGAGCCTCTCGTGTGGTGCTAGGGATGTCAGGTCTCCGTGCGTGTGGTGAAGGGGAGTGCGTGATTGCTCTCGAGTCATAGTAGGCGAATCGGGCCTCAAGACGCATTGAAGAAGGACTCTCGAGGTCTTTCTCGGGTTGCGGCAGGGAACCCTGGGTTCCCTCGAATTGTGTCGGTGACCTCAGGCAACTTCTCAGGGTGCCTCTGAGAAGTCAGGGACACTGTGGATTTGGGAGGGGCCTTTCGTTACTCAACTGCGTTTGGTGCAATTGAAGAGGGCCTCATCTCGTATGCAGGCAGGAACCTCAGGGGTCCTCTCCATTTCTGACTCGGGTCGCAGAGTACCAGCAGAGTATGGACAAGAGAGTCACGCCTGATCTTCTGTGGAGGAATGGATCTCCGCTTTCCTTGCGAGTTGTTCATGGAGTGACAGGCCTCTTGTTGAGCTGTGTGTGGAACCTGTGGGTTTTTCCGGATGATGAAGAGGGGTGTCAGTGCCCCTTCGTGTTGTGCCTTCATCCACAGGGTTGCCTTCAAAGAGGTGTCCGGGCATCGGGTTCTTTTCAAGAGCGTACCAGAAAATTGGGGTCTTTCAGCATGTGGTACCACCCACGAGGCTACATCTCGAATTTCCTCAGGAGACCGGCCTCATCCCGAGGTTCGCCGGGAAGGTAGGGAACCCCTTGCAGACAAAGCAGGGGAATCGACCTACCGGTCGCGATCAGAAGGGGAGAAGGGGCTCAGATGAAGTGGTGCCGGGAACCTCGGTGGTCCCCTCGAGTGAGACCGGTATGTCACGGCACTTTTGAGGTCGCATCAAGGGTGCCAAGTACAGTTTCACACTTCAAGACAGAACGTGGGAATTCTCTGGAGATGCTGTAGCGGGCAAGGGCCTCATATTGCGATGACGAGGGAAACACGTGGTTTTTCTCGAGTTGCGGTGGGATTCTCTAGTTACGACGGGGAATTCAGGCTTCCTCTTGTGTTGGCCCAGGAAGTCCAATCTTCCATTCAACTTGTCAGAGAGAGCTGTGGGTTGCTCTCGAGTCACTTCAGGGCAAAGAGTCCTCATCTAGGCTTGGGTCCAGGACGTAGTATTGCTCTCCAGGGGCAACAGGGATATCGGGGTCGCATTCCAGTCTCACCCGGTGGGTCACGCCTCGTCTCGAGTGGAAGCAAAGGACTCCACTATCCTCTCGAGTCGCGACATGTAACTCTTGGAGCCCAATGAGTGGCCTAAAGGGAGTCAAGCGTCCTGTGTAGCTTGGACAGAAGGTTCACGCTTGATCTGCATACCATGCAGTTAAAGATGGCCCTCCTCTCGTGATGACGGGAGCGTCTCATGGGTTTTTCTCGAGCTGCGGCGCCAGTGTGGGGTTTCTCACGAGATATGATGGGGAGATCAGGGAGCCTCTCGTGCAACGCCAGAGAAGTCAGGCCTCCATGCGTGTGGCCAGGCAGATCGCGTCATTGCTCTGGAGTCATGGGAGGGACTAGGGCCTCAAGACGCATTTAAGAAGGACTCTCGAGGTCTTTCTTGGTTTGGGGTGGGAAACACTCGTTTCCCTCGACCTCTACCGGGAACCTTAGTGAACTTCCCAGGTGCCTCTGAGAGGTGAGGGATACTGAGGAGTTAGAGGGGCCTCTCGGGACTCCACTAGGTTTGACGAAATGAAAGAGGGCCTCATCTCGATTGGAGGCAGGAACCTCAGCTTCCTCTCCATTTCTGACTCCGACCGCAGGGTCCCTGCAGGGTTGGGACAGGAGAGTCAGGCCTCATCTTGTCTGAGTAATGGAACTCTGCTTGCCTCTCGAGTCGTTCAGTGGGTCTCAGGCCCCTTGTCGAGCTGTGTGTGGAGCCTGCGGGTGTTTCCAGAAGATGCACGAGGGTGTCATTGCCCCTTCTTTTTGTGTCTTCCCCCACTGGGTTGCCTTCAAAGAGGTGTCCGGGTATCGGGTTCATTTCAAGAGCGGACCGGGAAATCGGGGTCGTTCGGCATGTGGCACCACACACGTGGCTCATCTCGAATTTCCTCGTGAGACCAGCATCATCCTGAGGTGCGCCGGGAAGGCCGGGAACACCTTCCACACAAAGCACGGGAATCGAATCTCCTGTCGCGATCAGGAGGAGAGATGGGGCTCAGATGAAGTGGGGACGGGACTCTAGGTGTTTAACTCGAGGGAACCCGGCGTTTCAGGGAACTTTAGGGGTCGCATCAAGGGAGCCAAGTACCGTTTCCCACTTCAGGACGGAACATGGGACTTCCCTGGAGACGCTGTAGCGGGCAAGGGCCTCATCCTGTGAAGACGTTGGAACCACGTCGTTTTTCTCGAGTTGCGTCTGGATTCTCGAAAACGACGGGGATTTCAGGCTTCCTCTTGGGTTGGCCCTGGGAAGCCCAATCTTCCCCTGGAGTTGCGAGGGAAAGCTGGGGGTTCTGCTCGAGTCACTACAGGGCCAAAGAGACCTCATCGAGGCGTGTGTCCAGGACCTAATATTCCTCTCAAGGGAAGACAGGGATCTCGGGTTTGCATTCCAGACTCCCCCGGGGAGTCAGGCCTCGCCTCGAGGGGAAGCAGAGGACTCCGCTTTCCTCTCAAGTCGCGACACGGATCTCTTGGAGCCCAATGAGTGGACTCAAGGGTGTCGAGCCTCCTCTTCAGTTTGGAGAGAGGACTCGGGATTGCTCTCCAGGCCAGGCAGGAAAAGAAGGCCCTCAGCTCGCGAGGACGGGGGCGTCTCATGGGTTTCCTCAGGCTGCAGCGCCCGTGGGGGTTTTCTCACGAGGCATGACGAGGACCTCAGGGAGCCTCTCGTGCGGTGCCAGGGAACTCATGTCTCCATGCGCATGGCGAGGGGGAGCTGGTCATCACTCTCGAGTCATGGGAAGCGACTAGGGCCTCAAGACGCGTTGAAGAAGGACTCTCGAGGTCTTTCTCGGGTGGCGGCGGGAAACCCTCGTTTCCCTCGACTTCTGCAGGGGACTATAGGGAACTTCCCAGGGTGCCTCTGAGAGGTGAGGGATGCTGTGGAGTTGGCGGGGCCTCTTGGGACTCTGCTGGGTTCGTCGCAATGGAAGAGGGCCTCCTCTCGAGGGGAGGCAGGAACCTCAGGCTTCCTCTCCGATTCTGACTCCGACTGCACGGTCCCTGCAGTGTTGGGACAGGAGAGTCATGCCTCGTCTTGTCTGAGGAATGGAATTCTGGTTGCCTCTCGAGTTGTTCCGGGAGTCTCAGGCCCCTTGTCGAGCTGTGAGTAGACTCTGCGGGTTTTTCCGGATGATGCACGGGATTGGCAGTGCCCCTTCGTGTTGTGCCTTCTCTCACAGGGTTTCCTTCGAAGAGGTGTCCGGGCATCGGGTGCTTATCAAGAGCGGACCGGGAAATCGGGGTCTTTCCGCATGTGGCACCACCCACCAGGCTACGTCTCGAATTTCCTAGTGAGACCGGCCTCATCCTGAGGTGCGCCGGGAAGGTCGGAAGCCCTTGCAGACAAAGCAGGGGAATCGACCCTCCTGTCTCGATCAGGAGGGGAGAAGGGGCACAGATGAGGTGATGCCGGGAACCTCGGTGTTCCCCTCCAGTGAGACCAGTTTGTTGGGGAACTTTTGGGGTCGCATCAAAGGTGCCAAGTACCGTATCGCACTTCAAGATGGAACGTAAGACTTCTTTTGAGACGCTGTAGCGGCAATGGCCGCATCTTGCGATGAAGAGGGAACGACGTGGTTTTTCTCGAGTTGTGGCGGGATTCTTGAGTTACAACGGGAAATTCAGGCTTCCTCTTCTGTTGGCCCAGGGAAGTCCAGTCTTCCATTCGAGTTGCGAGGGAGAGTTGGGGATTGCTCTCGAGTCACTGCAGGAAAAAAGAGACCTCATCTAGGCTTGTGTCCAGGACCTAATGTTTCTCTCCAGGGGCGACAGGGATCTCCGGTTCACATATCAGACACACCCGAGGAGTCAGGCCTCGCCTCGAGGGGAAGGAAAAGACTCCGCTCTCCTCTCGAGTCGCGACGGGTATGTCTTGGAGTCCACTGAGTGACCAAAAGGGAGTCAAGCCTACTGTGGAGTTTGGAGAGAGGACTTGGGATTGCTCTCCAGGCCATGCTAGAAAAGAAGGCCGTCATGTCGCGAAAATGGGGGCGTCTCGTGGGTTTTCTCTATCTGTGGCGCCAGTGTTTGGTTTCTCACGAGGTATGACGGGGAGCTCAGGGAGCCTCTCGTGCGGCGCCAGGGAAGTCAGGGCTTCATGAGTGTAGCAGAGGGAGCGTGTCATTGCCCTCGAGTCATGGTAGGGGAATCAGGCCTCAAAATGCGTTGAAGAAGGACTCTTGAGTTCTTTCTATGGTGGCGGCAGTAAACCCTGGGTTCACTCGAATTGTGCTGGTGACCTCAGGGAGCTTCTCAGGGTGCCTCTGAGAAGTCAGGGATACTGTGGAGCTGGGACGCGTCTCTCAGGACTCCACTGGGTTTCGTGCAATGGAAGAGGTCCTAATCTCGAGTGGAGGCAGGAACCTCAGCGTTCCTCTCGTGACTTCACTGGCGCTGGTCTGATTCGGATCGCAAAGTCCCTGCAGAGTTGGGACAGGAGAGTCAGGCCTCGTCTTGTGTAGAGGAATGAAACCCCACTTGCCTCTCGAGTTCTTCAGGGGTGACAAGCCACTTGTTGAGCTGTATGTGGAACCTGCGGGTTTTTCCGGACGATGCACGAGGGTGTCAGTGCCCCTTTGTGTTGTGCCTTCATCCACAGGGTTGCCTTCGAAGAGGTGTCCAGGCATCGGGTTCTTATCAAGAGCGTACCGGGAAATCATAGTCTTTTGGCATGTGGTACCACCCGCGAGCTACGTCTCGAATTTCCTCGTGAGACTGGCCTCATCCTGAAGTGCCCCATGAAGGTCGGGAACCCCTTATAAACAAAGCAGGGGAAGTTACCCTCCTATCACGAACAGGAGGGGAGAAGGGGCTCAGATAAACTGGTGCCGGGAACCTCGGTGTTCACCTCGAGTGAGACCGATATTTCGGGGAACTTTTGGGGTCACATCAAGGGTGTCAAGTATCGTTTTGCACTTCAAGACGGAACGTGGGACTTTTCTTGAGAAGCTGTAGCGGGCAAGGGCCTCATCTTGTGATGACGAGGGAACCAAGTGCTTTTTCTCGAGTTGCGGCGGGATTCTCGAGTTACGAAGGGGAATTCAGGCTTCCTCTTGTGTTGGCCCAGGGAAGTCCAATCTTCCATTCGAGTTGTCAGGGAGAGCGGGGGATTGCTCTCGAGTTACAGAAGGGCAAAAGAGACCTCATCTAGGCTTGTTTCCAGGACCTAAGGTTCCTCTCCAGGGGAGACAGGGATCTCGGGGTTGCATTCCAGACCCACCTGGTGAGTCAGGCCTTGTCTCGAGGGGAAGCAAAGGACTCAATTCTCCTCTCGAGTCGCGACGGGTATCTCTTGGAGCCCACTAAGTGGCCTAAAGGGAGTCAAGCCTCCTGTGGAGTTTGGAAAGAGGATTCGGGATTCCTCTCCAGGCCATGCAGGAAAAGAAGGCCCTCATCTCGCGATGACAGGGGCGTATGGTGAGTTTTCTCAAGCTGCGGCGTCAGTGTGGGTTTTCTCAGGAGGTACGACAGGGAGCTCAGGGAGCCTCTCTTATGGCGCCAGGGAAGTCAGGTCTCCATGTGCGTGGCGAGGGGGTGCGTGTCATTTCTATAGAGCCATGGAAGCAGAGTCGGGCTTCAAGACACGTTGAAGTAGGACTCTCGAGGTCTTTTTCCCATTGTGGCAGGAAACCCTGGGTTCCCTCGACATGTGCCGGTGACCTCATGGAGCTTCTCCGGGTGCCTCTGAGAAGTCAGGGGTACTGTGGAGTTGGGAGGGGCCTCTCTGTACTCCACTGGGTTTGGTGCAATGGATGAGAGCCTCATCTCGAGTGGAGGCAGGAACCTCATGTTTCCTCTCCTGGGTTTCCTGTCTCTGGTACTGACTCGGATCGCAGTTTCCCTGCAGAGTTGGTACAGAAAATCAGGTCTCGTCTTGTGTGGAGGAATGGAACTCCACTTGCCTGTCGAGTTGTTCACGGGGTGACAGACCACTTGTTGAACTGTGTTTGTAACCTGCGGGTTTTTCTGGACGATGCACGGTGTCAGTGCCCCTTCGTGTTGTGCTTTCATCCACAGGTTTTCCTTCGTAAAGGTGTCACGGCATCACGTTCTTATCAAGAGCAGACCGGGAAATTGGGGTCTTTCGGCTTGTGGCACCACCCACGAGGCTATGTCTCAAATTTCCTCGTGAGACCTGCCTCATCCTTAGGCGCGCTGGAAAGGTCGGGAACCCCTTCCAGACATAGCAGGGGAATCGACACTCCTGTCGCGATCACGAGGGGAGAAGGAGTTCAAATGAAGTGGTTCCGGGAACCTCGGTGTTCCTTTCGAGTGAGACCGGTATGTCAGGGAATTTTGAGATTGCATCAAGGGTGCCAAGTACCGTTTCGCACTTCAAGACAGAAAGTGGGACTTCTCTTGAGTCGCTGTAGCGGGCAAGGGCCTCATCTAGCGCTGATGGGGGAACCACGTGGATTTTCTCGAGTTTCGGCGGGATTCTCGAGTTATGATGTCGAATTCAGGCTTCCAATTGTATTGGCCCAGGGAAGTCCAATCTTCAATTCGATTTGCGAGGGAGAGCTGGCGATTGCGCTCTAGTAACTGCAGTGCAAAATAGACCTCATCTAGGCTTGTGTCCAGGACCGAGTTTTCCTCTCCAGGTGTGACAGGAACTCGGGGTTGCATTCCAGACTCACACGGGGAGTCAGGCCTCGTCTCGAGGGGAAGCAAAGGACTCTGCTCTCCCTTCAGGTCCTGACAGGTATCTCTTGGAGCCAACTGAGAGGCCTAAAGAGAGTCAAGCCTCCTGTGGAGTCTGGAGAGAGGACTCGGTTTTGCGCTCCATGCCAGGCAGGAAACAAGTCCCTCATCTTGTGATGACGGAGGCGTATCGTGGGTTTTCTCGAGCTGCGGTGCCTGAATGGGGTTTCCGAAGAGGTACGACAGGGAGCTCAGGGAGACTCTCTTCAGGAGTCAGGGAAGTCAGGTCTCCATGTGCATGGCGATGGGGAGCGGGACTTTGCTCTCGAGTCATGGTAGGGGAATCGGGCCTCAAGACGCGCAGAAGGACTCTCAAGGTCTTTCTCGGGGCGCAGCAGGAAACCCTGGGTTCCCTGGACTTGAGCCAGTGACCTTAGGTAGATTCTCAAGGTGCCTCTGAGAACTCAGGGATACTGTGGAGTTGGGAGGGGCCTCTCGCGACTCATCTGGGTTTGGTGCAATGGAAGAGGGCCTCACCTCGAGGGGAGACAGGAACCTCAGATTCCTCTCCGTTTCGGACTCCGACCGCAGGGTCCCTGCAGAGTTGGGACAGGAGAGTCAGGCCTCGCCTTGTCTGAGGAAGGGAAGCCCGCTGGCCTCTCGAGTTGCTCAGGGGGTCTCAGGCCACTCGTCGAGCTGTGTGTGGAACCTGCGGGTCGTTGTGGACGATGCACGGGGGTGGCAGTGCCCCTTCGTGTTGTGCCTTCACCCACAGGGTTGCCTTCGAAGAGGGGTCCGGGCCTCGGGTCCTTCTCAAGAGTGGACCGGGGAATCGGGAGCGTTCGGCATGTGACACCACCCACGTGGCTCGTCTCGAATTTCTTCGTGAGACCGGCATCATGCTGAAGTGCGCCGGGAAGGCCGGGAACCCCTTCCAGACCACGCGGGGGAATCGACTCTCCTGTCGCGATCAGGAGGGGAGAAGGGGCTCAGAGGAAGCGGTGCCGGGACCCTCGGTGTTGCCCTCGAGGGAACCCGGGCTGTCGGGGAACTTTTGGGGGTCGCAGGAAGGCTCTCAGGGACCGTTTCGCCCTTCAGCGCGGAACAGGGGACTTCCCTTGAGACGCCGTCACGGGCAAGGGCCTCATCATGATAAGAGGTGGGAACCACGTGGTTTTTCTCGAGTTGCGGCGGCATTCTCGAGTTACGACGGGGATCTCAGCCTTCCCCTTGGGTTGGCCCTGGGAAGCCCCATCTTCCCCTCGGGTTGCGAGGGAAAGCTGGGGGTTGCGCTCGAGTCACTGCAGGGCCGAAGAGACCTCACCTAGGCGTGTGTCCGGGACCTAATATTCTTCTCCAGGGAAGGCAGGGATCTCGGGGTTGCATTCCAGGCTCCCCCGGGGAGTCAGGCCTCGTCTCGAGGGGAAGCCAAGGACTCCGCTCTCCTCTCGAGTCGCGACGCGGGTCTCTTGGAGCCCCCTGAGCGGCCTCAAGCGAGTCCAGCCTCCTCTTCCGTTTGGAGAGAGGACCCGGGATTGCTCTCCAGGCCATGCAGGAAAAGAAGGCCCTCAGCTCGCGAGGACGGTGGCATCTCAGCGGTTTCCTCGAGCTGCGGCACCCGTGTTGGTTTTCTCCCGAGGCACGACGAGGATCTCAGGGAGCCTCTCGTGCGGCTCCAGGGAAGTCATGTCTCCTTGCACGTGGCGAGTGGGAGCGCGTCCTGGCTCTCGAGTCACGAGAGGGGACTAGGTCCTCGAGACGCATTGAAGAAGGACTCTAGATGTCTTTCTTCGTTTGCAGCGGGAAACCCTCGTTTGCCCAGACTTCTTCCGGGGCCTGAGGGAACTTCGCAGGGTGCCTCAGAGAAGTGAGAATCGCTGTGGAGTTTGTGGGAACTCTCGGGACTCCACTGGGTTTGTCGCAATGGAAGAGGGCCTCATCTCGAGTGGAGGCAGGAACCTCAGGCTTCCTCTCCAATTCTGACTCTGATCGTAGTGTCCCTGCAGAGTTGGGACAGGAGAGTCAGGCTATGTCTTTTCTGAGGAATGGAACTCCGCTTGCTTCTCGAGGTGTTCATGGGGTTTCAGGCCCCTTGTCAAACTGTGTGTGGAATCTGCAGGTTTTTCCACACGATGCATGGGGGTGTCAGTGACCCTTCGTTTTGTGTCTTCATCCACAGGGTTGCCTTCGAAGAGGTGTCCGGGCATCGTGTTCTTATGAAGTGCGGACTGGGAAGTCGGCGTCGTTCAGCATTTGGCACCACCCACGTGGCTAGTCTCGAATTTCCTCATGAAACCAGCCTCATCCTGAGGTGTGCCGCGAAGGTCATGAAACCCTTCCAGACAAAGCAGAGGATTCGACCCTCCTGTGGCGATCAGGAGGGAAGAAGTGGCTCAGATGAAGTGCTGCTGGGAACCTCGGTGTTTCCCTCTAGTGAGACAGGTATGTCGGGTAACTTTTGGGGTCGCATAACGCGTTCCAAGTACCGTTTCGCTCTTCAAATTGGAACGTGGGACTTCTCTTGGGGTGCTCCAGCGGGCAAGGGCCTCATCTTGGAATGACTGGGGAACCACTTGGTTTTTCTCTAGTTGCGGTGGGATATTTGAGTTACCACAGGGAATTCATGCTTCCTCTTGTGTTGGCCCACAAAAGTCTTATCTTCCATTTGAGATTCGAGGAAGAGCTGGAGGTGCGCTCTAGTCACTGAAGGCAAAAGAGACCCCACCAAGGCTTGTGTGCAGGACCTAATGTTCATGTCAAGGGGCGACAGGAATCTCGGGGTTGCATTCCAGACTCACCCTGGAGTCAGGCCTCGTCTCGAGGGGAAGCAAAGGACTCTGCTCTCCTCTCGAGTCGGACGGGTATGTCTTGGAGCCCACTGAGTGGCTTAAAGGGAGTCAAACCTCCTCTGGTGTTTGGAGGGAGGACACGGGATTGCTCTCCAGGCAATGCAGGAAATGAAGGCCCTCATCTCCCGATGACTGGGGCGTCTCGTAGGTCTTCTCGAGCTGTGGCGCTAGTGTGGGGTTTCTCACGAAGTAAGACTGGGAGCTCAGTGAGCCTCTCATGTGGTGCCAGGGCAGTCAGGTCTCTATGCACGTGGTGAGAGGGAGCCCGTCATTGTTCTCGAGTCATGGTAGGGGAATTGGGCCTGAAAACGTGTTAAAGAAGGACTCTCGAGGTCTTTCTTGGGTTGCAGCAGGAAACCCTGAGTTCCATCGACTTGTGCCAGTGACTTCAGGAAGCTTCTCAGCATGCCTCTGAGAAGTCAGGGTCACTGTGGAGTTGGGAGGGGCCTCTCGGAACTCCACTGGGTTTGGTGCAATGGAAGAGGGCCTCATGACAAGTTGAGGCAGGAACCACAGGGTTCCTCTCCTGGCTTTGAATGCGCCGGATCTGACTCGGATCGCAGAGTCCCTGCAGAGTTGGGACAGGAGAGTCAGGCCTCGTCTTGTGTGGAGGAATGGAACTCCGCTTGACTCTCGCGTTGTTCATGGGGTGACAGGCCACTTGTCGATTTGTATGTGGAACTTGCGGGTTTTTCTGGACGATGCACTGGGGTGTCACTGCCCCAGTGTCAGGGAACTTTGGGGGTCGCATCAAGGGTGCCAAGTACCGTTTTGTACTTCAGGATGGAACGTGGGACTTCTCTTGAGACGCTGTAGCGGGCAAGGGCCTCATCTTTCGATGACGGGGGAACCACGTGGTTTTTCTTGAGTTGGGGCGGGATTCTCGAGTTACAACCGGGAATTCAGGCTTCCTCTTCAACTGGCCCAGGGAAGTCCAGTTTTCATTCGAATTGTGAGTTAGAACTGGGGATTGCTCTCGAGACACTGCAGGGCCAAATAGACCTCATCTAGGGTTGTGTCCAGGACCTAATGTTCCTCTGCTGGGGCGAAAGCGATCTCAGCATTGCATTCTCGACTCACCCGGGGAGTCAGGCCTCGTCTCGAGGGGAAGCCAAGGACACCGCTCTCCTGTCAAGTCGCGACGGGTATATCTTGGAGCTCACTGTGTGGCCTAAAATGAGTCAAGCCTCCTGTGGAGTTTGGAGAGAGGACTCAGGATTGCTCTCCAGGCCATACAGCAAAAGAAGGCCCTCATCTCGTGAGGACTGGGGCGTCTCGTGGGTATTCTCGAGCTGCGGCTCCAGTGTGGTGTTGCTCACGAGGTATAATGGGGAGCTCAGGGAGCCTCTCCTGTGGCGCCAGGGAAGTCAGGTTTCTATGCGCGTGGCTAGGGGGAGCGCGTCATTGCTCTCGAGTCATGGTAGGGGAATCGCACCTCAAGACGCGTTGAAGAAGGACTCTCGAGGTCTTTTACGGGTTGGGGCAGGAAACCCTTGGTTCCCTCGACTTGTGCCGGTGATCTCAGGAAGGTCTAAGGGTGCCTCTGAGAAGTCAGGGATACTGAGCAGTTGGGAGGGGTCTCTCGGGACTCCACTGGGTTCGGTGCAATGGAAGAGGGCCTCATCTCGAGTGGAGGCAGGAAACTCATGTTTCCTCTCCTGACTTCCCCTGGGCCAGATCTGACTCGGATCGCAGTTTCGCTGCAGAGTTCGAACAGGAGAGTCAGGCCTCGTCTTGTGTGGAGGAATGGAACTCTGCTTGCCTCTCCAGTTGTTCACGGGGTGACAGGTGACTTCTCGAGCTGTGTGTGGTACCTGCGGGTTTCTCCGGACGATACCCAGGGGTGTCAGTGCCCCTAAGTGTTGTGGCTTCATCAAAAGGGTTATCTTCAAAGAGGTGTCCGGGCATCAGGATCTTATCAAGAGCGGACCGGGAAATCGGGGTCTTTCGGCATGTGTCACCATCCACGTGGCTATGTCTCGAATATCCTCGTGAGACCGGCCTCATCCTGAGATGCACCGGGAAAGGCGGGATCCCCTTCAAGACAAAACAGGGGAATCGACCCTCCTGTCGCGATCAGGAGGGGAGAAGGGGCCCAGATGTAGTGGTGCCGGGAACCTCGGTGTTCTCCTCGAGTCAGACTGGTGTGTTGAGGAACTTTTGAGGGCGCATCAAGGGTGCCAATACCGTTTCGCACTTCAAGACGGACCGTGGGACTTCTCTTGAGATGCTGTAGGGGGCAAGGGCCTCATCTTGGGATGACGGGGGAACCACGTGGCGTTTCTCGAGTTGTGGCGGGATTCTCGAGTTTCGACGGGGAATACAGTCTTCCTCATGTGTTGAGCCAGGGAAGTCCTATCTTCCATTCGAGTTTAAAGGGAGAGCTGGGGATTGCTCTCGAGTCACTGCAGGGCAAAATAGACCTCATCTAGGCTTGTGTCCAGGACTTAATGTTCGTCCCTAGGGGCGACAGGGATCTTGGGGTTGCATACCAGACTCACCCGGGGAATCAGGCCTCGTCTCGAGGGGAAGCAAATAACTCCGCTGTCCTTTTGAGTCGCGATGGGTATCTGTTGGAGCCCACTGTGTGCCCTAAAGGGAGTCAAGCCTCCTGTGCTGTTTGGATAGAGGACTCGGGATTCCTGTCCAGGCCATGCAGGAAAAGAAGGCCCTCATCTCGCGATGATGGCGGCGTCTCGTGGGTTTTCTAGACTGCTGCGCTAGTGCCGGGTTTCTGACGAGGTACGAGAGGGAGCTCAGGGAGCCTCTCGTGTGGCGCCAGGGAAGTCAGGTCCCCATGAGATGGCTAGGGGGAGCTCGTCATTGCTCTCGAGTCATGGTAGGGTAATCGGGCCTCAAGACGGGTTGAAGAAGGACTCTCGAGGTCTTTCTCGGGTCACTGCATAAAACCCAGGGTTCCCTTGACTTGTGCCTGCGACCTCAGGGATACTGTGCAGTTTGGAGGGGCCTCTCGAGACTCCTCTGCATTTGGTGGAATGTAAGAGGGACTCATCTCGAGTTGAAGCAGGAACCTCAGTGTTCCTCTCCATTTCTGACTCAGATCGCAAGGTCCCTGCATGTTGGTACAGGAGAGTCAGGCCTCGTCTTTTCTGGAGGATGGGACTCCTCTTGCCTCTCGAGTTGTTCTCGAGGTGACAGGCCACTTGTGGAGCTGTGTGTGTAACCTGCCCGTTTTTCCGGATGATGCACAGGTGTGTTAGTGCCCTTCGTTTTGTACCTTCATACTCAAGGCTGCCTTCCAAGAGGTGTCCGAGCATCGGATTCTTATCAAGAGCGGACCGGGAAATTGGAGTCTTTCAGCAAGTGGCACCACCCACAAAGCTACGTATCGAATTTCCCCATGAGACCGGCCTCATCCTGAGTTGTGCAGGGAAGGTCGGGCCCCCTTGCAGACAAAGCAGGGGAATCGACCCACCGGTCACGATCAGGAGGGGAGAAGGGGCTTAAATGAAGTGGTGCCGGGAACCTCGGTGTTCCCCTTGAGTGAGACCGGCGTGTTGGGGGACTTTTGGGGTCGCATCAAGGGTGCCAAGTACCGTTTCGCATTTCAAGACGGAACCTGGGACATCTTTTGAAACGCTGTAGCGGGCAAGGGCCTCATCTTGCGATGACGGGAGAACCACGTGGTTTTGCTCGAGTTGCGGCGGGATTCTCGAGTTATGACCGGGAATTTAGGCTTCCTCTTGTTGGCCTTGAAATCCAATCTTGCATTCGGGTTGCGAGGGGGAGCTGGGGATTGCGCTAGAGTCACTGCAGGGCAAAAGAGACCTAATCTAGGCTTGTGTGCAGGATCTAACGTTGCTCTCCAGGGGCGACAGGGATCTCGGGTTTGCATTCCAGACTCATCCGGGGAGTCAGTTCTCACCTCGAGGGTAAGCAAAGAATTCCGCTCTCGTCTCGAGTCTCGATGGGTATCTCTTGGAGCCCACTGTGTGTACTAAAGGGAGTCAAGCCTCCTGTGGAGTTTGGAGAGAGGACTCGGGATTGGACTCCAGGCCATGCAGGAAAAGAAGGCCCTCATCTCGAGATGACGGTGGCGTCTCGTGGGTTTTCTCGAGCTGCAGCGCCAGTGTGGGGTGTCTCATGAAGTACCACGGGGATCTCAGGGAGCCTCTTGTGTGGCGCCAGGAAAATCCAGTATTCCATTCGAGTTGCAAGTTAGAACTGGGGATTGCTCTCCAGTCACTGCAGGGCAAAATAGACCTCATCTACGCTTGTGTCCAGGACCTAGTGTTCCACTACTGGGCCAACAGGGTTCTCAGGGTTGCATTCTCGACTCACCCGGAGAGTCAGGTCTCGTCTTGAGGGGAAAAAAAGGACTCCGCTCTCCTGTCGAGTCGCGAAGGGTATCTCTTGGAGCCCACTGCGTGGCGTAAAGGGAGTGAAGCCTCCTATGGAGTTTGGAGAGATGACTCGGGATTGTTTTCCTGGCCATGCAGGAAAAAAGGCCCTCATCTCGCGATGACGGGGGCATCTCGTGGGTTTTCTCCAGCTGCGGCGCCAATATCAGATTTCTCACGAGGTACAACGGGGAGCTCAGAGAGCCTCTGGTGTGGTGCTAGGGACGTCAGGTCTCCGTGCGTGTGGTGAAGGGGAGTGCGTGATTGCTCTCGAGTCATAGTAGGCGAATCGGGCCTCAAGACGCATTGAAGAAGGACTCTTGAGGTCTTTCTCAGGTTGGGGCAGGGAACCCTGGGTTCCCTTGATTTGTGTCGGTGACCTCAGGCAACTTCTAAGGGTGCCTCTGAGAAGTCAGGGACACTGTGGATTTGGGAGGGGCCTTTCGTTACTCAACTGGGTTTGGTGCAATCGAAGAGGGCCTCATCTCGAATGGAGGCAGGAACGTCAGGGGTCCTCTCCATATCTGACTCGGGTCGCAGGGTACCTGCAGAGTATGGACAAGAGAGTCACGCCTCGTCTTCTGTGGAGGAATGGATTTCCCCTTGCCTTTCGAGTTGTTCACGGAGTGACAGGCCACTTGTTGAGCTGAGTGTGGAACCTGCGGGTTTTTCCGGACGATGCACGGGGGTGTCAGTGCCCCTTCGTGTTGTGCCTTCATCCACAGGGTTGCCTTCAAAGAGGTTTCCGGGCATCGGGTTCTTTTCAAGAGCGTACCGGAAAATTGGGGTCTTTCAGCATGTGGTACCACCCACGAGGCTACGTCTCGAATTTCCTCGGGAGACCGGCCTCATCCTGAGGTTCGCCGGGAAGCTCGGGAACCCCTTGCAGACAAAGCAGGGGAATCGACCCACCGCTCGCGATCAGAAGGGGAGAAGGGGCTCAGATGAAGTGGTGCCGGGAACCTCGGTGGTCCCCTCGAGTGAGACCGGTATGTCACGGCACTTTTGAGGTCGCATCAAGGGTGCGAAGTACAGTTTCGCACTTCAAGACGGAACGTGGGAATTCTCTGGAGATGCTGTAGTGGGCAAGGGCCTCATATTGCGATGACGAGGGAAACACGTGGTTTTTCTCGAGTTGCAGCGGGATTCTCGAGTTACAACGGGGAATTCAGGCTTCCTCTTGTGTTGGCCCAGGAAGTCCAATCTTCCATTCAACTTGTCAGAGAGAGCTGTGGGTTGCTCTCGAGTCACTTCAGGGCAAAGAGTCCTCATCTAGGCTTGGGTCCAGGACGTAATGTTCCTCTCCAGGGGCGACAGGGATATCGGGGTCGCATTCCAGTCTCACCCGGTGGGTCACGCCTCGTCTCGAGTGGAAGCAAAGGACTCCACTATCCTCTCGAGTCGCGACACGTAACTCTTGGAGCCCAATGAGTGGCCTAAAGGGAGTCAAGCGTCCTGTGTAGCTTGGACAGAAGGTTCACGCTTGATCTGCATACCATGCAGTTAAAGATGGCCCTCCTCTCGTGATGACGGGGGCGTCTCATGGGTTTTCTCGAGCTGCGGCGCCAGTGTGGGGTTTCTCACGAGATATGATGGGGAGTTCAGGGATCCTCTCGTGCAGCGCCAGAGAAGCCTGACTCCATGCGTGTGGCCAGGCAGATCGCGTCATTGCTCTCGAGTCATGGGAGGGACTAGGGCCTCAAGAGGCATTTAAGAAGGACTCTCAAGGTCTTTCTTGGGTTGGGGCAGGAAACATTCATTTCCCTCGACCTCTACAGGGGACCTTAGGGAACTTCCCAGGTGCCTCTGAGAGGTGAGGGATACTGAGGAGTTAGAGGGGCCTCTCGGGACTCCACTAGGTTTGATGAAATGAAAGAGGGCCTCATCTCGATTGGAGGCAGGAACCTCAGGCTTCCTCTCCATTTCTGACTCCGACGCAGGGTCCCTGCAGAGTTGGGACAGGAGAGTCAGGCCTCGTCTTGTCTGAGTAACGGAATTCTGCTTGCCTCTCGAGTCGTTCAGGGGGTCTCAGGGCCCTTGACAAGCTGTGTGTGGATCCTGCGGGTGTTTCCAGAAGATGCATGGGGGTGTCAGTGCCCCTTCGTTTTGTGCCTTTCCTCACAGGGTTGCCTTCAAAGAGGTGTCCGGGCATCGGGTTCATTTCAAGAGCGGACCGGGAAATCGGGGTCATTCGGCATGTGGCACCACCCACGTGGCTCATCTCGAATTTCCTCGTGAGACCAGCATCATCCTGAGGTGCGCCGGGAAGGCCGGGAACCCCTTCCACACAAAGTAGGGGAATCGATTCTCCTGTCGCGATCAGGAGGGGAGATGGGGCTCAGATGAAGTGGTGCAGGGACCCTCGGTCTTCCACTCGAGGGAACCCGGCGTTTCAGGGAACTTTAGGGGTCGCATCAAGGGAGCCAAGTACCGTTTCCCACTTCAGGACGGAACATGGGACTTCCCTGGAGACGCTATAGCGGGCAAGGGCCTCATCCTGTGAAGACGTTGGAACCACGTCGTTTTTCTTGAGTTGCATCGGGATTCTCGAAAATGACAGGAATTTCAGGTCTCTCTTGTGTTGGCCCTGGGAAGCCCAATCTTCAATTCGAGTTGCGATGGAAAGCTGGGGGTTCTGCTCGAGTCACTACAGGGCCAAAGAGACCTCATCGAGGCGTGTGTCCAGGACCTAATATTCCTCTCAAGGGAAGACAGGGATCCCGGGTTTCCATTCCAGACTCCCCCGGGGAGTCAGGACTGGCCTGGAGGGGAAGCAAAGGACTCCGCTTTCCTCTCAAGTCACGACACGGATCTCTTGGAGCCCACTGAGTGGACTCAAGGGTGTCGAGCCTCCTCTTCAGTTTGGAGAGAGGACTCGGGATTGCTCTCCAGGCCAGGCAGGAAAAGAAGGCCCTCATCTCGCGATGATGGGGGCGTCTCATGGGTTTCCTCAGGCTGCTGCGCCCATGGGGGTTTTCTCACGAGGCACGACGAGGACCTCAGTGAGCCTCTCGTGCGGCGCCAGGGAAGTCAGGTCTCCATGCGCATGGCGAGGGGGAGCTGGTCATCAATCTCGAGTCATGGGAAGCGGCTAGGTCCTCAAGAGGCGTTGAAGAAGGACTCTCGATGTCTTTCTCGGGTTGCGGCGGGAAACCCTCGTTTCCCTCGACTTCTGCAGGGGACCTTAGGGAACTTACCAGGGTGCCTCTGAGAGGTGAGGGATGCTGTGTAGTTGGCAGGGCCTCTCGGGACTCTGCTGGGTTCGGCGCAATGGAAGAGGGCCTCATCTCGAGGGGAGGCAGGAACCTCAGGCTTCCTCTCGGTTTCGGACTCCGACTGTACGGTCCCTGCAGTGTTGGGACAGGAGAGTCATGCCTCGTCTTGTCTGAGGAATGGAATTCTGGTTGCCTCTCGAGTTGTTCCGGGAGTCTCAGGCCCCTTGTCGAGCTGTGTGTAGACCCTGCGGGTTTTTCCGGATGATGCACGGGGGTGTCAGTGCCCCTTCGTGTTGTGCCTTCACCCACAGGGTTGCCTTCGAAGAGGTGTCCGGGCATCGGGTTCTTATCAAGAGCGGACCGGAAAATCGGGGTCGTTCGGCACGTGGCACCTCACACGTGGCTAGTCTCGAATTTCCTCCTGAGACCAGCCTCATCCTGAGGTGCGCCAGGAAGGCCGGGAACCCCTTCCAGACCACGCAGGGGAATCGACTCTCCTGTCGCGATCAGGAAGGGAGAAGGGGCTCAGATGAAGTGGTGCCGGGACCCTCGGTGTTCCCCTCGAGGGAACCCAGCGTGTCGGGGAACTTTTGCGGTCGCATCAAGGGTGTCAAGTACCGTTTCGCCCTTCAGGGCGGAACATGGGACTTCCCTGGAGACACCGGGAACTTCGGTGTTCCCCTGGAGTGAGACCGGTATGTTGGGGAACTTTGGGGTCGCATCAAGGGTGCCAAGTAGCATTTCGAACTTTAAGATGGAACGTGGGACTTCTCTTGAGACTCTAGCTGGCAAGGGCCTCATATTGCGATGAAGGGGGAACCACATGGTTTTTAAGACTTGAGGCTGAATTCTCGAATTACGATGGGAAATTTAGACTTCCTCTTGTGTTGACCGTGGGAAGACCAATCTTCCATTCAAATTGTGAGGGAGAGATGGAGGTTGCTCTCGAGTCACTGTAGGGCAAAATAGACCTCATCTAGGCTTGTGTCTAGGACATAATGTTCCACTCCAGGGGCGACAGGGATCTCGGGGTTGCATTCCAAATTCACCCGGGGAGTCAGGCCTCGTCTCCAGGGAAGCAAAGGACTCCGCTCTCCTCTGGAGTCGCACCGGGTATTTCTAGGACCCAACTGAGTGGCCTAAAGGGAGTCAATACTCCTGTGAAGTTTGGAGAGAGGACCAGGAATTGCTCTCCAGGTCAGGCAGGAAAAGAAGGCCCCCATCTCTCCTTGACGGGGGCATCTTGTGGTTTTTCTCGAACTGCGGCGCCAGTGTGGGTTTTCTCACGAGGTACGATGGGGTACTCAGGGAGCCTCTTGTGTGGTACTAGGGAAGTCAGTTTTCCTGCTTGTGGCGAGGGGAGCGCGTCCTTGCTCTGGAGTCATGGTAGGGGAATCGGGCATCAAGAGACGTTGAAAAAGGACTCTCCAAGTCTTTCTCGGGTTACTTCAGGAAACTCTGGGTTCCCTCGACTTGTGCCAGTGACCTCAGGTAGCTTCTCACGGAGCCTCTGAGAATTCAGGGATACTGTGGTGTTGGGAGGGGCCTCTCGGGACACCACTGAGTTTGGTTCAAAGGAAGAGGGCCTCTTCTCTAGTTGAGGCAGGAACCTCAGGGTTCCTCTCCATTTCTGACTCCAATTGCAGGGTCCCTGAAGAGTTGGGACAGGAGAGTAAGGCCTCGTCTTGTGTGAAGGAATGCAACTTCACTTGCCTCTCGAGTTGTTCACGAGGTGACAGTCCACATTTGGAGCTGTGAGTGGAATCTGCGGGTTTTTCCAGACGATGCATGGGGATGTCAGTGTCCCTTCGTGTTGTGCCTTCATCCACAGGGTTGCCTTCGAAGAGATGTCCGGGCGTCAGGTTCTTATCTAGAGTGGACCGGGAATTCGGGATCTTTCAGCATTTGGCACCAACCATGAGGCTACTTTTCGAATTTCCTCATGAGACCGGCCTCATCTGGAGGTTCGCGGGGAACGTCGGGAACCCCTTGCAGACAAAACATGGGAATCGACTCTTCTGTCGCGATCAGGAGGGGTGAAGGGGCTCACAGGAAGTGGTGCCGTGAACTTTGGTGTTTCCCTCGAGTGAGACCGGTATGTCAGGGAACTTTGGGGGTCGCATCAAGGGTGCCAAGTACCGTTTTGTACTTCAGGATGGAACGTGGGACTTCTCTTGATACGCTGTAGCGGCCAAGGGCCTCATCTTGCGATGACGGGGGAGCCACGTGGTTTTTCTCGAGTTGCGGTGGGATTCTCGAGTTACGACGGGGATTTCAGGCTTCCTCTTGTGTTGGGCCAGGGAAGTCCAATCATCCATTCGAGTTGCAAGGGAGAGCTGGGGGTTGCGCTCGAGTCACTGCAGGGCAAAGGAGACCTCATCTAGGCTTGTGTCCAGGACCTAATGTTCCTCTCCAAAGGCCACAGGGATCTCAGGTTTGCATTCCAGACTCACTCAGGGAGTCAGGCCTCATGTCGAAGGGAAGCAAAGGACTCCGCTCTCCTTTCGAGTCGGGACGGGCACCTCTTGGAGCCCACTTTGTGGCCTAAAGGGAGTCAAGCCTCCTGTGAAGTTTGGAGAGAGGACTTGGAGCTGCTCTCCAGGCCATGCAGGAAAAGATGGCCCTCATCTCGCGATGACGGAGGGATCTTGTGGGTTTTCTCGAGCTGCGGCACCAGTGTGGGGTTTCACACGAGGTATGACGGGGAGCTCAGGGAGCCTCTCGTGTGGCGCCAGGGAAGTCAGGTCTCCATGTGCGTGGCGAGGGGGAGCGCATTATTGCTCTCGAGCTATGGTAGGGGAATCTGACCTCAAGACACATTGAAGAAGGACTCTCGAGGTCTTTCTTCGGTTGTGGCAGGAAACCCTTATTTCCCTCGACTTTTGCCGATGGCCTCAAGGAGCTTATCAGAATGCCTATGAGAAGTCAGGGATACTGTGGAGATGGGAGGGGCCTCTCGGGACTCCACTGGGTTTGTTTTAATGGAAGAGGGCCTCATCTCGGGTTGAGGCAGGAACCTCAGGTTTCCTCTCCATTTCTGACTCAGATCGAAGCGTGCCTGCAGAGTTGGGATTGGATACTCAGGCCTCGTCTTGTCTGAGGAAGGGAACTCCGCTTTCCTCTCTCATTGTTTAAGGGGTGACAGGCCAGTTGTGGAGCTGTATGTGGATCCTGCAGGGTTTTCCGGACGATGAACAGGGTTGCCAGTGCCCCCTCGTGTAGTGCCTTCATCCACAGGGTTGCCTTAGAAGAGGTGTCCGGGCATCGGGTTCTTATCAAGAGCAAGACCGAGAAATCGGGGTCTTTTGGCACATGGCACCAACACGAGTCTACGTCTCGAATTTCTTCGTGAGACTGGCCTCATCCTGAGGTGCGCCATGAAGGTCGGGAACGCCTTCTAGACAAAGCAGGGGGATCGACCTTCCTGCCGTGATCAGGAGCGGAGAAGGGGCTCAAATGATGTGGTGCCAGGAACTTCGGTGTTCCCTTGGAGTGAGACCGGTATATTGGGGAACTTTTGGGGTCGCATCAAGGGTGCCAAGTAGCATTTCGAACTTTATGACGAAACATGGGACTTCTCTTGAGACTCTGTAGCGGGCAAAGGCCTCATATTGCGATGAATGGGGAACCACGTGGTTTTTAAGAGTTGCGGTGGGATTCTCGAGTTACAACGGGAAATTCAGACTTCCTCTTGTGTTGGCCCAATGAAGACCAATCTTTCATTTGAATTGCAAGGGAGAGATGGGTGTTGCTCTCGAGTCACTGTAGGGCAAAATAGACCTCATCTAGGCTTTTGTCCAGGACATAATGTTCCTCTCCAGGGGCAACAGGGATCTCGGGGTTGCATTCCAGACTCACCCGAGGTAAGGCCTCGTCTCGAGGGGAAACAAAGTACTCTGCTCTCCTCTCAAGTCGCGACAGGTATCTCTTGGAGCCCATTGAGTGGCCTAAAGGGAGTAAAGCCTCCTGTGAAGTTTGGAGAAAAGACCAGGGATTGCTCTCCAGGTCAGGCAGGAAAAGAAGTCCCCAATCTCGCGATGACGGTGGGTTTTCCCGAGCTGCGGCGCCAGTGTGGGGTTTCTCACGAGGTATGACGGGGAGCTCAGGGAGCCTCTCATGTGGCGCCAGGGAAGTCAGGTGTCCATGCGCATGGCGAGGGGGAGCGTGTCATTGCTCTCGAGTCATGGTAGGGGAATCCGTCCTCAAGACGCGTTGAAGACGGACTCTTGAGGTCTTTCTCGGGTTGCGGCAGGATACCCTGTGTTCCCTCGACTTGTGCCAGTGACCTCAGGGAGTTGCTCAGGGTGCCTCTGAGAAGACACTGATACTGTGGAGTTGGGAGGGGCCTCTCAGGACTCCACTGGGTGTGGTATAATACAAGAGGGCCTCATCTCGTGTTGAGGAAGGAACCTCAGGGTTCGTCTCCATTTCAGACTCCGATCTCAGGATTCCTGCAGAGTTGGGACAGGAGAGTCAGGCCTCGTATTCTGTGGAGAAATGAAACTTAGCTTGCCTCTCGAGTTGTTCACGAGGTAACAGGTCACTTGTCGAGCTGTATGTGGAACCTGCAGAATTTTCCAAAAGATGCACGGGTGTTCAGGGTCCCTCCTTGTTGTGCCTTCATCCTACGGGATGCATTCCAAGACGTGTACGGGCATCGGGTTCTTATTAATAGCTGACCGGGAAATGGGGTCTTTCCGCATGTGGCACCACCCACGAGGCTACATCTCCAATTTCCTCGTGAGACAGGCCTCATCCTGATGTGCGCTGGGAAGATCGGTAACCCCTTCCACACAAAGCAGGAGAAAAGACACTCCTATTGCAATCAGGAGGGGAGAAGGGGCTCAAATGATGTGGTGCGGGGAACATGGGTGTTACGCTCGAGTGAGGCCTGTATGTTGGGGAACTTTGGGGGTGCCATCATGGGTGCCAAGTACCGTTTTGCACTTCAGTAGGAACGTGGGACTTCTTTTGAGACGCTGTGGCGGGCAAGGGCCTCATGCTGCGAAGACGATGGAACCACGTGGATTTTCTCGAGTTGCGGCGGGATTCTCGAGTTACGACATGGATTTCAGGCTTCCTCTTGTGTTAGCCCTGGGAAGCCCAAACTTCCCTTCGAGTTGCGAGGGAAAGCTGGATGTTGTGCTCGAATCACTGCAAGGCCAAAGAGACCTCATCTAGGCGTGTGTCCAGGACCTAATAGTCCTCTCAAGGGAAGACAAGGATCTCGGGATTGCACTCCAGACTCCCCCGGGGAGTCAGGCCTCGCCTCGAGGGGAAGCAAAGGACTGCGCTCTCCTCTCGAGCCCCGACGCGGATCTCTTGGAGCCCACTGAGTCGCCTCAAGGGAATCCATCCTACTCTTCAGTTTAGAGAGAGGACTCGGGATTGCTCTCCAGGCCAGGCAGGAAAAGAAGTCCCTCAGCTTGCGAGGAAGGGGGCGTCTCAGGGGTTTCCTCGAGCTGCGGCGCCCGTGGGGGTTTTCTCCCGAGGCACGACGAGGACCTCAGGGAGCCTCTCGTGCGGCGCCAGGGAAGCCAGGTCTGCATGCGCGAGGCGAGGGGGAGCGCATCATTGCTCTCTAGGCCAGAGAGGGGACAATGGCCTCAAGACACTTTGAAGAAGGACTATCGAGGTCTTTCTCGAGTGGTGGCAGGAAACCCTCATTTCCCTCGACTTCTGCAGGGGACCTGAGGGAACTTCCCAGGGTGCCCCTGAGAGGTGAGGGATGCTGTGGAGTTAGCGGGGCCTCTCGGGACTCCGCTGTGGTTGGCGCAATGGAAGAGGGCCTCATCTCGAGGGGAGGCAGGAACCTCAGGCTTCCTCTCTGTTTCTGACTCCGAGCCTCCGACCTCAGGGTCCCTGCAGAGATGGGAGCGGAGAGTTAGGCCTCGTCTTGTCTGAGGAAGGGAACTCCGCTTGCCTCTCGAGTTGCTCAGGGGGTCTCAGGCCCCTCTTCGAGCTGTGTGTGGAACCCACGGGTGTTTCTGGACGATGCACAGGAGTGTCAGTGCCCCTTCGTGTTGTGCCTTCACCCACAGGGTTGCCTTCGAAGAGCGGTCCGTGCAACGGGTTCTTCTCAAGAGTGGACAGGGAAATCGAGGTCGATAGGCATGTGGCACCTCCCCCGTGGCTCATCTCGAATTTCCTCGTGCGGACGGCCTCGTCCTGAGATGCGCCGGGAAGGCCGGGAATCCCTTCCAGACCACGCAGGGGAATCGACACACCTGTCGCCATCAGGAGGGGAGAAGGGGCTCAGATGAAGTGGTGTCGGGACCCTCAGTGTTTCCCTCGAGGGAACCCGGTGTGTCGGGGAACTTCTGGGGGTCGCATGAAAGGTGTCAGGTACTGTTTCGCACTTCAGGACGGAAACTGGGATTCCCTTGAGACGCCATAGCGGGCAAGAGGTTCATCTTGCAAAGACGTTGGAACCACGTGGTTTTCCTCGAGTTGCGGCGGGATTCTCGAGTTACGACGGGGACCTCAGCCTTCCCCTTGGGTTGGCCCTGGGAAGCCCAATCTTCCCCTCGAGTGAGAGGGAAAGCTGGGGGTTGCGCTCGAGTCACTGCAGGGCCGAAGAGAACTCACTTAGGCGTGTGTCCGGAACCTAATATTCCTCTCCAGGGAAGGCAGGGATCTCGGGGTTGCATTCCAGGCTCCCCTGGGGAGTCAGGCCTCGTCTCGAGGGGAAGCCAAGGACTCCGCCCTCCCCTCGAGTCGCGACGCGGGTCTGTGGGAGGCCCCTGAGTGGCCTCAAGGGAGTCCAGCCTGCTCTTCAGTTTGGAGACAGGACCCGGGATTGCTCTGCAGGCCTTGCAGGAAAAGAAGGCCTTCAGCTCGCGAGGACGGGGACGTCTCAGGGGTTTCCTCGAGCGGCGGTGCCCGTGGAGGGTTTCTCCCGAGGCACTACGAGGATCTCAGGGAGCCTCTCGTGCAGCGCCAGGGAAGTCAGGTCTCCATGCGGTGGCGATGGGGATCGAGTCATGGCTCTCGAGTCACGGGAGGGGACTAGGGCCTCGAGACGCATTGAAGAAGGACTCTCGAGGTCTTTCTCGGGGGGTGGCGGGAAACCCTCGTTTCCCTCGCCTTCTGCCAGGGACCTTAGGGAACTTCCCAGGGTGCCTCTGAGAGGCGAGGGATCCTGTGGAGGTGGCGGGGCCCCTCGGGACTCAGCTGGGTCTGGCGCAACGGAAGAGGGCCTCACCTCGAGGGGAGGCAGGAACCTCAGGCTTCCTCTCCGTTTCGGACTCCGACCGCAGGGTCCCTGCAGAGTTGGGACAGGAGAGTCAGGCCTCGTCTTGTCTGAGGAAGGGAACCCCGCTGGCCTCTCCAGTTGCTCAGGGGGTCTCAGGCCCCTCGTCGAGCTGTGTGTGGAACCTGCGGGTCTTTGCGGACGATGCACGGGGGTGGCAGTGCCCCTTCGTGTTGTGCCTTCACCCACAGGATTGCCTTCGAAGAGGGGTCCGTGCATCGGGTCCTTCTCAAGAGCGGACCGGGGAATCGGGGGCGTTCGGCATGTGGCCCCACCCACGTGGCTCGTCTCGAATTTCCTCGTGAGACCGGCCTCATCCTGAGGTGCGCCGGGAAGGCCGGGAACCCCTTCCAGACCACGCAGGGGAATCGCCTCTCCTGTCGCGATCAGGAGGGGAGAAGGGGCTCAGAGGAAGCGGTGCCGGGACCCTCGGTGTTCCCCTCGGGGGACGCTCGCGTGTCGGGGGACTTTTGGGGGTCGCAGAAAGGCTGTCAGGTACCGTTTCGCCCTTCAGGGCGGAAAAGGGGACTTCCCTTGAGACGCCGTGGCGGGCAAGGGCCTCATCTTGCCAAGAGGTGGGAACCACGTGGTTTTTCTCGAGTTGCGGCGGCATTCTCGAGTTACGACGGGGATCTCAGCCTTCCCCTTGGGTTGGCCCTGGGAAGCCCCATCTTCCCCTCGGGTTGCGAGGGAAAGCTGGGGGTTGCGCTCGAGTCACCGCAGGGCCGAAGAGACCTCACCTAGGCGTGTGTCCGGGACCTAATATTCCTCTCCAGGGAAGGCAGGGATCTCGGGGTTGCATTCCAGGCTCCCCCGGGGAGTCAGGCCTCGTCTCGAGGGGAAGCCAAGGACTCCGCTCTCCTCTCGAGTCGCGACGCGGGTCTCTTGGAGCCCCCTGAGCGGCCTCAAGCGAGTCCAGCCTCCTCTTTCCTTTGGAGAGAGGACCCGGGATTGCTCTCCAGGCCATGCAGGAAAAGAAGGCCCTCAGCTCGCGAGGACGGGGGCGTCTCAGGGGTTTCCTCGAGCTGCGGCGCCCGTGGGGGTTTTCTCCCGAGGCACGAGGAGGATCTCAGGGAGCCTCTCGTGCGGCGCCAGGGATGTCAGGTCTCCATGTGCGTGGCGAGGGGGAGCCCGTCCTGGCTCTCGAGTCACGGGAGGGGACTAGGGCCTCGAGACGCGTTGAAGAAGGACTCTCGAGGTCTTTCTCGGGGGGCGGCGGGAAACCCTCGTTTCCCTCGCCTTCTGCCGGGGACCTTAGGGAACTTCCCAGGGTGCCTCTGAGAGGCGAGGGATCCTGTGGAGGTGGCGGGGCCCCTCGGGACTCCGCTGGGTCTGGCGCACCGGAAGAGGGCCTCACCTCGAGGGGAGGCAGGAACCTCAGGCTTCCTCTCCGTTTCGGACTCCGACCGCAGGGTCCCTGCAGAGTTGGGACAGGAGAGTCAGGCCTCGTCTTGTCTGAGGAAGGGAACCCCGCTGGCCTCTCCAGTTGCTCAGGGGGTCTCAGGCCCCTCGTAGAGCTGTGTGTGGAACCCGCGGGTCTTTGCGGACGATGCACGTGGGTGGCAGTGCCCCTTCGTGTTGTGCCTTCACCCACAGGGTTGCCTTCGAAGAGGGGTCTGGGCCTCGGGTCCTTCTCAAGAGCGGACCGGGGAATCGGGGGCGTTCGGCATGTGTCACCACGCACGTGGCTGGTCTCGAATTTCCTCGTGAGACCGGCCTCATCCTGAGGTGCGCCGGGAAGGCCGGGAACCCCTTCCAGACCACGCAGGGGTATCGACTCCCTTGTCGCGTTCCGGAGGGGAGAAGGGTCTCAGATGAAGCAGTGTCGGGACACTCGGTGTTCCCCTCGAGGGAACACGGCGTGTCGAGGAACTTTTGGGTGTCGCAGGTAGGCTGTCAAGGACCGTTTCGCCCTTCAGGTAGGAACAGGGGACTTCCCTTGAGACCTCGTCCCGGGCAAGGGCCTCATCTTGCCAAGAGGTGGAACCACGTGGTTTTTCTCGAGTTGCGGCGGCATTCTCGAGTTACGATGGGAATCTCAGCCTTCCTCTTGGGTTGGCCCTGGGAAGCCCAATCTTCCCCTCGAGTTGCGAGGGAAAGCTGGGGGTTGCGTTCGAGTCATTGCAGGGGCCAAGAGACCTCACCTAGGCGTGTGTCCGGGACCTAATATTCCTCTCCAGGGAAGGCAGGGATCTCGGGGTTGCATTAAAGCCTCCCCCGGGGAGTCAGGCCTCGTCTCGAGGGGAAGCCAAGGACTCTGCTCTCCTCTCGAGTCGCGACGCGGGTCTCTTGGAGCACCCTGAGCGGCTTCAAGGGAGTCCAGCCTCCTCTTCAGTTTGGAGAGAGGACTCGTGATTGGTCTCCAGGCCATGCAGGAAAAGAAGGCCCTCAGCTCGCGAGGACGGGGGCGTCTCAGGGGATTCCTCGAGCTGCGGCGCCCGTGGGGGTTTTCTCCCGAGGCACGAGGAGGATCTCAGGGAGCCTCTCGTGCGGCGCCAGGGAAGTCAGGTCTCCATGTGCGTGGCGAGGGGGAGCGCGTCATGGCTCTCGAGTCACGGGAGGGGACTAGGGCCTCGAGACGCGTTGAAGAAGGACTCTCGAGGTCTTTCTCGGGGGGCGGCGGGAAACCCTCGTTTCCCTCGCCTTCTGCCGGGGACCTTAGGGAACTTCCCAGGGTGCCTCTGAGAGGCGAGGGATCCTGTGGAGGTGGAGGGGCCCCTCGGGACTCCGCTGGGTCTGGCGCAACGGAAGAGGGCCTCACCTCGAGGGGAGGCAGGAACCTCAGGCTTCCTCTCCGTTTCGGACTCCGACCGCAGCGTCCCTGCATAGTTGGGACACAAGAGTCAGGCCTCGTCTTGTCTGAGGAAGGGAACCCCGCTGGCCTCTAGAGTTGCTCAGGGGGTCTCAAGCCCCTCGTAGAGCTGTGTGTGGAACCCGCGGGTCTTTGCGGACGATGCACGTGGGTGGCAGTGCCCCTTCGTGTTGTGCCTTCACCCACAGGGTTGCCTTCGAAGAGGGGTCTGGGCCTCGGGTCCTTCTCAAGAGCGGACCGGGGAATCGGGGGCATTCGGCATGTGTCACCACGCACGTGGCTGGTCTCGAATTTCCTCGTGAGACCGGCCTCATCCTGAGGTGCGCCGGGAAGGCCGGGAACCCCTTCCAGACCACGCAGGGGTATCGACTCCCTTGTCGCGTTCCAGAGGGGAGAAGGGTCTCAGATGAAGCAGTGCCGGGACACTCGGTGTTCCCCTCGAGGGAACACGGCGTGTCGAGGAACTTTTGGGTGTCGCAGGTAGGCTGTCAAGGACCGTTTCACTCTTCAGGGCGGAACAGGGGACTTCCCATGAGACCGCGTCCCGGGCAAGGGCCTCATCTTGCCAAGAGGTGGGAACCACTTGGTTTTTCTCGAGTTGCGGCGGGATTCTCGAGTTACGATGGGGATCTCAGCCTTCCTCTTGGGTTGGCCCTGGGAAGCCCAATCATCCCCTCGAGATGCGAGGGAAAGCTGGGGGTTGCGTTCGAGTCATTGCTGGGGCCAAGAGACCTCACCTAGGCGTGTGTCCGGGACCTAATATTCCTCTCCAGGGAAGGCAGGGATCTCGGGGTTGCATTCCAGGCTCCCCCGGGGAGTCAGGCCTCGTCTCGAGGGGAAGCCAAGGACTCCGCTCTCCTCTCGAGTCGCGACGCGGATCTCTTGGAGCACCCTGAGCGGCTTCAAGGGAGTCCAGCCTCCTCTTCAGTTTGGAGAGAGGACTCGTGATTGGTCTCCAGGCCATGCAGGAAAATAAGGCCCTCATCTCGCGAAGACCGGGGTGTCTCATGTGTTTCCTCGAGCTGCCGCGCCAGTGTGGGTTTCCTCACGAGGTACGATGAGGAACTCATGGAGCCTCTCGTGCAGTTCCAGGTTAGTCAGGTCTCCATGCGCGTGGCGAGGGGGAGCGTGTCATGGCTCTCGAGTCATGGTAGGGGAATCGCGACTCAACACATTTTGAAGCACTCTCGAGGTCTTTCTCGAGTCACGGCAGAAAACCCAGGGGTCCCTCGACTTGTGCCTGTGACCTCAGGGAGCTTCTTTTTGTGCCTCTGAGAACTCAGGGATACTGTGGAGTTGGTAGGGGCCTCTCGGGACTCCACTGGTTGTGGTGCAATGGAAGAGGGCTTCGTCTCGAGTGGACGCAGGAACCTCAGTCTTCCTCTCCGTTTCTGACTCGGATCCCATGGTCCCTGCAGAATAGGGACAAGAGAGTCACACCTAGTCTTCTGTTGAGGAATGGACCTTCGTTTTCCTTTCGAGTTGTTTACAGGGTGACAGGCCACTTGTCGAAATGTCTGTGGGACCTGCGGGTTTTTCTGGACGATGCATGCGGGTGTCAGTGCCCCTTCGTGTTGTGCCTTCATCCACAGGTTTTCTTTCAAAGAGGTGTGCTGGCATCGGGTTCTTTTCAAGACTGGACCGTGAAATTGGGGTCTTTCGACATGTGGCACCACCCACGAGGCTACGTCTCGAACTTCCTCATGAGACCGGCCTCATCCTGAGGTGCGCCCGGAAGGTCGGGAACCCCTTGCAGACAGAGAAGGGGAGTCGACCCTCCTGTCGCAAACAGGAGAGGAGAAGGGGCTCAGATGAAGTGGTGCCGGGAACCTCGGTGTTCCCCTTGAGTGAGTCTGGTATGTCGCAGAACTTTTGGGGTCGCATCAAGGGTGCCAAGTACCGTTTCGCACTTCAGGATGGAACGTGGGACTTCTCTTGAGATGCTGTAGCGGACAAAGGGCCTCATCTTGCGATGACGAGGGAAGCACGTGGTTTTTCTCGAGTTGCGGTGGGATTCTCGAGTTACGATGGGGAATTCAGGCTTCCTCTTGTGTTGGCCCAGGAACTCTAATCTTCCATTCGAGTTGCCAGGGAGAGCTGGGGATTGGGCTCCATTCACTGAAGGGCAAACTAGACCTCATCTAGGCTTGTATCCAGGACTTAATGTTCCTCTCCATAGGCGACAGGGATTTGGGGTTGCATTCCATACTCACCCGGGGAGTCAGGCCTCATCTCGAGGGGAAGCAAAGGACTCCACTCTCTTCTCGAGTCGCGACAGGTATCTCTTGGAGCCCACTGAGTGGTCTTTGCTCTGTAGGAGAGCTCTAGTGTTCATAAGCCTGTACATAAGTGAACACAGACATTCTGTGTGCATGTTGCTGCATACCCAAAATAGGGCCACAAGGAGCCTCATGCTCTCCATGCGGCGCGGAAGCTGTGCAGCCACGCAGCAGCTGAAGAATCCAACCAATTGCTCTTTTCTTACCTCTGACAGAGCTCGCATTGCCGTAGCGCTTGGCAGTTTGAAAACACTGGACCCTAACCCCTCTCAAAGTAGGCCTGGGTTCTAGTTCGAATAGAAAGTCAATAGCGGAGCTGAGGACAGGAACGCGGCAGTCATTTATCACACGCTCCTGCAGCCTGCTACTACAGGGACACTAACGCTAGAAGCTAGGAATGTCTTTGCAAGGTGCGCAAAGGACAAGGGAGAACCTCGACCCTGACTCTAGTATTTCAGTCCCCTGAGCAGATCTGAGGTTCTCCCGCTGTAGAAGCTAACCCATTCCTTTCAAATACAGGCTTCCTAACACAGGGCCAGTTGGCTGCTTGCTCTTCCACGAAGCAGGCTTCCTTAACTTGCAAACTGCGAATTCCGCTTAACAGCCTGGAGGAAAATCGCTTCTTGGAAGATTTTTTTCAGAGGCTGTATCCCCGGAGCTGGGGCCAAGCTAGGGGACCCATACTGACAAGGGAAGGCAAAACCACATCCAATGTCTTTGCTCTGGAGGACAGCTTTGGTGAGCCTAAGTCTTTCAGGAATATTTCTGGCTCCAACAGAGTCAAATTCTGTGTGTGAAGCTGCACAGCCAAAATAGGGGAACAGAGAGCCTGATTCTCTCTGTGTAGCTTTGAAGCTGTCATTCAAACAACAGCTTGAGAATCCATACAATGCTCTCCCTTACTGCTAAGAGAATTCTCATTGCTGTAGTCCTTGACAGTTTGTAGAAATCCGCACCCTAACCCTTCTCCAAGTAGGCCTGGGTCCTAGCTCGGAATAACAGGCAACGGCGGAGCTGAGGCCAGTAAGGCACAAGTGAGGTCTCACACACTCTTGCAGCCTGATCGTCCAGGAGCAGTAAGGCCTCTTTTTCCCTGTAGGAGGCTCGCTTGCCTTGCCTCCTGTGAACTGCATTTCCCAGCCTGGGCGCAAAGCTGTTCCTGGAGATTTTTTCTCAGGGGCTGTTTCCCTGGAGCTGGGTCGGACCTCGGGGGCCCAACTCACAGGGGAAGACAAAACCACATGGACAGGGCTATGCTCTGTAGGAGAGCTCTAGTGAACCTCATCTCTCAGGAACATTCTTGGCTTCTACAGAGACACCTCTGTGCATGAAGCTACACACCCAACATAGTGGCAAAGGGAGTCTGATTATCTCCGTGGGTGCTGATGCTTTGTGGCAAAGCACCTGCTAAGAATCCATCCGCATAGGCTTCCCTCACCTTGACAGAGGTCTCATTGCTGTAGTCCTTGGCAGTTTGGAAAGAAGCAGACCCTTACCCTTCACCAAGTAGGCCCTTGTCCTTGTTTGAATGGAAAGGCAGTAGCTGAGCTGAGGCCAGTAAGGCGCCAGTCAAGTCTGACATATTCCCGATGCCTGCTCCTTCATGGAAAATAACGTTAGAATCTGGGAATGTCTTTGCAAGGCTGGCAAAGGGCAGTCAGGAACCTCGACCCTGCCTCTGGAATTTCTATCTTCTCAGCACATCTGGCGGTCTCGGTCAGGAGAAACTAACCCGTTCCTTGCAAATATAGGCTTCCAAACACAGGCCGGTTGGCTGTCTCTTCTTGCCGAAGGAAGCTTGCTTATCCCACCTCCTGTGAACTCCACTTCCCAGCCTGGGTGATAAGAGGTTCTTGGAGATCTTTTCTCAGAGGCTGTTTCCAAGGAGCAGGGGCTGATCCCAGAGACCCACACGCACAGGGGAAGGGAAAACCGCATGGATAAGTCTTTGCTCTCTAGGAGTGCTCTAGTGAACCTCAGTCTGTGGGGAATGGTCTTGGCTCCAACGGGGACATCTCTGTGTGGGAAGCTGCATTGCCAACATAGAGACACAGAGACCTGATTCTCTCTGTGCAGCTTTGACGCTGTCGTTCAAACAACAAATTGAGAATCCACACAATGCTCTCCCTTACCACTGAGAGAGTTATCATTGCTGTAGCCCTTCGCAGTTTCTGGAAATCGGCACACAAACACTTCTCCAAGTAGGCCTGGGTTCAAGTTCAGATGAACATGCAATAGCGGAGCTGAGGCCGGTAAGGCACCAGTCAGGTGTCACACACTCTGGCAGCTTGCTCCTCCAGGGACAGTAAGGCCTCTATTTCCCTTCAGGAGGCTCGCTTGCCTTACTTCCTGTGAACAGCGTTTCCCAGCCTGGGCGGAAAGCAGTTCCTGGAGATCTTTTCTCAGGGGCTGTTTCCCCGGAGTTGCGGCGGACCTCGGGGACCCAACTCACAGGGGAAGGCAAAACCAAATGGACAGGTCTATGCTCTGTAGGAGATCTCTAGTGAACTGCCGGGGTCCAGCCCCAGCTGATCCAGGGTATTCGAAGCAGAGACGGCGTAGGCGAGGGTCAGGGAACAACTGCTTAATTAAACGTTAATTAAGGATATAAAGAGTAATAAAATGAGGATAGCTCAGTAGGAAAATTCAGTGGAGAAAAGAGGCTGAGTAGCTTGGTTTACGCGGGGGACCAATAAAACTTCAAGACAAGAAGCTTGCACCACTTACGTAGGCCGCAGGCGTCCTTCCGTTCTCCCGAAGGAGAGGAGACACTGAGGCCTCCCCGGTCGGATCTTAGAAGCCCAGGCAAAATTAGTAAGCTTGGTGGGTTCCGCGCTCCAGATGGAGACTCAACCAGAGTGAGAGAGAGAGAGAGACATGGGGAGACCAGTATTTCGAGAAACTGATCCCAATTCTTTATTTTCCATGGTCTACTTTTATACACTGAGATGTTATGCCAAAGTCACGTGGGGTCAGCAGTCCTGACTTTTATCAAAGTCAGGTGCTTCATACAAAAGTATACAGAGGTCTTAGGGGTGTTACATCATCTTCTGGCCGGGGGGCCTGCTGACAATTTACGACCCTCTCCTTGTGACAGCGGTCAGTCAACCAGGACACTTATTTCTCCAGGGGTGATTATTCTTAAAACAGACGCCACCCAAATAAAGTTACATTCCTATAGGGTGAGGGTGTAGTGGGTTTTAGTTAAGGAAAGAATTTACTTAGCCTAAGGTCTAACGTGATTTATATCAAAGGTTAATACTTATTTCTTCTATATATTCATTAATGTGTATAAGGGCAGGGGATGTGGAGACTTAGCAGTAAACATCAGCTCAACAAATGAAAAACCCTTCACCAATATGATTTCTAATCAGCCCATTATACTTATACTAATAATTTTCTAACTTTTCTAAGGAACCTGTTTTTAGAAGGTTTAAAGCATCTCGTGCCTCTCATGGTTGGGAGGCTGTGAGCAATCACATGTGGCCGGACAAGCCTGTCAGGCAGGCTAGAGAAACTTCAGAGGAGTTTGTAGGTTAAAACACTCTTGTCACACCCAGGGGTTTTTATCAACTGGAGCTCTAGGTTAACTCCTTCTCCGAAAGAGGTGGTGGGGGACAGCCCCCCGTAAAGTCAGAGGTGTAGGTGAGAGCACAAAGTAGTAAGGTAGGCAGGCTCTGGTTATGGGGGTAGATGCTCGAGGATTTCCAGGGGGACTCCTGAGGCTCGATCCCACCTTTGCGTATGTCGAGCCTCCTTCCTCATGACCTTTGCCATGGGCGGAGTGCCTCACTCTGGCCCCCAACAGTGAACCTCCTCTCTCAGGAACATTCTTGGCTCCTATCGAGACACCTCTGTGCGTGTAGCTACACACGCAACGTAGGGGCAAAGGGAGCCAGATTCTTTCCGTGGGGTGCTGATGCTTTGTGGCAAAGCACCTGCTTGAGAATCCATCAGCTTACGCTTCCCTCGCCTTGACAGAGGTCTCATTGCTGTAGCCCTTGGCAGTTTGGAAAGAAGAGGACCCTTACCTCTCATAAAGTGGGCCCTGGTCCTAGTTTGAAAGGAAAGGCAAGAGCTGAGCTGAGGCCAATAAGGCGCCAGTCAAGTCTGACATATTCCCGAAGCCTGCTCCTTCATGGAAAATAACGCTGTAATCTAGGAATGTCTCTGCAAGGCTGGCAAAGGGCAGTCAGGAGCCTGCACCCTGCCTCTGGAATTACCGACTTCTGAACAGATCTGCGGGTCTCCCTTAGGGGAAGCTAACCCATTCTTCCAAATAGAGGCTTCCAAACGCAGGCCGCTTGGCTGCCTCTTGCTCTCTGAAGGAGGCCTGCTTTTCCCGCCTCCTATGAACCCCACATCCCAGCCTCTGGGAAAAGCAGATCTTGAAGATCTTTTCTCAGGGGTTGTTTCCACGGAGCTGGGGCCGAGCCTGGAGCCCCAAACGCACAGGGGAAGAAAAACCACATGGACAAGTCTTTGCTCTCTAGGAGAGCTCTAGTGAACTTCACTCTGTCAGGAACGTTCTTGTTTCCTATGGAGACACCCCTGTCTGTGAAGCTGTGTACCGAACATGGAGACACAGAGTCTGATTCTCTCTGTGCAGCTTTGAAGCTGTCGTTCAAACAACAGCTTGAAAATCCATACAATGCTCTTCCTTACCCGTGACACAGTTCTCATTGCTATACCCCTTGGCAGTATTTAGAAATCCATACCCAAACCCTTCTCCTAGTAGGCCTGGGTCCTAGTTCGGAGAAACACGCAATGGCGGAGCTGAGGCCAGTAAGGCACCAGTCAGGTCTCACACACTCTGGCAGCCTGATCGTCCAGGGAGACTAAGGCCTGTTGTGCCTTGCAGGAGGCTCGCTTGTGTTACCTCCTGTGAACTGCGTTTGCCAGCCTGGGGGAATAGCGGTCCCTGGAGATCTTTTCTCAGGGGCTCCTTCCCCTGAGCTGGGGCGGACCTCGGGGACCCAACTCACAGGGCAAGGCAAAACCATATGGACAGGTCTATGCTCTGTAGCAGACTTCTAGTGAACCTCATCTCTCAGGAACATTCTTGGCTCCTATAGAGACACTTCTGTGTGTGAAGCTGCGTACCTAGCATAGGGGCACAGAGAGCCTGATTCTCTCAGTTCATTTTGACCCTGTCGTTCAGAAAACAGCTTGAGAATCCATAAAATGCTCTCCCTTACCGCTGAGAGAATTCTCACTGCTGTAGCCCTTGGCACTTTGTAGAAATCCGCACCCAAACGCTTCTCCAAATAGGCCTGGGTCCTAGTTCGGAGGAACAGGCAATGGTGGAACTGAGGCCAGTAAGGCAACAGTCAGGTTTCACACACTCTGGCAGCCTGCTCCTCCAGGGACAGTAAGGCCTCTTTTTCTCTGCAGGAGATTCGCTTGCCTTACTTCCTGTGAACAGCGTTTCCCAGCCTCAGCGAAGCGGTTCCTGGAGATCTTTTCTCAGGGACAGTTTCCCCGGAGGTGTGGCGGACCTCGGGGACCCAACTCACAGGGGAAGGAAAAACCACATGGACAGGTCTATGCTCTGTAGGAGAGGTTTAGTGAACCTAATCTCTCAGGAACATTCTTGGCTCCTATAGAGACAACTCTGTGTGTGAAGCTACACTCCCAACATTGGGGAACAGGGATCTTGGTTCTCTCCGTGGGGTGCTGATGCTTTGTAGTAAAGCACCTGCTTGAGAATCCATCCTCTTAGGCTTCCCTCGCTTTGACAGAGGTCTCATTGCTGTAGCCCTTGGCAGTTTCAAAGAAGAAGACCCTTACCCTTCATAAAGTAGGCCCTTGTCCTACTTTGAATGGAAAGGCAATAGCTGAGCTGAGGCCAATAAGGATCCAGTCCCCTCTGACACATTCCCGAAGCCTGCTCCTTCATGGAATATAACTCTAGAATGTTGGAATGTCTTTGCAAGGCTGGCAAAGGGCAGTCAGGAACAAGCACCCTGCCTCTGGAATTACCGACTTCTGAGCAGATCTGGAGGTCTCCTTTAGGAGAAGCTAACCCATTCCTTCCAAATAGAGGCTTCAAAACACAGGCAGGTTGGCTGCCTTTCGTGCCCGAAGGAGGCTTGCTTTTCTCTCCTCCTATGAACCCCAGTTCCCAGCCTCTGGGAAAAGCGTATCTTGAAGATATTTTCTCAGGGGTTGTTTCCACGGAGCTGGGGCCGAGCCCGGGGCCCAAAGGCACAGGGGAAGGCAAGACCACATGGACAGGTCTATGCTCTGTAGCAGACCTCTAGTGAACCTCATCTCTCAGGAGCATTCTTGGCTCCTACAGAGACACCTCTGTGTGTGAAGCTGCGTACCTAACATAGGGGCAGAGAGAGCCTGATTCTCTCTGTTCATTTTGACGCTGTCATTCAGAAAACAGCTTGAGAATCCATAAAATGCTCTGCCTTACCACTGAGAGAATTCTCACTGCTGTAGCCCTTGGCACTTTGTAGAAATCTGCACCCAAACGCTTTTCCAAGTAGGCCTGGGTGCTAGCTCGGATGAACAGGCAATGGTGGAGCTGAGGCCAGTAAGTCAACAGTCAGGTTTCACACATTCTGGCAGCCTGCTCCTCCAGGGACTGTAAGGCCTCTTTTACTATGCAGGAGATTCGCTTGCCTTACTTCATGTGAACAGCATTTCCCAGCCTCGGCGAAGCGGTTCCTGGAGATCTTTTCTCAGGGACAGTTTCCCCGGAGGTGTGGCAGACCTCGGGGACCCAACTCACAGGGGAAGGCAAAACCACATGGACAGGTCTATGCTCTGTAGGAGAGGTTTAGTGAACCTAATCTCTCAGGAACATTCTTGGCTCCTATAGAGACAACTCTGTGTGTGAAGCTACACTCCCAACATTGGTGCACAGGGAGCTTGATTCTCTCCGTGGGGTGCTGATGCTTTGTGGCAAAGCACCTGCTTGAGAATCCATCCTCTTAGGCTTCCCTCACCTTGACAGAGGTCTCATTGCTGTAGCCCTTGGCAGTTTGCAAAGAAGAAGACCCTTACCCTTCATAAAGTAGGGCCTTGTTCTAGTTTGAATGGCAAGGCAATAGCTGAGCTGAGGTCAATAAGGAGCCAGTCCCGTCTGACACATTCCCGAAGCCTGCTCCTTCATGGAAAATAACTCTAGAATCTAGGAATATCTTTGCAAGGCTAGCAAAGGGCAGTCAGGAACCAGTACCCTGCCTCTGGAATTACCGACTTCTGAGCAGATCTGGAGGTCTCCTTAAGGAGAAGCTAACCCATTCCTTCCAAATAGAGGCTTCAAAACACAGGCAGGTGGGCTGCCTTTTCGTTCCCTATGGAGGCGTGCTTTTCTCTCCTCCTACGAACCCCGGTTCCCAGACACTGGGAAAAGTGGATCTTGAAGATATTTTCTCAGGGGTTGTTTCCACGGAGCTGGGGCCGAGCCTGGAGACCCAAAGGCACAGGGGAAGGCAAGACCACATGGACAAGCCTTTGCTCTTTAGTATAGCTCTAATGAACCTCACTCTGTCAGGATCTTTCTTGATTCCTACGGAGACACACCTGTGTGTGAAGCTGCGGGCACAGAGAGCCTGATTACCCCTGTGCAGCGCTGAGTCTGGGCGGCTAAACAACAGCTTGGGAATGCAGCCTGGGGCGCTTCCCTTCCCTCGGACAGAGCTCTCCTTGCGGTAGGCCTTGGTAGTTTGCATACAATGGGGCCCTAAGCCCTCTGCAAGTTGGCCTGGCTCCTAGGTCCAAAGGGCAGGCCAGAGCGGAGCTGAGGCTGTCAGGCTCCAGACACATCTCCCATACTCCTACATCCTGCTCCTACCCGGGCGTGAATGCTAGAAGCTGGGAAGGTACCTGGACCGTGCAGGGGCGGGGCGAACGCGGGCGGCGTGGGGCGGGGGTCGGCTTCTGGCGGGGGTGGGGGCGGGCTTCCCAGTTGTGCTCTCGGAGGTGGACACTGAGGCTGCAAACGCGCCAGGAGTGCACCCGGGACTGGGTAAACCCGGGCTGCGCGGGTCGAGATTCTGATGGCTTTGGGTGGGGGTCGGTCCCAATTGTGCTCCCGGGGGTCGCCACTGCGGCTGGGAACGCGCCGGGAGCGCGGCAGGGGCGGGGCTAACCCTGAGGGCGCGGGGCGGGGGTCGGCTCATGGGGGGGATGGGGAGGGGTTCCCAGTTGCGCTCTCGGGGGTTGCAACTGCGGCTGGGAACGCCCATTTCGTCCGCTCCTGGGTCCCCAAGGATCGCCATCCCGTGGGTGCAGTGGAGGGCTGCGGACCACAGGTAAGGGAACTGGGACTGCGTGGAGCAGGGAACCAAGTATTCCGCCGTCTGGTGGCACATTCTCGGAGCTCCCCAACCTGGCGGTCGCAGAAAGGCCTTGCCTTTGGGGTCAAGGCCTTTACCGCTCCACCCCTCTGCTGAAAAATCTCCGAGTCTGCGCGGTTCTTCCAAGCAGCCTAGTGTCCGCTGGAAGTCCAAGGGACAGAACACTGAACTCTGGCCGGCTGGCCCAGCCCTGCTTCTGGCACTTTGTAAGCCAGCGGGCCCTTGAGCACCTGCTGGGATGGGAAAGGGAAGGGTCCACGGATTGCACCCTAGAAACTTAGTAGGGTGCATGGATTTCAAACCCTGGTGGCCGCCCAGGCAGCAAAGAAGGGGGGAGGGCACCTTGCTGCCCTTTCATGGCAGAATCTGTGGCTGTCCTGATGCGTGGGCCTTTTCATGGGGACCTTGTGCAATAAAAGTTTGGTGTTTTGGTACTGAATAACTAGAAATTGTAAAAAGTTTAAATTATGTGGTGGTGTAATTAAAAAACAAAACAAAACAAAACAAAACCAAGCTCCAAGTGTTTTGCAAATGGAGGTTTAAGTATTGAAGGACTGTATTCCTTGCACTGTGGCATTCTATCAAGAAGTGTGCAGGATTTTTTTTTTTTTTTTTTAAGAAAAGTGTTCGAAGTGAGGGAAACAGGAAACCCAGAGGTGCCCCTGTATTTTGGGGAAGGCCTTAGGAGGTCACTTGGAAATGCTGCTGGATGTGCGGGAGGGCGGCAGATGGGCTGTGCAGGCTTGTCCTTTGCATGGATGTTCCTGTGAGTGGAAACCCAGCTCAGAGCCATCTCCTGATGTGTAAGAATTTCGCAGACAAACCTTGAGCTAAGCAATGCATTTTTTCCTAAGAAAATGTTTGTCTTAAGCGATGTAAATATCCTATGTATTTCCGCTAGACTCTGGCTTCAGGTCGGTTCCCTCAAAAGGCTCAGAAGCGATTTGAACAAAACAGCATGTTTTCCTCCTAGCTTGTTCTCCTTATCTATGTTAAGGAAATGATATATTTGCCTGCAATACTGCCTTTCTTCAAGATTCATGTCAATCAAGTTTTGGCCCGGGATGACTCACCTGCTGCCAATATTATCTCAATGCATGTCGTGGGGGAAGGGCCTGGTGCCATTCCCTGAAACAGTTCCTTTCTTTCCTTAGCTGACTGCTAGTGCCTGTAGAATATCTGGCTAAAGACCAGCAGGGGGTACTCTTACTACCCCCCCCCCACCCCGCCTCAAGTCTAAGTCAGCAGCTTTCTCTATCTCTTTAATACTTTAATAACACTTGATGACACAAAAGCTCTGAGCGATCAAATCATATCAAATCTTCATTTCAGATTGAAGATGCATTCCATGGTATTGCCATCTTAAGTCTTTCCATCGTTATGGAATATCTGTCCATGTATTCAGGATAGTTTTCAGCCAGGGTGTATAATTTCCAGTGTGCCAGTCTTGTCATCCTCGTTACATCCATGGCAAAGTGTTTTATTCATGTTGATATTATTGAAAGGGAATTTTTAAAAATTCCTTTTCAGATTATTATCTGCTAATGTATACAGATAAAACTGTGTAATCATTCATTTTTATCAGTTTGGACAGCTTGATAGTTGTCTTTAATTTCTTTACTTTCTGACACTTTAAGATTATCCTGGGACACATATGTAATGCCTCACCCCTAAATTCAGACATGTGTTCAAAGAACTTCTGTCCTTTTATTTATTTATTTATTTATTTATTCTTTAACATTGAAATCGTTTTGACTATGCTGGGTGTTTGTTGCTAAATGGAAGTAGCTAGGACCTCTGGACTGCAGTCTCTCATCTCTTGCTGACCTCTTGTTGACCTCTGCAGATTCCTGGTAGGTGGGAGCTTGTTAGTTCCTTGTTCCTTATCAGAACCTCCTGTGGTAAGTGTTTTTCTCTTCTCTGTTGCCTGGTAAGGGTGGGTGGTCATGGGCATCCCAAAGTTGGCTAGAAGTCAATTATTTAGGCAGGCTTGTGCATAGATATGGGAGAAGGCAATGGCACCCCACTCCTGGAAAATCCCAAGGATGGAGGAGCCTGGTAGGCTGCAGTCCATGGGGTGGCTAAGAGTCGGACACCACTGAGCGACTTCATTTTCACTTTTCACTTTCATGCATAGGAGGAGGAAATGGCAACCCACTCCAGTGTTCTTGCCTAGAGAACCCCAGGGACTGCGGGGCCTGGTGGGCTGCCATCTATGGCGTGGCACAGGGTCGGCCTCAACTGAACCACTTAGCAGCTGCAGCAGCAGCAGCAGCAGTGCATAGATATCAAAGGGGATGAGAACAGTCAGGTAGGATCACATATGTCACCGTGAAACAATACTTCTCCTCTTAGCCAAAGCTAACAAAAGATTTCTGTTCTAGGTCAACCTAGAAGATATCACTTAAGAGGTAAAGAAACTTAAACTCCATTAGCAAAGGCAGTTCAACATCTCAAGAAAACTTGTGCTAGGCACAAAACTCTTTTCTGGGGGCCTACTTTCCCTACAACCTCCTTATCCCATTCTGTACCCATTCCTTTGCTTCTCCTATCCTGAAAATGCCACCTGTAAGACAGAACTACTTCGTTTTCCTTCTTAAAGTGTGATTGCATTCCATACATTCTTGTAATAACAAGTCATACATTTCCCTTCAGCAACCAAGAACTGACTCTTATATTGGCATTTGATAGATTGGTGAGCATACCTATCAGTGATAATAGCGCCCACCCCGCTTCCTGCAAGAACAGAACAAAACAAAACAAAACAAAAAAATTGATTTCTTACATTTAATATGTTCGGATGGTGCCAGTCACTATTCATGCAGAGTCAAAAATCTCTTTTGTTTCTGTGTAAAAGGGAGGTCCTTTCAAGTCGTGTATGTTTAAGAAGTTTCATTTATTTGGAAGTGACCTAGCTATTCAATACACTGTCGTCACTTAGTTTAGCACCAGGATAGAAACTCAGGTAACCAAAACACCTGGAGGAACGATTGTAAGTTCAGTTCAGTTCAGTTGCTCAGTCGAGTCTGACTCTTTGGGACCCCGTGGCCTGAAGGACGCCAGGCTTCCTTGTCCATCACCAACTCCAGGGGCTTGCTCAAACTCATGTCCATCGAGTCAGTGATGCCATCCAACCATCTTATCCTCTGTCATCCCCTTCTCCTCTGCCTTCAATCAAGACTATGAGAGGCAGATATTTTAGAGTATAATTATTGTTAAGAGTTTATCTAAAAGCTCATATCACATTTACATTTTTTACATTGGTTGTTGCTGTTTCCAGGTACTTTCTTGCTGACAAGCTTGTGACACATATAACAATAGAGCAATTTTTACCTCAAAAGAAACCTAGGCACTATGAACATGTTGTGCTTAATGTTGTTGACTCTTAGACATGTCTATAGTGGAGGAGCAAAACCAAAAATACTAGATATTTAATATTGACTAGTTCCCAGTTCACGGGACTCTGACATTCATTTAGGTCAATGTTTTCTTGTATTTCCAGCAGTTTGATTTGGAAGGGCTGCCTTGTCTTGAGACCATTGAAATCAGAACTCAGAACTTGAGCAATATTATCAAAAAACACAAGGCTCACACTGACACATACCTTAATCCAGACAGACAGACAAGACATCTTCCAGTTTTCCGCCTGAGATTTAAAATATTTCTTTGAGCCGTTTTCCTGGGGAGTGGGGGTGGCAGCGAGGCAGGCTTGGGTAACAAGCTAATTGTTGGTCATTGCATATGCAAAGAACCAGCTTTCCTGGTTCCAAGGAAAAAAGTTTCCTTGGTACCCAATTTTGTTTGGATCTATAGACTCTCATGGCCCTCCTAGGTCAGGACATCTTTCCTTTCTGTAGTCCTCATTTTATCCCTAAATCATAGACAGCTTGGATTGTCTCTGTGGGGTGGATGTATTGTCCTCGTGTTTGACCTGGCGGCAGTAGCGAGGTCCGAGATCCTCTCCTGGACCCGGGCGTGGGGACGGGGCTCACCAGGAGCCCCTGGTGGAAGTGGGCAACGCCCCGGGAGCGCGCCAGGGGCGGGGCGATCCCGGGCGGCGCGGGTCGGGGTTCTGGTCGGGAGGGGGTGGGGGGCGGTAACAGTTGTGCTCTCGGGGGTCCCCACTGCAGCTGGAAACGCGCTGGGAGTGCGGCAGGGGCGGGGTGAACCCGGGTGGCGCGGGGCGGGGTTCGGCTCCTTGCGGGGGTGGGGGAGGGCTTCCCAGTTGTGCTCTCGGTGGTGGCCACTGCGGCTGGAAACGCGCCAGGAGCGCACCCGGGGCGGGGTAAACCTGGGCTGCGCGGGTCGAGATTTAGATGGCTGTGGGTGGGGGTTCGGTCCCAGTTGTGCTCTCGGGGGTCGCCACTGCGGCTAGGAACGCCCATTTCCTATGCTCCTGTGTCCCCAAGGATCCACATCTAGTGGGTGCAGCGGAGGGCTGCGGGCCACAGGTCAGGGAACTGGGACTGCTTGGAGCAGGGAACCAAGTATTCCGCCCTCTGTTGGCACATTCTCGGAGCTCCCCAACCTGGCAGTTGCAGAAAGGCCTCGCCCTTGGTGTCAAGGCCTTTACCGCTCCACCCCTCTGCTGAAAAATCTCAGTCTGCACGGTTTTCCCAAGCAGCCTAGTGTCCCCTGGAAGTCCAAGGGACAGAACACTGAACTCTGGCCGGCTGGCCCAGCCCTGCTTCTGGCACTTTGTAAGCCAGCTGGCCCTTGAGCACCTGCTGGGATGGGAAAGGGAAGGGTCCACGGATTGCACCCTAGAAACTTAGTAGGGTGCATGGATTTCAAACCCTGGTGGCCGCCCAGGCAGCAAAGAAGAGGGGAGGGCACCTTGCTGCCCTTTCATGGCAGAATCTGTGGCTGTCCTGATGCGTGGGCCTTTTCATGGGGACCTTGTGCAATAAAAGTTTGGTGTTTTGGTACTGAATAATTAGAAATTGTAAAAAGTTTAAATTATGTGGTGGTGTAATTAAAAAACAAAACAAAACAGAACCAAGCCCCAAGTGTTTGGCACAGGGAGGTTTAAGTATCGAAGGCCTGTTTTCCTTGCACTGTGGCATTCTATCAAGAAGTGTGCAGGATTTTTTTTTTTTTTTAAGAAAAGTGTTCGAAGTGAGGGAAACAGGAAACCCAGAGGTGCCCCTGTATTTTGGGGAAGGCCTAAGGAGGTCACTTGGAAATGCTGCTGGCTGTGGGGGAGGGGGGCAGATGGGCTGTGCAGGCTTGTCCTTTGCATTCATGTTCTTGTGTGTAGAAACCCAGCTCGGAGCCATCTCCTGATGTGTAAGAATTTCGCAGACAAACCTTGAGCTAAGCAATGCATTTGTTCCTGAGGAAATGTTTGTCTTAAGCGATGTAAATATCCTATGTATATCTGCTGGACTCTGGCTTCAGGTCGGTTCCCCCAATAGGCTCAGAAGCGACTTGAACAAAACAGTATGTTTTCCTCGTACCTTGTTCTCCTAATCTATGTTAAGGAAATGATATATTTGCCTGGAATACTGCCTTTCTTCAAGATTCATGTCAATCAGTTTTTGGCCCAGGATGACTCACCTGCTGCCAATGTGACCTCAAGGCATGTCGTGGGGGAGGGGCCTGGTGCCATTCCCTGAGACAGTGCCTTTCTTTCCTTAGCTGACTGCTAGTGCCTGTAGAATATCTGGCTAGAGACCAGCAGGGCGTACACCCCGCCTCAAGTCTAAGTCAGCAGTTTTCTCTATCTCATTTATACTTTAATAACAATTGATGACACAAAAGCTCTGAGCGATCAAATCATATCAAATCTTCATTTCAGATTGAAGATGCATTCCATGGTATTGCCATCTTAAGTCTTTCCATTGTTATGGAATACCTGTCCATGTATTCAGGATAGTTTTCAGCCAGGGTGTATAAGTTCCAGTGTGCCAGTCTTGTCATCCTCGTTACATCCATGGCAAAGTGTTGTATTCATGTTGACATTATTGAAAGGGAATTTTTTTTAATTCCTTTTCAGATTATTATCTGGTAATATATACAGAAAAAACTGTGTAATCTTTCGTTTTTATCAGTTTGGACAGCTTGATAATTGTCTTTAATTTCTTTCCTTTCTCATACTTTAAGATTTTCCGGGCACTGTACATGTACTGCCTCACCCCTAATCTCAGTCATGTGTTCAAAGAACTTCTGTCCTTTATTTGTTTACTTATTTTTTGCAACATTGAATTCGTTTTGACTATGCTGGGTCTCTGCTGCAAGATGGAAGTTGCTAGGACCTCTGGACTGCAGTCTTCCATCTCTTACTGACCTCTTGTTGACCTCTGCAGAATCCTGGTTGGCGGGAGCTTGTTAGTTCCTCGTTGCTTACCAGGACCTCCTGTGGTAAGTGTTTTTCTCTTCTCTGTTGCCTTGTAGGGGTGGATGGTCATTGGCATCCCAAAGCTAGCTAGTAGTCAATGATTTAGGCAGGCTTGTGCATAGATATGGGAGAAGGCAATGGCACCCCACTCCAGTACTCTTGCGTGGAAAATCCCATGGATGGAGGAGCCTGGTAGGCTGCAGTCCATGGGGTCGCTAAGAGTCGGACACCACTGAGCGACTTCACGTTCACTTTTCACTTTCATGCATGGGAGGAGGAAATGGCAACCCACTCCAGTGTTCTTGCCTAGAGAACCCCAGGGACTGCGGGGCCTCGTGGGCTGCCGTCTATGGGGTCCAACAGAGTCGGACACCACTGAAACGACTTAGCAGCAGCAGCGGCGGCAGCAGCAGCAGAAGCAGTGCATCGATATCAAAAGGGCTGCAAACAGTCAGGAAGGATCACATATGTCACCGTGAAACACTACTTCTCCACTTAGCCAAAGCTAACAAAAGATTTCTGTTCTAGGTCAACCTAGAAGAGATGACTTAAGAGGTAAAGAAACTTAAACTCCATTAGCAAAGGCAGTTCGACATCTCAAGAAAACTTGTGCTAGGCACAGAACTCTTTTCTGGGGGTCCACTTTCCCTACAACCTCCTTATCCCATTCTGTACCCATTCCTTTGCTTCTCCCATCCTGAAACGGCCACCTGTAAGACAGAACTACTTTGTTTTCCTTCCTCAAGTGCCATTGCATTCCACATACTTTCTTGCAATAACAAGTCATACATTTCCCTTCAGCAACCAAGAACTGACTTTTATATTGGCATTCGCTATAGCCCGCCCCCCTCCCCCCAACCCCAAGAACAGAACAAAACAAAACAAAACAATTGCTTTCTTACATTTAACATGTCAGGATGGTGCCAGACACTATTCATGGAGAGTCAAAAATCTCTTTTGTTTCTGTGTAAAAGGGAGGTCCTTTCAAGTCGTGAATGTTTCAGAACTTTCATTTATTTGGAAATGACCTAGCTATTCAATACACTGTCGTCACAAGGATAGAAACTCGGGTAACCAAAACACCTGGAGAAACGTTTGTTAGTTCAGTTCAGTTCAGTTGCTCAGTCGTGTCTGACTCTTTGGGACCCCGTGGCCTGAAGGACGCCAGGCTTCCGTGTCCGTCACCAGCTCCAGGGGCTTGCTCAAACTCATGTCCATCGAGTCAGTGATGCCATCCAACCATCTTATCCTCTGTCATCCCCTTCTCCTCTGCCTTCAATCAAGACTATGAGAGGCAGATATTTTAGAGTATAATTATTGTAAAGAGTTTGTCTAAAAGCTCATATCACATTTACATTTTTTACTTTTGTTCTTGTCGTTTCCAGGTAGTTTCTTGCTGACAAGCTTGTGACAGATATAACAATAGAGCAATTTTTACCTCAAAAGAAACCTAGGCACTATGAACATGTTGTGCTTAATGTTGTTGACTCTTAGACATGTCTATAATGGAGGAGCAAAACCAAAAATACTAGATATTTAATATTGACTAGTTCCCAGTTCACGGGACTCTGACATTCATTTAGGTCAATGTTTTCTTGTATTTCCAGCAGTTTGATTTGGAAGGGCTGCCTTGTCTTGAGACCATTGAAATCAGAACTCAGAACTTGAGCAATATTATCAAAAAACACAGGGCTCACACTGACACATACCTTAATCCAAACAGACAGACAAGACATCTTCCAGGTTTCCGCCTGAGATTTAAAATATTTCTTTGAGCCAGTCTTCTGGGGAGTGGGGGGATGGGGGTGGCAGTGAGGCAGGCTTGGGTAACAAGCTAATTGTTGGTCATTGCATATGCAAAAAACCAGCTTTCCGGGTTCCAAGGAAAAAAGTTTCCTTGGTAACCAACTTTGTCTGGTTCTATAGAATATCATGGCCCTCCTAGGTCAGGTCATCTTGCCTTTCTGTAGTCCTCGTTTTATCCCTAAATCATAGACAGCTTGGATTGTCTCTGTGGGGTGTATGTATTGTCCTCATGTTTGACCTGGCGGCAGCAGCGAGGTCCGAGAGCCTCTCCTGGAACCGGGCGTGGGGACGGGGCTCACGGAGAGCCACTGGTGAAGGTGGGCAGCGCCCCTGGAGCGCGGCAGGGGCGGGGCGAACCCGGGCGGCGCAGGGCGGGTGTCGGCTCCTGGCGGGGGTAGGGGAGGGCTTCCCAGTTGTGCTCTCGGAGATGGCCACTGCAGCTGAAAACGCGCCGGGAGCGCAGCCAGGGTGGGGTAAACCTGGGCTGCACAGGTCGAGATTCCGCTCACTGTGGGTGGGGGGTCGGTCCCTGTTGTGCTCCCGGGGGTCGCCAATATTGCTGGGAACCCACCGGGAGCCCGGCAGGGCCGGGGCGAAACCTGGCGGTGCGGGGCGGGGTGGGGTTCCGTTCGCAGTGGGGGTCGGCTCCTGGCGGGGGTGGGGGAGGGCTTTCCAGATGTGCTGTTGGGGGTCGCCATTGCGGCTGGGAATGCCCATTTCGTGAACTCCTGGATCCCCAAGGATCGGCATCCATTGGCCACAGCGGAGGGGTGCGGAACACAGGTAAGGGAACGGGGACTGCCTGGAGCAGGGAACCATGTATTCCGCCCTGTGTTGGCACAGTCTCAGAGCTCCCCAACCTGGCGGTCGCAGAAAGGCCTCGTCTTTGGGGTCAAGGCCTTTACCGCTCCACCCCTCTGCTGAAAAACCTCAGAGTCTGCGCGGTTTTCCCAAGCAGCCTAGTGTCCGCTGGAAGTCCAAGGGACATAACCCTGAATTCTGGCCGGCTGGCCCAGCCCTGCTTCTGGCACTTTGTAGGCCAGCGGGCCCTGGAGCACCTGCTAGGATGGGAAAGGGAAGGGTACGCGAATTGCACCCTGGTGGCCGCCGAGGCAGCAAAGAAGGGGGGAGGGCACCTTACTGCCCTTTAATGGCAGACAGAATCTGTGGCTGTCCTGCTGCGTGGGCCTTTTCATGGGGACCTTGTGCAATAAAAGTTTACCGGTGACCTTAGGGAACTTCCCAGTGTGCTTCTGACAGATGAGGGATGCTGTGGAGTTGGCGGGGCCTCTCAGGACTCCGCTGGGTTTGGCGCAATGGAAGAGGGCCTCATCTCCAGGGAAGGCAGGAACCTCAGGCTTCCTCTCCATTTCAGACTCCGACCGCAGGGTCCCTGCAGAGTTGGGACAGGAGAGTCAGGAATCGTCTTGTCTGAGGAAGGGAACTCCGCTTGCCTCTCGAGGTGCTCAGGGGGTCTCAGGCCCCTTGTTGAGCTGTGTGTGGAACCTTCGGGTGTTTCCGGAAATGCACGACGGTGACAGTGCCCCTTCGTGTTGTGCCTTCACCCACTGGGTTGCCTTCGAAGAGGTGTCTGGGCCTCGGGTTCTTTTCAAGAGCGGACAGGGAAATCGGGGTCTTTCGGCATGAGGGACCACCCACGGGGCTAGTCTCAAATTTCCTAGTGAGGCCGGCTTCATCCTGAGTTGTGCTGGGAAGGCCGGGGACACTTCCAGACAATGCAGGGGGATCGACTCTCCTGTCGCCATCAGGAGGGGAGAAGGGGCTCAGATGAAGTGGGGATGGAACCCTCGGTGTTACCCTCGAGGGAAACCGGCGTGTGGGGGACTTTTGGGGGTTGCATGAAAGGAGTCAGGTACCGTTTCGCACTTCAGGACAGAACCTGGGACTTCCCTTGAGACGCCGTAGCGGGCAAGGGCCTCATCTTGCGAAGACGTTGGGACCATGTGGATTTTCTCGAGTTGCGGCGGGATTCTAGAGTTACGAAGTGGATTTCAGGCTTCCTCTTGTGTTGGCCCCGGGAAGCCTAATCTTCCATTCGAGTTGCGAGGGAAAGCTGAGGGTTGCACTCGAGTCACTGCAGGGCCAAAGAGACCTCATCTAGGCCTGTGTCCGGGACTTAACGTTCCTCTCAAGGGAAGACAGGGATCTCAGGGTGGCGTTCCAGACTCCCCCGGGGAGTCAGGCCTCGCCTCGAGGGCAAGCCAAGGATGCTGCTCTCCTCTCAAGTCGCGACGCAGATCTCTTGGAGCCCACTGAGTGGCCTCAAGGGAGTCAGGCCTTCTCTTCAGTTTGGAGAGAGGACTCGGGATTGTGCTCTGGGTCAGGCAGGAAAAGAAGGCCCTCACCTCGCGAGGATGGGGGCTTCTCAGGGGTTTCCTCGAGCTGCGGCGCCCGTGGGGGTTTTCTCACGAGGCAAGACGAGGATCTCAGGGAGCCTCTCATGCGGTGCCAGGGAAGTCAGGTCTCTGTGCACGTGGCGAGGGGGAGCGCGTCATGGCTCTCCAGTCATGGGAGAGGACTAGGGCCTCCAGAGGCGTTGAAGAAGGACACTCGAGGTCTTTCTGTGGTTGCGGCGGGAAAGCCTCGTTTCCCTCGACTTCTGCCGGGGACCTGAGGGAACTTCCCATGGTGCCTCTGATAGGTGAGGGATGCTGTGGAGTTGGCGGGGCCTCTCGGGACTCCGCTGGGCTTGGCGCAATGGAAGAGGGCCTCATCTCGAGGGGAGACAGGAAACTTAGGCTTCCTCTCCTTTTCGGACTCCAACCACAGGGTCCCTGCAGAGTTGGGACAGGAGAGTCAGGCCTCGTCTTGTCTGAGGAAGGGAACTCCGCTTGCCTCTCGAATTGCTCAGGGTGTCTCACGCACCTCGTCAAGCTGTGTGTGGAAACCGCAGGTTTTTCCGGATGACACACGGGGGTGTCAGTGCCCCTTCGAATGGTAACTTCACCCACAGGGTTGCCTTCGAAGAGGTGTCCGGGCATTGGGTTCTTATCCAGAGCGGACTGGGAAATCGGGGTCGTTCAGCATGTGGCACAGCCCACGGGGCTCGTCTCGAATTTCCTCGGGAGGCCGGCCTCATCCTGAGGTGTGCCGGGAAAGCCGGGAACCCCTTCCAGAATACGCAGGGGAATCGACTCTCCTGTCGTGATGAGGAGGGGAGAAGGGGCTCAGATGAAGGGGTGCCAGGACCCTCGGTGTTCCCCTCGAGGGAACCCGGCGTGTCTGGGAAATTTTGGAGGTCGCATGAAGGGTGTCAGGTACCGTTTCGCAACTCAGGACGGAACGTGAGACTTCCCTTGAGACGCCGTAGCGGGCAAGGGCCCCATCTTGCGAAGACGTTGGGACCACGTGGTTTTTCTCGAGTTGCGGTGGGATTCTCGAGTTACGACGGGGATTTCAGGCTTCCTCTTGGGTTGGCCCTGGGAAGCCCCATCTTCCATTCGAGTTGCTAGGGAAAGCTGGGGGTTGCGCTCGAGTCACTGCAGGGCCCAAGAGACCTCATCTAGGCGTGTGTCCAGGACCTAGTAGTACTCTCAAGGGAAGACAGGGATCCCGGGGTTGCACTCCAGAGTCCCCCGAGGAGTCAGGCCTCGCCTCGAGGGGAAGCAAAGGACTCCGCTCTTCTCTTGAGCCACGACGCGGATCTCTTGGAGCCCTCTGAGTGGCCTCAAGGGAGTCAAGCCTAATCTTCAGTTTGGAGAGAGGACTCGGGATTGCTCTCCAGGAAAGGCAGGAAAAGAAGGCCCTCACCTCGCGAGGACGGGGGCTTCTCAGGGGTTTCCTCGAGCTGCGGCGTCCGTGGGGCTTTTCTCACGAGGCACGACGAGGTTCTCAGGGAGCCTCTCGTGCGGCGCCAGGGAAGTCAGGTCTCCATGAGCGTAGCGAGGGGGAGCACGTCATTGTTCTCGAGTCCTGGGAGGGGACTAGGGCATCAAGGCGTGTAGAAGAAGGTCTCTTGAGGTCTTTCTCGGCTTGCAGCGGGAAACCCTCGTTTCCCTCGACTTCTCCCGGTGACCTGAGGGAACTTCCCAGGGTTCCTCTTAGAGGTGAGGGATGCTGTGGAGTTGGTGGGCCATCTCGGGACTCCTCTGGGCTTGGCGCAATCGAAGAGGGCCTCATCTCGAGGGGAGACAGGACCTCAGGCTTCCTCTCCGTTTCGTACTCCGACAGCAGTGTCCCTGCAGCGTTGGGGCAGGAGAGTCAGGCCTCGTCTTGTCTGAGGAAGGGAACTCCGCTTGCCTCTCGAGTTGCTCAGGGAGTCTCAGTCCCCTCGTGGAGCTCTGTGTGGAAACCGCGGGTGTTTCCGGACGATGCACGGGAGTGTCAGTGCCCCTTCGTGTTGTTCCTTCACTCACAGGGTGGCCTTCGAAGAGGTGTCCGGGCATCGGGTTCTCCTCAACTGCGGACCGGGAAATCAGGGTCGTTCAACATGGGGCACCAGCCACGGGGCTTGTCTCGAATTTCCTCGCGAGGCCGGCCTCATCCTGAGGGGCGCCGTGCAGGCCGGGAACCCCTTCCAGACCACGCAGGGGAATCAACTCTCCTGTCGCGAACAGGAGAGGAGTAGGAGCTCAGAGGAAGTGGTGCCAGGACTCTCGGTGTTCCCCTCAAGGGAACCCGGCATGTCGGGCAACTTTTGGATGTCGCATGAAGGGTGTCAGGTACCGTGTCTCACTTCACGACGGAACATGGGACTTCCCTTGAGACGCCGTACCGGGCAAGGGCCTCATCTTGCGAAGACGTTGAAACCACGTGGTTTTTCTCGAGTTGCGGCAGGATTCTCGAATTTCGACGAGGATTTCAGGCTTCCTCTTGGGTTGGCCTTGGGAAGCCCCATCTCCCATTCAAGTAGCGAGGGAAAACTGGGGGTAGCGCTCGAGTCACTGCAGGGCCAAAGAGACCTCATCAAGGCGTGTGTCCTGGAACTAATATTCCTCTCCAGGGAAGGCAGGAATCTCGGGGTTGCATTTCAGGCTCCCTCGGGGAGTCAGGCCTCGTCTCGAGGGGAAGCCAAGGACTCCGCTCTCCTCTCGAGTGGCGACGCGGATCTCTTGGAGCCCACTGAGTGGCCTCAAGGGAGTCCAGCCTCCTCTTCAGTTTGGAGAGAGGACCCGGGATTGCTCTCCAGGCCATGCAGGAATAGAAGGCCCTCAGCTCGCCAGGACGGGGGCGTCTCAGGGGTTTCCTCGAGCTGCGGCGCCCGTGGGGGTTTTCTCCCGAGGCACGACGAGGATCTCAGGGAGCCTCTCGTGCGGCGCCAGGGAAGTCAGGTCTCCATGCGCGTGGCGAGGGGGAGCGCGTCATGGCTCTCGATTCACGGGAGGGGACCAGGGCCTCGAGACGCGTTGAAGAAGGACTCTCGATGTCTTTCTTGGGTTGCATCGGGAAACCCTCGTTTCCCCCGACTTCTGCCGGGGACCTGAGGAAACTTCCCAGGGTGCCTCTGAGAGGTGAGGGACGCTGTGAATTTGGCGGGGCCTCTTGGTACTCCACTGGGTTTGTCGCAATGGAAGAGGGCCTCATCTCGAGTGGAGGCAGGAACCTCAGGCTTCCTCTCCAATTCTGACTCTGATCGTAGTGTCCCTGCAGAGTTGGGACAGGAGAGTCAGGCTATGTCTTTTCTGAGGAATGGAACTCCGCTTGCCTCTCGAGTTGTTCATAGGGTTTCAGGCCCCTTGTCAAACTGTGTGTGGAATCTGCAGGTTTTTCCAGACGATGCATGGGGGTGTCAGTGACCCTTCGTTTTGTGTCTTCATCCACAGGGTTGCCTTCGAAGAGGTGTCCGGGCATCGTGTTCTTATGAAGAGCGGCCTGGGAAATCGGGGTCGTTCAGCATTTGGCACCACCCACGTGGCTAGTCTCGAATTTCCTCATGAAACCGGCCTCATCCTGAGGTGTGCCGCGAAGGTCATGAAACCCTTCCAGACAAAGCAGAGGAATCGACCCTCCTGTGGCGATCAGGAGGGGAGAAGTGGCTCAGATGAAGTGCTGCTGGGAACCTCGGTGTTTCCCTCTAGTGAGACAGGTATGTCGGGTAACTTTTGGGGTCGCATAACGCGTTCCAAGTACCGTTTCGCTCTTCAAATTGGAACGTGGGACTTCTCTTGGGGTGCTCCAGCGGGCAAGGGCCTCATCTTGGAATGACTGGGGAACCACTTGGTTTTTCTCTAGTTGCGGTGGGATATTTGAGTTACCACAGGGAATTCATGCTTCCTCTTGTGTTGGCCCACAAAAGTCTTATCTTCCATTCGAGATTCGAGGAAGAGCTGGAGGTGCGCTCTAGTCACTGAAGGCAAAAGAGACCCCACCAAGGCTTGTGTGCAGGACCTAATGTTCATGTCAAGGGGCGACAGGAATCTCGGGGTTGCATTCCAGACTCACCCTGGAGTCAGGCCTCGTCTCGAGGGGAAGCAAAGGACTCTGCTCTCCTCTCGAGTCGGACGGGTATGTCTTGGAGCCCACTGAGTGGCTTAAAGGGAGTCAAACCTCCTCTGGTGTTTGGAGGGAGGACACGGGATTGCTCTCCAGGCAATGCAGGAAATGAAGGCCCTCATCTCCCGATGACTGGGGCGTCTCGTAGGTTTTCTCGAGCTGTGGCGCTAGTGTGGGGTTTCTCACGAAGTAAGACTGGGAGCTCAGTGAGCCTCTCATGTGGTGCCAGGGCAGTCAGGTCTCTATGCACGTGGTGAGAGGGAGCCCCTCATTGTTCTCGAGTCATGGTAGGGGAATTGGGCCTGAAAACGTGTTAAAGAAGGACTCTCAAGGTCTTTCTTGCGTTGCAGCAGGAAACCCTGGGTTCCATCGACTTGTGCCAGTGACCTCAGGAAGCCTCTCAGCGTGCCTCTGAGAAGTCAGGGTCACTGTGGAGTTGGGAGGGGCCTCTCGGAACTCTACTGGGTTTGGTGCAATGGAAGAGGGCCTCATGACAAGTTGAGGCAGGAACCACAGGGTTCCTCTCCTGGCTTCGAATGCGCCGGATCTGACTCGGATCGCAGAGTCCCTGCAGAGTTGGGACAGGAGAGTCAGGCCTTGTCTTGTGTGGAGGAATGGAACTCCGCTTGACTCTCGCGTTGTTCATGGGGTGACAGGCCACTTGTCGATTTGTATGTGGAACTTGCGGGTTTTTCTGGACGATGCACTGGGGTGTCACTGCCCCTTCGTGTTGTGCCTTGTTCCACAGGATTGCCTTCGAGTTGGGTTCTGCCATCGGGTTCTTATCAAGAGCGGACCAGGGAATTGGGGTCTTTTGGCATGCCGCACCACCCACGAGGCTATGTCTCGAATTTCCTCGTGAGACTGGCCTCATCTTGATGTGCGCCAGGAAGGTCGGGAACACCTTCCAGACAAAGCAGGGGAATCGAACCTCCTGTCGCGATCAAGAGGGGAGAAGAGTCTCAGATGAAGTGGTGCCGGGAACCTCGGTGTTCTCCTCAAGTGAGACTGGTATGTCGGGGAACTTTTGGGGTCGCATCAAGGGTTCCAAGTAACTTTTCGCTCTTCAATACGGAACGTGGGACTTCTCTTGAGACGCTGTAGCGGGCAAGGGCCTCATCTTTCGATGACGGGGGAACCACGTGGTTTTTCTTGAGTTGGGGCGGGATTCTCGAGTTACAACCGGGAATTCAGGCTTCCTATTCAACTGGCCCAGGGAGTCCAGTTTTCATTCGAATTGTGTTAGAACTGGGAATTGCTCTCGAGACACTGCAGGGCCAAATAGACCTCATCTAGGCTTGTGTCCAGGACCTAATGTTCCTCTGCTGGGGCGAAAGCGATCTCAGCATTGCATTCTCGACTCACCCGGGGAGTCAGGCCTCGTCTCGAGGGGAAGCCAAGGACACCGCTCTCCTGTCAAGTCGCGACGGGTATATCTTGGAGCTCACTGTGTGGCCTAAAATGAGTCAAGCCTCCTGTGGAGTTTGGAGAGAGGACTCAGGATTGCTCTCCAGGCCATACAGCAAAAGAAGGCCCTCATCTCGTGAGGACTGGGGCGTCTCGTGGGTATTCTCGAGCTGCGGCTCCAGTGTGGTGTTGCTCACGAGGTATAATGGGGAGCTCAGGGAGCCTCTCCTGTGGCGCCAGGGAAGTCAGGTTTCTATGCGCGTGGCTAGGGGGAGCGCGTCATTGCTCTCGAGTCATGGTAGGGGAATCGCACCTCAAGACGCGTTGAAGAAGGACTCTCGAGGTCTTTTACGGGTTGGGGCAGGAAACCCTTGGTTCCCTCGACTTGTGCCGGTGATCTCAGGAAGGTCTAAGGGTGCCTCTGAGAAGTCAGGGATACTGTGCAGTTGGGAGGGGTCTCTCGGGACTCCACTGGGTTCGGTGCAATGGAAGAGGGCCTCATCTCGAGTGGAGGCAGGAAACTCATGTTTCCTCTCCTGACTTCCCCTGGGCCAGATCTGACTCGGATCGCAGTTTCGCTGCAGAGTTCGTACAGGAGAGTCAGGCCTCGTCTTGTGTGGAGGAATGGAACTCTGCTTGCCTCTCCAGTTGTTCACGGGGTGACAGGTGACTTCTCGAGCTGTGTGTGGTACCTGCGGGTTTCTCCGGACGATACCCAGGGGTGTCAGTGCCCCTAAGTGTTGTGCCTTCATCAAAAGGGTTATCTTCAAAGAGGTGTCGGGGCATCAGGATCTTATCAAGAGCGGACCGGGAAATCGGGGTCTTTCGGCATGTGTCACCATCCACGTGGCTATGTCTCGAATATCCTCGTGAGACCGGCCTCATCCTGAGATGCACCGGGAAAGGTGGGAACCCCTTCAAGACAAAACAGGGGAATCGACCCTCCTGTCGCGATCAGGAGGGGAGAAGGGGCCCAGATGTAGTGGTGCCGGGAACCTCGGTGTTCTCCTCGAGTCAGACTGGTGTGTCCAGGAACTTTTGAGGGCGCATCAAGGGTGCCAATACCGTTTCGCACTTCAAGACGGAACGTGGGACTTCTCTTGAGACGCTGTAGGGGGCAAGGGCCTCATCTTGGGATGACGGGGGAACCACGTGGCGTTTCTCGAGTTGTGGCGGGATTCTCGAGTTTCGACGGGGAATACAGTCTTCCTCATGTGTTGGGCCAGGGAAGTCCTATCTTCCATTCGAGTTTCAAGGGAGAGCTGGGGATTGCGCTAGAGTCACTGCAGGGCAAAAGAGACCTAATCTAGGCTTGTGTCCAGGATCTAACGTTGCTCTCCAGGGGCGACAGGGATCTCGGGTTTGCATTCCAGACTCATCAGGGGAGTCAGTTCTCACCTCGAGGGTAAGCAAAGAATCCCGCTCTCGTCTCGAGTCGCGATGGGTATCTCTTGGAGCCCACTGTGTGTACTAAAGGGAGTCAAGCCTCCTGTGGAGTTTGGAGAGAGGACTCGGGATTGGACTCCAGGCCATGCAGGAAAAGAAGGCCCTCATCTCGAGATGACGGTGGCGTCTCGTGGGTTTTCTCGAGCTGCGGCGCCAGTGTGGGGTGTCTCATGAAGTACCACGGGGATCTCAGGGAGCCTCCTGTATGGCGCCAGGAAAATCCAGTATTCCATTCGAGTTGCAAGTTAGAACTGGGGATTGCTCTCCAGTCACTGCAGGGCAAAATAGACCTCATCTACGCTTGTGTCCAGGACCTAGTGTTCCACTACTGGGCCAACAGGGATCTCAGGGTTGCATTCTCGACTCACCCGGAGAGTCAGGCCTCGTCTTGAGGGGAAAAAAAGGACTCCGCTCTCCTGTCGAGTCGCGACAGGTATCTCTTGGAGCCCACTGCGTGGCGTAAAGGGAGTGAAGCCTCCTATGGAGTTTGGAGATGACTCGCGATTGTTTTCCTGGCCATGCAGGAAAAAAGGCCCTCATCTCGCGATGACGGGGGCATCTCGTGGGTTTTCTCCAGCTGCGGCGCCAGTATCAGATTTCTCACGAGGTACAACGGGGAGCTCAGAGAGCCTCTCGTGTGGTGCTAGGGACGTCAGGTCTCCGTGCGTGTGGTGAAGGGGAGTGCGTGATTGCTCTCGAGTCATAGTAGGCGAATCGGGCCTCAAGACGCATTGAAGAAGGACTCTTGAGGTCTTTCTCAGGTTGGGGCAGGGAACCCTGGGTTCCCTTGATTTGTGTCGGTGACCTCAGGCAACTTCTAAGGGTGCCTCTGAGAAGTCAGGCACACTGTGGATTTGGGAGGGGCCTTTCGTTACTCAACTGGGTTTGGTGCAATCGAAGAGGGCCTCATCTCGAATGGAGGCAGGAACCTCAGGGGTCCTCTCCATATCTGACTCGGGTCGCAGGGTACCTGCAGAGTATGGACAAGAGAGTCACGCCTCGTCTTCTGTGGAGGAATGGATTTCCCCTTGCCTTTCGAGTTGTTCACGGAGTGACAGGCCACTTGTTGAGCTGAGTGTGGAACCTGCGGGTTTTTCCGGACGATGCATGGGGGTGTCAGTGCCCCTTCGTGTTGTGCCTTCCCCCACAGGGTTTCCTTCAAAGAGGTGTCCGGGCATCGGGTTCATTTCAAGAGCGGACTGGGAAATCGGGGTCATTCGGCATGTTGCACCACCCACGTGGCTCATCTCGAATTTCCTCGTGAGACCAGCATCATCCTGAGGTGCGCCGGGAAGGCCGGGAACACCTTCCACACAAAGTAGGGGAATCGATTCTCCTGTCGCGATCAGGAGGGGAGATGGGGCTCAGATGAAGTGGTGCCGGGACCCTCGGTGTTCCACTCGAGGGAACCCGGCGTTTCAGGGAACTTTAGGGGTCGCATCAAGGGAGCCAGGTACCGTTTCCCACTTCAGGACAGAACATGGGACTTCCCTGGAGACGCTGTAGCGGGCAAGGGCCTCATCCTGTGAAGACGTTGAAACCACGTCGTTTTTCTCGAGTTGCATCGGGATTCTCGAAAACGACAGGAATTTCAGGCTTCCTCTTGGGTTGGCCCTGGGAAGCCCAATCTTCAATTCGAGTTGCGATGGAAAGCTGGGGGTTCTGCTCGAGTCACTACAGGGCCAAAGAGACCTCATCGAAGCGTGTGTCCAGGACCTAATATTCCTCTCAAGGGAAGACAGGGATCACGGGTTTCCATTCCAGACTCCTCCGGGGGGTCAGGACTCGCCTGGAGGGGAAGCAAAGGACTCCGCTTTCCTCTCAAGTCGCGACACGGATCTCTTGGAGCCCACTGAGTGGACTCAAGGGTGTCGAGCCTCCTCTTCAGTTTGGAGAGAGGACTCGGGATTGCTCTCCAGGCCAGGCAGGAAAAGAAGGCCCTCATCTCGCGATGACGGGGGCGTCTCATGGGTTTCCTCAGGCTGCTGCGCCCATGGGAGTTTTCTCACGAGGCACGACGAGGACCTCAGGGAGCCTCTCGTGCGGCGCCAGGGAAGTCAGGTCTCCATGCGCATGGCGAGGGGGAGCTGGTCATCACTCTCGAGTCATGGGAAGCGGCTAGGTCCTCAAGAGGCGTTGAAGAAGGACTCTCGAGGTCTTTCTCGGGTTGCGGCGGGAAACCCTCGTTTCCCTCGACTTCTGCAGGGGACCTTAGTGAACTTCCCACGGTGCCTCTGAGAGGTGAGGGATGCTGTGTAGTTGGCAGGGCCTCTCGGGACTCTGCTAGGTTCGGCGCAATGGAAGAGGGCCTCATCTCGAGGGGAGGCAGGAATCTCAGGCCTCCTCTCGGTTTCGGACTCCGACTACACGGCCCCTGCAGGTTTGGGACAGGAGAGTCATGCCTCGTCTTGTCTGAGGAATGGAATTCTGGTTGCCTCTCGAGTTGTTCCGGGAGTCTCAGGCCCCTTGTCGAGCTGTGTGTAGACCCTGCGGGTTTTTCCGGATGATGCACGGGGGTGTCAGTGCCCCTTCGTGTTGTGCCTTCACCCACAGGATTGCCTTCGAAGACGTGTCCGGGCATCGGGTTCTTATCAAGAGCGGACCGGAAAATCGGAGTCATTCGGCACGTGGCACCTCACACGTGGCTAGTCTCGAATTTCCTCCTGAGACCGGCCTCATCCTGAGGTGCGCCAGGAAGGCCGGGAACCCCTTCCAGAGAAAGCAGGGGAATCGACTCTCCTGTCGCGATCAGGAGGGGAGAAGGGGCTCAAATGAAGTGGTGCGGGGAACATGGGTGTTACCCTCGAGTGAGGCCTGTATGTTGGGGAACTTTGGGGGTGCCATCATGGGTGCCAAGTACCGTTTTGCACTTCAGTAGGAACGTGGGACTTCTTTTGAGACGCTGTGGCGGGCAAGGGCCTCATGCTGCGAAGACGATGGAACCACGTGGTTTTTATCGAGTTGCGGCGGGATTCTCGAGTTACGACGTGGATCTCAGGCTTCCTCTTGTGTTAGCCCTGGGAAGCCCAAACTTCCCTTCGAGTTGCGAGGGAAAGCTGGATGTTGTGCTCGAATCACTGCAAGGCCAAAGAGACCTCATCTAGGCGTGTGTCCAGGACCTAATAGTCCTCTCAAGGGAAGACAAGGATCTCGGGATTGCACTCCAGACTCCCCCGGGGAGTCAGGCCTCGCCTCGAGGGGAAGCAAAGGACTGCGCTCTCCTCTCGAGCCGCGACGCAGATCTCTTGGAGCCCACTGAGTCGCCTCAAGGGAATCCATCCTACTCTTCAGTTTGGAGAGAGGACTCGGGATTGCTCTCCAGGCCAGGCAGGAAAAGAAGTCCCTCAGCTCGCGAGGACGGGGGCGTCTCAGGGGTTTCCTCGAGCTGCGGCGCCCGTGGGGGTTTTCTCCCGAGGCACGACGAGGACCTCAGGGAGCCTCTCGTGCGGCGCCAGGGAAGCCAGGTCTGCATGCGCGAGGTGAGGGGGAGCGCATCATTGCTCTCTAGTCCAGAGAGGGGACAAGGGCCTCAAGACACTTTGAAGAAGGACTATCGAGGTCTTTCTCGAGTGGTGGCAGGAAACCCTCATTTCCCTCGACTTCTGCAGGGGACCTGAGGGAACTTCCCAGGGTGCCCCTGAGAGGTGAGGGATGCTGTGGAGTTAGCGGGGCCACTGGTGGACCCAATGTAGTGACCTGTGAATAATGTATGCTCTCATCTTGTTTAAACCCTCAATATAATGTTTGCTCCTTTGTAAGTGTTACAACGTCCACCTTATCTTATAATGTAACCACTTATTGATATAACTATAGTCTTGCCGTGTTACAACAACTTCAGGATTTAATGCGATTGCGACGATTTGTGGGCTTACTTATTTTAGGAATATCAGCTTTAATAACCGCAATTACTTCTGTTACTGTGGCAGCAATATCATTGACTCAACAAGTGCATACTGCCCAATATGTTGATACCATGTCTAAAAATGTTTCACTAACTCTAACAACACAGGAAGCTATAGATAAGAAATTAGAGATGAGAGTAGACGCCTTAGAAGAGGCAATAATGCATATTGGGACTGATTTACAGGCTTTAAAACTGAAAATGGCTTTGTCTTGCCACGCTGATTACCGGTGGATATGCGTGACATCTTTAAAGGTAAATGAGACAGATTATGAATGGGAAAAAATCAAAAATCATATCTCAGGTGTTTGGAACAGCTCTGACATTGGCCTGGACTTAGGGAAACTTCGTAATCAAATCCAGACCCTGAAACACTCTCGACTGGATTTTACCGCCGCTGGAGCAGCTAATGACTTTTTTCACACCTTCTCTAACTTTTATTTCTGGAAAAAACATTCTGTCTAATCTTCTCATAATCATTCTTCCTTGTGTTGTCAGGATTCTTCGGCAGAACATTCAGAAGCTCGCGACTGAGCTGCATCTGGCTGTTTTAAGAAATAAAAAAGGGGGAGATGCTGGGAGCCGGCATATTGCATATTGAGTGAGGATCTGGAATAGCTCAACTGGAATTCTATCACTGCTGGGAGCCTGCATGAGGCACTCCGCCCATGACAAAGGTCATGAGGAAGGAGGCTCGGCATACGCAAAGGCGGGATCGAGCCTCAGGAGTCCCCCTGGAAATTCTCGAGCATCTACCCCCAAACCAGAGTCTGCCTACTTTCTGCTTTGTGCTTTCACCTACACCTCTGACTTTACGGGGGGCTGTCTCCCACTACCTCTCTCTGGAAAAAGAGTTAGCTTACAGCTCCAGTTAATAATTCCTGGGTGTGACAGTGTTTAACCTACAAACTCCTTTGGAAATCCTCTAGCCTGCCTGAATGGGTTTTTCCGGCCACATGTGATTGTTCAGAGCCTCCCAACTGTGAGAGGCAGGAGATGTTCTAAACTGCCTAAACACAGATTCCTTTGAGTAGTTAAAAGATTAATTAGAAATTGTATTGGTGAACGGTTTTTTCACTTGTTGAGCCAGTTTGCTGCTAAGTCTTCATACTCCTTACCTACTGTGTCCTTGGCAGTGTATTGATTGATATAATGGGTGTATAGAAATGTAAAATGCAGCTTTGTCCAATGCTTTTTGGAAGGCTGGCGCCTGACTTTGGAATAATCACCTTTAGAGAAAGATAAGTTTCTTAAAATGTTAACAGGCCTCCGGGCCAGAAGATGATGTCAATCACCTGAACTTTTGCATATGATAAGTTTGCAGGAAGAAAGCCTGGCTTGCTGCATGACTCTACCCCTTCCCCCATTATCCTCTATGCATACCTTAAGGTATAAAAACTACTTTGGAAAATAAAGTGCGGGCCTTGTTCACTGAAACTTGGTCTCCCCATGTCACTCTCTCTCCCAAATTCCAGCTGAGCGTCCATCTGGAGCGCAGATGTCCTCTGCGACCATTTATTTGCCTGGGCTTCTAAGACCCACTCGAGAGGGTGTCTAAGGTGGGGCACCTTCCGCTATTTGAGAGGGCGCCTGCGGCCTCCGTGGTCAGAGCTAACCTGGTGTCACGGGTTATATTGATTTTCCGCATAAACCAAGCCACTCAGCTTCTTTTCTCCACTGAATTTTCCTACTGAGCTATCCTTATTTCAGCCGCTTTTCTCCACTGAATTTCCTCACTGAGCTATCCTTATTCTATTACTCTTTGTATCCTTAATTAAGTGTAATTAAGCAGTTATTCCCTGACCCTCGCCTAGCCGTCTCTCCTTCGAATACCCTGGATCAGCAGGGGCCTCTCGGGACTCCGCTGTGGTTGGCGCAATGGAAGAGGGCCTCATCTCGAGGGGAGGCAGGAACCTCAGGCTTCCTCTCTGTTTCTGACTCCGACCCTCCGACCTCAGGGTCCCTGCAGAGATGGGAGCGGAAATTTAGGCCTCGTCTTGTCTGAGGAAGGGAACTCCGCTTGCCTCTCGAGTTGCTCAGGGGGTCTCAGGCCCCTCTTCGAGCTGTGTGTGGAACCCACGGGTGTTTCTGGACGATGCACGGGAGTGTCAGTGCCCCTTCGTGTTGTGCCTTCACCCACAGGGTTGCCTTCGAAGAGGTGTCCGTGCAACGGGTTCTTCTCAAGAGTGGACCGGGAAATCGAGGTCGATAGGCATGTGGCACCACCCCCGTGGCTCATCTCGAATTTCCTCGTGCGGACGGCCTCATCCTGAGATGCGCCGGGAAGGCTGGGAATCCCTTCCAGACCACGCAGGGGAATCGACACTCCTGTCGCCATCAGGAGGGGAGAAGGGGCTCAGATGAAGTGGTGTCGGGACCCTCAGTGTTTCCCTCGAGGGAACCCGGTGTGTCGGGGAACTTCTGGGGGTCGCATGAAAGGTGTCAGGTACTGTTTTGCACTTCAGGACTGAAACTGGGACTTCCCTTGAGACGCCATAGCGGGCAAGAGGCTCATCTTGCAAAGACGTTGGAACCACGTGGTTTTCCTCCAGTTGCGGCGGGATTCTCGAGTTACGACGGGGATCTCAGGCTTCCCCTTGGGCTGGCCCTGGGAAGCCCAATCTTCCCCTCGAGTGAGAGGGAAAGCTGGGGGTTGCGCTCGAGTCACTGCAGGGCCGAAGAGACCTCACTTAGGCGTGTGTCCGGAACCTAATATTCCTCTCCAGGGAAGGCAGGGATCTCGGGGTTGCATTCCAGGCTCCCCTGGGGAGTCAGGCCTCGTCTCGAGGGGAAGCCAAGGACTCCGCCCTCCTCTCGAGTCGCGACGCGGGTCTCTGGGAGCCCCCTGAGCCGCCTCAAGGGAGTGTAGCCTGCTCTTCAGTTTGGAGACAGGACCCGGGATTGCTCTGCAGGCCATGCAGGAAAAGAAGGCCCTCAGCTCGCGAGGACGGGGGCGTCTCAGGGGTTTCCTCGAGCTGCGGTGCCCGTGGGAGGTTTCTCCCGAGGCACTACGAGGATCTCAGGGAGCCTCTCGTGCGGCGCCAGGGAAGTCAGGTCTCCATGCGGTGGCGATGGGGATCGAGTCATGGCTCTCGAGTCACGGGAGGGGAATAGGGCCTCGAGACGCGTTGAAGAAGGACTCTCGAGGTCTTTCTCGGGGGGCAGCGGGAAACCCTCGTTTCCCTCGCCTTCTGACGGGGACCTTAGGGAACTTGCCAGGGTGCCTCTGAGAGGCGAGGGATCCTGTGGAGGTGGCGGGGCCCCTCGGGACTCAGCTGGGTCTGGCGCAACGGAAGAGGGCCTCACCTCGAGGGGAGGCAGGAACCTCAGGCTTCCTCTCCGTTTCGGACTCCGACCGCAGGGTCCCTGCAGAGTTGGGACAGGAGAGTCAGGCCTCGTCTTGTCTGAGGAAGGGAACCCCGCTGGCCTCTCGAGTTCCTCAGGGGGTCTCAGGCCCCACTTCGAGCTGTGTGGAACCCGCGGGTCTTTGCGGACGATGCCTGGGGGTGGCAGTGCCCCTTCGTGTTGTGCCTTCACCCACAGGGTTGCCTTCGAAGAGGGGTCCGGGCCTCGGGTCCTTCTCAAGAGCGGACCGGGGAATCGGGGGCGTTCGGCATGTGTCACCACCCACGTGGCTGGTCTCGAATTTCCTCGTGAGACCGGCCTCATCCTGAGGTGTGCCGGGAAGGCCGGGAACCCCTTCCAGACCACGCAGGGGAATCGACTCTCCTGTCGCGTTCCGGAGGGGAGAAGGGTCTCAGATGAAGCAGTGCTGGGACACTCGGTGTTCCCCTCGAGGGAACACGGCGTGTCGAGGAACTTTTGGGTGTCGCAGGTAGGCTGTCAAGGACCGTTTCACCCTTCAGGGCGGAACAGGGGACTTCCCTTGAGACGCCGTCCCGGGCAAGGGCCTCATCTTGCCAAGAGGTGGGAACCACGTGGTTTTTCTCGAGTTGCGGCGGGATTCTCGAGTTACGATGGGGATCTCAGCCTTCCTCTTGGGTTGGCCCTGGGAAGCCCAATCTTCCCCTCGAGTTGCGAGGGAAAGCTGGGGGTTGCGCTGGAGTCATTGCAGGGGCCAAGAGACCTCACCTAGGCGTGTGTCCGGGACCTAATATTCCTCTCCAGGATAGGCGGGGATCTCGGGGTTGCATTCCAGGCTCCCCCGGGGAGTCAGGCCTCGTCTCGAGGGGAAGCCAAGGACTCCGCTCTCCTCTCGAGTCGTGACGCGGATCCCTTGGAGCCCCCTGAGCGGCTTCAAGGGAGTCCAGCCTCCTCTTCAGTTTGGAGAGAGGACTCGTGATTGGTCTCCATGCCATGCAGGAAAATAAGGCCCTCATCTCGCGATGACCGGGGTGTCTCATGTGTTTCCTCGAGCTGCCGCGCCAGTGTGGGTTTCCTCACGAGGTACGATGAGGAACTCATGGAGCCTCTCGTGCAGTGCCAGGTTAGTCAGGTCTCCATGCGCCTGGCGAGGGGGAGCGTGTCATGCCTCTCGAGTCATGGTAGGGGAATCGCGACTCAATACATTTTGAAGCACTCTCGAGGTCTTTCTCGAGTCACGGCAGAAAACCCAGGGGTCCCTCGACTTGTGCCTGTGACCTCAGGGAGCTTCTTTTTGTGCCTTTGAGAACTCAGGGATACTGTGGAGTTGGTAGGGGCCTCTCGGGACTCCACTGGTTGTGGTGCAATGGAAGAGGGCTTCATCTCGAGTGGACGCAGGAACCTCAGGCTTGCTCTCCATTTCTGACTCGGATCCCATGGTCCCTGCAGAATAGGGACAAGAGAGTCACACCTAGTCTTCTGTTGAGGAATGGACCTTCGTTTGCCTTTCGAGTTGTTTACAGGGTGACAGGCCACTTGTCGAAATGTCTGTGGGACCTGCGGGTTTTTCTGGACGATGCACGCGGGTGTCAGTGCCCCTTCGTGTTGTGCCTTCATCCACAGGTTTTCCTTCAAAGAGGTGTGCTGGCATCGGGTTCTTTTCAAGAGTGGACCGTGAAATTGGGGTCTTTTGACATGTGGCACCACCCACGAGGCTATGTCTCGAACTTCCTCATGAGACCGGCCTCATCCTGAGGTGCGCCCGGAAGGTCGGGAACCCCTTGCAGACAGAGAAGGGGAGTCGACCCTCCTGTCGCAATCAGGAGAGGAGAAGGGGCTCAGATGAAGTGGTTCCGGGAACCTCGGTGTTCCCCTTGAGTGAGTCTGGTATGTCGCGGAACTTTTGGGGTCGCATCAAGGGTGCCAAGTACCGTTTCGCACTTCAGGATGGAACGTGGACTTCTCTTGAGATGCTGTAGCGGACAAAGGGCCTCATCTTGCGATGACGAGGGTAGCACGTGGTTTTTCTCGAGTTGCGGTGGGATTCTCGAGTTACGACGGGGAATTCAGGCTTCCTCTTGTGTTGGCCCAGGAAGTCTAATCTTCCATTCGAGTTGCCAGGGAGAGCTGGGGATTGGGCTCCATTCACTGAAGGGCAAACTAGACCTCATCTAGGCTTGTATCCAGGACTTAATGTTCCTCTCCATAGGCGACAGGGATTTGGGGTTGCATTCCATACTCACCCGGGGAGTCAGGCCTCATCTCGAGGGGAAGCAAAGGATTCCGCTCTCTTCTCGAGTCGCGACAGGTATCTCTTGGAGCCCACTGAGTGGTCTTTGCTCTGTAGGAGAGCTCTAGTGTTCATAAGCCTGTACATAAGTGAACACAGACATTCTGTGTGCATGTTGCTGCATACCCAAAATAGGGCCACAAGGAGCCTCATGCTCTCCATGCGGCGCAGAAGCTGTGCAGCCACGCAGCAGCTGAAGAATCCAACCAATTGCTCTTTTCTTACCTCTGACAGAGCTCGCATTGCCGTAGCCCTTGGCAGTTTGAAAACACTGGACCCTAACCCCTCTCAAAGTAGGCCTGGGTTCTAGTTCGAATAGAAAGTCAATAGCGGAGCTGAGGACAGGAACGCGGCAGTCATTTATCACACGCTCCTGCAGCCTGCTACTACAGGGACACTAACGCTAGAAGCTAGGAATGTCTTTGCAAGGTGCGCAAAGGACAAGGGAGAACCTCGACCCTGACTCTAGTATTTCAGTCCCCTGAGCAGATCTGAGGTTCTCCCGCTGTAGAAGCTAACCCATTCCTTTCAAATACAGGCTTCCTAACACAGGGCCAGTTGGCTGCTTGCTCTTCCACGAAGCAGGCTTCCTTAACTTGCAAACTGCGAATTCCGCTTAACAGCCTGGAGGAAAATCGCTTCTTGGAAGATTTTTTTCAGAGGCTGTATCCCCGGAGCTGGGGCCAAGCTAGGGGACCCATACTGACAAGGGAAGGCAAAACCACATCCAATGTCTTTGCTCTGGAGGACAGCTTTGGTGAGCCTAAGTCTTTCAGGAATATTTCTGGCTCCAACAGAGTCAAATTCTGTGTGTGAAGCTGCACAGCCAAAATAGGGGAACAGAGAGCCTGATTCTCTCTGTGTAGCTTTGAAGCTGTCATTCAAACAACAGCTTGAGAATCCATACAATGCTCTCCCTTACTGCTAAGAGAATTCTCATTGCTGTCGTCCTTGACAGTTTGTAGAAATCCGCACCCTAACCCTTCTCCAAGTAGGCCTGGGTCCTAGCTCGGAATAACAGGCAACGGCGGAGCTGAGGCCAGTAAGGCACAAGTGAGGTCTCACACACTCTTGCAGCCTGATCGTCCAGGAGCAGTAAGGCCTCTTTTTCCCTGCAGGAGGCTCGCTTGCCTTTCCTCCTGTGAACTGCATTTCCCAGCCTGGGCGCAAAGCTGTTCCTGGAGATTTTTTCTCAGGGGCTGTTTCCCTGGAGCTGGGTCGGACCTCGGGGGCCCAACTCACAGGGGAAGACAAAACCACATGGACAGGTCTATGCTCTGTAGGAGAGCTCTAGTGAACCTCATCTCTCAGGAACATTCTTGGTTTCTACAGAGACACCTCTGTGCATGAAGCTACACACCCAACATAGTGGCAAAGGGAGTCTGATTCTCTCCGTGGGTGCTGATGCTTTGTGGCAAAGCACCTGCTAAGAATCCATCCGCATAGGCTTCCCTCACCTTGACAGAGGTCTCATTGCTGTAGTCCTTGGCAGTTTGGAAAGAAGCAGACCCTTACCCTTCACCAAGTAGGCCCTTGTCCTTGTTTGAATGGAAAGGCAGTAGCTGAGCTGAGGCAAGTAAGGCGCCAGTCAAGTCTGACATATTCCCGATGCCTGCTCCTTCATGGAAAATAACGTTAGAATCTGGGAATGTCTTTGCAAGGCTGGCACAGGGCAGTCAGGAACCTCGACCCTGCCTCTGGAATTTCTATCTTCTCAGCACATCTGGCGGTCTCGGTCAGGAGAAACTAACCCATTCCTTGCAAATATAGGCTTCCAAACACAGGCCGGTTGGCTGTCTCTTCTTGCCGAAGGAAGCTTGCTTATCCCACCTCCTGTGAACTCCACTTCCCAGCCTGGGTGATAAGAGGTTCTTGGAGATCTTTTCTCAGAGGCTGTTTCCAAGGAGCAGGGGCTGATCCCAGAGACCCACACGCACAGGGGAAGGGAAAACCGCATGGATAAGTCTTTGCTCTCTAGGAGTGCTCTAGTGAACCTCAGTCTATGGGGAATGTTCTTGGCTCCAACGGGGACATCTCTGTGTGGGAAGCTGCATTGCCAACATAGAGACACAGAGACCTGATTCTCTCTGTGCAGCTTTGACGCTGTCGTTCAAACAACAAATTGAGAATCCACACAATGCTCTCCCTTACCACTGAGAGAGTTATCATTGCTGTAGCCCTTCGCAGTTTCTGGAAATCGGCACACAAACACTTCTCCAAGTAGGCCTGGGTTCAAGTTCAGATGAACATGCAATAGCGGAGCTGAGGCCAGTAAGGCACCAGTCAGGTGTCACACACTCTGGCAGCCTGCTCCTCCAGGGACAGTAAGGCCTCTATTTCCCTTCAGGAGGCTCGCTTGCCTTACTTCCTGTGAACAGCGTTTCCCAGCCTGGGCGGAAAGCAGTTCCTGGAGATCTTTTCTCAGGGGCTGTTTCCCCGGAGGTGTGGCGGACCTCGGGGACCCAACTCACAGGGGAAGGCAAAACCAAATGGACAGGTCTATGCTCTGTAGGAGATCTCTAGTGAACTACCGGGGTCCAGCCCCAGCTGATCCAGGGTATTCGAAGCAGAGACGGCGTAGGCGAGGGTCAGGGAACAACTGCTTAATTAAACGTTAATTAAGGATATAAAGAGTAATAAAATGAGGATAGCTCAGTAGGAAAATTCAGTGGAGAAAAGAGGCTGAGTAGCTTGGTTTACGCGGGGGACCAATAAAACTTCAAGACAAGAAGCTTGCACCACTTACGTAGGCCGCAGGCGTCCTTCCGTTCTCCCGAAGGAGAGGAGACACTGAGGCCTCCCCGGTCGGATCTTAGAAGCCCAGGCAAAATTAGTAAGCTTGGTGGGTTCCGCGCTCCAGATGGAGACTCAACCAGAGTGAGAGAGAGAGAGAGACATGGGGAGACCAGTATTTCGAGAAACTGATCCCAATTCTTTATTTTCCATGGTCTACTTTTATACACTGAGATGTTATGCAAAAGTCACGTGGGGTCAGCAGTCCTGACTTTTATCAAAGTCAGGTGCTTCATACAAAAGTATACAGAGGTCTTAGGGGTGTTACATCATCTTCTGGCCGGGGGGCCTGCTGACAATTTACGACCCTCTCCTTGTGACAGCGGTCAGTCAACCAGGACACTTATTTCTCCAGGGGTGATTATTCTTAAAACAGACGCCACTCAAATAAAGTTACATTCCTATAGGGTGAGGGTGTAGTGGGTTTTAGTTAAGGCAAGAATTTACTTAGCCTAAGGTCTAACGTGATTTATATCAAAGGTTAATACTTATTTCTTCTATATATTCATTAATGTGTATAAGGGCAGGGGATGTGGAGACTTAGCAGTAAACATCAGCTCAACAAATGAAAAACCCTTCACCAATATGATTTCTAATCAGCCCATTATACTTATACTAATAATTTTCTAACTTTTCTAAGGAACCTGTTTTTAGAAGGTTTAAAGCATCTCGTGCCTCTCATGGTTGGGAGGCTGTGAGCAATCACATGTGGCCGGACAAGCCTGTCAGGCAGGCTAGAGAACCTTCAGAGGAGTTTGTAGGTTAAAACACTCTTGTCACACCCAGGGGTTTTTATCAACTGGAGCTCTAGGTTAACTCCTTCTCCGAAAGAGGTGGTGGGGGACAGCCCCCCGTAAAGTCAGAGGTGTAGGTGAGAGCACAAAGTAGTAAGGTAGACAGGCTCTGGTTATGGGGGTAGATGCTCGAGGATTTCCAGGGGGACTCCTGAGGCTCGATCCCGCCTTTGCGTATGTCGAGCCTCCTTCCTCATGACCTTTGCCATGGGCGGAGTGCCTCACTCTGGCCCCCAACAGTGAACCTCCTCTCTCAGGAACATTCTTGGCTCCTATCGAGACACCTCTGTGTGTGTAGCTACACATGCAACGTAGGGGCAAAGGGAGCCAGATTCTTTCCGTGGGGTGCTGATGCTTTGTGGCAAAGCACCTGCTTGAGAATCCATCAGCTTACGCTTCCCTCGCCTTGACAGAGGTCTCATTGCTGTAGCCCTTGGCAGTTTGGAAAGAAGAGGACCCTTACCTTTCATAAAGTGGGCCCTTGTCCTAGTTTGAAAGGAAAGGCAAGAGCTGAGCTGAGGCCAATAAGGCGCCAGTCAAGTCTGACATATTCCCGAAGCCTGCTCCTTCATGGAAAATAACGCTGTAATCTAGGAATGTCTCTGCAAGGCTGGCAAAGGGCAGTCAGGAGCCTGCACCCTGCCTCTGGAATTACCGACTTCTGAACAGATCTGGAGGTCTCCCTTAGGGGAAGCTAACCCATTCTTCCAAATAGAGGCTTCCAAACGCAGGCCGCTTGGCTGCCTCTTGCTCTCTGAAGGAGGCCTGCTTTTCCCGCCTCCTATGAACCCCACATCCCAGCCTCTGGGAAAAGCGGATCTTGAGGATCTTTTCTCAGGGGTTGTTTCCACGGAGCTGGGGCCGAGCCTGGAGCCCCAAACGCACAGGGGAAGAAAAACCACATGGACAAGTCTTTGCTCTCTAGGAGAGCTCTAGTGAACTTCACTCTGTCAGGAACGTTCTTGTTTCCTATGGAGACACCCCTGTCTGTGAAGCTGTGTACCGAACATGGAGACACAGAGTCTGATTCTCTCTGTGCAGCTTTGAAGCTGTCGTTCAAACAACAGCTTGAAAATCCATACAATGCTCTTCCTTACCCGTGACACAGTTCTCATTGCTATACCCCTTGGCAGTATTTAGAAATCCATACCCAAACCCTTCTCCTAGTAGGCCTGGGTCCTAGTTTGGAGAAGCACGCAATGGCGGAGCTGAGGCCAGTAAGGCACCAGTCAGGTCTCACACACTCTGGCAGCCTGATCGTCCAGGGAGACTAAGGCCTGTTGTGCCTTGCAGGAGGCTCGCTTGTGTTACCTCCTGTGAACTGCGTTTGCCAGCCTGGGGGAATAGCGGTCCCTGGAGATCTTTTCTCAGGGGCTCCTTCCCCTGAGCTGGGGCAGACCTCGGGGACCCAACTCACAGGGCAAGGCAAAACCATATGGACAGGTCTATGCTCTGTAGCAGACTTCTAGTGAACCTCATCTCTCAGGAACATTCTTGGCTCCTATAGAGACACTTCTGTGTGTGAAGCTGCGTACCTAACATAGGGGCACAGAGAGCCTGATTCTCTCAGTTCATTTTGACCCTGTCGTTCAGAAAACAGCTTGAGAATCCATAAAATGCTCTCCCTTACCGCTGAGAGAATTCTCACTGCTGTAGCCCTTGGCACTTTGTAGAAATCCGCACCCAAACGCTTCTCCAAATAGGCCTGGGTCCTAGTTCGGAGGAACAGGCAATGGTGGAACTGAGGCCAGTAAGGCAACAGTCAGGTTTCACACACTCTGGCAGCCTGCTCCTCCAGGGACAGTAAGGCCTCTTTTTCTCTGCAGGAGATTCGCTTGCCTTACTTCCTGTGAACAGCGTTTCCCAGCCTCAGCGAAGCGGTTCCTGGAGATCTTTTCTCAGGGACAGTTTCCCCGGAGGTGTGGCGGACCTCGGGGACCCAACTCACAGGGGAAGGAAAAACCACATGGACAGGTCTATGCTCTGTAGGAGAGGTTTAGTGAACCTAATCTCTCAGGAACATTCTTGGCTCCTATAGAGACAACTCTGTGTGTGAAGCTACACTCCCAACACTGGGGAACAGGGATCTTGGTTCTCTCCGTGGGGTGCTGATGCTTTGTAGTAAAGCACCTGCTTGAGAATCCATCCTCTTAGGCTTCCCTCGCTTTGACAGAGGTCTCATTGCTGTAGCCCTTGGCAGTTTCAAAGAAGAAGACCCTTACCCTTCATAAAGTAGGCCCTTGTCCTAGTTTGAATGGAAAGGCAATAGCTGAGCTGAGGCCAATAAGGAGCCAGTCCCCTCTGACACATTCCCGAAGCCTACTCCTTCATGGAATATAACTCTAGAATGTTGGAATGTCTTTGCAAGGCTGGCAAAGGGCAGTCAGGAACCAGCACCCTGCCTCTGGAATTACCGACTTCTGAGCAGATCTGGAGGTCTCCTTTAGGAGAAGCTAACCCATTCCTTCCAAATAGAGGCTTCAAAACACAGGCAGGTTGGCTGCCTTTCGTGCCCGAAGGAGGCTTGCTTTTCTCTCCTCCTATGAACCCCAGTTCCCAGCCTCTGGGAAAAGCGTATCTTGAAGATATTTTCTCAGGGGTTGTTTCCACGGAGCTGGGGCCGAGCCCGGGGCCCAAAGGCACAGGGGAAGGCAAGACCACATGGACAGGTCTATGCTCTGTAGCAGACCTCTAATGAACCTCATCTCTCAGGAGCATTCTTGGCTCCTACAGAGACACCTCTGTGTGTGAAGCTGCGTACCTAACATAGGGGCAGAGAGAGCCTGATTCTCTCTGTTCATTTTGACGCTGTCATTCAGAAAACAGCTTGAGAATCCATAAAATGCTCTCCCTTACCACTGAGAGAATTCTCACTGCTGTAGCCCTTGGCACTTTGTAGAAATCTGCACCCAAACGCTTTTCGAAGTAGGCCTGGGTGCTAGCTCGGATGAACAGGCAATGGTGGAGCTGAGGCCAGTAGGCAACAGTCAGGTTTCACACATTCTGGCAGCCTGCTCCTCCAGGGACTGTAAGGCCTCTTTTACTATGCAGGAGATTCGCTTGCCTTACTTCATGTGAACAGCATTTCCCAGCCTCGGCGAAGCGGTTCCTGGAGATCTTTTCTCAGGGACAGTTTCCCCGGAGGTGTGGCAGACCTCGACGACCCAACTCACAGGGGAAGGCAAAACCACATGGACAGGTCTATGCTCTGTAGGAGAGGTTTAGTGAACCTAATCTCTCAGGAACATTCTTGGCTCCTATAGAGACAACTCTGTGTGTGAAGCTACACTCCCAACATTGGTGCACAGGGAGCTTGATTCTCTCCGTGGGGTGCTGATGCTTTGTGGCAAAGCACCTGCTTGAGAATCCATCCTCTTAGGCTTCCCTCACCTTGACAGAGGTCTCATTGCTGTAGCCCTTGGCAGTTTGCAAAGAAGAAAACCCTTACCCTTCATAAAGTAGGGCCTTGTTCTAGTTTGAATGGAAAGGCAATAGCTGAGCTGAGGTCAATAAGGAGCCAGTCCCGTCTGACACATTCCCGAAGCCTGCTCCTTCATGGAAAATAACTCTAGAATCTAGGAATATCTTTGCAAAGCTAGCAAAGGGCAGTCAGGAGCCAGTACCCTGCCTCTGGAATTACCGACTTCTGAGCAGATCTGGAGGTCTCCTTTAGGAGAAGCTAACCCATTCCTTCCAAATAGAGGCTTCAAAACACAGGCAGGTGGGCTGCCTTTTCGTTCCCTATGGAGGCGTGCTTTTCTCTCCTCCTACGAACCCCGGTTCCCAGACACTGGGAAAAGTGGATCTTGAAGATATTTTCTCAGGGGTTATTTCCACGGAGCTGGGGCCGAGCCTGGAGACCCAAAGGCACAGGGGAAGGCAAGACCACATGGACAAGCCTTTGCTCTTTAGTATAGCTCTAATGAACCTCACTCTGTCAGGATCTTTCTTGATTCCTACGGAGACACACCTGTGTGTGAAGCTGCGGGCACAGAGAGCCTGATTACCCCTGTGCAGCGCTGAGTCTGGGCGGCTAAACAACAGCTTGGGAATGCAGCCTGGGGCGCTTCCCTTCCCTCGGACAGAGCTCTCCTTGCGGTAGGCCTTGGTAGTTTGCATACAATGGGGCCCTAAGCCCTCTGCAAGTTGGCCTGGCTCCTAGGTCCAAAGGGCAGGCCAGAGCGGAGCTGAGGCTGTCAGGCTCCAGACACATCTCCCATACTCCTACATCCTGCTCCTACCCGGGCGTGAACGCTAGAAGCTGGGAAGGTACCTGGACCGTGCAGGGGCGGGGCGAACGCGGGCAGCGTGGGGCGGGGGTCGGCTTCTGGCGGGGGTGGGGGCGGGCTTCCCAGTTGTGCTCTCAGAGGTGGACACTGAGGCTGCAAACGCGCCGGGAGTGCACCCGGGACTGGGTAAACCCGGGCTGCGCGGGTCGAGATTCTGATGGCTTTGGGTGGGGGTCGGTCCCAGTTGTGCTCCCGGGGGTCGCCACTGCGGCTGGGAACGCGCCGGGAGTGCGGCAGGGGCGGGGCTAACCCTGAGGGCGCGGGGCGGGGGTCGGCTCATGGGGGGGTTGGGGAGGGGTTCCCAGTTGCGCTCTCGGGGGTTGCAACTGCGGCTGGGAACGCCCATTTCGTCCGCTCCTGGGTCCCCAAGGATCGCCATCCCGTGGGTGCAGTGGAGCGCTGCGGACCACAGGTAAGGGAACTGGGACTGCGTGGAGCAGGGAACCAAGTATTCCGCCGTCTGGTGGCACATTCTCGGAGCTCCCCAACCTGGCGGTCGCAGAAAGGCCTTGCCTTTGGGGTCAAGGCCTTTACCGCTCCACCCCTCTGCTGAAAAATCTCCGAGTCTGCGCGGTTCTTCCAAGCAGCCTAGTGTCCGCTGGAAGTCCAAGGGACAGAACACTGAACTCTGGCCGGCTGGCCCAGCCCTGCTTCTGGCACTTTGTAAGCCAGCGGGCCCTTGAGCACCTGCTGGGATGGGAAAGGGAAGGGTCCACGGATTGCACCCTAGAAACTTAGTAGGGTGCATGGATTTCAAACCCTGGTGGCCGCCCAGGCAGCAAAGAAGGGGGGAGGGCACCTTGCTGCCCTTTCATGGCAGAATCTGTGGTTGTCCAGCTGCGTGGGCCTTTTCATGAGGACCCTGTGCAATAAAAGTTTGGTGTTTTGGAACTGAATAATTAGAACGTGTAAAAGCTTTAAATTATGTGGTGGTGTAATTAAAAAACAAAACAAAACAAAACCAAGCTCCAAGTGTTTTGCAAATGGAGGTTTAAATATTGAAGGACTGTATTCCTTGCACTGTGGCATTCTATCAAGAAGTGTGCAGGATTTTTTTTTTTTTTAAGAAAAGTGTTCAAAGTGAGGGAAACAGGAAACCCAGAGGTGCCCCTGTATTTTGGGGAAGGCCTTAGGAGGTCACTTGGAAATGCTGCTGGATGCGGGAGGGCGGCAGATGGGCTGTGCAGGCTTGTCCTTTGCATGGATGTTCCTGTGTGTGGAAACCCAGCTCAGAGCCATCTCCTGATGTGTAAGAATTTCGCAGACAAACCTTGAGCTAAGCAATGCATTTTTTCCTAAGAAAATGTTTGTCTTAAGCGATGTAAAGATCCTATGTATTTCCGCTAGACTCTGGCTTCAGGTCGGTTCCCCCAAAAGGCTCAGAAGCGATTTGAACAAAACAGCATGTTTTCCTCCTAGCTTGTTCTCCTTATCTATGTTAAGGAAATGATATATTTGCCTGCAATACTGCCTTTCTTCAAGATTCATGTCAATCAAGTTTTGGCCCGGGATGACTCACCTGCTGCCAATATTATCTCAATGCATGTCGTGGGGGAAGGGCCTGGTGCCATTCCCTGAAACAGTTCCTTTCTTTCCTTAGCTGACTGCTAGTGCCTGTAGAATATCTGGCTAAAGACCAGCAGGGGGTAGTCTTACTACCCCCCCCACCCCGCCTCAAGTCTAAGTCAGCAGCTTTCTCTATCTCTTTAATACTTTAATAACACTTGATGACACAAAAGCTCTGAGCGATCAAATCATATCAAATCTTCATTTCAGATTGAAGATGCATTCCATGGTATTGCCATCTTAAGTCTTTCCATCGTTATGGAATATCTGTCCATGTATTCAGGATAGTTTTCAGCCAGGGTGTATAATTTCCAGTGTGCCAGTCTTGTCATCCTCGTTACATCCATGGCAAAGTGTTTTATTCATGTTGATATTATTGAAAGGGAATTTTTAAAAATTCCTTTTCAGATTATTATCTGCTAATGTATACAGATAAAACTGTGTAATCATTCATTTTTATCAGTTTGGACAGCTTGATAGTTGTCTTTAATTTCTTTACTTTCTGACACTTTAAGATTATCCTGGGACACATATGTAATGCCTCACCCCTAAATTCAGACATGTGTTCAAAGAACTTCTGTCCTTTTATTTATTTATTTATTTATTTATTCTTTAACATTGAAATCGTTTTGACTATGCTGGGTGTTTGTTGCTAAATGGAAGTAGCTAGGACCTCTGGACTGCAGTCTCTCATCTCTTGCTGACCTCTTGTTGACCTCTGCAGATTCCTGGTAGGTGGGAGCTTGTTAGTTCCTTGTTCCTTATCAGAACCTCCTGTGGTAAGTGTTTTTCTCTTCTCTGTTGCCTGGTAAGGGTGGGTGGTCATGGGCATCCCAAAGTTGGCTAGAAGTCAATTATTTAGGCAGGCTTGTGCATAGATATGGGAGAAGGCAATGGCACCCCACTCCTGGAAAATCCCAAGGATGGAGGAGCCTGGTAGGCTGCAGTCCATGGGGTGGCTAAGAGTCGGACACCACTGAGCGACTTCATTTTCACTTTTCACTTTCATGCATAGGAGGAGGAAATGGCAACCCACTCCAGTGTTCTTGCCTAGAGAACCCCAGGGACTGCGGGGCCTGGTGGGCTGCCATCTATGGCGTGGCACAGGGTCGGCCTCAACTGAACCACTTAGCAGCTGCAGCAGCAGCAGCAGCAGTGCATAGATATCAAAGGGGATGAGAACAGTCAGGTAGGATCACATATGTCACCGTGAAACAATACTTCTCCTCTTAGCCAAAGCTAACAAAAGATTTCTGTTCTAGGTCAACCTAGAAGAGATCACTTAAGAGGTAAAGAAACTTAAACTCCATTAGCAAAGGCAGTTCAACATCTCAAGAAAACTTGTGCTAGGCACAAAACTCTTTTCTGGGGGCCTACTTTCCCTACAACCTCCTTATCCCATTCTGTACCCATTCCTTTGCTTCTCCCGTCCTGAAAATGCCACCTGTAAGACAGAACTACTTCGTTTTCCTTCTTAAAGTGTGATTGCATTCCATACATTCTTGTAATAACAAGTCATACATTTCCCTTCAGCAACCAAGAACTCACTCTTATATTGGCATTTGATAGATTGGTGAGCATACCTATCAGTGATAATAGCGCCCACCCCGCTTCCTGCAAGAACAGAACAAAACAAAACAAAACAAAAAAATTGCTTTCTTACATTTAATATGTTCGGATGGTGCCAGTCACTATTCATGCAGAGTCAAAAATCTCTTTTGTTTCTGTGTAAAAGGGAGGTCCTTTCAAGTCGTGAATGTTTAAGAAGTTTCATTTATTTGGAAGTGACCTAGCTATTCAATACACTGTCGTCACTTAGTTTAGCACCAGGATAGAAACTCAGGTAACCAAAACACCTGGAGGAACGATTGTAAGTTCAGTTCAGTTCAGTTGCTCAGTCGAGTCTGACTCTTTGGGACCCCGTGGCCTGCAGGACGCCAGGCTTCCGTGTCCATCACCAACTCCAGGGGCTTGCTCAAACTCATGTCCATCGACTCAGTGATGCCATCCAACCATCTTATCCTCTGTCATCCCCTTCTCCTCTGCCTTCAATCAAGACTATGAGAGGCAGATATTTTAGAGTATAATTATTGTTAAGAGTTTATCTAAAAGCTCATATCACATTTACATTTTTTACATTGGTTGTTGCTGTTTCCAGGTACTTTCTTGCTGACAAGCTTGTGACACATATAACAATAGAGCAATTTTTACCTCAAAAGAAACCTAGGCACTATGAACATGTTGTGCTTAATGTTGTTGACTCTTAGACATGTCTATAGTGGAGGAGCAAAACCAAAAATACTAGATATTTAATATTGACTAGTTCCCAGTTCACGGGACTCTGACATTCATTTAGGTCAATGTTTTCTTGTATTTCCAGCAGTTTGATTTGGAAGGGCTGCCTTGTCTTGAGACCATTGAAATCAGAACTCAGAACTTGAGCAATATTATCAAAAAACACAAGGCTCACACTGACACATACCTTAATCCAGACAGACAGACAAGACATCTTCCAGTTTTCCGCCTGAGATTTAAAATATTTCTTTGAGCCGTTTTCCTGGGGAGTGGGGGGGGGGGGGAGTGGGGGTGGCAGCGAGGCAGGCTTGGGTAACAAGCTAATTGTTGGTCATTGCATATGCAAAGAACCAGCTTTCCGGGTTCCAAGGAAAAAAGTTTCCTTGGTACCCAATTTTGTTTGGATCTATAGACACTCATGGCCCTCCTAGGTCAGGACATCTTTCCTTTCTGTAGTCCTCATTTTATCCCTAAATCATAGACAGCTTGGATTGTCTCTGTGGGGTGGATGTATTGTCCTCGTGTTTGACCTGGCGGCAGTAGCGAGGTCCGAGATCCTCTCCTGGAACCGGGCGTGGGGACGGGGCTCACCAGGAGCCCCTGGTGGAAGTGGGCAACGCCCCGGGAGCGCGCCAGGGGCGGGGCGATCCCGAGCGGCGCGGGTCGGGGTTCTGGTCGGGAGGGGGTGGGGGGCGGTAACAGTTGTGTTCTCGGGGGTCCCCACTGCAGCTGGAAACGCGCTGGGAGTGCGGCAGGGGCGGGGTGAACCCGGGTGGCGCGGGGCGGGGTTCGGCTCCTGGCGGGGGTGGGGGAGGGCTTCCCAGTTGTGCTCTCGGTGGTGGCCACTGCGGCTGGAAACGCGCCTGGAGCGCACCCAGGGCGGGGTAAACCTGGGCTGCGCGGGTCGAGATTTAGATGGCTGTGGGTGGGGGTTCGGTCCCAGTTGTGCTCTCGGGGGTCGCCACTGCGGCTAGGAACGCCCATTTCCTATGCTCCTGTGTCCCCAAGGATCCACATCTAGTGGGTGCAGTGGAGGGCTGCGGGCCACAGGTCAGGGAACTGGGACTGCTTGGAGCAGGGAACCAAGTATTCCGCCCTCTGTTGGCACATTCTCGGAGCTCCCCAACCTGGCGGTCGCAGAAAGGCCTCGCCCTTGGTGTCAAGGCCTTTACCGCTCCACCCCTTTGCTGAAAAATCTCAGTCTGCACGGTTTCCCCAAGCAGCCTAGTGTCCCCTGGAAGTCCAAGGGACAGAACACTGAACTCTGGCCGGCTGGCCCAGCCCTGCTTCTGGCACTTTGTAAGCCAGCGGGCCCTTGAGCACCTGCTGGGATGGGAAAGGGAAGGGTCCACGGATTGCACCCTAGAAACTTAGTAGGGTGCATGGATTTCAAACCCTGGTGGCCGCCCAGGCAGCAAAGAAGGGGGGAGGGCACCTTGCTGCCCTTTCATGGCAGAATCTGTGGCTGTCCTCATGCGTGGGCCTTTTCATGGGGACCTTGTGCAATAAAAGTTTGGTGTTTTGGTACTGAATAATTAGAAATTGTAAAAAGTTTAAATTATGTGGTGGTGTAATTAAAAAACAAAACAAAACAGAACCAAGCCCCAAGTGTTTGGCACAGGGAGGTTTAAGTATCGAAGGCCTGTTTTCCTTGCACTGTGGCATTCTATCAAGAAGTGTGCAGGATTTTTTTTTTTTTTAAGAAAAGTGTTCGAAGTGAGGGAAACAGGAAACCCAGAGGTGCCCCTGTATTTTGGGGAAGGCCTTAGGAGGTCACTTGGAAATGCTGCTGGCTGTGGGGGAGGGGGGCAGATGGGCTGTGCAGGCTTGTCCTTTGCATTCATGTTCTTGTGTGTAGAAACCCAGCTCGGAGCCATCTCCTGATGTGTAAGAATTTCGCAGACAAACCTTTAGCTAAGCAATGCATTTGTTCCTGAGGAAATGTTTGTCTTAAGCGATGTAAATATCCTATGTATATCTGCTGGACTCTGGCTTCAGGTCGGTTCCCCCAATAGGCTCAGAAGCGACTTGAACTAAACAGTATGTTTTCCTCGTACCTTGTTCTCCTAATCTATGTTAAGGAAATGATATATTTGCCTGGAATACTGCCTTTCTTCAAGATTCATGTCAATCAGTTTTTGGCCCAGGATGACTCACCTGCTGCCAATGTGACCTCAAGGCATGTCGTGGGGGAGGGGCCTGGTGCCATTCCCTGAGACAGTGCCTTTCTTTCCTTAGCTGACTGCTAGTGCCTGTAGAATATCTGGCTAGAGACCAGCAGGGCGTACACCCCGCCTCAAGTCTAAGTCAGCAGTTTTCTCTATCTCATTTATACTTTAATAACAATTGATGACACAAAAGCTCTGAGCGATCAAATCATATCAAATCTTCATTTCAGATTGAAGACGCATTCCATGGTATTGCCATCTTAAGTCTTTCCATTGTTATGGAATACCTGTCCATGTATTCAGGATAGTTTTCAGCCAGGGTGTATAAGTTCCAGTGTGCCAGTCTTGTCATCCTCGTTACATCCATGGCAAAGTGTTGTATTCATGTTGACATTATTGAAAAGGAATTTTTTAAAATTCCTTTTCAGATTATTATCTGGTAATATATACAGAAAAAACTGTGTAATCTTTCGTTTTTATCAGTTTGGACAGCTTGATAGTTGTCTTTAATTTCTTTCCTTTCTCATACTTTAAGATTTTCCGGGCACTGTACATGTACTGCCTCACCCCTAATCTCAGTCATGTGTTCAAAGAACTTCTGTCCTTTATTTGTTTACTTATTTTTTGCAACATTGAATTCGTTTTGACTATGCTGGGTCTCTGCTGCAAGATGGAAGTTGCTAGGACCTCTGGACTGCAGTCTTCCATCTCTTACTGACCTCTTGTTGACCTCTGCAGAATCCTGGTTGGCGGGAGCTTGTTAGTTCCTCGTTCCTTACCAGGACCTCCTGTGGTAAGTGTTTTTCTCTTCTCTGTTGCCTTGTAGGGGTGGATGGTCATTGGCATCCCAAAGCTAGCTAGAAGTCAATGATTTAGGCAGGCTTGTGCATAGATATGGGAGAAGGCAATGGCACCCCACTCCAGTACTCTTGCGTGGAAAATCCCATGGATGGAGGAGCCTGGTAGGCTGCAGTCCATGGGGTCGCTAAGAGTCGGACACCACTGAGCGACTTCACGTTCACTTTTCACTTTCATGCATGGGAGGAGGAAATGGCAACCCACTCCAGTGTTCTTGCCTAGAGAACCCCAGGGACTGCGGGGCCTCGTGGGCTGCTGTCTATGGGGTCCAACAGAGTCGGACACCACTGAAACGACTTAGCAGCAGCAGCGGCGGCAGCAGCAGCAGAAGCAGTGCATCGATATCAAAAGGGCTGCAAACAGTCAGGAAGGATCACATATGTCACCGTGAAACACTACTTCTCCACTTAGCCAAAGCTAACCAAAGATTTCTGTTCTAGGTCAACCTAGAAGAGATCACTTAAGAGGTAAAGAAACTTAAACTCCATTAGCAAAGGCAGTTCGACATCTCAAGAAAACTTGTGCTAGGCACAGAACTCTTTTCTGGGGGTCCACTTTCCCTACAACCTCCTTATCCCATTCTGTACCCATTCCTTTGCTTCTCCCATCCTGAAACGGCCACCTGTAAGACAGAACTACTTTGTTTTCCTTCCTCAAGTGCCATTGCATTCCACATACTTTCTTGCAATAACAAGTCATACATTTCCCTTCAGCAACCAAGAACTGACTTTTATATTGGCATTCGCTATAGCCCGCCCCCCTCCCCCCACCCCCAAGAACAGAACAAAACAAAACAAAACAATTGCTTTCTTACATTTAACATGTCAGGATGGTGCCAGACACTATTCATGGAGAGTCAAAAATCTCTTTTGTTTCTGTGTAAAAGGGAGGTCCTTTCAAGTCGTGAATGTTTCAGAACTTTCATTTATTTGGAAATGACCTAGCTATTCAATACACTGTCGTCACAAGGATAGAAACTCGGGTAACCAAAACACCTGGAGAAACGTTTGTTAGTTCAGTTCAGTTCAGTTGCTCAGTCGTGTCTGACTCTTTGGGACCCCGTGGCCTGAAGGACGCCAGGCTTCCATGTCCGTCACCAGCTCCAGGGGCTTGCTCAAACTCATGTCCATCGAGTCAGTGATGCCATCCAACCATCTTATCCTCTGTCATCCCCTTCTCCTCTGCCTTCAATCAAGACTATGAGAGGCAGATATTTTAGAGTATAATTATTGTAAAGAGTTTGTCTAAAAGCTCATATCACATTTACATTTTTTACTTTTGTTCTTGTCGTTTCCAGGTAGTTTCTTGCTGACAAGCTTGTGACAGATATAACAATAGAGCAATTTTTACGTCAAAAGAAACCTAGGCACTATGAACATGTTGTGCTTAATGTTGTTGACTCTTAGACATGTCTATAATGGAGGAGCAAAACCAAAAATACTAGATATTTAATATTGACTAGTTCCCAGTTCACGGGACTCTGACATTCATTTAGGTCAATGTTTTCTTGTATTTCCAGCAGTTTGATTTGGAAGGGCTGCCTTGTCTTGAGACCATTGAAATCAGAACTCAGAACTTGAGCAATATTATCAAAAAACACAGGGCTCACACTGACACATACCTTAATCCAAACAGACAGACAAGACATCTTCCAGGTTTCCGCCTGAGATTTAAAATATTTCTTTGAGCCAGTCTTCTGGGGAGTGGGGGAATGGGGGTGGCAGTAAGGCAGGCTTGGGTAACAAGCTAATTGTTGGTCATTGCATATGCAAAGAACCAGCTTTCCGGGTTCCAAGGAAAAAAGTTTCCTTGGTAACCAACTTTGTCTGGTTCTATAGAATATCATGGCCCTCCTAGGTCAGGTCATCTTGCCTTTCTGTAGTCCTTGTTTTTTCCCTAAATCATAGACAGCTTGGATTGTCTCTGTGGGGTGTATGTATTGTCCTCATGTTTGACCTGGCGGCAGCAGCGAGGTCCGAGAGCCTCTCCTGGAACCGGGCGTGGGGATGGGGCTCACCGAGCGCCACTGGTGAAGGTGGGCAGCGCCCCTGGAGCGCGGCAGGGGCGGGGCGAACCCGGGCGGCGCAGGGCGGGTGTCGGCTCCTGGCGGGGGTAGGGGAGGGCTTCCCAGTTGTGCTCTCGGAGATGGCCACTGCAGCTGGAAACGCGCCGGGAGCGCAGCCAGGGTGGGGTAAACCTGGGCTGCACAGGTCGAGATTCCGCTCACTGTGGGTGGGGGGTCGGTCCCTGTTGTGCTCCCAGGGGTCGCCAATATTGCTGGGAACCCACCGGGAGCCCGGCAGGGCCGGGGCGAAACCTGGCGGTGCGGGGCGGGGTGGGGTTCCGTTCGCAGTGGGGGTCGGCTCCTGGCGGGGGTGGGGGAGGGCTTTCCAGATGTGCTGTTTTGGGTCGCCATTGTGGCTGGGAATGCCCATTTCGTGAACTCCTGGATCCCCAAGGATCGGCATCCATTGGCCACAGCGGAGGGGTGCGGAACACAGGAAAGGGAACGGGGACTGTGTGGAGCAGGGAACCATGTATTCCGCCCTGTGTTGGCACAGTCTCAGAGCTCCCCAACCTGGCGGTCGCAGAAAGGCCTCGTCTTTGGGGTCAAGGCCTTTACCGCTCCACCCCTCTGCTGAAAAACCTCAGAGTCTGCGCGGTTTTCCCAAGCAGCCTAGTGTCCGCTGGAAGTCCAAGGGACATAACCCTGAATTCTGGCCGGCTGGCCCAGCCCTGCTTCTGGCACTTTGTAGGCCAGCGGGCCCTGGAGCACCTGCTAGGATGGGAAAGGGAAGGGTACGTGAATTGCACCCTGGTGGCCGCCGAGGCAGCAAAGAAGGGGGGAGGGCACCTTACTGCCCTTTAATGGCAGACAGAATCTGTGGCTGTCCTGCTGCGTGGGCCTTTTCATGGGGACCTTGTGCAATAAAAGTTTACCGGTGACCTTAGGGAACTTCCCAGTGTGCTTCTGACAGATGAGGGATGCTGTGGAGTTGGCGGGGCCTCTCAGGACTCCGCTGGGTTTGGCGCAATGGAAGAGGGCCTCATCTCCAGGGAAGGCAGGAACCTCAGGCTTCCTCTCCGTTTCAGACTCCGACCGCAGGGTCCCTGCAGAGTTGGGACAGGAGAGTCAGGAATCGTCTTGTCTGAGGAAGGGAACTCCGCTTGCCTGTCGAGGTGTTCAGGGGGTCTCAGGCCCCTTGTTGAGCTGTGTGTGGAACCTGCGGGTGTTTCCGGAAATGCACGACGGTGACAGTGCCCCTTCGTGTTGTGCCTTCACCCACTGGGTTGCCTTCGAAGAGGTGTCTGGGCCTCATCTAGGCCTGTGTCCGGGACTTAACGTTCCTCACAAGGGAAGACAGGGATCTCAGGGTGGCGTTCCAGACTCCCCCGAGGAGTCAGGCCTCGCCTCGAGGGCAAGCCAAGGATGCCGCTCTCCTCTCAAGTCGCGACGCAGATCTCTTGGAGCCCACTAAGTGGCCTCAAGGGAGTCAGGCCTTCTCTTCAGTTTGGAGAGAGGACTCGGGATTGTGCTCTGGGTCAGGCAGGAAAAGAAGGCCCTCACCTCGCGAGGATGGGGGCTTCTCAGGGGTTTCCTCGAGCTGCGGCGCCCGTGGGGTTTTTCTCACGAGGCAAGACGAGGATCTCAGGGAGCCTCTCGGGCGGTGCCAGGGAAGTCAGGTCTCTGTGCACGTGGCGAGGGGGAGCGCGTCATGGCTCTCCAGTCATGGGAGAGGACTAGGGCCTCCAGAGGCGTTGAAGAAGGACACTCGAGGTCTTTCTGTGGTTGCGGCGGGAAAGCCTCGTTTCCCTCGACTTCTGCCGGGGACCTGAGGGAACTTCCCATGGTGCCTCTGATAGGTGAGGGATGCTGTGGAGTTGGCGGGGCCTCTCGGGACTCCGCTGGGCTTGGCGCAATGGAAGAGGGCCTCATCTCGAGGGGAGACAGGAAACTTAGGCTTCCTCTCCTTTTCGGACTCCAACCACAGGGTCCCTGCAGAGTTGGGACAGGAGAGTCAGGCCTCGTCTTGTCTGAGGAAGGGAACTCCGCTTGCCTCTCGAATTGCTCAGGGTGTCTCACGCACCTCGTCGAGCTGTGTGTGGAAACCGCGGGTTTTTCCGGATGACGCACGGGGGTGTCAGTGCCCCTTCGAATGGTAACTTCACCCACAGGGTTGCCTTCGAAGAGGTGTCCGGGCATTGGGTTCTTATCCAGAGCGGACTGGGAAATCGGGGTCGTTCGGCATGTGGCACAACCCACGGGGCTCGTCTCGAATTTCCTCGGGAGGCCGGCCTCATCCTGAGGTGTGCCGGGAAAGCCGGGAACCCCTTCCAGAATACGCAGGGGAATCGACTCTCCTGTCGTGATGAGGAGGGGAGAAGGGGCTCAGATGAAGGGGTGCCAGGACCCTCGGTGTTCCCCTCGAGGGAACCCGGCGTGTCTGGGAAATTTTGGATGTCGCATGAAGGGTGTCAGGTACCGTTTCGCAACTCAGGACGGAACGTGAGACTTCCCTTGAGACGCCGTAGCGGGCAAGGGCCCCATCTTGCGAAGACGTTGGGACCACGTGGTTTTTCTCGAGTTGCGGCGGGATTCTCGAGTTACGACGGGGATTTCAGGCTTCCTCTTGGGTTGGCCCTGGGAAGCCCCATCTTCCATTCGAGTTGCTAGGGAAAGCTGGGGGTTGCGCTCGAGTCACTGCAGGGCCCAAGAGACCTCATCTAGGCGTGTGTCCAGGACCTAGTAGTACTCTCAAGGGAAGACAGGGATCCCGGGTTTGCACTCCAGAGTCCCCTGAGGAGTCAGGCCTCGCCTCGAGGGGAAGCAAAGGACTCCGCTCTTCTCTTGAGCCACGACGCGGATCTCTTGGAGCCCTCTGAGTGGCCTCAAGGGAGTCAAGCCTAATCTTCAGTTTGGAGAGAGGACTCGGGATTGCTCTCCAGGAAAGGCAGGAAAAGAAGGCCCTCACCTCGCGAGGACGGGGGCTTCTCAGGGGTTTCCTCGAGCTGCGGCGTCCGTGGGGCTTTTCTCACGAGGCACGACGAGGTTCTCAGGGAGCCTCTCGTGCGGCGCCAGGGAAGTCAGGTCTCCATGAGCGTGGCGAGGGGGAGCGCGTCATTGTTCTCGAGTCCTGGGAGGGGACTAGGGCATCAAGGCGTGTAGAAGAAGGTCTCTCGAGGTCTTTCTTGGCTTGCAGCGGGAAACCCTCGTTTCCCTCGACTTCTCCCGGTGACCTGAGGGAACTTCCCAGGGTTCCTCTTAGAGGTGAGGGATGCTGTGGAGTTGGTGGGCCATCTCGGGACTCCTCTGGGTTTGGCGCAATCGAAGAGGGCCTCATCTTGAGGGGAGACAGGACCTCAGGCTTCCTCTCCGTTTCGTACTCCGACAGCAGTGTCCCTGCAGCGTTGGGGCAGGAGAGTCAGGCCTCGTCTTGTCTGAGGAAGGGAACTCCGCTTGCCTCTCGAGTTGCTCAGGGAGTCTCAGTCCCCTCGTGGAGCTCTGTGTGGAAACCGCGGGTGTTTCCGGACAATGCACGGGAGTGTCAGTGCCCCTTCGTGTTGTTCCTTCACTCACAGGGTGGCCTTCGAAGAGGTGTCCGGGCATCGGGTTCTCCTCAACTGCGGACCGGGAAATCAGGGTCGTTCAACATGGGGCACCAGCCACGGGGCTTGTCTCGAATTTCCTCGCGAGGCCGGCCTCATCCTGAGGGGCGCCGTGCAGGCCGGGAACCCCTTCCAGACCACGCAGGGGAATCAACTCTCCTGTCGCGAACAGGAGAGGAGTAGGAGCTCAGAGGAAGTGGTGCCGGGATTCTCGGTGTTCCCCTCAACGGAACCCGGCATGTCGGGGAACTTTTGGATGTCACATGAAGGGTGTCAGGTACCGTGTCTCACTTCACGACGGAACATGGGACTTCCCTTGAGACGCCGTACCGGGCAAGCGCCTCATCTTGCGAAGACGTTGAAACCACGTGGTTTTTCTCGAGTTGCGGCAGGATTCTCGAGTTTCGACGAGGATTTCAGGCTTCCTCTTGGGTTGGCCTTGGGAAGCCCCATCTCCCATTCAAGTAGTGAGGGAAATCTGGGGGTAGCGCTCGAGTCACTGCAGGGCCGAAGAGACCTCATCAAGGCGTGGGTCCTGGAACTAATATTCCTCTCCAGGGAAGGCAGGAATCTCGGGGTTGCATTTCAGGCTCCCTCGGGGAGTCAGGCCTCGTCTCGAGGGGAAGCCAAGGACTCCGCTCTCCTCTCGAGTGGCGACGCGGATCTCTTGGAGCCCACTGAGTGGCCTCAAGGGAGTCCAGCCTCCTCTTCAGTTTGGAGAGAGGACCCGGGATTGCTCTCCAGGCCATGCAGGAATAGAAGGCCCTCAGCTCGCCAGAACGGGGGCGTCTCAGGGGTTTCCTCGAGCTGCGGCGCCCGTGGGGGTTTTCTCCCGAGGCACGACGAGGATCTCAGGGAGCCTCTCGTGCGGCGCCAGGGAAGTCAGGTCTCCATGCGCGTGGCGAGGGGGAGCGCGTCATGGCTCTCGAGTCAAGGGAGGGGACTAAGGCCTCGAGACGCATTGAAGAAGGACTCTCGAGGTCTTTCTCGGGTGGCGGCGGGAAACCCTCGTTTCCCTCGCCTTCTGCCGGGGATCTTAGGGAACTTCCCAGGGTGCCTCTGAGAGGCGAGGGATCCTGTGAAGTTGGCGGGGCCTCTCGGGACTCCGCTGGGTCTGGCGCAACGGAAGAGGGCCTCACCTCGAGGGGAGGCAGGAACCTCAGGCTTCCTCTCCGTTTCGGCTCCGACCACAGGGTCCCTGCAGAGTTGGGACAGGAGAGTCAGGCCTCGTCTTGTCTGAGGAAGGGAACCCCGCTTGCCTCTCGAGTTGTCAGGGGTTTTCAGGCCCCTGGTCGAGCTGTGTGTGGAACCCGCGGGTCTTTCCGGATGATGCACGGGGGTGTCAGTGCCCCTTCGTGTTGTGCCTTCACCCACAGGGTTGCCTTCAAAGAGGGGTCCAGGCCTCGGGCCCTTCTCAAAAGCGGACCGGGGAATCGGGGGCATTTGGCATGTGGCACCACCCACGTGGCTCGTCTCGAATTTCCCTGTGAGACCGGCCTCATCCTGAGGTGCACCGGGAAGGCCGGGAACCCCTTCTGAACCACGCAGGGGAATCGACTATCCTGTCGTGATCAGGAGGGGAGAACGGGCTCAGATGAAGCTGTGCCGGGACCTCGGTGTTCCCTCGAGGGTACCCGGCGTGTCGGGGAGCTTTTGGTGGTCGCACGAAGGGTGTCAGGTACTGTTTCGCACTTCAGGGCGAAACATGGGACTTCCCCTGAGACGCTGTAGTGGGCAAGGGCCTCATCTTGCGAAGACGTTGGAACCACGTGCTTTTTCTCGAGTTGCGCCGGGATTCTCGAGTGACGATGGGGATTACAGGCTTCCTCCTCTGTTGGCCCTGGGAAGCCCAGTCTTCCATTCGATTGGCGAGGGAAAGCTGGGGGTTTCGCTCGAGTCACTGCAGGGCCAAAGAGACCTCATCTAGGCTTGTGTCCAGGACCTAATGTTCTTCTCCAGGGAAGGCAGGGATCTCGGGGTTGCATTCCATGATCCCCCTGGGTGTCAGGCCTCGTCTCGAGGGGAAGCAAAGGACTCTGCTGTCCTCCCGAGTCGCGATGCGGATATCTTGGAGCCCCCTAGTGGCGTCAGTGGAGTCAAGCCTCCTCTTCATTTTGGAGAGAGGGCTCGGGATTGTTCTCCAGGCCATGCAGGAAAAGAAGTCCCTTCACATCGCAAGGACGGGGGCGTCTCAGGGGTTTCCTCGAGCTGCGGCGCCCGTGGGGGTTTTCTCGCGAGCTACGGCGAGGATCTCAGGGAGCCTCTCGTGCGGCGCCAGGGAAGTCAGGTCTCCCTGCGCGTAGCGAGGAGGAGCGCGTTGTGGCTCTCGAGTAATGGGAGGGGACTAGGGCCTCAAGACGCGTTGAAGAGGGACTCTCGAGGTCTTTCTCGGGTTGTGGCGGGAAAAAGTCGTTTCCCTCGACTTCTGCCGGGGACCTTAGGGAACTTCCCAGGGTGTCTCTGAGAGTTGAGGGATACTGTGGAGTTGGCGGTGCCTCTCGGGACTCCGCTGGGTTTGTCGCAATGGAAGAGGGGCTCATCTCGAGGGGAGGCAGGAACCTCAGACTTCCTCTCTGTTTCGGACTCCGACATCAGGGTCCCTGCAGAGTTGGGACAGGAGAGACAGGCTACGTCTTTTCTGAGTAATGGAACTCCGCTTGCCTCTCGAGTTGTTCATGGGGTTTCAGGCCCCTTGTCAAACTGTGTGTGGAATCTGCAGGTTTTTCCAGACGATGCACGGGGGTGTCAGTGACCCTTCGTTTTGTGTCTTCATCCACAGGGTTGCCTTCGAAGAGGTGTCCGGGCATCGGGTTCTTATGAAGAGCGGACCGGGATATCGGGGTCGTTCAGCATTTGGCACCACCCACGTGGGTTGTCTCGAATTTCCTCATGAAACCGGCCTCATCCTGAAATGTGCCGCGAAGTTCATGAAACTCTTCCAGACAAAGCAGAGGAATCGACCCTCCTGTGGCGATCAGGAGGGGACAAGTGGCTCAGATGAAGTGCTGCTGGGAACCTCCGTGTTTCCCTCAAGTGAGACAGGTTTTTCGGGTAACTTTTGGGGTCGCATAAAGTGTTCCAAGTACCGTTTCGCTCTTCAAAATGGAACGTTGGACTTCTCTTGGGGTGCTCCAGCGGGCATGGGCCTCATCTTGGAATGACTGCGGAACCACTTGGTTTTTCTCGAGTTGCGGTGGGATATTTGAGTTACCACAGGGAATTCATGCTTCCTCTTGTGTTGGCCCACAAAAGTCTTATCTTCCATTCGAGATTCGAGGAAGAGCTGGAGGTGCGCTCTAGTCACTGAAGGCAAAAGAGACCCCACCAAGGCTTGTGTGCAGGACCTAATGTTCATGTCAAGGCTCGACAGAAATCTCGGGGTTGCATTCCAGACTCACCCTGGAGTCAGCCCTCATCTCGAGGGGAAGCAAAGGACTCTGCTCTCCTCTCGAGTCGGACGGGTATGTCTTGGAGCCCACTGAGTGGCTTAAAGGGAGTCAAACCTCCTTTGGTGTTTGGAGGGAGGACACGGGATTGCTCTCCAGGGAAGGCATGAAATGAAGGCCCTCATCTCCCAACGACTGGGGCGTCTCGTAGGTTTTCTCGAGCTGTGGCGCTAGTGTGGGGTTTCTCACGAAGTAAGACTGGGAGCTCAGTGAGCCTCTCACGTGGTGCCAGGGCAGTCAGGTCTCTATGCACGTGGTGAGAGGGAGCCCGTCATTGTTCTCGAGTCATGGTAGGGGAATTGGGCCTGAAAACGTGTTAAAGAAGGACTCTCGAGGTCTTTCTTGGGTTGCAGCAGGAAACCCTGGGTTCCATCGACTTGTGCCAGTGACTTCAGGAAGCTTCTCAGCGTGCCTCTGAGAAGTCAGGGTCACTGTGGAGTTGGTAGGGGCCTCTCGGAACTCCACTGGGTTTGGTGCAATGGAAGAGGGCCTCATGACAAGTTGAGGCAGGAACCTCAGGGTTCCTCTCCTGGCTTCGAATGCGCCGGATCTGACTCGGATCGCAGAGTCCCTGCAGAGTTGGGACAGGAGAGTCAGGCCTCGTCTTGTGTGGAGGAATGGAACTCCGCTTGACTCTCGCGTTGTTCATGGGGTGACAGGCCACTTGTCGATTTGTATGTGGAACTTGTGGGTTTTTCTGGACGATGCACCGGGGTGTCACTGCACCTTCGTGTTGTGCATTGATCCACAGGATTGCCTTCGAGTTGGGTTCTGCCATCGGGTTCTTATCAAGAGCGGACCAGGGAATTGGGGTCTTTTGGCATGCCGCACCACCCACGAGGCTATGTCTCGAATTTCCTCGTGAGACTGGCCTCATCTTGATGTGCGCCAGGAAGGTCGGGAATGCCTTCCAGACAAAGCAGGGGAATCGAACCTCCTGTCGCGATCAAGAGGGGAGAAGAGTCTCAGATGAAGTGGTGCCGGGAACCTCGGTGATCTCCTCAAGTGAGACTGGTATGTCGGGGAACTTTTGGGGTCGCATCAAGGGTTCCAAGTAACTTTTCGCTCTTCAATACGGAACGTGGGACTTCTCTTGAGACGCTGTAGCGGGCAAGGGCCTCATCTTTCGATGACGGGGGAACCACGTGGTTTTTCTTGAGTTGCGGCGGGATTCTCGAGTTACGACGGGGAATTCAGGCTTCCTGTTCAACTGGCCCAGGGAAGTCCAGTTTTCATTCGAATTGCGAGTTAGAACTGGGGATTGCTCTCGAGACACTGCAGGGCCAAATAGACCTCATCTAGGCTTGTGTCCAGGACCTAATGTTCCTCTGCTGGGGCGACAGCGATCTCGGCATTGCATTCTCGACTCACCCGGGGAATCAGGCCTCGTCTCGAGGGGAAGCCAAGGACACCGCTCTCCTGTCAAGTCGCGACGGGTATATCTTGGAGCTCACTCTGTGGCCTAAAATGAGGCAAGCTTCCTGTGGAGTTTGGAGAGAGGACTCAGGATTGCTCTCCAGGCCATACAGCAAAAGAAGGCCCTCATCTCGTGAGGACTGGGGCGTCTCGTGGGTATTCTCGAGCTGCGGCTCCAGTGTGGTGTTGCTCACGAGGTATAATGGGGAGCTCAGGGAGCCTCTCCTGTGGCGCCAGGGAAGTCAGGTTTCTATGCGCGTGGCTAGGGGGAGTGCGTCATTGCTCTCGAGTCATGGTAGGGGAATCGCACCTCAAGACGCGTTGAAGAAGGACTCTCGAGGTCTTTTACAGGTTGGGGCAGGAAACCCTTGGTTCCCTCGACTTGTGCCGGTGATCTCAGGAAGGTCTAAGGGTGCCTCTGAGAAGTCAGGGATACTGTGCAGTTGGGAGGGGCCTCTCGGGACTCCACTGGGTTCGGTGCAATGGAAGAGGGCCTCATCTCGAGTGGAGGCAGGAAACTCATGTTTCCTCTCCTGACTTCCCCTGGGCCAGATCTGACTCGGATCGCAGTTTCGCTGCAGAGTTCGAACAGGAGAGTCAGGCCTCGTCTTGTGTGGAGGAATGGAACTCTGCTTGCCTCTCCAGTTGTTCACGGGGTGACAGGTCACTTCTCGAGCTGTGTGTGGTACCTGCGGGTTTCTCCGGACGATACCCAGGGGTGTCAGTGCCCCTAAGTGTTGTGCCTTCATCAAAAGGGTTATCTTCAAAGAGGTGTCCGGGCATCAGGATCTTATCAAGAGCGGACCAGGAAATCGGGGTCTTTCGGCATGTGTCACCATCCACGTGGCTATGTCTCGAATATCCTCGTGAGACCGGCCTCATCCTGAGATGCACCGGGAAAGGCGGGAACCCCTTCAAGACAAAACAGGGGAATCGACCCTCCTGTCGCGATCAGGAGGGGAGAAGGGGCCCAGATGTAGTGGTGCCGGGAACCTCGGTGTTCTCCTCGAGTCAGACCAGTGTGTCGAGGAACTTTTGAGGTTGCATCAAGGGTGCCGATACCGTTTCGCACTTCAAGACGGAATGTGGGACTTCTCTTGAGACGCTGTAGGGGGCAAGGGCCTCATCTTGGGATGCCGGGGGAACCACGTAGCGTTTCTCGAGTTGTGGCGGGATTCTCGAGTTTCGACGGGGAATACAGTCTTCCTCATGTGTTGGCCCAGGGAAGTCCTATCTTCCATTCGAGTTTCAAGGGAGAGCTGGGGATTGCCCTCGAGTCACTGCAGGGCAAAATAGACATCATCTAGGCTTGTGTCCAGGACTTAATGTTCATCCCTAGGGGCGACAGGGATCTCGGGCTTGCATACCAGACTCACCCGGGGAATCAGGCCTCGTCTCGAGGGGAAGCAAAGAACTCCGCTGTCCTTTTGAGTCGCGATGGGTATCTCTTGGAGCCCACTGTGTGCCCTAAAGGGAGTCAAGCCTTTTGTGGTGTTTGGATAGAGGACTCGGGATTCCTGTCCAGGCCATGCAGGAAAAGAAGGCCCTCATCTCGCGATGATGGCGGCGTCTCGTGGGTTTTCTGGACTGCCGCGCTAGTGCCGGGTTTCTGACGAGGTACGAGAGGGAGCTCAGGGAGCCTCTCGTGTGGCGCCAGGGAAGTCAGGTCCCCATGAGATGGCTAGGGGGAGCTCGTCATTGCTCTCGAGTCATGGTAGGGTAATCGGGCCTCAAGACGGGTTGAAGAAGGACTCTCGAGGTCTTTCTCGGGTCACTGCATAAAACCCAGGGTTCCCTTGACTTGTGCCTGCGACCTCAGGGAGCTTCTCAGAGTGCCTCTGAGAAGTCAGGGATACTGTGCAGTTTGGAGGGGCCTCTCGAGACTCCTCTGCATTTGGTGGAATGTAAGAGGGACTCATCTCGAGTTGAAGCAGGAACCTCAGTGTTCCTCTCCATTTCTGACTCAGATCGCAAGGTCCCTGCATGTTGGTACAGGAGAGTCAGGCCTCGTCTTTTCTGGAGGATGGGACTCCTCTTGCCTCTCGAGTTGTTCTCGAGGTGACAGGCCACTTGTCGAGCTGTGTGTGTAACCTGCCCGTTTTTCCGGATGATGCACAGGTGTGTTAGTGCCCCTTCGTGTTGTACCTTCATACTCAAGGCTGCCTTCCAAGAGGTGTCCGAGCATCGGATTCTTATCAAGAGCGGACCGGGAAATTGGAGTCTTTCAGCAAGTGGCACCACCCACAAAGCTACGTATCGAATTTCCCCATGAGACCGGCCTCATCCTGAGTTGTGCAGGGAAGGTCGGGCCCCCTTGCAGACAAAGCAGGGGAATCGACCCACCGGTCACGATCAGGAGGGGAGAAGGGGCTTAAATGAAGTGGTGCCGGGAACCTCGGTGTTCCCCTTGAGTGAGACCGGCGTGTTGGGGGACTTTTGGGGTCGCATCAAGGGTGCCAAGTACCGTTTCGCATTTCAAGACGGAACCTGGGACATCTTTTGAAACGCTGTAGCGGGCAAGGGCCTCATCTTGCGATGACGGGAGAACCACGTGGTTTTGCTCGAGTTGTGGCGGGATTCTCGAGTTATGACCGGGAATTTAGGCTTCCTCTTGTTGGCCGTGAAATCCAATCTTCCATTCGGGTTGCGAGGGGGAGCTGGGGATTGCGCTAGAGTCACTGCAGGGCAAAAGAGACCTAATCTAGGCTTGTGTCCAGGATCTAACGTTGCTCTCCAGGGGCGACAGGGATCTCGGGTTTGCATTCCAGACTCATCCGGGGAGTCAGTTCTCACCTCGAGGGTAAGCAAAGAATTCCGCTCTCGTCTCGAGTCTCGATGGGTATCTCTTGGAGCCCAATGTGTGTACTAAAGTGAGTCAAGCCTCCTGTGGAGTTTGGAGAGAGGACTCGGGATTGTTTTCCTGGCCATGCAGGAAAAAAGGCCCTCATCTCGCGATGACGGGGGCGTCTCCTGGGTTTTCTCCAGCTGCGGCGCCAGTATCAGTTTTCTCACGAGGTACGACGGGGAGCTCAGAGAGCCTCTCGTGTGGTGCTAGGGACGTCAGGTCTCCGTGCGTGTGGTGAAGGGGAGTGCGTGATTGCTCTCGAGTCATAGTAGGCGAATCGGGCCTCAAGACGCATTGAAGAAGGACTCTCGAGGTCTTTCTCGGGTTGCGGCAGGGAACCCTGGGTTCCCTCGACTTGTGTCGGTGACCTCAGGCAACTTCTCAGGGTGCCTCTGAGAAGTCAGGGACACTGTGGATTTGGGAGGGGCCTTTCATTACTCAACTGGGTTTGGTGCAATCGAAGAGGGCCTCATCTCGAATGGAGGCAGGAACCTCAGGGGTCCTCTCCATTTCTGACTCGGGTCGCAGAGTACCTGCCGAGTACGGACAAGAGAGTCACGCCTCGTCTTCCGTGGAGGAATGGATCTCCGCTTGCCTTTCGAGTTGTTCACGGAGTGACAGGCCACTTGTTGAGCTGTGTGTGGAACCTGCGGGTTTTTCCGGACGATGCACAGGGGTGTCAGTGCCCCTTCGTGTTGTGCCTTCATCCACAGGGTTGCCTTCAAAGAGGTGTCCGGGCATCGGGTTCTTTTCAAGAGCGTACCAGAAAATTGGGGTCTTTCAGCATGTGGTACCACCCACGAGGCTACGTCTCGAATTTCCTCGGGAGACCGGCCTCATCCTGAGGTTCGCCGGGAAGGTAGGGAACCCTTTCCGACAAAGCAGGGGAATCGACACACCGGTCGCGATCAGAAGGGGAGAAGGGGCTCAGATGAAGTGGTGCCGGGAACCTCGGTGGTCCCCTCGAGTGAGACCGGTATGTCATGGCACTTTTGAGGTCGTATCAAGGCTGCCAAGTACAGTTTCGCACTTCAAGACGGAACGTGGGAATTCTCTGGAGATGCTCTAGCGGGCAAGGGCCTCATATTGCGATGACGAGGGAAACACGTGGTTTTTCTCGAGTTGCGGCGGGATTCTCGAGTTACGACGGGGAATTCAGGCTTCCTCTTGTGTTGGCCCAGGAAGTCCAATCTTCCATTCAACTTGTCAGAGAGAGCTGGGGGTTGCTCTCGAGTCACTTCAGGGCAAAGAGTCCTCATCTAGGCTTGGGTCCAGGACGTAGTGTTCCTCTCCAGGGGCAACAGGGATATCGGGGTCGCATTCCAGTCTCACCCGGTGGGTCACGCCTCGTCTCGAGTGGAAGCAAAGGACTCCACTATCCTCTTGAGTCGCGACGTGTAACTCTTGGAGCCCAATGAGTGGCCTAAAGGGAGTCAAGCGTCCTGTGTAGCTTGGACAGAAGGTTCACGCTTGATCTGCATACCATTCAGTTAAAGATGACCCTCCTCTCGTGATGACGGGAGCGTCTCATGGGTTTTCTCGAGCTGCGGCGCCAGTGTGGGGTTTCTCACGAGATATGATGGGGAGCTCAGGGAGCCTCTCGTGCGGCGCCAGAGAAGTCAGGCCTCCATGCGTGTGGCCAGGCAGATCGCGTCATTGCTCTGGAGTCATGGGAGGGACTAGGGCCTCAAGACGCATTTAAGAAGGACTCTCGAGGTCTTTCTTGGGTTGGGGCGGGAAACACTCGTTTCCCTCGACCTCTACCGGGGACCTTAGGGAACTTCCCAGGTGCCTCTGAGAGGTGAGGGATACTGAGGAGTTAGAGGGGCCTCTCGGGACTCCACTAGGTTTGACGAAATGAAAGAGGGCCTCATCTCGATTGGAGGCAGGAACCTCAGGCTTCCTCTCCATTTCTGACTCCAACCGCAGGGTCCCTGCAGGGTTGGGACAGGAGAGTCAGGCCTCGTCTTGTCTGAGTAATGGAACTCTGCTTGCCTCTCGAGTCGTTCAGTGGGTCTCAGGCCCCTTGTCGAGCTGTGTGTGGAACCTGCGGGTGTTTCCAGAAGATGCATGGGGGTGTCATTGCCCCTTCATTTGGTGCCTTCCCCCACAGGTTTGCCTTCAAAGAGGTGTCCAGCATCAGGTTCATTTCAAGAGCGGACCGGGAAATCGGGGTCATTCGGCATGTGGCACCACCCACGTGGCTCATCTCGAATTTCCTCGTGAGACCAGCATCATCCTGAGGTGCGCCGGGAAGGCCGGGAACACTTTCCACACAAAGAAGGGGAATCGACTCTCCTGTCGCGATCAGGAGGGGAGATGGGGCTCAGATGAAGTGGGGCCGGGACTCTAGGTGTTCCACTCGAGGGAACCCGGCGTTTCAGGGAACTTTAGGGGTCGCATCAAGGGAGCCAAGTACCATTTCCCACTTCAGGACTGAACATGGGACTTCCCTGGAGACGCTGTAGCGGGCAAGGGCCTCATCCTGTGAAGACGTTGGAACCACGTCGTTTTTCTCGAGTTGCGTCTGGATTCTCGAAAACGACGGGGATTTCAGGCTTCCTCTTGGGTTGGCCCTGGGAAGCCCAATCTTCCCCTGGAGTTGCGAGGGAAAGCTGGGGGTTCTTCTCGAGTCACTACAGGGCCAAAGAGACCTCATCGAGGCGTGTGTCTAGGACCTAATATTCCTCTCAAGGGAAGACAGAGATCTCGGGTTTCCATTCCAGACTCCCCCGGGGAGTCAGGCCTCTCCTCGAGGGGAAGCAGAGGACTCCACTTTCCTCTCAAGTCGCGACACGGATCTCTTGGAGCCCACTGAGTTGACTCAAGGGTGTCGAGCCTCCTCTTCAGTTTGGAGAGAGGACTCGGGATTGCTCTCCAGGTCAGGCAGGAAAAGAAGGGCCTCATCTCGCGATGACGGGGGCATCTCATGGGTTTCCTCAGGCTGCGGCGCCCGTGGGGGTTTTCTCACGAGGCACGACGAGGACCTCAGGGAGCCTCTCGTGCGGCGCCAGGGAACTCATGTCTCCATGCGCATGGCGAGGGGGAGCTGGTCATCACTCTCGAGTAATGGGAAGTGACTAGGGCCTCAAGACGTGTTGAAGAAGGACTCTCGAGGCCTTTCTCGGGTGGCGGCGGGAAACCCTCGTTTCCCTCGACTTCTGCAGGGGACTATAGGGAACTTACCAGGGTGCCTCTGAGAGGTGAGGAATGCTGTGGAGTTGGGAGGGCCTCTCGGGACTCTGCTGGGTTCGGTGCAATGGAAGAGGGCCTCATCTCGAGGGGAGGCAGGAACCTCAGGCTTCCTCTCCAATTCTGACTCCGACTGCACGGTCCCTGCAGTGTTGGGACAGGAGAGTCATGCCTCGTCTTGTCTGAGGAATGGAATTCTGGTTGCCTCTCGAGTTGTTCCGGGAGTCTCAGGCCCCTTGTCGAGCTGTGTGTAGACCCTGCAGGTTTTTCCGGATGATGCACGGGGGTGTCAGTGCCCCTTCGTGTTGTGCCTTCACTCACAGGGTTGCCTTCGAAGAGGTGTCCGGGCATCAGGTTCTTATCAAGAGTGGACCGGAAAATCAGTGCCGTTCGGCACGTGGCACCTCACACATGGCTGGTCTCGAATTTCCTCCTGAGACCGGCCTCATCCTGAGGTGCACCAGGAAGGCCGGGAACCCCTTCCAGAGAAAGCAGGTGAATCGACTCTCCTGTCGCGATCAGGAGGGGAGAAGGGGCTCAGATGAAGTGGTGCCGGGACCCTTGTTGTTCCCCTCGAGGGAACCCAGCTTGTCGGGAACTTTTGCGGTCGCTTCAAGGGTGTCAAGTACCGTTTCGCACTTAAGGACAGAACATGGGACTTCCCTGGAGACGCCGGGAATTTCGGTGTTCCCCTGAAGTGAGACCGGTATGTTGGGGAACTTTGGGGTCGCATCAAGGGTGCCAAGTAGCATTTCGAACTTTAAGATGGAACGTGGGACTTCTCTTGAGACTCTAGCTGGCAAGGGCCTCATATTACGATGAAGGGGGAACCACATGGTTTTTAAGACTTGAGGCTGAATTCTCGAATTACGATGGGATATTCAGACTTCCTCATGTGTTGACCGTGGGAAGCCCAATCTTCCATTCAAATTGTGAGGGAGAGATGGAGGTTGCTCTCGATCACTGTAGGGCAAAATAGACCTCATCTAGGCTTGTGTCTAGGACATAATGTTCCACTCCAGGGGTGACAGGGATCTCGGGGTTGCATTCCAAACTCACCCGGGGAGTCAGGCCTCGTCTCGAGGGAAGCAAAGGACTCCGCTCTCCTCTCGAGTCGCACCGGGTATTTCTTGGACCCAACTGAGTGGCCTAAAGGGAGTCAATCCTCCTGTGAAGTTTGGAGAGAGGACCAGGGATTGCTCTCCAGGTCAGGCAGGAAAAGAAGGCCCCCATCCCTCCTTGACGGGGGCATCTTGTGGTTTTTCTCGAACTGCGGCACCACTGTGGGTTTTCTCACGAGGTATGATGGGGTATTCAGGGAGCCTCTTGTGTGGTACTAGGGAAGTCAGTTTTCCTGCTTGTGGCGAGGGGAGCATGTCCTTGCTCTGGAGTCATGGTAGGGGAATCGGGCATCAAGAGACGTTGAAAAAGGACTCTCCAAGTCTTTCTCGGGTTACTTCAGGAAACTCTGGGTTCCCTCGACTTGTGCCAGTGACCTCAGGTAGCTTCTCAGGGAGCCTCTGAGAATTCAGGGATACTGTGGTGTTGGGAGGGGCCTCTCGGGACACCACTGAGTTTGGTTCAATGGAAGAGGGCCTCTTCTCTAGTTGAGGTAGGAACCTCAGGGTTCCTCTCCATTTCTGACTCCGATCGCAGGGTCCCTGAAGAGTTGGGCCAGGAGGGTAAGGCCTCGTCTTGTGTGAAGGAATGCAACTTCACTTGCCTCTCGAGTTGTTCACGGGGTGACAGTCCACATTTGGAGCTGTGAGTGGAATCGGCGGGTTTTTCCAGACGATGCATGTGGATGTCAGTGTCCCTTCGTGTTGTGCCTTCATCCACAGGGTTGCCTTCGAAGAGATGTCCGGGCGTCAGGTTCTTATCTAGAGTGGACCGGGAATTCGGGATCTTTCAACATGTGGCACCAACCATGAGGCTACTTTTCGAATTTCCTCATGAGACCGGCCTCATCCGGAGGTTTGCGGGGAACGTCGGGAACCCCTTGCAGACAAAGCATGGGAGTCGACCCTCCTGTCGCGATCAGGAGGGGTGAAGGGGCTCACAGGAAGTGGTGCCATTTACTTTGGTGTTTCCCTCGAGTGAGACCGGTATGTCAGGGAACTTTGGGGGTCGCATCAAGGGTGCCAAGTACCGTTTTGTACTTCAGGATGGAACGTGGGACTTCTCTTGATACGCTGTAGCGGCCAAGGGGCTCATCTTGCGATGACGGGGGAGCCACGTGGTTTTTCTCGAGTTGTGGCGGGATTCTCGAGTTACGACGGGGATTTCAGGCTTCCTCTTGTGTTGGGCCAGGGAAGTCCAATCATCCATTCGAGTTGCGAGGGAGAGCTGGGGGTTGCGCTCGAGTCACTGCAGGGCAAAGGAGACCTCATCTAGGCTTGTGTCCAGGACCTAATGTTCCTCTCCAAGGGCCACAGGGATCTCAGGTTTGCATTCCAGACTCACCCAGGGAGTCAGGCCTCATGTCGAAGGGAAGCAAAGGACTCCGCTCTCCTTTCGAGTTGCGACGGGCACCTCTTGGAGCCCACTTTGTGGCCTAAAAGGAGTCAAGCCTCCTGTGAAGTTTGGAGAGAGGACTTGGGACTGCTCTCCAGGCCATGCAGGAAAAGATGGCCCTCATCTCGCGATGACGGAGGGGTCTTGTGTGTTTTCTCGAGCTGCGGCGCCAGTGTGGGGTTTCACACGAGGTACGACAGGGAGCTCAGGGAGCCTCTCATGTGGCGCCAGGGAAGTCAGGTCTCCATGTGCGTGGCGAGGGGGAGCGCGTTATTGCTCTCGAGCCATGGTAGGGGAATCTGACCTCAAGACGCGTTGAAGAAGGACTCTCGAGGTCTTTCTTCGGTTGTGGCAGGAAACCCTTATTTCCCTCGACGTTTGCCGGTGGCCTCAAGGAGCTTCTCAGAATGCCTATGAGAAGTCAGGGATACTGTGGAGATGGGAGTGGCCTCTCGGGACTCCACTGGGTTGGTTTTAATGGAAGAGGGCCTCATCTCGGGTTGAGGCAGGAACCTCAGGTTTCCTCTCCATTTCTGACTCAGATCAAAGCGTGCCTGCAGAGTTGGATTGGATACTCAGGCCTCGTCTTGTCTGAGGAAGGGAACTCCGCTTTCCTCTCTCATTGTTTAAGGGGTGACAGGCCAGTTGTGGAGCTGTATGTGGATCCTGTGGGATTTTCCGGACGATGAACAGGGTTGCCAGTGCCCCCTCTTGTAGTGCCTTCATCCACAGGGTTGCCTTAGAAGAGGTGTCCGGGCATCGGGTTCTTATCAAGAGCAAGACCGAGAAATCGGGGTCTTTCGGCACGTGGCACCAACACGAGGCTACGTCTCGAATTTCTTCGTGAGACTGGCCTCATCCTGAGGTGCGCCATGAAGGTCGGGAACCCCTTCTAGACAAAGCAGGGGAATCGACCTTCCTGCCATGATCAGGAGGGAGAAGGGGCTCAAATGAAGTGGTGCCAGGAACTTCGGTGTTCCCTTGGAGTGAGACCGGTATATTGGAGAACTTTTGGGGTCGCATCAAGGGTGCCAAGTAGCATTTCGAACTTTATGACGAAACATGGGACTTCTCTTGAGACTCTGTAGCGGGCAAAGGCCTCATATTGTGATGAATGGGGAACCACGTGGTTTTTAAGAGTTGCGGCGGGATTCTCGAGTTACAACGGGAAATTCAGACTTCCTCTTGTGTTGGCCCAGTGAAGACCAATCTTCCATTCGAATTGCGAGGGAGAGATGGGTGTTGCTCTCGAGTCACTGTAGGGCAAAATAGACCTCATCTAGGCTTTTGTCCAGGACATAATGTTCCTCTCCAGGGGCAACAGAGATCTCGGGGTTGCATTCCAGACTCACCCAAGGTAAGGCCTCATCTCGAGGGGAAACAAAGTACTCTGCTCTCCTCTCAAGTCGCGACAGGTATCTCTTGGAGCCCATTGAGTGGCCTAAAGGGAGTAAAGCCTCCTGTGAAGTTTGGAGAAAGGACCAGGGATTGCTCTCCAGGTCAGGCAGGAAAAGATGTCCCCAATCTCGCGATGACGGTGGCGTCTCGTGGGTTTTCCCGAGCTGTGGCGCCAGTGTGGGGTTTCTCACGAGGTATGACGGGGAGCTCAGGGAGCCTCTCATGTGGCGCCAGGGAAGTCAGGTGTCCATGCGCATGGCGAGGGGGAGCGTGTCATTGCTCTCGAGTCATGGTAGGGGAATCCGTCCTCAAGACGCGTTGAAGACGGACTCTTGAGGTCTTTCTCGGGTTGCGGCAGGATACCCTGTGTTCCCTCGACTTGTGCCGGTGAACTCAGGGAGTTGCTCAGGGTGCCTCTGAGAAGACACTGATACTGTGGTGTTGGGAGGGGCCTCTCGGGACTCCACTGCGTTTGGTGCAATGGAAGATTGCCGGGAGCCAGCGAGAGATATTCCACTCGTGACAAATGTCATGAGGAAAGAGTCTCGGCATACGCAAAGGCGGGATCGAGCCTCCGGGAGTTCCCCCGTATATTCTTCAGCATCTACCCCCAAAAACCAAAGTCTGCCTTCTTTATTGCTTTGTTCTCTCACCTCTGACATTACTGGGGATGTCCCCCACCACCATCTCACTCTCTCTGTCAAAGAGCTAACTTACAGCTCCAACTAATAATGTTCCTGGGCAATTAGGAGTGTTTAAATCCAAACCCCTCAGATGGTTTTCTAACTCGCCTGACAAGTTTACCCGGTCTCCTACAGCTATGCATACGATTGTGTACAGTCTCCCAGCCTCGAGACGCACGGGAAGTTTAAGATATTCAAATAGCTTAGAGCCTCTCAGAGAGTTAGAAACTGTCAGAATAAAACTAGTAAAAGATTTCATTGATGAACCAATGCTTTTTGCCAAGTTTCCACATCCCCTGAATTGTATCCTTGAATGTGTGCTAATTAATATAGTTGGTATGTAGAAAAAATAAGTAGTGGCCTTGATGTTGGTAACTTTAGACCCTTAAGGTAATAAATTCTTTTCTTTGTTGTAAACCCATTACACATTCTCCCTATAGGAATGCAATTTTATCTTCGAAAGATGGCGCCAAACCTTAAGCAATTACTCTTAGAGAAAATAACTCTTATGGTTGATAAGTCTTTGTCAAGAGTCATAAAATGTTAATAGGTCTTCTGGCCAGAAGATGATGTAAATCATCTAAACCATTTTTATACGATAAATCTGCAGAAAAGAAACCCTGGTTTTTGATAAGGATTAAAGACTGCTGACTTTGCATCCCCTATTATCCTCTATGTGTAACTTAGGGTATTAAAACCTGTGTTGAAAATAAAGCTACGGGCCTTGCTCGCCAACGCTTGGTCTCCCCATGTCATTATTCCCCTCAATTTTCAGATGAGTGTCCATCTGGAGCGCGGATATCCTCTGCGACCATTTATTTGCCTGGGCTTCGAAGACCCACTCGATAAGGTGTCTAAGGTGGGGCACCTTCCTCTATTCTAGAGGGCACTTGCAGCCTCCGTGGTCAGAGCTAACCTCGTGTCACGGGTTATATTGATTTTCCGCGTAAACCAAGCTACTCAGCTGCTTTTCTCCACTGAATTTTCCTACTGAGCTATCCTCATTCTATTACTCTTTATATCTTTGATGAATAAATAAATATATAAATAGGTCGCCTACTCCATCTTCCCTTCGAATACCCTGGATCAGCTGGGGCTGGACCTCTGCAGGTGGCGCCCGAGACAGGCATTTCGAAGGTAAATCCCCAACCCCATTCCCCCAGTGTTCAGTTTTCGGGACAGATAGGATCCCACTTAGGGGGCTGCAGATCCCCCTGTAGAATAGACAGGGCGAGAGGAGTGGGAAGTGTTGAAGAGTTAGAGAGAAAAAACGGTTTCTAAAAAGGCTGACAAAAAAGGCCTAATCTTTAGATAGCTAAAAGCAAAATCTTTTACTATCCTTAAGTTTCTGACATGGGCAACACTGAATCAAATGAAAGACAGCTCTTTATAGGAGTAATTTTACAGTTATTAAGTAAAAGAAGAATCAAGGTTAAAAAATCTTCCATTCAATCATTTTTTACATTTGTACAAGACCACTGCCCTTGGTTTCTACAACAAGGCACTGTTAACCTAGATATCTTGAAAAAACTAGGAAAACAGCTAAGAGCTTATTGTGCTCAGCAAGGTTTGGAAAAAATCCCTACTTACACCTTTCCTCTGTGGAATATGACTAGAGATGTTTTAGATCCAGCTCATGAATTTGAAAAGGTACCTGTTAAAGAGGAAAGTAAAGTTGGAAAACTACCTGTTAAACAAAAAAGCAAATCTGAAAAGGTACCTGTTATAAAGAAAAGTGAAAATGAAGAGGCTATACCTAGCTATCGACAGCTAAATGAATGGCTAGCCGCTATGACTGCCAATGAGCATGTAAAAGATAGGGATGAAAAGAAAGATCAGCTCTCCCCTCAATTTGAAAAAGGTTTAGAGGAAACAGCAGCTCGATGCCATTCTGATGAGGATTTTTTTTTTTTTAAGCTAAAGATGCTCCTAAAAGTTTAAGAAAACATCCCTAATCAGACCATCCGCTCCTAGGAGGTTGAGGGAAACATCCCCGATCAGACAGTTCGTAAGATTTAGTTATCAAACAGTTAAAGGATCTCCGGAACAAAAGAGGAAAACTTCGGGACGCTCCCATCCCCCTATGCCTCCTCCTCCATGTCGGGGTAAAGGGCCACCGCTAGGAGTTTCCCGGAGAAGGATTTTCTCTAGTCCCAAGGATGAACTTGATCCTCACCTTGAGGCTTCTTTTCTAGTCCCCTCTGCAGTTTAGCCAGGGTAAAGAGGTTACAAAATAAATAAAAATATTCTCTAAAATTAAAAAAAAATTAAAAATGGATTTCTCTGCATCTAAGAATAGACAAATATTTATTGACTGTGGAATATGATTAGAAATGTCCTGGACCTCCGTCACGAGGCTGTTAAATAGACTATGGGGGAGGCTATAGAGGTGGATGGTGGTGAGTCTCCATTTACTGCACAGATCATATTTTCTGCCATTGAAGAAAAAAAAAAAGGAGGGAGAAAGTGGTCTACCTCCCGAGGAAGGAGAGGGCTTACAGGACGCTGCGGCCGAGAGCCCTGGCGAGCTCCCTCCCCCTCTGCGCAAACCTTTAAAAAACTTATCCACCACTTTCTGATTTAAGGCGACTGCCACCGCCTTCGATTGTGCCTCCCAGGACCCAGGAGTTCCCCACTTTGCCCCCAAAGCCTCCCAAAGTGTTGCCTAAGACTGAGGAAGATAAAAAGTTTTTTAAACAAAGGAGCTTTTAGTACACAATATGCAGAGTGTGCTCCTTGGAGAAAACTCCCTCAGGGGGGTCTCACCCAGGCTAGGAGAAAAGCGAAAAGGCAAGGAGATTTAATAACAATATTAACCCCTGATGTGCCGCTTACTCCAATTCCAACCGGAGTGGCTGGCCCCCTATCTGAGGACATTGTAAGATTTGTCCTGGGGCGTAGCTCGCTTTCTTTTAAAAAAAAATTAAATAAAAAAAAAAGAAAGAAAAGAAATTTCGCTGGTGCATGGTGTAGTAGATTCTGATGATATTGAGAAATTAAAGTCTTGATCTCACTGCCTATCAAAACTGTACAAATTAATAAAGGTCAAAGAGTAACACAGCTTTTACTTTTACCTTACTATCAGACAAGGAAAAACTTGACTTCTCAATCTAAGAGCCACAAAACATTTGGATCTAGTGATCTAGCCTTTTGGGTGCAGGAAATTACAGTTCCAAGGCCTTTAAAAGATCTTTTAATTCAAGAGAATAAAACGCCAGGGCTATTAGACACAGGAACAGACGTCTCTTAACATTGCTGGGAAAGACTGGCCCAGCTCCTGGCCAACACATAATACTGAAAATGAGTTGGTGGGATTAGAGAAAGTGGTATGTGGGGTGGAGATGCTGTACAGGTGGTACATTTAACAATACTTTATATATTGTTATAAATACATAATATAAATGTATTTGCCTAATTACAGTTTGCCTAATTAGGTATGGGTATAAATAAAATACAATAAAGGTATACCTAATTCTATTTATAGATCTATACTTAATTAATTTGTATATAAATTAATGTGTATACTATATACACACACACATATATATACTGTATAATTAAATATATATGGCAGTAATATAATGTGTGTGTGGCTGATATTAATTGGTATGGATTGATGTGCTGTGATGATATATGTTCTATATACTGTATAATTATAAATGTGTGACATGTATTATTACAGTATATTGGTTTGTGTTGGTTGGTATTAGCTGTGTATGTGTTGTATTGTTGTAATATATATTAATTAATATATTAATTATAAAGATTAATTCAAGTATATTGATTTATATATATTATATGTCAATAACTTTATACTTGTTGCCATATATAAATACATATATAAATGCATTTTGCATTTAGGTATATCTGTATACCTGTATACCAAAATGAGATAAGGAGGTTATACATTTATTACTTAAATTTATACAGAGACCTAAACTAAACATTAGACCTAAATTAACATATCCATAGGGAAACAGCTAGACAAATAGTGAAGTTATGTTCCAATTGTAATTAATCACTTAAACGTAAACACACAGGGGCAGACTACAATGATGAGACACTAGATGCCTGAATTACAGGCTACGACTCGGCCCCTGGTCAAGTAAAAAGGCCTCCTTACGGGAGAGTGAAAAAGGCCAGATGTGTTGCTAACTTGTGGGAGAGGGTATGCTTGTATATTTCTACAGAATGCAGATTCTCCGGTTTGGATCTCAGACAAATTCGTCATGTCACATTCCCCAAAGACCAGGTTCGCGGCGTGCGCACTCGCTCGCTCCCCCTCCCCCAGCCAGCTCTCACCTCCGTGCCACCAGCAGCGCCTCGCACCCACCTCTCTGCACCCCGTGACCTAGAGCAAAGAAGTCTGTGCAGCGAGTGAGGGCCAGAGAGGAAAGCGCGCCCGCGGAGTGCCGTCCAGACCAGCGTGGCCCCACCGGCGAGAGGGGACCGCCCTGAGCCCAAGCGGTGGCGGCTAGCCCTAAACCACGAACCCTGCCCCTCCGCCCACCATAGGCGCCTTGGCCCACAGCCTGCCGCTCGCGTTCTGCCTCCTGATGCTGGGGACACTGCTCCCCCGGGCTGACGCCTACAGCTGCTCCCTGGTTCATCTTGTTTAAACCCTCAATATAATGTTTGCTCCTTTGTAATGCTACAACATCCACCTTATCTTATGATGTAACCACTTATTGAATTATGGTCTTGCTATATTACAACAACTACAGGATTTAATGCAAACACGACGGTTTGTGGGCTTACTTATCTTGGGAACAGCAGCTTTGATAAGTGCAATCACTTCTGTTACTGTGGCAGCAATATCATTGACTCAACAAGTACATACTGCTCAATATGTTGATTCTATGTCCAAAATGTTTCTTTAACATTGGCAACACAGGAAGCTATAGAGAGAAAATTAGAAATGAGGGTAGACGCCCTAGAGGAAGCAGTAATACATATTGGGACTGAATTGCAGGCTTTAAAGGTGAAAATGGCATTGTCTTGTCATGCTGACTATCGGTGGATATGTGTAACACCCCTGAAAGTAAATGAGACAGATTTTGAATGGGAAAAGATTAAAAACCATATTTCAGGTATCTGGAACAGCTCTGACATTGGTTGAGACGTAGGGAAACTTCACTATCAAATAGCAACCATGGAGCACTCCCGATTAGATTTTACTGCTGCTGGAACAGCAAATGATTTCTTCCATACTTTCCCTAACTACATCTCAGGAAAGAATATTCTGTCTAATGTCTTTAGCTATGCTGCGGTGGCTGCTTTAATTCTGCTTCTCATAATCATTCTTCCTTGTATTGTCAGGATTCTTCGGCAGAGTATTCAGAGGCTCGCGACTGAGCTACATCTGGCTGTTTTAAGAAATAAAAAACGGGGAGATGCCGGGAGCCGGCGAGAGACATTCCACTCGTGACAAAGGTCATGAGGAAGGAGGCTGGGCATACACAAAGGCGGGATCGAGCCTCGGGAGTCCTCCCGGATATTCTTGAGCATCTACCCCCCAAAACCAGAGTCTGCCTACTTTATTGCTTTGTGCTCTCCCCTCTGACTTTACTGGGGGCTGTCCCCCACCACCATCTCACTCTCTCTGTCAAAGAGCTAACTTACAGCTCCAATTAATAAAGTTCCTGGGCAATTAGGAGTGTTTAAATCCAAACACGTCAGATGGCTCTCTAACTCGCCTGACAAGTTTACCCGGTCTCCTACAGCAATGCATACAATTGTTTACAGTCTCCGAGCCTCGAGAGGCACGGGAAGCTTAAGATATTCAAATAGCTTAGAGCCTCTCAGAGAGTGAGAAACTGTCAGAATAAAACTAGTAAAAGATTTCATTGATGAACCAATGCTTGTTGCCAAGTTTCCACATCCCCTGAATTGTATCCTTGAATGTGTATTAATTAATATAGTTGGTATGTAGAAGAAATAAGTAGTGGCCTTGGTGTTACTAACTTTAGACCCTTAAGGTAATAAATTATTTCCTTTGTTGTAAGCCCATTACACATCTGCCCTATAGGAATGCAATTTTATCTTCGAAAGATGGAGCCAAACCTTAAAATAATTACTCTTAGAGAAAATAAGTCTTACGGTTGATAAGTCTTTGTCAAGAGTCATAAAATGTTAATAGGTCTTCTGGCTAGAAGATGATGTAAATCACCTAAACCATTTGTATACGATACATTTGCAGGACAGAAACTCTGGTTTTTGATAAGGATCCAAGGCTGCTGTCTTTGCATCCCCATTATCCTCCATGTGTAACTTAGGGTATAAAAACCCCTGTTGAAAATAAAGCTACGGGCCTTGATTGCCAACGCTTAGTCTCCTAATGTCATTCTTCCCCTCAATTTTCAGATGAGTGTCCATCTGGAGCGCGGATATCCTCTGCGACCATTTATTTGCCTGGGCTTCGAAGACCACTTGAGAAGGTGTCTAAGGTGGGGCACTTTTCGCTATTCGAGAGGGAGCCTGCGGCCTCCGTGGTCAGAGCTAACCTGGTGTCACGGGTTATACTGATTTTCCGCATAAACCAAGCTACTCAGCTTCTTTTCTCCACTAAATTTTCCTACTGAGCTATCCTCATTCTATTACTCTTTATATCTTCGATAAATAAATCAATAGGTCGCCTACTCTGTCTCCCCTTCGAAAACCCTGGACCAGCCGAGGCTGGACCTTGTCAGAAGAGGGCCTCATCTCGATTTGAAGCAGGAACCTCAGGGTTGCTCTCCATTTCTGACTCTGAACACAGAGTCCCTACAGAGTTAGGACAGGAGAGTCAGGCCTCGTCTTGTGTGGAGGAATGGAACTCCAGTGGACTCTCGAGTTGTTCACCGGATAACAGGCCACTTGTCGAGCTGTGTGTGGAACCTGCGGTTTTATCCGGACGATGCATGGGGGTGTCAGTTCCCCTTCGTTTTTTGCCTTCATACACAGGGTTGCCTTCGAAGAGGTATCCAGCCTTCAGATTCTTATCAAGAGCAGACCAGGAAATCAGTGTCTTTCGGCATGTGGCACCACCCACAAGCCTACGTCTCGAATTTCTTCTTGAGACGGACCTCAACCTGAGGTGCACCAGGAAGGTCGGTAACCCTTTCAGACAAAGCAAGTGAATCGACCCTCTTGTCCCAATCAGGAGGGGAGAAGGGGCTCAGATGAAGTGGTGCTGGGAACCTCGATGTTCCCCTCGAGTAAAACTGGGATGTCGGGGAACTTTTGGAGTCACATCAAAGGTGCTAAGTACCGTTTCAAACTTCAAGACGGAACGTGAGACTTCTCTTGAGACGCTGTAGCTGGCAAGGGCCTCATCTTGTGGTGACGGGTTAACCACGTCGTTTTTCTCGAGTTGTGGCGGGATTCTCGAGTTAGGTCAGGAAATTCAGGCTTCCTCTTGTGTTGGCCCAGGGAAGTCCAGTCTTCCATTCGAGTTGCGAGGGAGAGCTAGGGATTGCGCTTGAGTTACTGCAGGGCAAAAGAGACCTTATCTAGGCTTGTGTCCAGGACATAATGTTCGTCTCCAGGGGGGACAGGGATCTCGGGGTTGCTTTCCTGATGCACCCGGGGAGTCAGTCCTTGTCTCGAGGGGAAGCGAAGGACTCCACTCTCCTCTCGAGTTGTGACGGGTATCTCTTGGAGCCCACTGAGTGGCCTAAAGGGAGTCAAGCCTCCTGTGGAGTTTGGAGAGAGGACTCGTGATTGCTCTCCAGGCCATGCAGGAAAAGAAGGCCATCATCTCGCGATGAAGGGGGCGTCTCGTAGGTTTTCTCGAGCTGCAGCGCCAGTGTGGGGTTTCTCGTGAGGTACTACGGGGAGCTCAGGGAGCCTCTCATGTGGCGCTTGGGAAGTCAGGTCTCCATGCGCATTGCGAGGGGGAGCGCGTCATTGCTCTAGAGTCATGGAAGGTGTATCGGGCCTCAAGAACCGTTAAAGAAGGACTTTCAAGGTGTTTCTTGGGTCACGGCAGTAAACCCTGGGTTTCCTCGACTAGTGCCGGTGGCCTCAGGGAGCTTCTCAGTGTGCCTCTGAGAAGTCAAGGATACCCTGGAGTTGGGAGGGCCCTCTCGGGACTCCACTGGGTTTGGTGCAATAGAAGAGGGCCTCATCTCGAGTGGAGGCAGGAACCTCAGGGTTCGTCTCCATTTCTGACTCTGATCGCAGGGTCCCTGCAGAGTTGGGACAGGAGAGTCAGGCCTCGTCTTGTAAGGAGGAATGGAACTCCGCTTGCCTCTCGAGTTATTCACGGGGTGACAGGCAACTTGTCGAACTGTGTTTGGAATCTGCGGGTTTTTCCGGACGATGCACGAGGGTGTCAGTGCCCCTTCGTGTTGTGGCTTCTTCCACAGGGTTGCCTTTCAAGAGGTGTCCGGGCATCGGGTTCTTATCAAGAGTGGACCGGGGAATCGGGGTCTTTCAGCATGTGTTACCACCCATGAAGCTACGTCTCAAATATTCTCGTTAGACCGGCCTCATCCTGAGGTGCGCCGGGAAGGTTGGGAACCCCTTCCAGACAAAGCACGGGAGTCGACCCTCCAGTCGCAATCAGGAGGGGAGAAGTGGCTCAGATGAAGTCGTACCGGGAACCTCGGTGTTCCCCTCGAGAGAGACCAGGGTGTCGGGGAACTTTTGGAATCGCATCAAGGGTGCCAAGTTTTCACACTTGAAGTGTGAAAACACTTCAAGAAGAAACCTGGGACTTCTCTTTAGACGCTGTAGCGGGCAAGGGCCTCATCTTGCGATGACAGGGTAACCATGTGGTTTTTCTCGAGTTTCGGCGGGATTCTCGAGTTACGATGGGGAATTCAGGCTTCCTCTTGTGTTGGCCCAGGGAAGTCCAATCTTCCATTGGAGTTGCGAGAGAGAGCTAGGGATTGCTCTCGAGTCACTTCAGGGCAAAAGAGACCTCATCTAAGCTTTTGTCCAGGACCTAATGTTCCTCTCCAGGGGCGACAGAGATCTCGGGGTTGCATTTTAGACGCACCCGAGGAGTCAGACCTCATCTCGAGAGGAAGGAAAGGACTCTGCTCTGCTCTCGAGTCCCGACGGGTATTTCTTGGAGACCACTGAGTGGCCTAAAGGGAGTCAAGCCTCCTGTGGATTTTTTTTTTTAATTTTATTTTATTTTTAAACTTTACATAATTGTATTAGTTTTTCCAAATATCAAAATGAATCCGCCTCAGGTATACATGTGCTCCCCATCCTGAACCCTCCTCCCTCCTCCCCCCCATAGCATCCCTCTGGGTCGTCCCAGTGCACTAGCCCCAAGCATCCAGTGTCATGCATCAAACCTGGACTGGCAACTCTTTTCATACATGATATTTTACATGTTTCAATGTCATTCTCCCAAATCTTCCCACCTTCTCCCTCTCCCACAGAGTCCATAAGACTCTTCTATACATCAGTGTCTCTTTTGCTGTCTCGTACTCAGGGTTATTGTTACCGTCTTTCAAAGTTCCATATATATGCGTTAGTATACTGTATTGGTGTTTTTCTTTCTGGCTTACTTCACTCTGTATAATAGGCTCCAGTTTCATCCACCTCATTAGAACTGATTCATTCTATTCTTTTTAATGGCGGAGTAATATTCCATTGTGTATATGTACCACAGCTTTCTTATCCATTCATCTGCTGATGGACATCTAGGTTGCTTCCATGTCCTGGCTATTAGAAACAGTGCTGCGATGAACATTGGGGTACACGTGTCTCTTTCCCTTCTGGTTTCCTCAGTGTGTATGCCCAGCAGTGGGATTGCTGGATCATAAGGCAGTTCTATTTCCAGTTGTTTAAGGAATCTCCACACTGTTCTCTATAGTGGCTGTACTAGTTTGCATTCCCACCAACAGTGTAAGAGGGTTCCCTTTTCTCCACACCCTCTCCAGCATTTATTATTTGTAGACTTTTGGATTGCAGCCATTCTGACTGGCGTGAAATGGTACCTCATAGTGGTTTTGATTTGCATTTCTATGATAATGAGTGATTTTGAGCATCTTTTCATGTGTTTTTTAGCCATCTGTATGTCTTCTTTGGAGAAATGTCTATTTAGTTCTTTGGCCCATTTTTTGATTGGGTCATCTATTTTTCTGGAGTTGAGCTGTAGGTGTTGCTTGTATATTTTTGAGATTAGTTGTTTGTCAGTTGCTTCATTTCCTATTATTTTCTCCCATTCCGAAGGCTGTCTTTTCACCTTGCTAATAGTTTGCTTTGATGTGCAGAAGCTTTTAAGGTTAATTAGGTCCCATTTGTTTATTTTTGTTTTTATTTCCAATATTCTGGGAGGTGGGTCATAGAGGATCCTGCTGTGATGTATTTCAGAGAGTGTTTTGCCTATGTTCTCCTCTAGGAGTTTTATAGTTTCTGGTCTTACGTTTAGATCTTTAATCCATTTTGAGTTTATTTTTGTGTATTGTGTTAGAAAGTGTTCTAGTTTCATTCTTTTACAAGTGGTTGACCAGATTTCCCAGCACCACTTGTTAAAGAGATTGTCTTTAATCCATTGTATATTTTTGCCTCCTTTGTCAAAGATAAGGTGTCCATATGTGTGTGGATTTATCTCTGGGCTTTCTATTTTGTTCCACTAATTTATATTTCTGTCTTTGTGCCAGTACCATACTGTCTTGATAACTGTGGCTTTGTAGCGGAGCCTGAAATCAGGTAGGTTGATTCCTCCAGTTCCATTCTTCTTTCTCAAGATCGCTTTGGCTATTCGAGGTTTTTTGTATTTCCATACAAATTGTGAAATTATTTGTTCTAGCTCTGTGAAGAATACTGTTGGTAGCTTGATAGGGATTGCATTGAATCTATAAATTGCCTTGGGTAGTATACTCATTTTCACTATATTGATTCTTCTAATCCATGAACATGGTATATTTCTCCACGTATTAGTGTCCTCTTTGATTTCTTTCACCAGTGTTTTATAGTTTTCTATATATAGGTCTTTAGTTTCTTTAGGTAGGTATATTCCTAAGTATTTTATTCTTTCCGTTGCAATGGTGAATGAAATTGTTTCCTTAATTTCTCTTTCTGTTTTCTCATTATTAGTGTATAGGAATGCAAGGGATTTCTGTGTGTTGATTTTATATCCTGCAACTTTACTATAGTCATTGACTAGTTCTAGTGATTTTCTGGTGGAGTCTTTAGGGTTTTCTATGTAGAGGATCATGTCATCTGCAAACAGTGAGAGTTTTACTTCTTCTTTTCCAATTTGGATTCCTTTTGTTTCTTTTTCTGCTCTGATTGCTGTGGCCAAAACTTCCAAAGCTATGTTGAATAGTAATGGTGAAAGTGGGCACCCTTGTCTAGTTCCTGACTTTAGAGGAAATGCTTTCAATTTTTCACCATTGAGGATAATGTTTGCTGTGGGTTTGTCATATATAGCTTTTATTATGTTGAGGTATGTTCCTTCTATTCCTGCTTTCTGGAGAGTTTTTATCATAAATGGATGTTGAATTTTGTCAAAGGCTTTCTCTGCATCTATTGAGAAAATCATATGGTTTTTATTTTTCAATTTGTTAAGGTGGTGTATTACATTGATTGATTTGCGGATATTGAAGAATCCTTGCATCCCTGGGATAAAGCCCACTTGGTCATGGTGTATGATCTTTTTAATGTGTTCTTGGATTCTGATTGCTAGAATTTTGTTAAGGATTTTTGCATCTATGTCATCAGTGATATTGGCCTGTAGTTTTCTTTTTTTGTGGGATCTTTGTCAGGTTTTGGTATTAGGCTGATGGTGGCCTCATAGAATGAGTTTGGAAGTTTACCTTCCTCTGCAATTTTCTGGAAGAGTTTGAGCAGGATAGGTGTTAGCTCTTCTCTAAATTTTTCGTAGAATTCAGCTGTGAAGCCGTCTGGACCTGGGCTTTTGTTGGCTGGAAGATTTTTGGTTACAGTTTCCATTTCCGTGCTTGTGATGGGTCTGTTAAGATTTTCTATTTCTTCCCTGGTCCAGTTTTGGAAAGTTGTACTTTTCTAAGAATTTGTCCATTTCTTCCACGTTGTCCATTTTATTGGCATATAATTGTTGATAGTAGTCTCTTATGATCCTTTGTATTTCTGTGTTTTCTGTTGTGATCTCTCCATTTTCATTTCTAATTTTATTGATTTGATTTTTCTCCCTTTGTTTCTTGATAAGTCTGCCTAATGGTTTGTCAATTTTATTTATCGTTTCAAAGAACCAGCTTTTGGTTTTGTTGATTTTTGCTATGGTCTCTTTTGTTTCTTTTGCATTTATTTCTGCTCTAATTTTTAAGATTTCTTTCCTTCTACTAACCCTGGGGTTCTTCATTTCTTCCTTTTCTAGTTGCTTTAGGTGTAGAGTTAGTTTATTTATTTGACTTTTTTCTTGTTTCTTGAGGTGTGCCTGTATTGCTATGAACTTTCCCCTTAGGACTGCTTTTACCGTGTCCCACAAGTTTTGGGTTGTTGTGTTTTCATTTTCATCCGTTTCTATGCAAATTTTGATTTCTTTTTTGATTTCTTCTGTGATTTGTTGGTCATTCAGCAGCGTGTTGTTCAGCCTCCATATGTTGGAATTTTTAATAGTTTTTCTCCTGTAATTGAGATCTAATCTTACTGCATTGTGGTCAGAAAAGATGCTTGGAATGATTTCTATTTTTTTGAATTTACCAATGCTAGCTTTATGGCCCAGGATGTGATCTATCCTGGAGAAGGTTCCATGTGCACTTTAGAAAAAGGTGAAATTCATTGTTTTGGGATGAAATGTCCTATAGATATCAATTAGGTCTAACTGGTCTATTGTATCATTTAAAGTTTGTGTTTCCTTGTTAAATTTCTGTTTAGTTGATCTATCCATAGGTGTGAGTGGGGTATTAAAATCTCCAACTATTATTGTGTTAGTGTTAATTTCTCCTTTCATACTTGTTAGCATTTGTCTTACATACTGTGGTGCTCCCACGTTGGGTGCATATATATTTATAATTGTTATATCTTCTTCTTGGATTGATCCTTTGATCATTATGTAGTGACCTTCTTTGTCTCTTTTCACAGCCTTTGTTTTAAAGTCTATTTTATCTGATATGAGTATCGCTACTCCTGCTTTCTTTTGGTCCCTATTTGCATGGAAAATGTTTTTCCAGCCCTTCACTTTCAGTCTGTATGTATCCCCTGTTTTGAGGTGGGTCTCTTGTAGACAACATATGTAGGGGTCTTGTTTTTGTATCCATTCAGCCAGTCTTTGTCTTTTGGTTGGAGCATTCAACCCATTTACGTTTAAGGTAATTACTGATAAGTATGATCCCATTGCCATTTACTTTATTGTTTGGGGTTTGAATTTATACACCGTTTTTGTGTTTCCTGTTTAGTATTTGTTGGAGAGCTGGTTTGGTGGTGCAGAATTCTCTCAGCTTTTGCTTGTCTGAAAAGCTTTTGATTTCTCATTCATACTTGAATGAGATCCTTGCTGGGTACAATAATCTGGGCTGTAGGTTATTTTCTTTCATCATTTTAAGTATGTCTTGCCATTCCCTCCTTGCTTGAAGAGTTTCTATTGAAAGATCAGCTGTTATCCTTATGGCAATTTCCTTGTGTGTTATTTGTTGTTTTTCCCTTGCTGCTTTTCATATTTGTTCTTTGTGTTTGATTTTTGTTAATGTGATTAATATGTGTCTTGGGGGGTTTCGCCTTGGCTTTATCCTGTTTGGGACTCTCTGGGTTTCTTGGACTTGAGTGAGTATTTCCTTCCCCATTTTAGGGAAGTTTTCAACTATTATCTCCTCAAGTATTTTCTCACGGTCTTTCTTTTTGTCTTCTTCTTCTGGGACCCCTATGATTCGAATGTTGTAGCGTTTAATATTGTCCTGGAGGTCTCTGAGATTGTGCTCATTTCTTTTAATTCGTTTTTCATGTATCCTCTCTGATTCATTTATTTCTACCATTCTATCTTCGAATTCACTAATCCTATCTTCTGCCTCTGTTATTCTACTATTTGTTGCCTCCAGAGTGTTTTTAATTTCATTTATTGCATTATTCATTATATATTGACTCTTTTTTTATTTCTTCTAGGTCCTTGTTAAACCTTTCTTGCATCTTCTCAATCCTTGTCTCCAGGCTATTTATCTGTGATTCCATTTTAATTTCAAGATTTTAGATCCATTTCACTATCCTTACTCGGAATTCTTTATCAGGTAGATTCCCTATCTCTTCCTCTTTTGTTTGGTTTGGTGGGCATTTATCCTGTTCCTTTATCTGCTGGGTATTCCTCTGTCTCATCTTGTTTAAATTGCTGAGTTTGGGGTGTCCTTTCTGTATTCTGGCAGTTTGTGGAGTTCTTTACTGTGGCATTTCCTTGCTGTGTGTGGGTTTGTACAGGTGTCTTGTCAAGGTTTCCTGGTTAGGGAAGCTTGTGTCCGTGTTCTGGTGGGTGGAGCTGTATTTCTTCTCTCTGGAGTGCAATGAAGTGTCCAGTAATGAGTTATGAGATGTTTGTGGTTTTGGGGTGACTTTGGGCAGCCTGTATCTTGAAGCTCAGGGCTGCGTTCCTTTGTTGCTGGAGAATTTGCTTGGTATGTCTTGCCCTGGAACTTGTTGGCCCTTGTGTGGTGCTTGATTTCAGTGTCGGTAGGGAGGCATTTGATGAGCTCCTGTCAATTAATGTTCCTTGGAGTCAGGAGTTCCCTGGAGTCAGGGTTTGGACTTAAGCCTCCTGCTTCCAGTTATCTGTCTTACTTTTACAGTAGTTTCAAAACTTCTCCTTCTATACAGCACCATTGATAAAACATCTACGTTAAAGAAGAAAAGTTTCTCTACTGTGAGGGCCACTCAGAAAGGTTCACAGCATTACATGGAGAAGAGAAGAGGGAGGAGGGAGTTAGAGGTGACCCAAATGAGATCAGGTGGAATCAACAGTGGAGAGAGTGGGCTGGCCAGTAGTCACTTCCTTATGTGCACTCCACAACTGGACCGCTCAGAGATGTTCACAGAGTTATACAGAGACGAGAAGAAGGAGGAAGGAGACAGAGGTGGCCAGAAGGATAAAAGGGGGGAATGAAAAGGAGGGAGACAGATCCAGCCAGTAATCAGTTCCCTAAGTGTTCTCCACCGTCTGGAATACACAGAAATTCACAGAGTTGGGTAGAGTAGAGAGGGGTTAGGGAGGAGACACAGGCGACCTGGTGGAGAAAAAGGAGAGTCCAAAGGGAGAGAGAGCAGTCAAGCCAGTAATCTCGCTCCCTAGTGAAAAATGGGTACTGAAGATTGGGTTCTTAAAGGTACAAAATTGGTAACAAATACATAAAAGCAAAAATTAAAAATCTAGAGTAGAGTTTGGAATTTCAAAAATACGATGTTAAAGAAAAGAAGAAGGAAAAGAAAGAGAGAAAAAACGAACAAAGAAAAACAAACAAGGTCGCAAAAATAATCAAGAAAATACAGGTACAAAATTGATAACTAATACCAAAAAGCAAAAATTAAAAATCTAGAGTAGAGTTTGGAATTTCAAAAATACAATGTTAAAAAAAAGGAAGAAGAAAACTAAAGAGAAAACAAACAAACAAAAACAAGCAATGTCACAAAAATTATAAAGAAACTACAGGTACAAAATTGATATCAAATATCAAAAAGCATAAATTAAAAATCTAGAGTACAGTTTGGAATTTCAAAAATACAATGTTAAAGAAAAGAAGAAAAAAAACAAAACAAAAAAACAAGGTCAAAAATTTATTATATATATATATATATATATATATATATATATATGAAGTTTGCTGAAGAAGAAAAAAATAGGGTCTTTTTTTTTGCAAAGTAATAGGTTATAAAAGTGAAAATTAAATGAACAATAGAGAACTTAAAATTAAAAAAATTAAAAAAAAGTAAGAATGATCATAAAAATATATCTAGGACTTTCTCTGGTTTTGTTGTGAGTATCGTGGGTTCGGTTCATTTTTGGCTAGTTCCTTGGTCCAACTTATATTTCTCAAGATCTATAGGCGCCTTCCTATGTAGTCCTAGTAACCACAGGGTTTTAATCTATTGCCTGTAGCTTCCAAGGCGTTTCCCTCTGTTATAGCTTCTTTTGTTTGCTGGTCTCTTTAGTGTCTGGTTTACGCCCTGACACAAAGGGGACGGTGGAGGACACTTTTTTTTTTTTAGGCTCACTTGTTCAGTTGCGCTGTGGGGAGGGAGGGAGGGAGTGATGCTGCAAACAAATAACACTGGCGTGCGCTCGCAGTGCCTCAGCCACACTGGGTCTGCCCCCGCTCACGGCACGTGTAGCCTCCCTGCCCACACTGCTCGGGCTCTAGGTTGTTCCACCGGGAACAATCCGAGGCTGGCCCTGGGCTTCATGCACCTCCCAGGTCCAAGCCGCTCAGGTTCAGGCACTCGGGTAGTCCTCAGAGGCACAGACTCGGTTGGGCCTGCGTTTTGTGCTCTTCCCAGGTCCAAGCAGCTCAGGTGATGAGGTGTTTGGCGAGCGCCAAGGTTGTGACTTATCGCCTCCCCGCCACTCGGTTATCTGGGTGTAAAACAGGCGCACCTTCTCAGGCAGATGTTGACCGTCCAGATCCCCAAGAAGTTTTAGTTAGCAAAGAAGGCTGCTTACAGTTTTATAGATAATGTCTCTCTGGGGCTGCGATTGCCCCCTTCTGGCTCTGGCTGCCTGTCACCGGAGGGGGAAGGTCTGCAGCCGGCTATCTCTGTTCAGTCCTTTGTTCCGTGCGCGGGCCTGGCGGTGTCTTAGGTTAGGGCTGGCTTTTTGCGTGGTAGATATCCCAGAGTCTGGTTTGCTAGCCCAAGTTATTTCGTTCAGATAGTGCTCAGGGTATTCAGGCCAGATTCTTACTCTAAGCGATGCAGCCCGCGCCGCGCCGCGCCTCCCTGCCCAGCCCCTGCTTGCTAATGGTGTGAGCAGGCGTCTGCACTGCTTTGCGGCTGGGGGAGTTACCGTAGGGCTTGCAATCTGCGAGTTTTAATTGTTTATTTATTTTTATCCCCCTTATGTTGCCCTTTGTGCTTCCAAAGCTTGGCAAAGATTTGGCAGGGAAAAGCTTTCCTGGTGTTTGGAAACTTTTCTCTTTTTAAGACTATCTTCCCGGGACGGAAATCCCTCCCTCCCTCTTTTGTCTCTTTTTTTGTCTTTTATACTTTTTCCTACCTACTTTCCAAGAGTTGGGTTCTTTTCTTGGTGCCTGATGTCCTCTGGCAGCATTCATAAGTTGTATTGTGGAATTTACTCGACGTTTAAATGCTCTTTTGATGAAATTGTTTGGGGGGGAAAGAGTTCTCCCCGTCCTACTCCTCAGCAATCTTGGCTCCTCTCTTGTGGAGTTTGGAGAGAGCATGCGAGATTGCTCTCCAGGCCATGCAGGAAAAGAAGGCCCTCATCTCGCGATGTCGGGGGAGTCTCGTGGTTTTTCTGGAGCTGCGGTGCCAGTGTGGGGTTTCTCACAAGGTACGACCGGGAGCTCAGGGAGCCTCTCGTGTGGTGTCAGGGAAGTCAAGTCTCCATACGAGTGGCGAGGGGGCGCACGTCATTGCTCTCGAGTCATGGTAGTGGAATCAGGGCTCAACGCAATGAAAAAGGACGCTCGAGGTCTTTCTCGGGTTGCGGCAGGAAACCCTGGGTTCCCTCGACTTGTGCCTGTGACCTCAGGTAGCTTCTCAGGGTGCCTCTGAGAAGTCAGGGATACTATGGAGCTGGGAGAGGCCTCTCAGGACTCCACTGGGTTTGCTGCAATGGAAGAGCGCCTAATCTCGAGATCAGGAAGGAACCTCAGGGTTCCTCTCCATTTCTGACTCAGATTGCAGGGTCCCTGCAGAGTTGGGACAGGAGAGTCAGGCCTCGTCTTTTGTGGAGGAATGGAACTCCGCTTGCCTCTCGAGTTGTTCAAGGAGTGACAGGCCACTTGTCGAGCTGTGTGTGGAACCTGCGGTTTTTTCCAGACAATGCACGGGGGTGTCAGTGCCTCTTCGTGATGTGCTTTCATCCACAGGGTTGCCTTCGAAGTGGTGTGCGGGCATCGTGTTCTTATTAAGAGCGGACCAGGAAATCGGGGTCTTTTGGAATGCGGCACCACACACGAGGCTACGTCTCGAATTTCCTCGTGAGACGGGCCTCATGCTGAGGTGCCCCTGGAAGGTCGGGAAAGCCTTCCAGACAAAGCAGGTTAATCGGCCCTACTGTCACGATCAGGAGGGGAGAAGGGGCTCAGATGAAGTGGTGCCGGGAACTTCGGTGTTCCCCTTGAGTGAGACCGGTATGTCAGGGAACTTTTGGGGTCTCATGAAGCTTGCCAAATACTGTTTCAAACTTCAAGATGAAACGTGGGACTTCTCTTGAGACGCTGTGGCAGGCAAGGGCCTCATCTTGTGATGAAGGGGAAACCACATGGTTTTTTTCGAGTTGCGATGGGATTGTTGACTTACGACGGGGAATTCAGGTTTCCTCTTCTGTTGGCCCAGGGAAGTCCATTCTTCCATTCGAGTTGCCAGGGAGAGCTGGGTGGGAATTGCTCTCAAGTCACGGCAGGTCAAAATAGACCTCATCTATGCTTGTGTCCAGGACCTAATGTTCCTCTCCAGGGGCGATAGGGATCACGGGGATGCATTCCAGACTCACCCAGTGAGTCAGGCCTCGGCTCGAGGGGAAGCAAAGGATTCTGATATCCTCCTGGGTCGCGATAGGTATCTCTTGGAGCCCACTGAGTGGCCTCCAGGGAGTCAAGCCTCCTGTGGAGTTGGAGAGAGGACTCGGGATTGCTCTCCAGGCCATACAGGAAAGAAGGCCCTCAGCTCGTAATGACGGGGGCGTCTTGTGGGTTTTCTCGAGTTGGAGCGCAAGTATGAGTTTTCTCACGAGGTATGACGGGGAGCTCAGGGAGCCTCTCGTGTGGTGCCAGGAAAGTCAGGTGTCTATGCGTGTGATGAGGAGGAGCCCATAAATGCTCTCGAGTCATGGTAGGGAAATCGGGACTCAAGATGCGTTGAAGAAGGAGTCTCGAGGTCTTTCTCAGGTTGCGGCAGGAAACCCTGGGTTCCCTCGATTTGTACCGGTGACCTCAGGGAGCTTCTCAGGGTGCCTCTGAGAAGTCAGGCATACTGTGGACTTGGGAGGCGCTCTCGGAACTCCACTGGGTTTGGTGCAATGGCAAAGGTTCTCATCTCGAGTTGAGGCAGGAACCTAAGGGTTCCTCTCCATTTAAAACTCCGACCACAGGGTCCCTGAAGAGTTGGGACAGGAGAGTCAGGCCTCGTCTTGTGTGGAGGAATGGAACTCCACTTGCCTCTCGAGTTGTTCACAGGATAACAGACCATTTGTCGAGCTGTGAGTGGAACCTTCGGTTTTTTCCGTAAGATGCATGAGGGGGTCAGTGCCCCTTCGTGTTGTGCCTTCATCCACAGGGTTGCCTTCAAAGAGGTGTCCGGACATCGGGTTCTTATCAATAGCAGAGCAGGAAATCGGGGTCTTTCAGAACGTGGCACCATCCATGAGGCTACGTCTCGAATTTCTTCATTAGACTGGTGTCATCCTGAGGTGCGCCATGAAGATCGGGAACCCCTTCCAGACAAAGCAGGGGAATCGACCATCTTGTCACGATCAGGAGGAGTGAAAGGGCTCAGTTGAAGTCGTGCCGGGAACCTCGGTGTTCCCCTCGAGTGGGACCGGTGTGTCGGGAAACTTTTGGGGTCACTTCAAGGGTGCCAAGTACCGTTTTGCACTTCAATACAGACTTGGGGCTTCTCTTGACACGCTGTAGAGGGCAAGGGCCTCATCTTGGGATGACGGGGGAATCACGTGGTTTTTCTCAAGGTGCGGCGGGATTCTCGAGTTACGACGGGGAATTCAGGCTTCCTCTTGTGTTGGCCCAGGGAAGTCCAATCTTCCATTCGAGTTTCGAGGAAGAGCTGGGGTTTGCTCTTGAGTCACTGCAGGGCAAAAGAGGCCTCATCTAGGCTTGTTTCCAGGACCTAATATTCCTCTCCAGGGCCGACAGCGATCTCGGGGTTGCATTCCAGACGCATCCTGGGAGTCAGAGCTCGACTCGAGGGGAAGCAAAGGACCCCGCTCTCCTCTTGAGTCACCACAGGTGTCTCTTGGAGCCCACTGAGAGGCCTAAAGGGAGTCAAGCCCCCTGTGGAGTTTGGAGAGAGGACTCAGGATTGCTCTCCAGGACATGCAGGAAAAGAAGACCCTCATCTTGCGATGACAGGGGCGTCTTGTTGGTTTTCTCGAGCTGCGGTGCCAGTGTGCGGTTTCTGACGAGGTGCGACGGGAAGCTCAGGGAGCCTTTCGTGTGGCACCAGGGAATTCAGGTCTCCATGCGCATGGCAAGGGGGAGCGCGTCATTGCTCTCGAGATATGATACGGGAATCGGGCCTCAAGACACGTTAAAGCAGGACTCTCAAGGTCTTTCTCGGGTTGCGGCAGGAAACCCTGGGTTCCGTCGACTTCTGCCGGTGACCTTAGGGAGCTTTTCAGGGTGCCTCTGAGAAGTCAGGCATACTGTGGATTTGGGACGGGCCTCTCGGGACTCCACTGGTTTTGTGGCAATGGAAAAGGGCCTCATCTTGAGTGGAGGCAGGAACCTCAGGCTTCCTCTCCATTTCTGACTCGGTGCGCAAGGTCCCTAGAGTTGTGACAGGAGAGTCAGGCATCGTCTTGTGTGGAGGAATGGAACTCCGCTTGCTTCTCGAGTTGTTCACGAGGTGACAGACCACTTGTGGAGCTGTGTGAGGAACCTGCGGGTTTTTCCGGAAGATGCACGGGGTGTCAGTGCCCCTACGTGTTGTGCCTTCATCCACAGGCTTGCCTTCGAAGAGGTGTCCAGGAGTCTGGTTTTGATCAAAAGTGGACCATGGAATCGGGGTCTTTCGGCATGTAGTATGGCCCTCGAGGCTACCTCTCAAATTTCCTCGTGAGACCGGCCTCATCCTGAGGTGTGCCGGGAAGGTCGGGAATCCCTTCGAGACAAAGCAGTGGAATCGACCCTCCTATCACGATCAGGAGAGGAGAAAGGCCTCAGATGAAGTGGTGCCGGAAACTTCAGTGTCCCCTCTAGTGAGATCGGTATATAGGGGAACTTTTGGGGTCGCATCAAGGGTGCCAAGTACTGTTTTGCACTTCAAGACGGAATGTGAGACTTCTCTTGAGACGCTGTAGGGGGCAAGGGCCTCATCTTGCAATACGGGGAACCACGTGATTTTTCTCGAGTTGCGGCGGGTTTCTCAAATTACAACTGGAAATTCAGGCTTCCTCTTGTGTTGGCTCAGAAAGGCCAATCTTCCATTCGAGTTGCAAGGGAAAGCTAGGGGTTGCGCTTGAGTCACTGCAGGGCCAAAGAGACCTCATCTAGGCTTTTGTCCAGGACCTAAGGTTCCTCTCCAGGGGCGACAGGGATCCAGGGTTGCATTCCAGACTCACCCTCGTAGTCAGGCCTCATCTCGAGGGGAAGCAAAGGACACCGCTCTCCTCCTGAGTATCGACGGGTATCTCTTGGAGCCCACTGAGTGACCTAAAGGGAGTCAAGCCTCCTTTGAAGTTTGGAGAGAGGATTCAGGATTGCTCTTCAGGTCATGCAGGAAAGGCCCTCATTTCACCATGACAGGGGCGTCTCGTGGGTTTTCTCGAGCTGCGGCGCCAGTGTGGGGTTTCTCACGAGGTACGATGGGGAGCTCAGGGAGCCTCTCATGTGGTGCCGGGGAAGTCAGATCTTCATGCGCGTGGCGAGGGGGAGCGCGTCATTTTTCTCCAGTCATGGTAGGGGAATCGGGCCTCAAGACGCGTGAAGAAGGACTCGCGAGGTTTTTCTCAGGTTACGGCAGGAAACCCTGGGTTCCGTCGACTTATGCCCGTGACCTCAGGGAGCTTTTCAGGGTGCCTCTGAGAAGTCAGGGATACTGTGCAGTTGGGAGGGGCCGCTCCGAACTCCACTGGGTTTGGTGCAGTAGAAGAGGGCCTTATCTCGAGTTGAGGCAGGAACCTCATGGTTCCTCTCCATTTCTGAATCGGATCTCAGTGTCCATGCAGAGTTGGGACAGGAGAGTGAGGCCTCGTCTTGTGTGGAGGAATTTAACTCCTCTTGCCTCTCGAGTTGTTCACTGGGTGACAGGCCACTTGTCGATCTGTATGTGGAACTTGCGGGCTTTTCCAACGATGCAGGAGGGTGTCAGACCCCTTCGTTTTGTGCCTTCGTCCACAGGATTGCCTTCGAAGAGGTGTCCTAGCATTGGGTTCTTATCAAGAGCAGACAGGGAAATCGGGGTCTTTCGGCGTGTGGCACCAACCACAAGGCTACGTCTCGAATTTCCTCGTGAGACCAGCCTCATCCTGAGGTGCGCCGGGAAGGTCCGGAACCCCTTCCAGACAAAGCAGGGTAATCGACCCTCCCGTCGCGATCAGGAGGGGATAAGGGGCTCAGAACAAGCGGTGCACCGAACCTTGGTGTTCCCCTCGAGTGAGACCAGGGTGTCGGGGAACTTTTGTGCTAACATCAAGGTTGCCAATTATCGTTTTAAACTTCAAGATGGAACATAGGGCTTCTACTGAGACGCTGTAGCTGGCAAGGGCCTCATCTTGCGATGACGGAGGAACCACGTGGTTTTCCTCGAGTTGCAGCGGGATTTTCGAATTACGACGGGGAATTCAGGTTTCCTCTTGTGTTGTCCCAGGGAAGTCCATTCTTCCATTCGAGGTGCGAGGGAGAGCAGGGGATTGCTCTCGAGTAACTTCAGGGCAAATGAGACCTCATCTATGCTTGTGTCTAGGACCTAATGTTCCTCTCCAGGGGCGACAGGGATCTCGGGGTTGCATTCCAGACTCACCTGAGGAGTCAGGCCTGGTATATAGGGGAAGCAAAGAATTCCCCTCTCCTCTCGAGTCCCAACGGGTATCTCTTGGAGCCCACAGAGTGGCCTAAAGGGAGTCAGGCCTCCTGTAGAGTTTGAAGAGAGGCCTCGAGATTGCTCTCCAGGCCATGCAGGAAAAGAAGGCCTTCATCTCGCGATGACGGAGGCGTCTCGTGGGTTTTCTCGAGGTGGGGAGCCAGTGTGGGATTTCTCACGAGGTATGACGGGGAGCTCAGGGAGCCTCTCGTGTGGCGCCAGGGAAGTCAAGTCTCCATGCGAGTGGCGAGGGGGAATGCGTCATTGCTCTCGAGTCATGGTAGGGGAATCGGGATTCAAGATGCGTTGAAGGAGGATTTTCGAGGTCTTTCTCGGGTTGCGTCAGGAAACCCTGTGTTCCCTCGACTTGTGCCGGTGACCTCAGGGAGCTTCTAAGGGTGCCTCTGAGAAGTCGCGATACTGTGGATTTGGGAGGGGCCTCTCGGGCCTCCACTGTTTTTGGTGTAATGGAAGAGGGCCTCATCTCGAGTGGAGTCAGGAACCTCAGGGTTCCTCTCCATTTCGGACTCCGATCGCAGGGTCCCTTCAGAGTTGGGACCGGAGAGTCAGGCCTCGTCTTGAGTGGAGGAATGGAACTCTGCTTGCCTCTCGAGTTGTTCATGGGATGACAGGCCTCTTGTCGAGCTGTGTGTGGAACCTGCGGCTTTTACCGAATGATGCACGGGAGTGTCAGTGACCCTTCGTTTTGTGCCTTCGTCCACAGGGTTGCCTTCGAAGAGGTGTCCGGGCATCGGGTTCTTCTCAAGAGTGGGCCGGGAAATCGGGGTATTTCGGCATGTGACACCACCCACGACGCTATGTCTCGAATTTACTCGTGAGACCGGCCTCATCCTTAGATGCGCCGGGAATGTGGGAAACCCCTTCCAAACAAAGCAGGGGAATAGACCCTCCTGTCTCGAACAGGAGGGGAGAAGGTGCTCAGATGAAGTGGTGCGGGAACCTCGGTGTTCCTGTCGAGTGAGACCGGCGTGTCCGGGAACATTTGGTGTCGCATCAAGGGTACAAAGTACCGTTTCGCACTTCAAGACGGAACGTGGTTCTTTTCATGAGACGCCATAGCAGCAAGGGCCTCATCTTGGGATGACGTTGGAAACACGTGGTTTTTCTCGAGTTGCGGCGGGATTCTCGAGTTACGAAGGGGATTTCTGGCTTCCTCTTGTGTTGGCCCAGGGAAGCCCAATCTTCCATTCGAGTTGCGAAGGAGAGCTGGGGGTTGCGTTCGAGTCACTGCAGGGCAAAAGAAACCTCATCCAGGCTTGTGTCTAGGACCTAATGTTCCTCTCAAGGGATGACTGGGATCTTGGGGTTGCATTCTAGACTCACCCAGGAGTCAGGCGTCCTCTCGAGGGGAAACAAAGGACTTCTCTCTCTTCTCGAGTCGCGACGGGTATTTCTTGGAGCCCACTGAGTGGACTAAAGGGAGTCAAGCCTCCTCTGGAGTTTGGAGAGAGGACTCGGGATTGCACTCCAGGACATGCAGGAAAAGAAGGCCCTCATCTCACGATGACGGGGGGGGGGGGTCTCGGTGGTTTTACCGAGCTGCAGCGCCTGTGTTGGTTTCTCAGGAGGTACGACGGGGAGCTCAGTGAGCCTCTTGTGTGGCGCCAGGGAAGTTAGGTCTCGATGCGTGTGGCGAGGGGGAGCGCGTCATTGCTCTCGAGTCATGGTAGGGGAATCAGGCCTCTAGACGCGTTGAAGGACTCTCAAGATCTCTCTCGGGTCTTGGCAAGAATACCTGGGTTCCCTCGACTTGTGCCGGTGACCTCAGGGAGATTCTCCGGGTGCCTCTGAGAAGTCAGGGATACTGTGGAGTTGGGAAAGACCTCTCGGGACTCCACTGGGTTTGGTGAAATGGAAGGGGGCCTCATCTCGAGGGGAGGCAGGAACCTCAGGGTTCCTCTCCATTTCTGATTCTGATCACAGCCCCCTGCATAGTTGGGAGAGGTGAGTCAGGCCTTGTCTTGTGTGCAGGAATGGACCTCCGCTTGCCTCTCTAGTTGTTCACTGGGTGACAAGCACTTGTTGAGCTGTATGAGTAACCTGCGGTCTTTTCCGGACGATGCACGGGGGTGTCAGTGCCCCTTCGTGTTGTGCCTTCATCCACACTATCTTCGAATAGGTGTCTGGGCATCGCGTTCTTATCAAGAGCGGATCGGGAAATCGCGGTCTTTCGGCATGTGGCACCACCATCGAGGCTATGTCTCGAATTTCCTCGTGAGACAGCCTCATCTGAGGTGCGTGGAGAAGGTCGGGAACCCCTTGCAGACAAAGCAGGGGAATTGACCCTCCTTTCGCGATCAGGAGGGGAGAAGGGGCTCAGATGAAGTGGTGCCAGGAACCTCGGTGTTCCCCTCTAGTGCGACCCATATGTCGGGGAACTTTTGGGGTAGCATTAAGGGTGCCAAATATCATTTCGCACTTGAAGACAGAACGTGGGACTACTCTTGAGACTCTGGAGCGGGCAAGGGCCTCATCTTGCAATGACGGGGGAACCACGTGGTTTTTCTCAAGTTGAGGCGGAATTCTCGAATTACTACAGGGAATTCAGGCTTCCTCTTGTGTTGGCCCAGGGAGGTCCAATCTTCCATTCGGGTTGCGAGGGAAAGCTGGGGAGTGCTCTCGAGTTACTGCAGGGCAAAAGCGACCTCATCTAGCCTTGTGTTCAGGACCCAGTGATCCTCTCCAAGGGCGACAGGGATCTCGGGTTTGCATTACAGACTCACCCGGGGAGTTAGGCCTCGTCTCGAGGGGAAGCAAAGGACTTGGCTATCCTCTCGAGTTGCGACGCGTATCTCTTGGAGCCCACTGAGTGGTCTAAAGGGAGTCAACCCTCCTCTTCAGTTTGGAGAGAGGACTCGGGATTGCTCTCCAGGCCATGCAGGAAAAGAAGGCCCACATCTCGAGATGACGGGGGCATCTCGTGGGTTTTCTCGAGCTGCGGCGCCAGTGTGGGGTTTCTCACGAGGTACGATGGGGAGTTCAGGTAGCCTCTCGTGTGGCAACAGGGAAGTCAGGTCTCCATGGGCGGGGCAAGGGGGAGCGCGTCATTGCTCTCAAGTCAGGGTAGGGGAATCGGGCCTCATGACGGGTTGAAAAAGAACTCTCGATGTCTTTCTAGGGTTGCGGCAGGAAACCCTGGGTTCCCTTGACTTGTGCCGGTGACCTCAGGGAGCGTCTCAGGGTGCCTCTGAGAAGTCAGGGATACTGTGGATTTGGGAGAGGCCTCTCGGGACTCCTTTGGGTTTGGTGCAATGGAAGTGGGCCTCATCTCGAGTTGAGGCAGGAACCTCAGGGTTCTGCTCCTGACTTCCTGGAGGCCGGATGTGACTCAGATCGCAGGGTCCCTGTTGAGTTTGCTCAGGAGTGTCAGGTCTCGTGCTCTGCGGAGGAATGGAACTCCGCTTACATCTCAAGTTGTTCAAGGATGACACCACTTTTCGTGATGTGTGTGGAACCTGCGGGTTTTTCGGAGATGCACGGGGGCGTCAGTGCTCCTTCCTGTTGTGCCTTCATCCACAAGGTTGCCTTCGAAGAGGTGTCCGGGTATCGTGTTCTCCTCAAGTGCGGACCGGGAAATTGGGGTCTTTCAGCATGTTGCACCACCCACTAGGCTACGTCTCGAATTTTCTCGTGAGACCGGCCTCATCCTGAGGCACGCAGGAAAGTCCGGGAACCCTTTCCAAACAAAGCAGGGGAATCGACCCTACTTTCGGGATCAGGAGGAGAGAAAGGGCTCAGATGAAGTAGTGCCGGGAACCTCGGTGCTCTCCTTGAGTGAAAGTCGGGTAACTTTTCTGGTTGCATCAAGGGTGCCAAGTACCATTTCGCACTTCAAGACGGAACCTGGGACTTCTCTTGAGATGCTGTAGTGGGCAAGGGCCTCATCTAGCACTGACGGGGGACCCACGTGTTTTTTCTCGAGTTGTGGCAGGATTCTTGAGTTACGATGGGGAATACAGGTTTCCTCTTGTGTTGGCCCAGGGAAGTCCAATCTTCCATTCGAGTTGCAAGTGAGAGCTGGAGATTGCTCTCGAGTCACTGCAGGGCAAAATAGAGCTCATCTAGGTTTGTGTCCAGGAACGAGTTTTTCTCTCCAGGGGCGACAGGGATCTCGGGGTTGCATTCCAGACTCACCCGGGGAGTCAGGCCTCGTCTCGAAGGGAATGAATGGACTCCGCTCTCCTCTCGAGTCGCGACGGGTATCCCTTGGAGCCCAAGAGTGGCCTAAATGGAGTTAAGCCTCCTGTGGAGTTTGGAGAGAGGACTCGGGATTGCTCTCTAGGCCATGCAGGAAAAGAAGGCCCTCATCTCGCGATGACGGGGGCGTCTCGTGGGTTTTCTCAAGGTGTAGTGCCTGGTTGGGGTTTCTCACGAGATAGGACGGGGAGCTCAGGGAGACTCCTGCGGTGCCACGGAAGTCAGGTCTCCATGGACGTGGCGTGGGGGAGCGCCTCATTGCTCTCGAGTCATGGTAGGGGAATCAAGCCTCAAGACGCTTCGAAGAAGAACTCTCGAGGTCTTTCTCGGGGTGTGGCAGGAAACCCTGGGTTCCCTCGACTTGTGCCCATGACCTCAGGGAGCTTAGCGGGGTTCCTCTGAGAAGTCAGGGATACTGTGGAGTTGAGAGGGGCTTCTCGGGACATCACAGGGACTGGTGCAATTGAAGAGGACCTAATCTCGGATTGAAGCAGTAACGTCAGGGTTCCTCTCCATTTCTGACTCGGATAGCAGGGTCCCTGCAGAGTTGGGACAGGAGAGTCAGACCTCGTCTTGTGTGGAGTAATGGAACTCCGCTTGCCTCTCGAGTTGTTCACGGGATGACAGGCCACCTGTCGAGTTGTATGTGGAACCTGCGGTTTTGGGGGACGATGCACAGGGGTGTCAGTGCCCCTTCGTGTTGTGCCTTCATCCACAGGGTTACCTTCGAAGAGGTGACCGGGCATCGGGATCTTATCAATAGCGGACCAGGAAATCGGGGTCTTTCGGCATGTGGCACAACCCACGAGGCTACGTCTCGACTTCCCTCGTGAGACTGGCCTCATCCTGAGGTTCGCCGGGAAGTCTGGGAACCCCTTCCAGACAAAGCAGGGGAATCGACCCTCCTGTCGCCATCAGGAGGGGAGAAGAGGCTCAGCTGAAGCAGTGCTGGGAACCTCCATGTTCTCCTCGAGTGAGACCGGGGTGTCAGGGAAATTTGGGGGTCGCATCAAGGGTGCCAAGTACCGTTTCACACTTCAAGACGGAACATGGGACTTCCCTGGAGAAGCTATAGCTGACAGGGGCCTCATATTTCGATGACGGAGGAGCCACGTTGTTTTTCTCCAGTTGCCGTGGGATTCTCGAATTACAATGGGGAATACAGGCTTCCTCTTGTGTTGGCCCAGGGAAGTCCAATCATCCATTCGAGTTGCGAGGGAGAGCTGGGGATTGCACTTGAGTCAATGCAGGACAAAAAAGACCTCATTTAGGCTTGTGTCCAGGACCGAGTTTTCCTCTACAGGGGCAACACGGATCTCGGGATCCCATTCCAGACTCACCCAAGTAGTCAGGCCTCGGCTCGAGGGGAAGCAACGGACTCTGCTCTCCTCTAGAGTAGCGAAGTGTATCTCTTGGAGGCTACTGAGTGGCCTAAAGGGAGTCAGGCCTCCAGTGGTGTTTGGAGAGTGGACTCGGGATTGCTCTCTAGGTCATGTAGGAAAAGAAGGCCCTCATCTTACGATGATGGGGGCGTCTCGTGTGTTTTCTCGAGCGGCGGTGCCAGTGTGGGGTTTTCATGAGGTAGGACGGGGAGCGCAGGGAGCCTCTCGTGTGGCGCCAGGGAAGTTAGGTTTCAATGGGCGTGGCGAGGGGAATGCGTCATTGCTCTCCAGTCATGGTAGGGTATCGGGCCTCAAGACGCGGTAAAGAAGGACTCTCGAGGTCTTTCTCAGAATGCAGCAGGAAACCCTGGGTTCACTCGACTTGTGCCAGTGACCGCAGAGAGCTTCTGAGGGTGCCTCTGAGAATCAGGGATACTGTGGAGTTTTAGGGGCCTCTCGGGACTCCACTGGGTATGGCGCAATGGAAGAGGGCCTCATTTCGAGTTGATGCAGGAACGTCAGGTTTCATCTACATTTCTGACTCCGATCGCACGGTCCCTGCAGAGTTGGGAAAAGAGAGTCAGGCCTTCTCTTGTGTGGAGGAACGGAACTCCGCATGCCTCTCTAGTTCTTCAAGGGATGACAGGACACTTGTCGATCTGTGTTTGGAATCTGCGTGTTTTTCCGTACTATGCATGGGGATGTCAGTACCCCTTCGTGTTGTGCATTCATCCACAGGTTTGCTTTCGAAGAGGTGTCCTGGCATCGGGTTCTTATTAAGAGCGGACCGGGAAATCGGGGTCTTTCCGCATGTGGCACCACCCACCAGGCTACGTCTCGAATTTCCTAGTGAGACCGGCCTCATCCTGAGGTGCGCCGGGAAGGTCAGAACCCCTTGCAGACAAAGCAGGGGAATCGACCCTCCTGTCTCGATCAGGAGGGGAGAAGGGGCACAGATGAGGTGATGCCGGGAACCTCGGTGTTCCCCTCCAGTGAGACCAGTGTGTTGGGGAACTTTTGGGGTCGCATCAAAGGTGCCAAGTACCGTATCGCACTTCAAGATGGAACGTAAGACTTCTTTTGAGACGCTGTAGCGGCAATGGCCGCATCTTGCGATGAAGAGGGAACGACGTGGTTTTTCTCGAGTTGTGGCGGGATTCTTGAGTTACAACGGGAAATTCAGGCTTCCTCATCTGTTGGCCCAGGGAAGTCCAGTCTTCCATTCGAGTTGCGAGGGAGAGTTGGGGATTGCTCTCGAGTCACTGCAGGAAAAAAGAGACCTCATCTAGGCTTGTGTCCAGGACCTAATGTTTCTCTCCAGGGGCGACAGGGATCTCCGGTTCACATATCAGACACACCCGAGGAGTCAGGCCTCGCCTCGAGGGGAAGGAAAAGACTCCGCTCTCCTCTCGAGTCGCGACGGGTATGTCTTGGAGTCCACTGAGTGAGCAAAAGGGAGTCAAGCCTACTGTGGAGTTTGGAGAGAGGACTCGGGATTGCTCTCCAGGCCATGCTAGAAAAGAAGGCCGTCATGTCGCGAAAATGGGGGCGTCTTGTGGGTTTTCTCTATCTGTGGCGCCAGTGTTTGGTTTCTCACGAGGTATGATGGGGAGCTCAGGGAGCCTCTCGTGTGGCGCCAGGGAAGTCAGGGCTTCATGAGTGTAGCAGAGGGAGCGTGTCATTGCCCTCGAGTCATGGTAGGGGAATCAGGCCTCAAAATGCGTTGAAGAAGGACTCTTGAGTTCTTTCTATGGTGGCGGCAGTAAACCCTGGGTTCACTCGAATTGTGCTGGTGACCTCAGGGAGCTTCTCAGGGTGCCTCTGAGAAGTCAGGGATACTGTGGAGCTGGGACGCGTCTCTCGGGACTCCACTGGGTTTCATGCAATGGAAGAGGTCCTAATCTCGAGTGGAGGCAGGAACCTCAGCGTTCCTCTCGTGACTTCACTGGCGCTGGTCTGATTCGGATTGCAAAGTCCCTGCAGAGTTGGGACAGGAGAGTCAGGCATCGTCTGGTGTAGAGGAATGAAACCCCACTTGCCTCTCGAGTTCTTCAAGGGTGACAAGCCACTTGTTGAGCTGTATGTGGAACCTGCGGGTTTTTCCGGATGATGCACGAGGGTGTCAGTGCCCCTTTGTGTTGTGCCTTCATCCACAGGGTTGCCTTCAAAGAGGTGTCCAGGCATCGGGTTCTTATCAAGAGCGTACCGGGAAATCATAGTCTTTTGGCATGTGGTACCACCCGCGAGCTACGTCTCGAATTTCCTCGTGAGACTGGCCTCATCCTGAAGTGCCCCGTGAAGGTCGGGAACCCCTTACAAACAAAGCAGGGGAAGTGACCCTCCTATCACGAACAGGAGGGGAGAAGGGGCTCAGATAAACTGGTGCCGGGAACCTCGGTGTTCACCTCGAGTGAGACTGATATTTCGGGGAACTTTTGGGGTCACATCAAGGGTGTCAAGTATCGTTTTGCACTTCAAGACGGAACGTGGGACTTTTCTTGAGAAGCTGTAGCGGGCAAGGGCCTCATCTTGTGATGACGAGGGAACCAAGTGCTTTTTCTCGAGTTGCGGCGGGATTCTCGAGTTACGAAGGGGAATTCAGGCTTCCTCTTGTGTTGGCCCAGGGAAGTCCAATCTTCCATTCGAGTTGTCAGGGAGAGCGGGGGATTGCTCTCGAGTTACAGAAGGGCAAAAGAGACCTCATCTAGGCTTGTTTCCAGGACCTAATGTTCCTCTCCAGGGGAGACAGGGATCTCGGGGTTGCATTCCAGACCCACCTGGTGAGTCAGGCCTTGTCTCGAGGGGAAACAAAGGACTCAATTCTCCTCTCGAGTCGCGACGGGTATCTCTTGGAGCCCACTAAGTGGCCTAAAGGGAGTCAAGCCTCCTGTGGAGTTTGGAAAGAGGATTCGGGATTCCTCTCCAGGCCATGCAGGAAAAGAAGGCCCTCATCTCGCGATGACAGGGGCGTATGGTGAGTTTTCTCAAGCTGCGGCGTCAGTGTGGGGTTTCTCACGAGGTACGACAGGGAGCTCAGGGAGCCTCTCTTATGGCGCCAGGGAAGTCAGGTCTCCATGTGCATGGCGAGGGGGTGCGTGTCATTTCTATAGAGCCATGGAAGCAGAGTCGGGCTTCAAGACACGTTGAAGTAGGACTCTCGAGGTCTTTTTCCCATTGTGGCAGGAAACCCTGGGTTCCCTCGACATGTGCCGGTGACCTCATGGAGCTTCTCCGGGTGCCTCTGAGAAGTCAGGGGTACTGTGGAGTTGGGAGGGGCCTCTCTGGACTCCACTGGGTTTGGTGCAATGGATGAGAGCCTCATCTCGAGTGGAGGCAGGAACCTCATGTTTCCTCTCCTGGGTTTCCTGTCGCTGGTACTGACTCGGATCGCAGTTTCCCTGCAGAGTTGGTACAGAAAATCAGGTCTCGTCTTGTGTGGAGGAATGGAACTCCACTTGCCTGTCGAGTTGTTCACGGGGTGACAGACCACTTGTTGAACTGTGTTTGTAACCTGCGGGTTTTTCTGGACGATGCACGGTGTCAGTGCCCCTTCGTGTTGTGCTTTCATCCACAGGTTTTCCTTCGTAAAGGTGTCACGGCATCACGTTCTTATCAAGAGCAGACCGGGAAATCGGGGTCTTTCGGCTTGTGGCACCACCCACGAGGCTATGTCTCGAATTTCCTCGTGAGACCTGCCTCATCCTTAGGCGCGCTGGAAAGGTCGGGAACCCCTTCCAGACATAGCAGGGGAATCGACACTCCTGTCGCGATCACGAGGGGAGAAGGAGCTCAAATGAAGTGGTTCCGGGAACCTCGGTGTTCCTTTCGAGTGAGACCGGTATGTCAGGGAATTTTGAGATTGCATCAAGGGTGCCAAGTACCGTTTCGCACTTCAAGACAGAAAGTGGGACTTCTCTTGAGTCGCTGTAGCGGGCAAGGGCCTCATCTAGCGCTGATAGGGGAACCACGTGGATTTTCTCGAGTTTCGGCGGGATTCTCGAGTTACGATGTCGAATTCAGGCTTCCAATTGTATTGGCCCAGGGAAGTCCAATCTTCAATTCGATTTGCGAGGGAGAGCTGGCGATTGCGCTCTAGTAACTGCAGTGCAAAATAGACCACATCTAGGCTTGTGTCCAGGACAGAGTTTTCCTCTCCAGGTGTGACAGGAACTCGGGGTTGCATTCCAGACTCACACGGAGAGTCAGGCCTCGTCTCGAGGGGAAGCAAAGGACTCTGCTCTCCCTTCAGGTCCTGACAGGTATCTCTTGGAGCCCACTGAGAGGCCTAAAGAGAGTCAAGCCTCCTGTGGAGTCTGGAGAGAGGACTCGGTTTTGCTCTCCATGCCAGGCAGGAAACAAGTCCCTCATCTCGTGATGACGGGGGCGTATCGTGGGTTTTCTCGAGCTGCGGTGCCTGAATGGGGATTCCGAAGAGGTACGACGGGGAGCTCAGGGAGACTCTCTTCAGCAGTCAGGGAAGTCAGGTCTCCATGCGCATGGCGATGGGGAGCGGGTATTTGCTCTCGAGTCATGGTAAGGGAATAGGGCCTCAAGACGCGCCAAAGGACTCTCAAGGTCTTTCTCGGGTCGCAGCAGGAAACCCTGGGTTCCCTGGACTTGAGCCGGTGACCTCAGGTAGATTCTCAAGGTGCCTCTGAGAATTCTGGGATACTGTGGAGTTGGGAGGGGCCTCTCGCGACTCATCTGGGTTTGGTTCAATGGAGGAGGGCCTCACCTCGAGGGGACACAGGAACCTCAGGATTCCTCTCCGTTTCGGACTCCGACCGCAGGGGCCCTGCAGAGTTGGGACAGGAGAGTCAGGCCTCGTCTTGTCTGAGGAAGGGAACCCCGCTGGCCTCTCGAGTTGCTCAGGGGGTCTCAGGCCCCTCGTCGAGCTGTGTGTGGAACCCGCGGGTCTTTGCGGACGATGCACGGGGGTGGCAGTGCCCCTTCGTGTTGTGCCTTCACCCACAGGGTTGCCTTCGAAGAGGGGTCCGGGCCTCGGGTCCTTCTCAATAGCGGACCGGGGAATCGGGGGCGTTCGGCATGTGGCACCACCCACGTGGCTCGTCTCGAATTTCTTCGTGAGACCGGCCTCATCCTGAGGTGCGCCGGGAAGGCCGGGAACCCCTTCCAGACCACGCGGGGGAATCGACTCTCCTGTCGCGATCAGGAGGGGAGAAGGGGCTCAGAGGAAGCGGTGCCGGGACCCTCGGTGTTCCCCTCGGGGGACCCCGGCTTGTCGGGGGACTTTTGGGGGTCGCAGGAAGGTTGTCAGGGACCGTTTCGCCCTTCAGGGCAGAACAGGGCACTTCCCTTGAGACGCCGTGGCGGGCAAGTGCCTCATCTTGCCAAGAGGTGGGAACCACGTGGTTTTTCTCGAGTTGCGGCGGGATTCTCGAGTTACAACGGGGATCTCAGCCTTCCCCTTGGGTTGGCCCTGGGAAGCCCAATCTTCCCCTCGGGTTGCGAGGGAAAGCTGGGGGTTGCGCTCGAGTCACTGCAGGGCCGAAGAGACATCACCTAGGCGTGTGTCCGGGACCTAATATTCCTCTCCAGGGAGGGCAGGGATCTCGGGGTTGCATTCCAGGCTCCCCCGGGGAGTCAGGCCTCGTCTCGAGGGGAAGCCAAGGACTCCGCTCTCCTCTCAAGTCGCGACGTGGGTATCTTGGAGCCACCTGAGCGGCCTCAGGGGAGTCCAGCCTCCTCTTCCGTTTGGAGAGAGGACCCGGGATTGCTCTCCAGGCCATGCAGGAAAAGAAGGCCCTCAGCTCGCGAGGACGGGGGCGTCTCAGGGGTTTCCTTGAGCTGCGGCGCCCGTGGGGGTTTTCTCCCGAGGCACGACGAGGATCTCAGGGAGCCTCTCGTGCGGCGCCAGGGAAGTCAGGTCTCCATGCGCGTGGCGAGGGGGAGCGCGTCCTGGCTCTCGAGTCACGGGAGGGGACTAGGGCCTCGAGACGCGTTGAAGAAGGACTCTCGAGGTCTTTCTCGGGGGGCGGCGGGAAACCCTCGTTTCCCTCGCCTTCTGCCGGGGACTTTAGGGAACTTCCCAGGGTGCCTCTGAGAGGCGAGGGATCCTGTGGAGGTGGCGGGGCCCCTCGGGACTCCGCTGGGTCTGGCGCAACGGAAGAGGGCCTCACCTCGAGAGGAGGCAGGAACCTCAGGCTTCCTCTCCGTTTCGGACTCCGACCGCAGGTTCCCTGCAGAGCTGGGACAGGAGAGTCAGGCCTCGTCTTGTCTGAGGAAGGGAACCCCGCTGGCCTCTCGAGTTGCTCAGGGGGTCTCAGGCCCCTCGTCGAGCTGTGTGTGGAACCCGCGGGTCTTTGCGGACGATGCACGAGGGTGGCAGCGCCCCTTCGTGTTGTGCCTTCACCCACAGGGTTGCCTTCGAAGAGGGGTCCGGGCCTCGGGTCCTTCTCAAGGGCGGACCGGGGAATCAGGGGCGTTCGGCATGTGGCCTCACCCACGTGGCTCGTCTCGAATTTCCTCGTGAGACCGGCCTCATCCTGAGGTGCGCCAGGAAGGCCGGGAACCCCTTCCAGACCACGCAGGGGAATCGCCTCTCCTGTCGCGATAAGGAGGGGAGAAGGGGCTCAGAGGAAGCGGTGCCGGGACCCTCGGTGTTCCCATCGAGGGAACCCGGCGTGTCGGGGGACTTTTGGGGGTCGCAGGAAGGCTGTCAGGGACCGTTTCGCCCTTCAGGGCGGAACAGGGGACTTCCCTTGAGACGCCGTCGCGGGCAAGGGCCTCATCTTGCTAAGAGGTGGGAACCACGTGGGTTTTCTCGAGTTGCGGCGGGATTCTCGAGTTACGACGGGGATCTCAGCCTTCCCCTTGGGTTGGCCCTGGGAAGCCCAATCTTCCCCTCGGGTTGTGATGGAAAGCTGGCAGTTGCGCTCGAGTCACTGCAGGGCCGAAGAGACCTCACCTAGGCGTGTGTCCGGGACCTAATATTCCTCTCCAGGGAAGGCAGGGATCTCGGGGTTGCATTCCAGGCTCCCCCGGGGAGTCAGGCCTCGTCTCGAGGGGAAGCCAAGCACTCCGCTCTCCTCTCGAGTTGCGAAGCGGGTCTCTTGGAGCCCCCTGAGCGGCCTCAAGGTAGTCCAGCCTCCTCTTCCGTTTGGAGAGAGGACCCGGGATTGCTCTCCGGGCCATGCAGGAAAAGAAGGCTCTCAGCTCGCGAGGACGGGGGCGTCTCAGGGGTTTCCTCGAGCTGCGGCGCCCGTGGGGGTTTTCTCCCGGGGCACGACGAGGATCTCAGGGAGCCTCTCGTGCGGCTCCAGGGAAGTCAGGTCTCCATGCGCGTGGCGAGGGGGAGCGCGTCATGGCTCTCGAGTCACGGGAGGGGACTAGGGCCTCGAGACGCGTTGAAGAAGGACTCTCGAGGTCTTTCTCAGGGGGCGGCTGGAAACCCTCGTTTCCCTCGCCTTCTGCTGGGGACCTTAGGGAACTTCCCAGGGTGCCTCTGAGAGGCGAGGGATCCTGTGGAGTTGGCGGGGCACCTCGGGACTCAGCTGGGTCTGGCGCTACGGAAGAGGGCCTCACCTCGAGGGGAGGCATGAACCTCAGGCTTCCTCTCCGTTTCGGACTCCGACCGCAGGGTCCCTGCGGAGTTGGGACAGGAGAGTCAGGCCTCGTCTTGTCTGAGGAAGGGAACCCCGCTGGCCTCTCGAGTTGCTCAGGGGGTCTCAGGCCCCTCGTCGAGCTGTGTGTGGAACCCGCGGGTCTTTGCGGACGATGCACGGGGGTGGCAGCGCCACTTCGTGTTTTGCATTCACCCACAGGGTTGCCTTCGAAGAGGGGTCCGGGCCTCGGGTCCTTCTCAAGAGCGGACCGGGGAATCGGGGACGTTCGGCATGTGGCCCCACCCACGTGGCTCTTCTCGAATTTCCTCGTGAGACCGGCCTCATCCTGAGGTGCGCCGGGAAGGCCGGGAACCCCTTCCAGACCACGCAGGGGAATCGCCTCTCCTGTCGCGATCAGGAGGGGAGAAGGGGCTCAGAGGAAGCGGTGCCGGGACCCTCGGTGTTCCCCTCGGGGGAACCCGGCTTGTCGGGGACTCTTGGGGGTAGCAGGAAGGCTGTCAGGGACCGTTTCGCCCTTCAGGGCAGAACAGGGGACTTCCCTTGAGACGCCGTGGCGGGCAAGGGCCTCATCTTGCCAAGAGGTGGGAACCACGTGGTTTTTCTCGAGTTGCGGCGGGATTCTCGAGTTACGACGGGGATCTCAGCCTTCCCCTTGGGTTGGCCCTGGGAAGCCCAATCTCCCCTCGGGTTGCGAGGGAAAGCTGGGGGTTGCGCTCGAGTCACTGCAGGGCCAAAGACACCTCATCTAGGCGTGTGTCCAGGACCTAGTGATCCTCTCCAGGGAAGACAAGGATCTCGGGGTTGCATTCCAGGCTCCCCCGGGGAGTCAGGACTCGCCTCGAAGGGAAGCAAAGGATTCCTCTCTCCTCCCGAGTCGCGACTCAGATATCTTGGTTCCCCCTGAGTGGCCTCAAGGGAGTCCAGCCTCCTCTTCACTTCTGAGAGAGGACTCGTGATTACTCTCCAGGCCCGGCAGGAAAAGAAGGCCCTCACCTCGCGAGGACGGGGGCATCTCAGGGATTTCCTCGAGCTGCGGCACCCGTGGGGGTTTTCTCCTGAGGCACGACGAGGATCTCAGGGAGCCTCTCGTGCGGCCCCAGGGAAATCATGTCTCCATGCACGTGGCGAGAAGGAGCGCGTCATTGTTCTCGAGTCATGTGAGGGGACCAGGGCCTCGAGACGCGTTGAAGAAGGACTCTCGAGGTCTTTCTCGGGTTGCAGCGGGAAACCCTCGTTAACCCCGACTTCTGCCGGGGACCTGAGGAAACTTCCCAGGGTGCCTCTGAGAGGTGAGGGACGCTGTGAATTTGGCGGGGCCTCTTGGTACTCCACTGGGTTTGTCGCAATGGAAGAGGGCCTCATCTCGAGTGGAGGCAGGAACCTCAGGCTTCCTCTCCAATTCTGACTCTGACCGTAGTGTCCCTGCAGAGTTGGGACAGGAGAGTCAGGCTATGTCTTTTCTGAGGAATGGAACTCCGCTTGCCTCTCGAGTTGTTCATAGGGTTTCAGGCCCCTTGTCAAACTGTGTGTGGAATCTGCAGGTTTTTCCAGACGATGCATGGGGGTGTCAGTGACCCTTCGTTTTGTGTCTTCATCCACAGGGTTGCCTTCGAAGAGGTGTCCGGGCATCGTGTTCTTATGAAGAGCGGCCTGGGAAATCGGGGTCGTTCAGCATTTGGCACCACCCACGTGGCTAGTCTCGAATTTCCTCATGAAACCGGCCTCATCCTGAGGTGTGCCGCGAAGGTCATGAAACCCTTCCAGACAAAGCAGAGGAATCGACCCTCCTGTGGCGATCAGGAGGGGAGAAGTGGCTCAGATGAAGTGCTGCTGGGAACCTCGGTGTTTCCCTCAAGTGAGACAGGTATGTCGGGTAACTTTTGGGGTCGCATAACGCGTTCCAAGTACCGTTTCGCTCTTCAAATTGGAACGTGGGACTTCTCTTGGGGTGCTCCAGCGGGCAAGGGCCTCATCTTGGAATGACTGGGGAACCACTTGGTTTTTCTCTAGTTGCGGTGGGATATTTGAGTTACCACAGGGAATTCATGCTTCCTCTTGTGTTGGCCCACAAAAGTCTTATCTTCCATTCGAGATTCGAGGAAGAGCTGGAGGTGCGCTCTAGTCACTGAAGGCAAAAGAGACCCCACCAAGGCTTGTGTGCAGGACCTAATGTTCATGTCAAGGGGCGACAGGAATCTCGGGGTTGCATTCCAGACTCACCCTGGAGTCAGGCCTCGTCTCGAGGGGAAGCAAAGGACTCTGCTCTCCTCTCGAGTCGGACGGGTATGTCTTGGAGCCCACTGAGTGGCTTAAAGGGAGTCAAACCTCCTCTGGTGTTTGGAGGGAGGACACGGGATTGCTCTCCAGGCAATGCAGGAAATGAAGGCCCTCATCTCCCGATGACTGGGGCGTCTCGTAGGTTTTCTCGAGCTGTGGCGCTAGTGTGGGGTTTCTCACGAAGTAAGACTGGGAGCTCAGTGAGCCTCTCATGTGGTGCCAGGGCAGTCAGGTCTCTATGCACGTGGTGAGAGGGAGCCCGTCATTGTTCTCGAGTCATGGTAGGGGAATTGGGCCTGAAGAGGTGTTAAAGAAGGACTCTCGAGGTCTTTCTTGGGTTGCAGCAGGAAACCCTGGGTTCCATCGACTTGTGCCAGTGACCTCAGGAAGCTTCTGAGCGTGCCTCTGAGAAGTCAGGGTCACTGTGGAGTTGGGAGGGGCCTCTCGGAACTCCACTGGGTTTGGTGCAATGGAAGAGGGCCTCATGACAAGTTGAGGCAGGAACCACAGGGTTCCTCTCCTGGCTTCGAATGCGCCGGATCTGACTCGGATCGCAGAGTCCCTGCAGAGTTGGGACAGGAGAGTCAGGCCTCGTCTTGTGTGGAGGAATGGAACTCCGCTTGACTCTCGCGTTGTTCATGGGGTGACAGGCCACTTGTCGATTTGTATGTGGAACTTGCGGGTTTTTCTGGACGATGCACTGGGGTGTCACTGCCCCTTCGTGTTGTGCCTTGTTCCACAGGATTGCCTTCGAGTTGGGTTCTGCCATCGGGTTCTTATCAAGAGCGGACCAGGGAATTGGGGTCTTTTGGCATGCCGCACCACCCACGAGGCTATGTCTCGAATTTCCTCGTGAGACTGGCCTCATCTTGATGTGCGCCAGGAAGGTCGGGAACGCCTTCCAGACAAAGCAGGGGAATCGAACCTCCTGTCGCGATCAAGAGGGGAGAAGAGTCTCAGATGAAGTGGTGCCGGGAACCTCGGTGTTCTCCTCAAGTGAGACTGGTATGTCGGGGAACTTTTGGGGTCGCATCAAGGGTTCCAAGTAACTTTTCGCTCTTCAATACGGAACGTGGGACTTCTCTTGAGACGCTGTAGCGGGCAAGGGCCTCATCTTTCGATGACGGGGGAACCACGTGGTTTTTCTTGAGTTGGGGCGGGATTCTCGAGTTACAACCGGGAATTCAGGCTTCCTCTTCAACTGGCCCAGGGAAGTCCAGTTTTCATTCGAATTGTGAGTTAGAACTGGGGATTGCTCTCGAGACACTGCAGGGCCAAATAGACCTCATCTAGGCTTGTGTCCAGGACCTAATGTTCCTCTGCTGGGGCGACAGCGATCTCGGCATTGCATTCTCGACTCACCCGGGGAGTCAGGCCTCGTCTCGAGGGGAAGCCAAGGACACCGCTCTCCTGTCAAGTCGCGACGGGTATATCTTGGAGCTCACTGTGTGGCCTAAAATGAGTCAAGCCTCCTGTGGAGTTTGGAGAGAGGACTCAGGATTGCTCTCCAGGCCATACAGCAAAAGAAGGCCCTCATCTCGTGAGGACTGGGGCGTCTCGTGGGTATTCTCGAGCTGCGGCTCCAGTGTGGTGTTGCTCACGAGGTATAATGGGGAGCTCAGGGAGCCTCTCCTGTGGCGCCAGGGAAGTCAGGTTTCTATGCGCGTGGCTAGGGGGAGCGCGTCATTGCTCTCGAGTCATGGTAGGGGAATCGCACCTCAAGACGCGTTGAAGAAGGACTCTCGAGGTCTTTTACGGGTTGGGGCAGGAAACCCTTGGTTCCCTCGACTTGTGCCGGTGATCTCAGGAAGGTCTAAGGGTGCCTCTGAGAAGTCAGGGATACTGAGCAGTTGGGAGGGGTCTCTCGGGACTCCACTGGGTTCGGTGCAATGGAAGAGGGCCTCATCTCGAGTGGAGGCAGGAAACTCATGTTTCCTCTCCTGACTTCCCCTGGGCCAGATCTGACTCGGATCGCAGTTTCGCTGCAGAGTTCGAACAGGAGAGTCAGGCCTCGTCTTGTGTGGAGGAATGGAACTCTGCTTGCCTCTCCAGTTGTTCACGGGGTGACAGGTCACTTCTCGAGCTGTGTGTGGTACCTGCGGGGTTCTCTGGATGATACCCAGGGGTGTCAGTGCCCCTAAGTGTTGTGCCTTCATCAAAAGGGTTATCTTCAAAGAGGTGTCCGGGCATCAGGATCTTATCAAGAGTGGACCGGGAAATCGGGGTCTTTCGGCATGTGTCACCATCCACGTGGCTATATCTCGAATATCCTCGTGAGACCGGCCTCATCCTGAGAGGCACCGGGAAAGGCGGGAACCCCTTCAAGACAAAACAGGGGAATCGACCCTCCTGTCGCGATCAGGAGGGGAGAAGGGGCCCAGATGTAGTGGTGCTGGGAACCTCGGTGTTCTCCTCGAGTCAGACTGGTGTGTCGAGGAACTTTTGAGGGCGCATCAAGGGTGCCAATACCATTTCGCACTTCAAGACGGAACGTGGGACTTCTCTTGAGACGCTGTAGGGGGCAAGGGCCTCATCTTGGGATGACGGGGGAACCACGTGGCGTTTCTCGAGTTGTGGCGGGATTCTCGAGTTTCGACGGGGAATACAGTCTTCCTCATGTGTTGGGCCAGGGAAGTCCTATCTTCCATTCGAGTTTAAAGGGAGAGCTGGGGATTGCTCTCGAGTCACTGCAGGGCAAAATAGACCTCATCTAGGCTTGTGTCCAGGACTTAATGCTCGTCCCTAGGGGCGACAGGGATCTTGGGGTTGCATACCAGACTCACCCGGGGAATCAGGCCTGTCTCGAAGGGAAGCAAAGAACTCCGCTGTCCTTTTGAGTCGCGATGGGTATCTCTTGGAGCCCACTGTGTGCCCTAAAGGGAGTCAAGCCTCCTGTGGTGTTTGGATAGAGGACTCGGGATTCCTGTCCAGGCCATGCAGGAAAAGAAGGCCCTTATCTCGCGATGATGGCGGCGTCTTGTGGGTTTTCTGGACTGCCGCGCTAGTGCCGGGTTTCTGACGAGGTACGAGAGGGAGCTCAGGGAGCCTCTCGTGTGGCGCCAGGGAAGTCAGGTCCCCATGAGATGGCTAGGGGGAGCTCGTCATTGCTCTCGAGTCATGGTAGGGTAATCAGGCCTCAAGACGGGTTGAAGAAGGACTCTCGAGGTCTTTCTCGGGTCACTGCATAAAACCCAGGGTTCCCTTGACTTGTGCCTGCGACCTCAGGGAGCTTCTCAGAGTGCCTCTGAGAAGTCAGGGATACTGTGCAGTTTGGAGGGGCCTCTCGAGACTCCTCTGCATTTGGTGGAATGTAAGAGGGACTCATCTCGAGTTGAAGCAGGAACCTCAGTGTTCCTCTCCATTTCTGACTCAGATCGCAAGGTCCCTGCATGTTGGTACAGAAGAGTCAGGCCTCGTCTTTTCTGGAGGATGGGACTCCTCTTGCCTCTCGAGTTGTTCTCGAGGTGACAGGCCACTTGTCGAGCTGTGTGTGTAACCTGCCCGTTTTTCCGGATGATGCACAGGTGTGTTAGTGCCCCTTCGTGTTGTACCTTCATACTCAAGGCTGCCTTCCAAGAGGTGTCCGAGCATCGGATTCTTATCAAGAGCAGACCGGGAAATTGGAGTCTTTCAGCAAGTGGCACCACCCACAAAGCTACGTATCGAATTTCCCCATGAGACCAGCCTCATCCTGAGTTGTGCAGGGAAGGTCGGGCCCCCTTGCAGACAAAGCAGGGGAATCGACCCACCGGTCATGATCAGGAGGGGAGAAGGGGCTTAAATGAAGTGGTGCCGGGAACCTCGGTGTTCCCCTTGAGTGAGACCGGCGTGTTGGGGGACTTTTGGGGTCGCATCAAGGGTGCCAAGTACCGTTTCGCATTTCAAGACGGAACCTGGGACATCTTTTGAAACACTGTAGCGGGCAAGGGCCTCATCTTGCGATGACGGGAGAACCACGTGGTTTTGCTCGAGTTGCGGCGGGATTCTCGAGTTATGACCGGGAATTTAGGCTTCCTTTTGTTGGCCTTGAAATCCAATCTTCCATTCGGGTTGCGAGGGGGAGCTGGGGATTGCGCTAGAGTCACTGCAGGGCAAAAGAGACCTAATCTAGGCTTGTGTCCAGGATCTAACGTTGCTCTCCAGGGGCGACAGGGATCTCGGGTTTGCATTCCAGACTCATCCGGGGAGTCAGTTCTCACCTCGAGGGTAAGCAAAGAATCCCGCTCTCGTCTCGAGTCGCGATGGGTATCTCTTGGAGCCCACTGTGTGTACTAAAGGGAGTCAAGCCTCCTGTGGAGTTTGGAGAGAGGACTCGGGATTGGACTCCAGGCCATGCAGGAAAAGAAGGCCCTCATCTCGAGATGACGGTGGCGTCTCGTGGGTTTTCTCGAGCTTCGGCGCCAGTGTGGGGTGTCTCATGAAGTACCACGGGGATCTCAGGGAGCCTCTTGTATGGCGCCAGGAAAATCCAGTATTCCATTCGAGGTGCAAGTTAGAACTGGGGATTGCTCTCCAGTCACTGCAGGGCAAAATAGACCTCATCTACGCTTGTGTCCAGGACCTAGTGTTCCACTACTGGGCCAACAGGGATCTCAGGGTTGCATTCTCGACTCACCTGGAGAGTCAGGCCTCGTCTTGAGGGGAAAAAAAGGACTCCGCTCTCCTGTCGAGTCGCGACAGGTATCTCTTGGAGCCCACTGCGTGGCGTAAAGGGAGTGAAGCCTCCTATGGAGTTTGGAGATGACTCGGGATTGTTTTCCTGGCCATGCAGGAAAAAAGGCCCTCATCTCGCGATGACGGGGGCATCTCGTGGGTTTTCTCCAGCTGCGGCGCCAGTATCAGATTTCTCACGAGGTACAACGGGGAGCTCAGAGAGCCTCTCGTGTGGTGCTAGGGACGTCAGGTCTCCGTGCGTGTGGTGAAGGGGAGTGCGTGATTGCTCTCGAGTCATAGTAGGCGAATCGGGCCTCAAGACGCATTGAAGAAGGACTCTTGAGGTCTTTCTCAGGTTGGGGCAGGGAACCCTGGGTTCCCTTGATTTGTGTCGGTGACCTCAGGCAACTTCTAAGGGTGCCTCTGAGAAGTCAGGCACACTGTGGATTTGGGAGGGGCCTTTCGTTACTCAACTGGGTTTGGTGCAATCGAAGAGGGCCTCATCTCGAATGGAGGCAGGAACCTCAGGGGTCCTCTCCATATCTGACTTGGGTCGCAGGGTACCTGCAGAGTATGGACAAGAGAGTCACGCCTCGTCTTCTGTGGAGGAATGGATTTCCCCTTGCCTTTCGAGTTGTTCATGGAGTGACAGGCCACTTGTTGAGCTGAGTGTGGAACCTGCGGGTTTTTCCGGATGATGCACGGGGGTGTCAGTGCCCCTTCGTGTTGTGCCTTCATCCACAGGGTTGCCTTCAAAGAGGTTTCCGGGCATCGGGTTCTTTTCAAGAGCGTACCGGAAAATTGGGGTCTTTCAGCATGTGGTACCACCCACGAGGCTACGTCTCGAATTTCCTCGGGAGACTGGCCTCATCCTGAGGTGCGCCAGGAAGCTCGGGAACCCCTTGCAGACAAAGCAGGGGAATCGTCCCACCGGTCGCAATCAGAAGGGGAGAAGGGGCTCAGATGAAGTGGTGCCGGGAACCTCGGTGGTCCCCTCGAGTGAGACCGGTATGTCACGGCACTTTTGAGGTCGCATCAAGGGTGCCAAGTACAGTTTCGCACTTCAAGACGGAACGTGGGAATTCTCTGGAGATGCTGTAGCGGGCAAGGGCCTCATATTGCGATGATGAGGGAAACACGTGGTTTTTCTCGAGTTGAGGCGGGATTCTCGAGTTACAATGGGGAATTCAGGCTTCCTCTTGTGTTGGCCCAGGAAGTCCAATCTTCCATTCAACTTGCCAGAGAGAGCTGGGGGTTGCTCTCGAGTCACTTCAGGGCAAAGAGTCCTCATCTAGGCTTGGGTCCAGGACGTAATGTTCCTCTCCAGGGGCGACAGGGATATCGGGGTCGCATTCCAGTCTCACCCAGTGGGTCACGCCTCGTCTCGAGTGGAAGCAAAGGACTCCACTATCCTCTCGAGTCGGGACGCGTAACTCTTGGAGCCCAATGAGTGGCCTAAAGGGAGTCAAGCGTCCTGTGTAGCTTGGACAGAAGGTTCACGCTTGATCTGCATACCATGCAGTTAAAGATGGCCCTCCTCTCGTGATGACGGGGGCGTCTCATGGGTTTTCTCGAGCTGCGGCGCCAGTGTGGGGTTTCTCACGAGATATGATGGGGAGTTCAGGGAGCCTCTCGTGCGGCGCCAGAGAAGCCTGACTCCATGCGTGTGGCCAGGCAGATCGCGTCATTGCTCTCGAGTCATGGGAGGGACTAGGGCCTCAAGAGGCATTTAAGAAGGACTCTCAAGGTCTTTCTTGGGTTGGGGCGGGAAACACTCGTTTCCATCGACCTCTAAGGGGACCTTAGGGAACTTCCCAGGTGCCTCTGAGAGGTGAGGGATACTGAGGAGTTAGAGGGGCCTCTCGGGACTCCACTAGGTTTGACGAAATGAAAGAGGGCCTCATCTCGATTGGAGGCAGGAACCTCAGGCTTCCTCTCCATTTCTGACTCCGACCGCAGGGTCCCTGCAGAGTTGGGACAGGAGAGTCAGGCCTCGTCTTGTCTGAGTAACGGAACTCTGCTTGCCTCTCGAGTCGTTCAGGGGGTCTCAGGGCCCTTGACAAGCTGTTAGTGGAACCTGCGGGTGTTTCCAGAAGATGCATGGGGGTGTCAGTGCCCCTTCGTTTTGTGCCTTCCCCCACAGGGTTTCCTTCAAAGAGGTGTCCGGGCATCGGGTTCATTTCAAGAGCGGACCGGGAAATCGGGGTCATTCGGCATGTGGCACCACCCACGTGGCTCATCTCGAATTTCCTCGTGAGACCAGCATCATCCTGAGGTGCGCCGGGAAGGCCGGGAACACCTTCCACACAAAGTAGGGGAATCGATTCTCCTGTCGCGATCAGGAGGGGAGATGGGGCTCAGATGAAGTGGTGCCGGGACCCTCGGTGTTCCACTCGAGGGAACCCGGCGTTTCAGGGAACTTTAGGGGTCGCATCAAGGGAGCCAAGTACCGTTTCCCACTTCAGGACGGAACATGGGACTTCCCTGGAGACGCTATAGAGGGCAAGGTCCTCATCCTGTGAAGACGTTGGAACCACGTCGTTTTTCTCGAGTTGCATCGGGATTCTCGAAAACGACAGGAATTTCAGGCTTCCTCTTGGGTTGGCCCTGGGAAGCCTAATCTTCAATTCGAGTTGCGATGGAAAGCTGGGGGTTCTGCTCGAGTCACTACAGGGCCAAAGAGACCTCATCGAGGCGTGTGTCCAGGACCTAATATTCCTCTCAAGGGAAGACAGGGATCACGGGTTTCCATTCCAGACTCCCCCGGGGGGTCAGGACTCGCCTGGAGGGGAAGCAAAGGACTCCGCTTTCCTCTCAAGTCGCGACACGGTTCTCTTGGAGCCCACTGAGTGGACTCAAGGGTGTCGAGCCTCCTCTTCAGTTTGGAGAGAGGACCCGGGATTGCTCTCCAGGCCAGGCAGGAAAAGAAGGCCCTCATCTCGCGATGACGGGGGAGTCTCATGGGTTTCCTCAGGCTGCTGCGCCCATGGGGGTTTTCTCACGAGGCACGACGAGGACCTCAGGGAGCCTCTCGTGCGGCGCCAGGGAAGTCAGGTCCCCATGCGCATGGCGAGGGGGAGCTGGTCATCACTCTCGAGTCATGGGAAACGGCTAGGTCCTCAAGAGGCGTTGAAGAAGGACTCTCGAGGTCTTTCTCGGGTTGCGGCGGGAAACCCTCGTTTCCCTCGACTTCTGCAGGGGACCTTAGTGAACTTCCCACGGTGCCTCTGAGAGGTGAGGGATGCTGTGTAGTTGGCAGGGCCTCTCGGGACTCTGCTGGGTTCGGCACAATGGAAGAGGGCCTCATCTCGAGGGGAGGCAGGAACCTCAGTCTTCCTCTCGGTTTCGGACTCCGACTGCACGGTCCCTGCAGGGTTGGGACAGGAGAGTCATGCCTCGTCTTGTCTGAGGAATGGAATTCTGGTTGCCTCTCGAGTTGTTCCGGGAGTCTCAGGCCCCTTGTCGAGCTGTGTGTAGACCCTGCGGGTTTTTCCGGATGATGCACGGGGGTTTCAGTGCCCCTTCGTGTTGTGCCTTCACTCACAGGGTTGCCTTCGAAGACGTGTCCTGGCATCGGGTTCTTATCAAGAGCAGACCGGAAAATCGGAGTCGTTCGGCACGTGGCACCTCACACGTGGCTAGTCTCGAATTTCCTCCTGAGACCGGCCTCATCCTGAGGTGCGCCAGGAAGGCCGGGAACCCCTTCCAGACAAAGCAGGGGAATCGACTCTCCTGTCGCGATCAGGAGGGGAGAAGGGGCTCAGATGAAGTGGTGCCTGGACCCTCGGTGTTCCCCTCGAGGGAACCCAGTGTGTCGGGGAACTTTTGCGGTCGCATCAAGGGTGTCAAGTACCGTTTCGCCCTTCAAGGCGGAACATGGGACTTCCCTGGAGACACCGGGAACTTCGGTGTTCCCCTGGAGTGAGACCGGTATGTTGGGGAACTTTGGGGTCGCATCAAGGGTGCCAAGTAGCATTTCGAACTTTAAGATGGAACGTGGGACTTCTCTTGAGACTCTAGCTGGCAAGGGCCTCATATTGCGATGAAGGGGGAACCACATGGTTTTTAAGACTTGAGGCTGAATTCTCGAATTACGATGGGAAATTCAGACTTCCTCTTGTGTTGACCGTGGGAAGACCAATCTTCCATTCAAATTGTGAGGGAGAGATGGAGGTTGCTCTCGAGTCACTGTAGGGCAAAATAGACCTCATCTAGGCTTGTGTCTAGGACATAATGTTCCACTCCAGGGGTGACATGGATCTCGGGGTTGCATTCCAAACTCACCCGGGGAGTCAGGCCTCGTCTCCAGGGAAGCAAAGGACTCCGCTCTCCTCTCGAGTCGCACCGGGTATTTCTTGGACCCAACTGAGTGGCCTAAAGGGAGTCAATCCTCCTGTGAAGTTTGGAGAGAGGACCAGGGATTGCTCTCCAGGTCAGGCAGGAAAAGAAGGCCCCCATCTCTCCTTGACGGGGGCATCTTGTGGTTTTTCTCGAACTGCGGCGCCAGTGTGGGTTTTCTCACGAGGTACGATGGAGTACTCAGGGAGCCTCTTGTGTGGTACTAGGGAAGTCAGTTTTCCTGCTTGTGGCGAGGGGAGCGCGTCCTTGCTCTGGAGTCATGGTAGGGGAATCGGGCATCAAGAGACGTTGAAAAAGGACTCTCCAAGTCTTTCTCGGGTTACTTCAGGAAACTCTGGGTTCCCTCGACTTGTGCCAGTGACCTCAGGTAGCTTCTCAGGGAGCCTCTGAGAATTCAGGGATACTGTGGTGTTGGGAGGGGCCTCTCGGGACACCACTGAGTTTGGTTCAATGGAAGAGGGCCTCTTCTCTAGTTGAGGCAGGAACCTCAGGGTTCCTCTCCATTTCTGACTCCAATTGCAGGGTCCCTGAAGAGTTGGGACAGGAGAGTAAGGCCTCGTCATGTGTGAAGGAATGCAACTTCACTTGCCTCTCGAGTTGTTCACGGGGTGACAGTCCACATTTGGAGCTGTGAGTGGAATCTGCGGGTTTTTCCAGACGATGTATGGGGATGTCAGTGTCCCTTCGTGTTGTGCCTTCATCCACAGGGTTGCCTTCGAAGAGATGTCCGGGCGTCAGGTTCTTATCTAGAGTGGACCGGGAATTCGGGATCTTTCAGCATATGGCACCAAGCATGAGGCTACTTTTCGAATTTCCTCATGAGACCGGCCTCATCTGGAGGTTCGCGGGGAACGTCGGGAACCCCTTGCAGACAAAACATGGGAATCGACCCTTCTGTCGCGATCAGGAGGGGTGAAGGGGCTCACAGGAAGTGGTGCCGTGAACTTTGGTGTTTCCCTCGAGTGAGACCGGTATGTCAGGGAACTTTGGGGGTCGCATCAAGGGTGCCAAGTACCGTTTTGTACTTCAGGATGGAACGTGGGACTTCTCTTGATACGCTGTAGCGGCCAAGGGGCTCATCTTGCGATGACGGGGGAGCCACGTGGTTTTTCTCGAGTTGCGGCGGGATTCTTGAGTTATGACGGGGATTTCAGGCTTCCTCTTGTGTTGGGCCAGGGAAGTCCAATCATCCATTCGAGTTGCGAGGGAGAGCTGGGGGTTGCGCTCGAGTCACTGCAGGGCAAAGGAGACCTCATCTAGGCTTGTGTCCAGGACCTAATGTTCCTCTCCAAGGGCCACAGGGATCTCAGGTTTGCATTCCAGACTCACCCAGGGAGTCAGGCCTCATGTCGAAGGGAAGCAAAGGACTCCGCTCTCCTTTCGAGTCGCGACGGGCACCTCTTGGAGCCCACTTTGTGGCCTAAAGGGAGTCAAGCCTCCTGTGAAGTTTGGAGAGAGGACTTGAGACTGCTCTCCAGGCCATGCAGGAAAAGATGGCCCTCATCTCGCGATGACGGAGGGATCTTGTGGGTTTTCTCGAGCTGCGGCGCCAGTGTGGGGTTTCACACGAGGTACGACGGGGAGCTCAGGGAGCCTCTCGTGTGGCGCCAGGGAATTCAGGTCTCCATGTGCGTGGCGAGGGGGAGCGCATTATTGCTCTCGATCTATGGTAGGGGAATCTGACCCCAAGACACATTGAAGAAGGACTCTCGAGGTCTTTCTTCGGTTGTGGCAGGAAACCCTTATTTCCCTCGACTTTTGCCGGTGGCCTCAAGGAGCTTCTCAGAATGCCTATGAGAAGTCAGGGATACTGTGGAGATGGGAGGGGCCTCTCGGGACTCCACTGGGTTTGTTTTAATGGAAGAGGGTCTCATCTCGGGTTGAGGCAGGAACCTCAGGTTTCCTCTCCATTTCTGACTCAGATCGAAGCGTGCCTGCAGAGTTGGGATTGGATACTCAGGCCTCGTCTTGTCTGAGGAAGGGAACTCCGCTTTCCTCTCTCATTGTTTAAGGGGTGACAGGCCAGTTGTGGAGCTGTATGTGGATCCTGCGGGGTTTTCCGGACGATGAACAGGGTTGCCAGTGCCCCCTCGTGTAGTGCCTTCATCCACAGGGTTGCCTTAGAAGAGGTGTCCGGGCATCAGGTTCTTATCAAGAGCAAGACCGAGAAATCGGGGTCTTTCGGCACGTGGCACCAACACGAGGCTACGTCTCGAATTTCTTCGTGAGACTGGCCTCATCCTGAGGTGCGCCATGAAGGTCGGGAACCCCTTCTAGACAAAGCAGAGGGATCGACCTTCCTGCCGTGATCAGGAGCGGAGAAGGGGCTCAAATGAAGTGGTGCCAGGAACTTCGGTGTTCCCTTGGAGTGAGACTGGTATATTGGGGAACTTTTGGGGTCGCATCAAGGGTGCCAAGTAGCATTTCGAACTTTATGACGAAAGATGGGACTTCTCTTGAGACTCTGTAGCGGGCAAAGGCCTATTATTGCGATGACGGGAGAACCACGTGGTTTTGCTCGAGTTGCGGTGGGATTCTCGAGTTATGACCGGGAATTTAGGCTTCCTTTTGTTGGCCTTGAAATCCAATCTTCCATTCGGGTTGCGAGGGGGAGCTGGGGATTGCGCTAGAGTCACTGCAGGGCAAAAGAGACCTAATCTAGGCTTGTGTCCAGGATCTAACGTTGCTCTCCAGGGGCGACAGGGATCTCGGGTTTGCATTCCAGACTCATCCGGGGAGTCAGTTCTCACCTCGAGGGTAAGCAAAGAATCCCGCTCTCGTCTCGAGTCGCGATGGGTATCTCTTGGAGCCCACTGTGTGTACTAAAGGGAGCCAAGCCTCCTGTGGAGTTTGGAGAGAGGACTCGGGATTGGACTCCAGGCCATGCAGGAAAAGAAGGCCCTCATCTCGAGATGACGGTGGCGTCTCGTGGGTTTTCTCGAGCTGCGGCGCCAGTGTGGGGTGTCTCATGAAGTACCACAGGGATCTCAGAGAGCCTCTTGTATGGCGCCAGGAAAATCCAGTATTCCATTCGAGTTGCAAGTTAGAACTGGGGATTGCTCTCCAGTCACTGCAGGGCAAAATAGACCTCATCTACGCTTGTGTCCAGGACCTAGTGTTCCACTACTGGGCCAACAGGGATCTCAGGGTTGCATTCTCGACTCACCCGGAGAGTCAGGCCTCGTCTTGAGGGGAAAAAAAGGACTCCGCTCTCCTGTCGAGTCGCGACAGGTATCTCTTGGAGCCCACTGCGTGGCGTAAAGGGAGTGAAGCCTCCTATGGAGTTTGGAGATGACTCGGGATTGTTTTCCTGGCCATGCAGGAAAAAAGGCCCTCATCTCGCGATGACGGGGGCATCTCGTGGGTTTTCTCCAGCTGCGGCGCCAGTATCAGATTTCTCACGAGGTACAACGGGGAGCTCAGAGAGCCTCTCGTGTGGTGCTAGGGACGTCAGGTCTCCGTGCGTGTGGTGAAGGGGAGTGCGTGATTGCTCTCGAGTCATAGTAGGCGAATCGGGCCTCAAGACGCATTGAAGAAGGACTCTTGAGGTCTTTCTCAGGTTGGGGCAGGGAACCCTGGGTTCCCTTGATTTGTGTCGGTGACCTCAGGCAACTTCTAAGGGTGCCTCTGAGAAGTCAGGCACACTGTGGATTTGGGAGGGGCCTTTCGTTACTCAACTGGGTTTGGTGCAATCGAAGAGGGCCTCATCTCGAATGGAGGCAGGAACCTCAGGGGTCCTCTCCATATCTGACTTGGGTCGCAGGGTACCTGCAGAGTATGGACAAGAGAGTCACGCCTCGTCTTCTGTGGAGGAATGGATTTCCCCTTGCCTTTCGAGTTGTTCACGGAGTGACAGGCCACTTGTTGAGCTGAGTGTGGAACCTGCGGGTTTTTCCGGATGATGCACGGGGGTGTCAGTGCCCCTTCGTGTTGTGCCTTCATCCACAGGGTTGCCTTCAAAGAGGTTTCCGGGCATCGGGTTCTTTTCAAGAGCGTACCGGAAAATTGGGGTCTTTCAGCATGTGGTACCACCCACGAGGCTACGTCTCGAATTTCCTCGGGAGACCGGCCTCATCCTGAGGTGCGCCAGGAAGCTCGGGAACCCCTTGCAGACAAAGCAGGGGAATCGACCCACCGGTCGCAATCAGAAGGGGAGAAGGGGCTCAGATGAAGTGGTGCCGGGAACCTCGGTGGTCCCCTCGAGTGAGACCGGTATGTCACGGCACTTTTGAGGTCGCATCAAGGGTGCCAAGTACAGTTTCGCACTTCAAGACGGAACGTGGGAATTCTCTGGAGATGCTGTAGCGGGCAAGGGCCTCATATTGCGATGACGAGGGAAACACGTGGTTTTTCTCGAGTTGAGGCGGGATTCTCGAGTTACAATGGGGAATTCAGGCTTCCTCTTGTGTTGGCCCAGGAAGTCCAATCTTCCATTCAACTTGCCAGAGAGAGCTGGGGGTTGCTCTCGAGTCACTTCAGGGCAAAGAGTCCTCATCTAGGCTTGGGTCCAGGACGTAATGTTCCTCTCCAGGGGCGACAGGGATATCGGGGTCGCATTCCAGTCTCACCCGGTGGGTCACGCCTCGTCTCGAGTGGAAGCAAAGGACTCCACTATCCTCTCGAGTCGGGACGCGTAACTCTTGGAGCCCAATGAGTGGCCTAAAGGGAGTCAAGCGTCCTGTGTAGCTTGGACAGAAGGTTCACGCTTGATCTGCATACCATACAGTTAAAGATGGCCCTCCTCTCGTGATGACGGGGGCGTCTCATGGGTTTTCTCGAGCTGCGGCGCCAGTGTGGGGTTTCTCACGAGATATGATGGGGAGTTCAGGGAGCCTCTCGTGCGGCGCCAGAGAAGCCTGACTCCATGCGTGTGGCCAGGCAGATCGCGTCATTGCTCTCGAGTCATGGGAGGGACTAGGGCCTCAAGAGGCATTTAAGAAGGACTCTCAAGGTCTTTCTTGGGTTGGGGCGGGAAACACTCGTTTCCATCGACCTCTAAGGGGACCTTAGGGAACTTCCCAGGTGCCTCTGAGAGGCGAGGGATACTGAGGAGTTAGAGGGGCCTCTCGGGACTCCACTAGGTTTGACGAAATGAAAGAGGGCCTCATCTCGATTGGAGGCAGGAACCTCAGGCTTCCTCTCCATTTCTGACTCCGACCGCAGGGTCCCTGCAGAGTTGGGACAGGAGAGTCAGGCCTCGTCTTGTCTGAGTAACGGAACTCTGCTTGCCTCTCGAGTCGTTCAGGGGGTCTCAGGGCCCTTGACAAGCTGTTAGTGGAACCTGCGGGTGTTTCCAGAAGATGCATGGGGGTGTCAGTGCCCCTTCGTTTGGTGCCTTCCCCCACAGGGTTTCCTTCAAAGAGGTGTCCGGGCATCGGGTTCATTTCAAGAGCGGACCGGGAAATCGGGGTCATTCGGCATGTGGCACCACCCACGTGGCTCATCTCGAATTTCCTCGTGAGACCAGCATCATCCTGAGGTGCGCCGGGAAGGCCGGGAACACCTTCCACACAAAGTAGGGGAATCGATTCTCCTGTCGCGATCAGGAGGGGAGATGGGGCTCAGATGAAGTGGTGCCGGGACCCTCGGTGTTCCACTCGAGGGAACCCGGCGTTTCAGGGAACTTTAGGGGTCGCATCAAGGGAGCCAAGTACCGTTTCCCACTTCAGGACGGAACATGGGACTTCCCTGGAGACGCTATAGCGGGCAAGAGCCTCATCCTGTGAAGACGTTGGAACCACGTCGTTTTTCTCGAGTTGCATCGGGATTCTCGAAAACGACAGGAATTTCAGGCTTCCTCTTGGGTTGGCCCTGGGAAGCCCAATCTTCAATTCGAGTTGCGATGGAAAGCTGGGGGTTCTGCTCGAGTCACTACAGGGCCAAAGAGACCTCATCGAGGCGTGTGTCCGGGACCTAATATTCCTCTCAAGGGAAGACAGGGATCACGGGTTTCCATTCCAGACTCCCCCGGGGGGTCAGGACTCGCCTGGAGGGGAAGCAAAGGACTCCGCTTTCCTCTCAAGTCGCGACACGGTTCTCTTGGAGCCCACTGAGTGGACTCAAGGGTGTCGAGCCTCCTCTTCAGTTTGGAGAGAGGACACGGGATTGCTCTCCAGGCCAGGCAGGAAAAGAAGGGCCTCATCTCGCGATGACGGGGGAGTCTCATGGGTTTCCTCAGGCTGCTGCGCCCATGGGGGTTTTCTCACGAGGCACGACGAGGACCTCAGGGAGCCTCTCGTGCGGCGCCAGGGAAGTCAGGTCCCCATGCGCATGGCTAGGGGGAGCTGGTCATCACTCTCGAGTCATGGGAAACGGCTAGGTCCTCAAGAGGCGTTGAAGAAGGACTCTCGAGGTCTTTCTCGGGTTGCGGCGGGAAACCCTCGTTTCCCTCGACTTCTGCAGGGGACCTTAGTGAACTTCCCACGGTGCCTCTGAGAGGTGAGGGATGCTGTGTAGTTGGCAGGGCCTCTCGGGACTCTGCTGGGTTCGGCGCAATGGAAGAGGGCCTCATCTCGAGGGGAGGCAGGAACCTCAGGCTTCCTCTCGGTTTCGGACTCCGACTGCACGGTCCCTGCAGGGTTGGGACAGGAGAGTCATGCCTCGTCTTGTCTGAGGAATGGAATTCTGGTTGCCTCTCGAGTTGTTCCGGGAGTCTCAGGCCCCTTGTCGAGCTGTGTGTAGACCCTGCGGGTTTTTCCGGATGATGCACGGGGGTGTCAGTGCCCCTTCGTGTTGTGCCTTCACTCACAGGGTTGCCTTCGAAGACGTGTCCTGGCATCGGGTTCTTATCAAGAGCAGACCGGAAAATCGGAGTCGTTCGGCACGTGGCACCTCACACGTGGCTAGTCTCGAATTTCCTCCTGAGACCGGCCTCATCCTGAGGTGCGCCAGGAAGGTCGGGAACCCCTTCCAGACAAAGCAGGGGAATCGACTCTCCTGTCGCGATCAGGAGGGGAGAAGGGGCTCAGATGAAGTGGTGCCTGGACCCTCGGTGTTCCCCTCGAGGGAACCCAGCGTGTCGGGGAACTTTTGCGGTCGCATCAAGGGTGTCAAGTACCGTTTCGCCCTTCAAGGCGGAACATGGGACTTCCCTGGAGACACCGGGAACTTCGGTGTTCCCCTGGAGTGAGACCGGTATGTTGGGGAACTTTGGGGTCGCATCAAGGGTGCCAAGTAGCATTTCGAACTTTAAGATGGAACGTGGGACTTCTCTTGAGACTCTAGCTGGCAAGGGCCTCATATTGCGATGAAGGGGGAACCACATGGTTTTTAAGACTTGAGGCTGAATTCTCGAATTACGATGGGAAATTCAGACTTCCTCTTGTGTTGACCGTGGGAAGACCAATCTTCCATTCAAATTGTGAGGGAGAGATGGAGGTTGCTCTCGAGTCACTGTAGGGCAAAATAGACCTCATCTAGGCTTGTGTCTAGGACATAATGTTCCACTCCAGGGGTGACATGGATCTCGGGGTTGCATTCCAAACTCACCCGGGGAGTCAGGCCTCGTCTCCAGGGAAGCAAAGGACTCCGCTCTCCTCTCGAGTCGCACCGGGTATTTCTTGGACCCAACTGAGTGGCCTAAAGGGAGTCAATCCTCCTGTGAAGTTTGGAGAGAGGACCAGGGATTGCTCTCCAGGTCAGGCAGGAAAAGAAGGCCCCCATCTCTCCTTGACGGGGGCATCTTGTGGTTTTTCTCGAACTGCGGCGCCAGTGTGGGTTTTCTCACGAGGTACGATGGAGTACTCAGGGAGCCTCTTGTGTGGTACTAGGGAAGTCAGTTTTCCTGCTTGTGGCGAGGGGAGCGCGTCCTTGCTCTGGAGTCATGGTAGGGGAATCGGGCATCAAGAGACGTTGAAAAAGGACTCTCCAAGTCTTTCTCGGGTTACTTCAGGAAACTCTGGGTTCCCTCGACTTGTGCCAGTGACCTCAGGTAGCTTCTCAGGGAGCCTCTGAGAATTCAGGGATACTGTGGTGTTGGGAGGGGCCTCTCGGGACACCACTGAGTTTGGTTCAATGGAAGAGGGCCTCTTCTCTAGTTGAGGCAGGAACCTCAGGGTTCCTCTCCATTTCTGACTCCAATTGCAGGGTCCCTGAAGAGTTGGGACAGGAGAGTAAGGCCTCGTCATGTGTGAAGGAATGCAACTTCACTTGCCTCTCGAGTTGTTCACGGGGTGACAGTCCACATTTGGAGCTGTGAGTGGAATCTGCGGGTTTTTCCAGACGATGCATGGGGATGTCAGTGTCCCTTCGTGTTGTGCCTTCATCCACAGGGTTGCCTTCGAAGAGATGTCCGGGCGTCAGGTTCTTATCTAGAGTGGACCGGGAATTCGGGATCTTTCAGCATATGGCACCAAGCATGAGGCTACTTTTCGAATTTCCTCATGAGACCGGCCTCATCCGGAGGTTCGCGGGGAACGTCGGGAACCCCTTGCAGACAAAACATGGGAATCGACCCTTCTGTCGCGATCAGGAGGGGTGAAGGGGCTCACAGGAAGTGGTGCCGTGAACTTTGGTGTTTCCCTCGAGTGAGACCGGTATGTCAGGGAACTTTGGGGGTCGCATCAAGGGTGCCAAGTACCGTTTTGTACTTCAGGATGGAACGTGGGACTTCTCTTGATACGCTGTAGCGGCCAAGGGGCTCATCTTGCGATGACGGGGGAGCCACGTGGTTTTTCTCGAGTTGCGGCGGGATTCTCGAGTTACGACGGGGATTTCAGGCTTCCTCTTGTGTTGGGCCAGGGAAGTCCAATCATCCATTCGAGTTGCGAGGGAGAGCTGGGGGTTGCGCTCGAGTCATTGCAGGGCAAAGGAGACCTCATCTAGGCTTGTGTCCAGGACCCAATGTTCCTCTCCAAGGGCCACAGGGATCTCAGGTTTGCATTCCAGACTCACCCAGGGAGTCAGGCCTCATGTCGAAGGGAAGCAAAGGACTCTGCTCTCCTTTCGAGTCGCGACGGGCACCTCTTGGAGCCACTTTGTGGCCTAAAGGGAGTCAAGCCTCCTGTGAAGTTTGGAGAGAGGACTTGAGACTGCTCTCCAGGCCATGCAGGAAAAGATGGCCCTCATCTCGCGATGACGGAGGGATCTTGTGGGTTTTCTCGAGCTGCGGCGCCAGTGTGGGGTTTCACACGAGGTACGACGGGGAGCTCAGGGAGCCTCTCGTGTGGCGCCAGGGAATTCAGGTCTCCATGTGCGTGGCGAGGGGGAGCGCATTATTGCTCTCGAGCTATGGTAGGGGAATCTGACCCCAAGACACATTGAAGAAGGACTCTCGAGGTCTTTCTTCGGTTGTGGCAGAAAACCCTTATTTCCCTCGACTTTTGCCGGTGGCCTCAAGGAGCTTCTCTTGCCTATGAGAAGTCAGGGATTCTGTGGAGATGGGAGGGGCCTTTCGGGACTCCACTGGGTTTGTTTTAATGGAAGAGGGTCTCATCTCGGGTTGAGGCAGGAACCTCAGGTTTCCTCTCCATTTCTGACTCAGATCGAAGCGTGCCTGCAGAGTTGGGATTGGATACTCAGGCCTCGTCTTGTCTGAGGAAGGGAACTCCGCTTTCCTCTCTCATTGTTTAAGGGGTGACAGGCCAGTTGTGGAGCTGTATGTGGATCCTGCGGGGTTTTCCGGACGATGAACAGGGTTGCCAGTGCCCCCTCGTGTAGTGCCTTCATCCACAGGGTTGCCTTAGAAGAGGTGTCCGGGCATCAGGTTCTTATCAAGAGCAAGACCGAGAAATCGGGGTCTTTCGGCACGTGGCACCAACACGAGGCTACGTCTCGAATTTCTTCGTGAGACTGGCCGCATCCTGAGGTGCGCCATGAAGGTCGGGAACCCCTTCTAGACAAAGCAGGGGGATCGACCTTCCTGCCGTGATCAGGAGCGGAGAAGGGGCTCAAATGAAGTGGTGCCAGGAACTTCGGTGTTCCCATGGAGTGAGACCGGTATATTGGGGAACTTTTGGGGTCGCATCAAGGGTGCCAAGTAGCATTTCGAACTTTATGACGAAACATGGAACTTCTCTTGGACTCTGTAGCGGGCAAAGGCCTCTTATTGCGATGAATGGGGAACCACGTGGTTTTTAAGAGTTGCGGTGGGATTCTCGACTTACAATGGGAAATTCAGTCTTCCTCTTGTGTTGGCCCAATGAAGACCAATCTTCCATTCGAATTGCGAGGGAGAGATGGGTGTTGCTCTCGAGTCACTGTAGGGCAAAATAGACCTCATCTAGGCTTTTGTCCAGGTCATAGTGTTCCTCTCCAGGGGCAACAGGGATCTCGGGGTTGCATTCCAGACTCACCCGAGGTAAGGCCTCATCTCGAGGGGAAACAAAGTACTCTGCTCTCCTCTCAAGTCGCGACAGGTATCTCTTGGAGCCCATTGAGTGGCCTAAAGGGAGTAAAGCCTCCTGTGAAGTTTGGAGAAAAGACCAGGAATTGCTCTCCAGGTCAGGCAGGAAAAGAAGTCCCCAATCTCGCGATGACGGTGGGTTTTCCCGAGCTGCGGCGCCAGTGTGGGGTTTCTCACGAGGTATGACGGGGAGCTCAGGGAGCCTCTCATGTGGCGCCAGGGAAGTCAGGTGTCCATGCGCATGGCGAGGGGGAGCGTGTCATTGCTCTCGAGTCATGGTAGGGGAATCCGTCCTCAAGACGCGTTGAAGACGGACTCTTGAGGTCTTTCTCGGGTTGCGGCAGGATACCCTGTGTTCCCTCGACTTGTGCCGGTGACCTCAGGGAGTTGCTCAGGGTGCCTCTGAGAAGACACTGATACTGTGGAGTTAGGAGGGGCCTCTAGGGACTCCACTGGGTGTGGTATAATACAAGAGGGCCTCATCTCGTGTTGAGGATGGAACCTCAGGGTTCCTCTCCATTTCAGACTCCGATCTCAGGATTCCTGCAGAGTTGGGACAGGAGAGTCAGGCCTCGTATTCTGTGGAGAAATGAAACTTAGCTTGCCTCTCGAGTTGTTCACGAGGTAACAGGTCACTTGTCGAGCTGTATGTGGAACCTGCAGAATTTTCCAAAAGATGCACGGGTGTTCAGGGTCCCTCCTTGTTGTGCCTTCATCCTACGGGATGCATTCCAAGAAGTGTACGGGCATCGGGTTCTTATTAATAGCTGACCGGGAAATGGGGTCTTTCCGCATGTGGCACCACCCACGAGGCTACATCTCCAATTTCCTCGTGAGACAGGCCTCATCCTGATGTGCGCTGGGAAGATCGGTAACCCCTTCCACACAAAGCAGGAGAAAAGACACTCCTGTAGCAATCAGGAGGGGAGAAGGGGCTCAAATGAGGTGGTGCGGGGAACATGGGTGTTACCCTCGAGTGAGGCCTGTAAGTTGGGGAACTTTGGGGGTGCCATCATGGCTGCCAAGTACCGTTTTGCACTTCAGTAGGAACGTGGGACTTCTTTTGAGACGCTGTGGCGGGCAAGGGCCTCATGCTGCGAAGACGATGGAACCACGTGGTTTTTCTCGAGTTGCGGCGGGATTCTCGACTTACGACGGGGATCTCAGCCTTCCCCTTGGGTTGGCCCTGGGAAGCCCAATCTTCCCCTCGCGTTGCGTTGGAAAGCTGGGGGTTGCGCTCGGGTCACTGCAGGGCCGAAGAGACCTCACCTAGGCGTGTGTCCGGGACCTAATATTCCTCTCCAGAGAAGGCAGGGATCTCGGGGTTGCATTCCAGGCTCCCCCGGGAGTCAGGCCTCGTCTCGAGGGGAAGCCAAGGACTCTGCTCTTCTCTCGAGTCGCGACGCGGGTCTCTTGGAGCCCCCTGAGCCGCCTCAAGGGAGTCCAGCCTCCTCTTCCGTTTGGAGAGAGGACCCGGGATTGCTCTCCAGGCCATGCAGGAAAAGAAGGCCCTCAGCTCGCGAGGACGGGGGCGTCTCAGGGGTTTCCTCGAGCTGCGGCGCCCGTGGGGGTTTTCTCCCGAGGCACGACGAGGATCTCAGGGAGCCTCTCGTGCGGCGCCAGGGAAGTCAGGTCTCCATGCGCGTTCACGAGGGGGAGCGCGTCCTGGCTCTCGAGTCACGGGAGGGGACTAGGGCCTCGAGACGCGTTGAAGAAGGACTCTCGAGGTCTTTGTCGGGGGGCGGCGTGAAACCCCCGTTTCCCTCGCCTTCGGCCGGGGACCTTAGGGAACTTCCCAGGGTGCCTCTGAGTGGCGAGGGATCCTGTGGAGGTGGCGGGGCCCATCGGGACTCCGCTGGGTCTGGCTCAACGGAAGAGGGCCTCACCTCGAGGGGAGGCAGGAACCTCAGGCTTCCTCTCCGTTTCGGACTCCGACCGCAGGGTCCCTGCAGAGTTGGGACAGGAGAGTCAGGCCTCGTCTTGTCTGAGGAAGGGAACCCCGCTGGCCTCTCGAGTTGCTCAGGGGGTCTCAGGCCCCTCGTCGAGCTGTGTGTGGAACCCGCGGGTCTTTGCGGACGCTGCACGGGGGTGGCAGTGCCCCTTCGTGTTGTGCCTTCACCCACAGGGTGGCCTTCGAAGAGGGGTCCGGGCCTCGGGTCCTTCTCAAGTGCGGACCGGGGAATCCGGGGCGTTCGACATGTGGCCCCACCGACGTGGCTCGTCTCGAATTTCCTCGTGAGACCGGCCTCATCCTGAGGTGCTCCGGGAACCCCGGGAACCCCTTCCAGACCACGCAGGGGAATCGCCTCTCCTGTCGCGATCAGGAGCGGAGAAGGGGCTCAGAGGAAGCGGTGCCGGGACCCACGGTGTTCCCCTCCGGGGACCCCGGCGTGTCGGGGGACTTTTGGGGGTCGCAGGAAGGCTGTCATGGACCGTTTCGCCCTTCAGGGCGGAACAGGGGACTTCCCTTGAGACGCCGTCGCGGGCAAGGGCCTCATCTTGCTAAGAGGTGGGAACCACGTGGTTTTTCTCGAGTTGCGGCGGCATTCTCGAGTTACGACGGGGATCTCAGCCTTCCCCTTGGGTTGGCCCTGGGAAGCCCAATCTTCCCCTCGGGTTGCGAGGGAAAGCTGGGGGTTGCGCTCAAGTCACTGTAGGGCCGAAGAGACCTCACCTAGGCGTGTGTCCGGGACCTAATATTCCTCTCCAGGGAAGGCAGGGATCTCGGGGTTGCATTCCAGGCTCCCCCGGGGAGTCAGTCCTCGTCTCGAGGGGAAGCCAAGGACTCCGCTCTCCTCTCCAGTCGCCACGCGGGTCTCTTGGGCTCCCTGAGCGGCCTCAAGGGAGTCCAGCCTCCTCTTCCGTTTGGAGAGAGGACCCGGGATTGCTCTCCAGGCCATGCAGGAAAAGAAGGCCCTCAGCTCGCGAGGACGGGGGCGTCTCAGGGGTTTCCTCGAGCTGCGGCGCCCGTGGGGGTTTTCTCCCGAGGCACGACGAGGATCTCAGGGAGCCTCTCGTGCTGCGCCATGGAAATCAGGTCTCCATGCGCGTGGCGAGGGGGAGCGCGTCATGGCTCTCGAGTCACGGGAGGGGACTAGGGCCTCGAGACGCGTTGAAGAAGGACTCTCGTGGTCTTTGTTGGGGGGCGGCGGGAAACCCTCGTGTCCCTCGCCTTCTGCAGGGGACCTTAGGGAACTTCCCAGGGTGCCTCTGAGAAGCGAGGGATCCTGTGGAGGTGGCGGGGCCCCTCGGGACTCCGCTGGGTCTGGCTCAACGGAAGAGGGCCTCACCTCGAGGGGAGGCAGGAACCTCAGGCTTCCTCTCCGTTTCGGACTCCGACCGCAGGGTCCCTGCAGAGTTGGGACAGGAGAGTCAGGCCTCGTCTTGTCTGAGGAAGGGAACCCCGCTGGCCTCTCGAGTTGCTCAGGGGGTCTCAGGCCCCTCGTCGAGCTGTGTGTGGAACCCGCGGGTCTTTGCGGACGCTGCACGGGGGTGGCAGTGCCCCTTCGTGTTGTGCCTTCCCCCACAGGGTTGCCTTCGAAGAGGGGTCCGGGCCTCGGGTCCTTCTCAAGGGCGGACCGGGGAAGCGGGGGCGTTCGGCATGTGGCCCCACCCACGTGGCTCGTCTCGAATTTCCTCGTGAGACCGGCCTCATCCTGAGGTGCGCCGGGAAGGCCGGGAACACCTTCCAGACCACGCAGGGGAATCGCCTCTCCTGTCGCGATCAGGAGGGGAGATGGGGTCAGAGGATGCGGTGCCGGGACCCTCGGTGTTCCCCTCGGAGGCACCCGGCGTGTCGGGGGACTCTTGGGGGTCGCAGGAAGGCTGTCATGGACCGTTTCGCCCTTCAGGGTGGAACAGGGGTCTTCCCTTGAGACGCCGTCGCGGGCAAGGGCCTCATCTTGCCAAGAGGTGGGAACCACGTGGCTTTTCTCGAGTTGCGGTGGGATTCTCGATTTACGACTGGGATCACAGCCTTCCCCTTGGGTTGGCCCTGGGAAGCCCAAACTTCCCCTCAGGTTGCGAGTGAAAGCTGGGGGTTGCGCTCGAGTCACTGCAGGGCCAAAGAGACCTCATCTAGGCGTGTGTCCAGGACCTAGTGATCCTCTGCATGGAAGACAAGGATCTCGGGGTTGCATTCCATGCTCCCCCGGGGAGTCAGGCCTCGCCTCGAGGGGAAGCAAAGGATTCCGCTCTCCTCCAGAGTCGCGACGCGGATATCTTGGTTCCCCCTGAGTGGCCTCAAGGGAGTCCAGCCTCCTCTTCACTTCTGAGAGAGGACTCGTGATTACTCTCCAGGCCCGGCAGGAAAAGAAGGCCCTCACCTCGCGAGGACGGGCGCATCTCAGGGGTTTCCTAGAGCTGCGGCGCCCGTGGGGGTTTTCTCCCGAGGCACGACGAGGATCTCAGGGAGCCTCTCGTGCTGCGCCATGGAAGTCAGGTCTCCATGCGCGTGGCGAGGGGGAGCGCGTCCTGGCTCTCGAGTCACGGGAGGGGACTAGGGCCTCGAGACGCGTTGAAGAAGGACTCTCGTGGTCTTTGTTGGGGGGCGGCGGGAAACCCTCGTGTCCCTCGCCTTCTGCAGGGGACCTTAGGGAACTTCCCAGGGTGCCTCTGAGAAGCGAGGGATCCTGTGGAGGTGGCGGGGCCCCTCGGGACTCCGCTGGGTCTGGCGCAACGGAAGAGGGCCTCACCTCGAGGGGAGGCAGGAACCTCAGGCTTCCTCTCCGTTTCAGACTCCAGCCGCAGGGTCCCAATCAGAGTTGGGACAGGAGAGTCAGGCCTCGTCTTGTCTGAGGAAGGGAACCCCGCTGGCCTCTCGAGTTGCTCAGGGGGTCTCAGGCCCCTCGTCGAGCTGTGTGTGGAACCCGCGGGTCTTTGCGGACGATGCACGGGGGTGGCAGTGCCCCTTCGTGTTGTGCCTTCCCCCACAGGGTTGCCTTCGAAGAGGGGTCCGGGCCTCGGGTCCTTCTCAAGAGCGGACCGGGGAATCGGGGGAGTTCGGCATGTGGCCCCACCCACGTGGCTCGTCTCGAATTTCCTCGTGAGACCGGCCTCATCCTGAGGTGCGCCGGGAAGGCCGGGAACCCCTTCCAGACCACGCAGGGGAATCGCCTCTCCTGTCGCGATCAGGAGGGGAGATGGGGCTCAGAGGATGCGGTGCCGGGACCCTCGGTGTTCCCCTCGGAGGAACCCGGCGTGTCGGGGGACTCTTGGGGGTCGCAGGAAGGCTGTCAGGGACCGTTTCGCCCTTCAGGGTGGAACAGGGGTCTTCCCTTGAGACGCCGTGGCGGGCAAGGGCCTCATCTTGCCAAGAGGTGGGAACCACGTGGCTTTTCTCGAGTTGCGGCGGGATTCTCGAGTTACGACGGGGATCTCAGCCTTCCCCTTGGGTTGGCCCTGGGAAGCCCAAACTTCCCCTCGGGTTGCGAGGGAAAGCTGGGGGTTGCGCTCGAGTCACTGCAGGGCCAAAGAGACCTCATCTAGGCGTGTGTCCAGGACCTAGTGATCCTCTGCATGGAAGACAAGGATCTCGGGGTTGCATTCCATGCTCCCCCGGGGAGTCAGGCCTCGCCTCGAGGGGAAGCAAAGGATTCTGCTCTCCTCCAGAGTCGCGACGCGGATATCTTGGTGCCCCCTGAGTGGCCTCAAGGGAGTCCAGCCTCCTCTTCACTTCTGAGAGAGGACTCGTGATTACTCTCCAGGCCCGGCAGGAAAAGAAGGCCCTCACCTCGCGAGGACGGGCGCATCTCAGGGGTTTCCTCGAGCTGCGGCACCCGTGGGGGTTTTCTCCCGAGGCACGACGAGGATCTCAGGGAGCCTCTCGTGCGGCCCCAGGGAAGTCATGTCTCCATGCACGTGGCGAGAAGGAGCGCGTCATTGTTCTCGAGTCATGGGAGGGGACCAGGGCCTCGAGACGCGTTGAAGAAGGACTCTCGAGGTCTTTCTCGGGTTGCAGCGGGAAACCCTCGTTTCCCCCGACTTCTGCCGGGGACCTGAGGAAACTTCCCAGGGTGCCTCTGAGAGGTGAGGGACGCTGTGGATTTGGCGGGGCCTCTTGGTACTCCACTGGGTTTGTCGCAATGGAAGAGGGCCTCATCTCGAGTGGAGGCAGGAACCTCAGGCTTCCTCTCCAATTCTGACTCTGATCGTAGTGTCCCTGCAGAGTTGGGACAGGAGAGTCAGGCTATGTCTTTTCTGAGGAATGGAAATCCGCTTGCTTCTCGAGTTGTTCATAGGGTTTCAGGCCCCTTGTCAAACTGTGTGTGGAATCTGCAGGTTTTTCCAGACGATGCATGGGGGTGTCAGTGACCCTTCGTTTTGTGTCTTCATCCACAGGGTTGCCTTCGAAGAGGTGTCCGGGCATCGTGTTCTTATGAAGAGCGGCCTGGGAAATCGGGGTCGTTCAGCATTTGGCACCACCCACGTGGCTAGTCTCGAATTTCCTCATGAAACCGGCCTCATCCTGAGGTGTGCCGCGAAGGTCATGAAACCCTTCCAGACAAAGCAGAGGAATCGACCCTCCTGTGGCGATCAGGAGGGGAGACGTGGCTCAGATGAAGTGCTGCTGGGAACCTCGGTGTTTCCCTCAAGTGAGACAGGTATGTCGGGTAACTTTTGGGGTCGCATAACGCGTTCCAAGTACCGTTTCGCTCTTCAAATTGGAACGTGGGACTTCTCTTGGGGTGCTCCAGCGGGCAAGGGCCTCATCTTGGAATGACTGGGGAACCACTTGGTTTTTCTCTAGTTGCGGTGGGATATTTGAGTTACCACAGGGAATTCATGCTTCCTCTTGTGTTGGCCCACAAAAGTCTTATCTTCCATTCGAGATTCGAGGAAGAGCTGGAGGTGCGCTCTAGTCACTGAAGGCAAAAGAGACCCCACCAAGGCTTGTGTGCAGGACCTAATGTTCATGTCAAGGGGCGACAGGAATCTCGGGGTTGCATTCCAGACTCACCCTGGAGTCAGGCCTCGTCTCGAGGGGAAGCAAAGGACTCTGCTCTCCTCTCGAGTCGGACGGGTATGTCTTGGAGCCCACTGAGTGGCTTAAAGGGAGTCAAACCTCCTCTGGTGTTTGGAGGGAGGACACGGGATTGCTCTCCAGGCAATGCATGAAATGAAGGCCCTCATCTCCCGATGACTGGGGCGTCTCGTAGGTTTTCTCGAGCTGTGGCGCTAGTGTGGGGTTTCTCACGAAGTAAGACTGGGAGCTCAGTGAGCCTCTCATGTGGTGCCAGGGCAGTCAGGTCTCTATGCACGTGGTGAGAGGGAGCCCGTCATTGTTCTCGAGTCATGGTAGGGGAATTGGGCCTGAAAACGTGTTAAAGAAGAACTCTCGAGGTCTTTCTTGCGTTGCAGCAGGAAACCCTGGGTTCCATCGACTTGTGCCAGTGACCTCAGGAAGCTTCTGAGCGTGCCTCTGAGAAGTCAGGGTCACTGTGGAGTTGGGAGGGGCCTCTCGGAACTCCACTGGGTTTGGTGCAATGGAAGAGGGCCTCATGACAAGTTGAGGCAGGAACCACAGGGTTCCTCTCCTGGCTTCGAATGCGCCGGATCTGACTCGGATCGCAGAGTCCCTGCAGAGTTGGGACAGGAGAGTCAGGCCTCGTCTTGTGTGGAGGAATGGAACTCCGCTTGACTCTCGCGTTGTTCATGGGGTGACAGGCCACTTGTCGATTTGTATGTGGAACTTGCGGGTTTTTCTGGACGATGCACTGGGGTGTCACTGCCCCTTCGTGTTGTGCCTTGTTCCACAGGATTGCCTTCGAGTTGGGTTCTGCCATCGGGTTCTTATCAAGAGCGGACCAGGGAATTGGGGTCTTTTGGCATGCCGCACCACCCACGAGGCTATGTCTCGAATTTCCTCGTGAGACTGGCCTCATCTTGATGTGCGCCAGGAAGGTCGGGAACACCTTCCAGACAAAGCAGGGGAATCGAACCTCCTGTCGCGATCAAGAGGGGCGAAGAGTCTCAGATGAAGTGGTGCCGGGAACCTCGGTGTTCTCCTCAAGTGAGACTGGTATGTCGGGGAACTTTTGGGGTCGCATCAAGGGTTCCAAGTAACTTTTCGCTCTTCAATACGGAACGTGGGACTTCTCTTGAGACACTGTAGCGGGCAAGGGCCTCATCTTTCGATGACGGGGGAACCACGTGGTTTTTCTTGAGTTGGGGTGGGATTCTCGAGTTACAACGGGGAATTCAGGCTTCCTCTTCAACTGGCCCAGGGAAGTCCAGTTTTCATTCGAATTGTGAGTTAGAACTGGGGATTGCTCTCGAGACACTGCAGGGCCAAATAGACCTCATCTAGGCTTGTGTCCAGGACCTAATGTTCCTCTGCTGGGGCGAAAGCGATCTCAGCATTGCATTCTCGACTCACCCGGCTCGAGGGGAAGCCAAGGACACCGCTCTCCTGTCAAGTCGCGACGGGTATATCTTGGAGCTCACTGTGTGGCCTAAAATGAGTCAAGCCTCCTGTGAAGTTTGGAGAGAGGACTCAGGATTGCTCTCCAGGCCATACAGCAAAAGAAGGCCCTCATCTCGTGAGGACTGGGGCATCTCGTGGGTATTCTCGAGCTGGGGCTCCAGTGTGGTGTTGCTCAGGAGGTATAATTGGAGCTCAGGGAGCCTCTCCTGTGGCGCCAGTGAAGTCAGGTTTCTATGCGCGTGGCTAGGGGGAGCGCGTCATTGCTCTCGAGTCATGGTAGGGGAATCGCACCTCAAGACGCGTTGAAGAAGGACTCTCGAGGTCTTTTACGGGTTGGGGCAGGAAACCCTTGGTTCCCTCGACTTGTGCCGGTGATCTCAGGAAGGTCTAAGGGTGCCTCTGAGAAGTCAGGGATACTGTGCAGTTGGGAGGGGTCTCTCGGGACTCCACTGGGTTCGGTGCAATGGAAGAGGGCCTCATCTCGAGTGGAGGCAGGAAACTCATGTTTCCTCTCCTGACTTCCCCTGGGCCAGATCTGACTCGGATCGCAGTTTCGCTGCAGAGTTCGAACAGGAGAGTCAGGCCTCGTCTTGTGTGGAGGAATGGAACTCTGCTTGCCTCTCCAGTTGTTCACGGGGTGACAGGTCACTTCTTGAGCTGTGTGTGGTACCTGCGGGTTTCTCCGGACGATACCCAGGGGTGTCAGTGCCCCTAAGTGTTGTGCCTTCATCAAAAGGGTTATCTTCAAAGAGGTGTCCAGGCATCAGGATCTTATCAAGAGCGGACCGGGAAATCGGGGTCTTTCGGCATGTGTCACCATCCACGTGGCTATGTCTCGAATATCCTCGTGAGACCGGCCTCATCCTGAGATGCACCGGGAAAGGTGGGAACCCCTTCAAGACAAAACAGGGGAATCGACCCTCCTGTCGCGATCAGGAGGGGAGAAGGGGCCCAGATGTAGTGGTGCCGGGAACCTCGGTGTTCTCCTCGAGTCAGACTGGTGTGTCGAGGAACATTTGAGGGCGCATCAAGGTTGCCAATACCGTTTCGCACTTCAAGACGGAACGTGGGACTTCTCTTGAGGCGCTGTAGGGGGCAAGGGCCTCATCTTGGGATGACGGGGGAACCACGTGGCGTTTCTCGAGTTGTGGCGGGATTCTCGAGTTTCGACGGGGAATACAGTCTTCCTCATGTGTTGGGCCAGGGAAGTCCTATCTTCCATTCGAGTTTAAAGGGAGAGCTGGGGATTGCTCTCGAGTCACTGCAGGGCAAAATAGACCTCATCTAGGCTTGTGTCCAGGACTTAATGCTCGTCCCTAGGGGCGACAGGGATCTTGGGGTTGCATACCAGACTCACCCGGGGAATCAGGCCTCGTCTCGAGGGGAAGCAAACAACTCCGCTGTCCTTTTGAGTCGCGATGGGTATCTCTTGGAGCCCACTGTGTGCCCTAAAGGGAGTCAAGCCTCCTGTGGTGTTTGGATAGAGGACTCGGGATTCCTGTCCAGGCCATGCAGGAAAAGAAGGCCCTCATCTAGCGATGATGGCGGCGTCTTGTGGGTTTTCTGGACTGCCGCGCTAGTGCCGGGTTTCTGACGTGGTACGAGAGGGAGCTCAGGGAGCCTCTCGTATGGCGCCAGGGAAGTCAGGTCCCCATGAGATGGCTAGGGGGAGCTCGTCATTGCTCTCGAGTCATGGTAGGGTAATCAGGCCTCAAGACGGGTTGAAGAAGGACTCTCGAGGTCTTTCTCGGGTCACTGCATAAAACCCAGGGTTCCCTTGACTTGTGCCTGCGACCTCAGGGAGCTTCTCAGAGTGCCTCTGAGAAGTCAGGGATACTGTGCAGTTTGGAGGGGCCTCTCGAGACTCCTCTGCATTTGGTGGAATGTAAGAGGGACTCATCTCGAGTTGAAGCAGGAACCTCAGTGTTCCTCTCCATTTCTGACTCAGATCGCAAGGTCCCTGCATGTTGGTACAGGAGAGTCAGGCCTCGTCTTTTCTGGAGGATGGGACTCCTCTTGCCTCTCGAGTTGTTCTCGAGGTGACAGGCCACTTGTCGAGCTGTGTGTGTAACCTGCCCGTTTTTCCGGATGATGCACAGGTGTGTTAGTGCCCCTTCGTGTTGTACCTTCATACTCAAGGCTGCCTTCCAAGAGGTGTCCGAGCATCGGATTCTTATCAAGAGCAGACCGGGAAATTGGAGTCTTTCAGCAAGTGGCACCACCCACAAAGCTACGTATCGAATTTCCCCATGAGACCAGCCTCATCCTGAGTTGTGCAGGGAAGGTCGGGCCCCCTTGCAGACAAAGCAAGGGAATCGACCCACCGGTCACGATCAGGAGGGGAGAAGGGGCTTAAATGAAGTGGTGCCGGGAACCTCGGTGTTCCCCTTGAGTGAGACCGGCGTGTTGGGGGACTTTTGGGGTCGCATCAAGGGTGCCAAGTACCGTTTCGCATTTCAAGACGGAACCTGGGACATCTTTTGAAACGCTGTAGCGGGCAAGGGCCTCATCTTGCGATGACGGGAGAACCACGTGGTTTTGCTCGAGTTGCGGCGGGATTCTCGAGTTATGACCGGGAATTTAGGCTTCCTCTTGTTGGCCTTGAAATCCAATCTTCCATTCGGGTTGCGAGGGGGAGCTGGGGATTGCGCTAGAGTCACTGCAGGGCAAAAGAGACCTAATCGAGGCTTGTGTCCAGGATCTAACGTTGCTCTCCAGGGGCGACAGGGATCTCGGGTTTGCATTCCAGACTCATCCGGGGAGTCAGTTCTCACCTCGAGGGTAAGCAAAGAATCCCGCTCTCGTCTCGAGTCGCGATGGGTATCTCTTGGAGCCCACTGTGTGTACTAAAGGGAGTCAAGCCTCATGTGGAGTTTGGAGAGAGGACTCGGGATTGGACTCCAGGCCATGCAGGAAAAGAAGGCCCTCATCTCGAGATGACTGTGGCGTCTCGTGGGTTTTCTCGAGCTGCGGCGCCAGTGTGGGGTGTCTCATGAAGTACCACAGGGATCTCAGAGAGCCTCTTGTATGGCGCCAGGAAAATCCAGTATTCCATTCGAGTTGCAAGTTAGAACTGGGGATTGCTCTCCAGTCACTGCAGGGCAAAATAGACCTCATCTACGCTTGTGTCCAGGACCTAGTGTTCCACTACTGGGCCAACAGGGATCTCAGGGTTGCATTCTCGACTCACCCGGAGAGTCAGGCCTCGTCTTGAGGGGAAAAAAAGGACTCCGCTCTCCTGTCGAGTCGCGACAGGTATCTCTTGGAGCCCACTGCGTGGCGTAAAGGGAGTGAAGCCTCCTATGGAGTTTGGAGATGACTCGGGATTGTTTTCCTGGCCATGCAGGAAAAAAGGCCCTCATCTCGCGATGACGGGGGCATCTCGTGGGTTTTCTCCAGCTGCGGCGCCAGTATCAGATTTCTCACGAGGTACAACGGGGAGCTCAGAGAGCCTCTCGTGTGGTGCTAGGGACGTCAGGTCTCCGTGAGTGTGGTGAAGGGGAGTGCGTGATTGCTCTCGAGTCATAGTAGGCGAATCGGGCCTCAAGACGCATTGAAGAAGGACTCTTGAGGTCTTTCTCAGGTTGGGGCAGGGAACCCTGGGTTCCCTTGATTTGTGTCGGTGACCTCAGGCAACTTCTAAGGGTGCCTCTGAGAAGTCAGGCACACTGTGGATTTGGGAGGGGCCTTTCGTTACTCAACTGGGTTTGGTGCAATCGAAGAGGGCCTCATCTCGAATGGAGGCAGGAACCTCAGGGGTCCTCTCCATATCTGACTCGGGTCGCAGGGTACCTGCAGAGTATGGACAAGAGAGTCACGCCTCGTCTTCTGTGGAGGAATGGATTTCCCCTTGCCTTTCGAGTTGTTCACGGAGTGACAGGCCACTTGTTGAGCTGAGTGTGGAACCTGCGGGTTTTTCCGGATGATGCACGGGGGTGTCAGTGCCCCTTCGTGTTGTGCCTTCATCCACAGGGTTGCCTTCAAAGAGGTTTCCGGGCATCGGGTTCTTTTCAAGAGCGTACCGGAAAATTGGGGTCTTTCAGCATGTGGTACCACCCACGAGGCTACGTCTCGAATTTCCTCGGGAGACCGGCCTCATCCTGAGGTGCGCCAGGAAGCTCGGGAACCCCTTGCAGACAAAGCAGGGGAATCGACCCACCGGTCGCAATCAGAAGGGGAGAAGGGGCTCAGATGAAGTGGTGCCGGGAACCTCGGTGGTCCCCTCGAGTGAGACCGGTATGTCACGGCACTTTTGAGGTCGCATCAAGGGTGCCAAGTACAGTTTCGCACTTCAAGACGGAACGTGGGAATTCTCTGGAGATGCTGTAGCGGGCAAGGGCCTCATATTGCGATGACGAGGGAAACACGTGGTTTTTCTCGAGTTGAGGCGGGATTCTCGAGTTACAATGGGGAATTCAGGCTTCCTCTTGTGTTGGCCCAGGAAGTCCAATCTTCCCTTCAACTTGCCAGAGAGAGCTGGGGGTTGCTCTCGAGTCACTTCAGGGCAAAGAGTCCTCATCTAGGCTTGGGTCCAGGACGTAATGTTCCTCTCCAGGGGCGACAGGGATATCGGGGTCGCATTCCAGTCTCACCCGGTGGGTCACGCCTCGTCTCGAGTGGAAGCAAAGGACTCCACTATCCTCTCGAGTCGGGACGCGTAACTCTTGGAGCCCAATGTGTGGCCTAAAGGGAGTCAAGCGTCCTGTGTAGCTTGGACAGAAGGTTCACGCTTGATCTGCATACCATGCAGTTAAAGATGGCCCTCCTCTCGTGATGACGGGGGCGTCTCATGGGTTTTCTCGAGCTGCGGCGCCAGTGTGGGGTTTCTCACGAGATATGATGGGGAGTTCAGGGAGCCTCTCGTGCGGCGCCAGAGAAGCCTGACTCCATGCGTGTGGCCAGGCAGATCGCGTCATTGCTCTGGAGTCATGGGAGGGACTAGGGCCTCAAGAGGCATTTAAGAAGGACTCTCAAGGTCTTTCTTGGGTTGGGGCGGGAAACACTCGTTTCCATCGACCTCTAAGGGGACCTTAGGGAACTTCCCAGGTGCCTCTGAGAGGTGAGGGATACTGAGGAGTTAGAGGGGCCTCTCGGGACTCCACTAGGTTTGACGAAATGAAAGAGGGCCTCATCTCGATTGGAGGCAGGAACCTCAGGCTTCCTCTCCATTTCTGACTCCGACCGCAGGGTCCCTGCAGAGTTGGGACAGGAGAGTCAGGCCTCGTCTTGTCTGAGTAACGGAACTCTGCTTGCCTCTCGAGTCGTTCAGGGGGTCTCAGGGCCCTTGACAAGCTGTTAGTGGAACCTGCGGGTGTTTCCAGAAGATGCATGGGGGTGTCAGTGCCCCTTCGTTTGGTGCCTTCCCCCACAGGGTTTCCTTCAAAGAGGTGTCCGGGCATCGGGTTCATTTCAAGAGCGGACCGGAAATCGGGGTCATTCGGCATGTGGCACCACCCACGTGGCTCATCTCGAATTTCCTCGTGAGACCAGCATCATCCTGAGGTGCGCCGGGAAGGCCGGGAACACCTTCCACACAAAGCAGGGGAATCGATTCTCCTGTCGCGATCAGGAGGGGAGATGGGGCTCAGATGAAGTGGTGCCGGGACCCTCGGTGTTCCACTCGAGGGAACCCGGCGTTTCAGGGAACTTTAGGGGTCGCATCAAGGGAGCCAAGTACCGTTTCCCACTTCAGGACGGAACATGGGACTTCCCTGGAGACGCTGTAGTGGGCATGGGCCTCATCCTGTGAAGAGGTTGGAACCACGTCGTTTTTCTCGAGTTGCATTGGGATTCTCAAAAACGACAGGAATTTCAGGCTTCCTCTTGGGTTGGCCCTGGGAAGCCCAATCTTCAATTCGAGTTGCGATGGAAAGCTGGGGGTTCTGCTCGTGTCACTACAGGGCCAAAGAGACCTCGTCGAGGCGTGTGTCCAGGACCTAATATTCCTCTCAAGGGAAGACAGGGATCATGGGTTTCCATTCCAGACTCCCCCGGGGGGTCAGGTCTCGCCTGGAGGGGAAGCAAAGACTCCGCTTTCCTCTCAAGTCGCGACACGGATCTCTTGGAGCCCACTGAGTGGACTCAAGGGTGTCGAGCCTCCTCTTCAGTTTGGAGAGAGGACTCGGGATTGCTCTCCAGGCCAGGCAAGAAAAGAAGGCCCTCATCTCGCGATGACGGGGTCGTCGCATGGGTTTCCTCAGGCTGCTGCGCCCATGGGGGTTTTCTCACGAGGCATGACGAGGACCTCCGGGAGCCTCTAGTGCGGCGCCAGGCAAGTCAGGTCTCCATGCGCATGGCGAGGGGGAGCTGGTCATCACTCTCGAGTCATGGGAAACGGCTAGGTCCTCAAGAGGCGTTGAAGAAGGACTCTCGAGGTCTTTCTTGGGTTGCGGCGGGAAACCCTCGTTTCCCTCGACTTCTGCAGGGGACCTTAGGGAACTTCCCAGGGTGCCTCTGAGAGGTGAGGGATGCTGTGGAGTTGGCAGGGCCTCTCGGGACTCTGCTGGGTTCGGCGCAATGGAAGAGGGCCTCATCTCGAGGGGAGTTAGGAACCTCAGGCTTCCTCTCGGATTCGGACTCCGACTGCACGGTCCCTGCAGTGTTGGGACAGGAGAGACATGCCTCGTCTTGTCTGAGGAATGGAATTCTGGTTGCCTCTCGAGTTGTTCCGGGAGTCTCAGGCCCCTTGTCGAGCTGTGTGTAGACCCTGCGGGTTTTTCCGGATGATGCACGGGGGTGTCAGTGCCCCCTCGTGTTGTGCCTTCACCCACAGGGTTGCCTTCGAAGAGGTGTCCGGGCATCGGGTTCTTATCAAGAGCGGACCGGAAAATCGGAGTCGTTCGGCACGTGGCACCTCACACATGGCTAGTCTCAAATTTCCTCCTGAGACCGGCCTCATCCTGAGGTGCGCCAGGAAGGCCGGGAACCCCTTCCAGACAAAGCAGGGGAATCGACTCTCCTGTCGCGATCAGGAGGGGAGAAGGGGCTCAAATGAGGTGGTGCGGGGAACATGGGTGTTACCCTCGAGTGAGGCCTGTATGTTGGGGAACTTTGGGGGTGCCATCATGGGTGCCAAGTACCGTTTTGCACTTCAGTAGGAACGTGGGACTTCTTTTGAGACGCTGTGGCGGGCAAGGGCCTCATGCTGCAAAGACGATGGAACCACGTGGTTTTTCTCGAGTTGCGGCGGGATTCTCGAGTTACGACGTGGATCTCAGGCTTCCTCTTGTGTTAGCCCTGGGAAGCCCAAACTTCCCTTCGAGTTGCGAGGGAAAGCTGGGTGTTGTGCTCGAATCACTGCAAGGCCAAAGAGACCTCATCTAGGCGTGTGTCCAGGACCTAATAGTCCTCTCAAGGGAAGACAAGGATCTCGGGATTGCACTCCAGACTCCCCCGGGGAGTCAGGCCTCGCCTCGAGGGGAAGCAAAGGACTGCGCTCTCCTCTCGAGCCGCGACGCAGATCTCTTGGAGCCCACTGAGTCGCCTCAAGGGAATCCATCCTACTCTTCAGTTTGGAGAGAGGACTCGGGATTGCTCTCCAGGCCAGGCAGGAAAAGAAGTCCCTCAGCTCGCGAGGACGGGGGCGTCTCAGGGGTTTCCTCGAGCTGCGGCGCCCGTGGGGGTTTTCTCCCGAGGCACGACGAGGACCTCAGGGAGCCTCTCGTGCGGCGCCAGGGAAGCCAGGTCTGCATGCGCGAGGTGAGGGGGAGCGCATCATTGCTCTCTAGTCCAGAGAGGGGACAAGGGCCTCAAGACACTTTGAAGAAGGACTATCGAGGTCTTTCTCGAGTGGTGGCAGGAAACCCTCATTTCCCTCGACTTCTGCAGGGGACCTGAGGGAACTTCCCAGGGTGCCCCTGAGAGGTGAGGGATGCTGTGGAGTTAGCGGGGCCACTGGTGGACCCAATGTAGTGACCTGTGAATAATGTATGCTCTCATCTTGTTTAAACCCTCAATATAATGTTTGCTCCTTTGTAAGTGTTACAACGTCCACCTTATCTTATAATGTAACCACTTATTGATATAACTATAGTCTTGCCGTGTTACAACAACTTCAGGATTTAATGCGATTGCGACGATTTGTGGGCTTACTTATTTTAGGAATATCAGCTTTAATAACCGCAATTACTTCTGTTACTGTGGCAGCAATATCATTGACTCAACAAGTGCATACTGCCCAATATGTTGATACCATGTCTAAAAATGTTTCACTAACTCTAACAACACAGGAAGCTATAGATAAGAAATTAGAGATGAGAGTAGACGCCTTAGAAGAGGCAATAATGCATATTGGGACTGATTTACAGGCTTTAAAACTGAAAATGGCTTTGTCTTGCCACGCTGATTACCGGTGGATATGCGTGACATCTTTAAAGGTAAATGAGACAGATTATGAATGGGAAAAAATCAAAAATCATATCTCAGGTGTTTGGAACAGCTCTGACATTGGCCTGGACTTAGGGAAACTTCGTAATCAAATCCAGACCCTGAAACACTCTCGACTGGATTTTACCGCCGCTGGAGCAGCTAATGACTTTTTTCACACCTTCTCTAACTTTTATTTCTGGAAAAAACATTCTGTCTAATCTTCTCATAATCATTCTTCCTTGTGTTGTCAGGATTCTTCGGCAGAACATTCAGAAGCTCGCGACTGAGCTGCATCTGGCTGTTTTAAGAAATAAAAAAGGGGGAGATGCTGGGAGCCGGCATATTGCATATTGAGTGAGGATCTGGAATAGCTCAACTGGAATTCTATCACTGCTGGGAGCCTGCGTGAGGCACTCCGCCCATGACAAAGGTCATGAGGAAGGAGGCTCGGCATACGCAAAGGCGGGATCGAGCCTCAGGAGTCCCCCTGGAAATTCTCGAGCATCTACCCCCAAACCAGAGTCTGCCTACTTTCTGCTTTGTGCTTTCACCTACACCTCTGACTTTACGGGGGGCTGTCTCCCACTACCTCTCTCTGGAAAAAGAGTTAGCTTACAGCTCCAGTTAATAATTCCTGGGTGTGACAGTGTTTAACCTACAAACTCCTTTGGAAATCCTCTAGCCTGCCTGAATGGGTTTTTCCGGCCACATGTGATTGTTCAGAGCCTCCCAACTGTGAGAGGCAGGAGATGTTCTAAACTGCCTAAACACAGATTCCTTTGAGTAGTTAAAAGATTAATTAGAAATTGTATTGGTGAACGGTTTTTTCACTTGTTGAGCCAGTTTGCTGCTAAGTCTTCATACTCCTTACCTACTGTGTCCTTGGCAGTGTATTGATTGATATAATGGGTGTATAGAAATGTAAAATGCAGCTTTGTCCAATGCTTTTTGGAAGGCTGGCGCCTGACTTTGGAATAATCACCTTTAGAGAAAGATAAGTTTCTTAAAATGTTAACAGGCCTCCGGGCCAGAAGATGATGTCAATCACCTGAACTTTTGCATATGATAAGTTTGCAGGAAGAAAGCCTGGCTTGCTGCATGACTCTACCCCTTCCCCCATTATCCTCTATGCATACCTTAAGGTATAAAAACTACTTTGGAAAATAAAGTGCGGGCCTTGTTCACTGAAACTTGGTCTCCCCATGTCACTCTCTCTCCCAAATTCCAGCTGAGCCTCCATCTGGAGCGCAGATGTCCTCTGCGACCATTTATTTGCCTGGGCTTCTAAGACCCACTCGAGAGGGTGTCTAAGGTGGGGCACCTTCCGCTATTTGAGAGGGCGCCTGCGGCCTCCGTGGTCAGAGCTAACCTGGTGTCACGGGTTATATTGATTTTCCGCGTAAACCAAGCCACTCAGCTTTTTTTCTCCACTGAATTTTCCTACTGAGCTATCCTTATTTCAGCCACTTTTCTCCACTGAATTTCCTCACTGAGCTATCCTTATTCTATTACTCTTTGTATCCTTAATTAAGTGTAATTAAGCAGTTATTCCCTGACCTTCGCCTAGCCGTCTCTCCTTCGAATACCCTGGATCAGCAGGGGCCTCTCGGGACTCCGCTGTGGTTGGCGCAATGGAAGAGGGCCTCATCTCGAGGGGAGGCAGGAACCTCAGGCTTCCTCTCTGTTTCTGACTCCGACCCTCCGACCTCAGGGTCCCTGCAGAGATGGGAGCGGAGAGTTAGGCCTCGTCTTGTCTGAGGAAGGGAACTCCGCTTGCCTCTCGAGTTGCTCAGGGGGTCTCAGGCCCCTCTTCGAGCTGTGTGTGGAACCCACGGGTGTTTCTGGACGATGCACGGGAGTGTCAGTGCCCCATCGTGTTGTGCCTTCACCCACAGGGTTGCCTTCGAAGAGGTGTCCGTGCAATGGGTTCTTCTCAGAGGGGACCGGGAAATCGAGGTCGATAGGCATGTGGCACCACCCCCGTGGCTCATCTCGAATTTCCTCGTGCGGACGGCCTCATCCTGAGATGCGCCGGGAAGGCCGGGAATCCCTTCCAGACCACGCAGGGGAATCGACACTCCTGTCGCCATCAGGAGGGGAGAAGGGGCTCAGATGAAGTGGTGTCGGGACCCTCAGTGTTTCCCTAGAGGGAACCCGGTGTGTCGGGGAACTTCTGGGGGTCGCATGAAAGGTGTCAGGTACTGTTTTGCACTTCAGGACTGAAACTGGGACTTCCCTTGAGACGCCATAGCGGGCAAGAGGCTCATCTTGCAAAGACGTTGGAACCACGTGGTTTTCCTCCAGTTGCGGCGGGATTCTCGAGTTACGACGGGGATCTCAGGCTTCCTCTTGGGTTGGCCCTGGGAAGCCCAATCTTCCCCTCGAGTGAGAGGGAAAGCTGGGGGTTGCGCGCGAGTCACCGCAGGGCCAAAGACACCTCACTTAGGCGTGTGTCCGGAACCTAATATTCCTCTCCAGGGAAGGCAGGGATCTCGGGGTTGCATTCCAGGCTCCCCTGGGGAGTCAGGCCTCGTCTCGAGGGGAAGCCAAGGACTCCGCCCTCCTCTCGAGTCGCGACGCGGGTCTCTGGGAGCACCCTGAGCGGCCTCAAGGGAGTCCAGCCTGCTCTTCAGTTTGGAGACAGGACCCGGGATTGCTCTCCAGGCCATGCAGGAAAAGAAGGCCCTCAGCTCGCGAGGACGGGGGCGTCTCAGGGGTTTCCTCGAGCTGCGCCGCCCGTGGGGGTTTTCTCCCGAGGCACGACGAGGATCTCAGGGAGCCTCTGGTGCAGCGCCAGGGAAGTCAGGTCTCCATGCACGTGGCGAGGGGGAGCGCGTCCTGGCTCTCGAGTCACGGGAGGGGACTAGGGCCTCGAGACGCGTTGAAGAAGGACTCTCGAGGTCTTTCTCGGAGGGCGGCAGGAAACCTCGTTTCCCTCGCCTTCTGCCGGGTACCTTAGGGAACTTCCCAGGGTGCCTCTTAGAGGCGAGGGATCCTGTGGAGGTGGCGGGGCCCCTCGGGACTCCGCTGGTCTGCGCAATGGATGAGGGCCTCACCTCAAGGGGAGGAAGGAAGCCCAGGCTTCCTCTCCGTTTCGGACTCCGACCGCAGGGTCCCTGCAGAGTTGGGACGGGAGAGTCAGGCCTCGTCTTGTCTGAGGAAGGGAGCCCCGCTGGCCTCTCGAGTTGCTCAGGGGGTCTCAGGCCCCTCGTCGAGCTGTGTGTGGAACCCACGGGTCTTTGCGGACGATGCACGGGGGTGGCAGTGCCCCTTCGTGTTGTGCCTTCACCCACAGGGTTGCCTTCGAAGAGGGGTCCGGGCCTCGGGTCCTTCTCAAGGGCGGACCGGGGAATCGGGGGCGTTCGGCATGTGGCACCACCCACGTGGCTCGTCTCGAATTTCCTCGTGAGACCAGCCTCATCCTGAGGTGCGCCGGGAAGGCCGGGAACCCCTTCCAGATCACGCAGGGGAATCGCCTCTCCTGTCGCGATCAGGAGGGGAGAAGGGGCTCAGAGGAAGCGGTGCCGGGACCCTCGGTGTTCCCCTCGGGGGAACCCGGCGTGTCGGGGGACTTTTGGGGGTCGCAGGAAGGCTGTCAGGGACCGTTTCGCCCTTCAGTGCGCAACAGGGGACTTTCATTGAGACGCCATCGCGGGCAAGGGCCTCATCTTGCCAAGAGGTGGGAACCACGTGGTTTTTCTCGAGTTGCGGCGGCATTCTCGAGTTACGACGGGGATCTCAGCCTTCCCCTTGGGTTGGCCCTGGGAAGCCCAATCTTCCCCTCGGGTTGCGAGGGAAAGCTGGGGGTTGCGCTCGAGTCACTGCAGGGCCGAAGAGACCTCACCTAGGCGTGTGTTCGGGACCTAATATTCCTCTCCAGGGAAGGCAGGGATCTCGGGGTTGCATTCCAGGCTCCCCCGGGGAGTCAGGCCTCGTCTCGAGGGGAAGCCAAGGACTCCGCTCTCCTCTCGAGTCGCGACGCGGGTCTCTTGGAGCCCCCTGAGCGGCCTCAAGGGAGTCCAGCCTCCTCTTCCGTTTGGAGAGAGGACCCGGGATTGCTCTCCAGGCCATGCAGGAAATGAAGGCCCTCAGCTCGCGAGGGCGGGGGCGTCTCAGGGGTTTCCTCGAGCTTCAGCGCCCGTGGGGGTTTTCTCCCGAGGCATGACGAGGATCTCAGGGAGCCTCTCGTGCGGCGCCAGGGAAGTCAGGTCTCCATGCGCGTGGCGAGGGGGAGCGCGTCCTGGCTCTCGAGTCACGGGAGGGGACTAGGGCCTCGAGACGCGTTGAAGAAGCACTCTCGAGGTCTTTCTCGGGGGGCGGCGGGAATCCCTCGTTTCCCTCGCCTTCTGCTGGGGACCTTAGGGAACTTCCCAGGGTGCCTCTGAGAGGCGAGGGATCCTGTGGAGGTGGCGGGGCCCCTCGGGACTCCGCTGGGTCTGGCGCAACGGAAGAGGGCCTCACCTCGAGGGGAGGCAGGAACCTCAGGCTTCCTCTCCGTTTCGGACTCCGACCGCAGCGTCCCTGCAGAGTTGGGACACAAGAGTCAGGCCTCGTCTTGTCTGAGGAAGGGAACCCCGCTGGCCTCTCCAGTTGCTCAGGGGGTCTCAGGCCCCTCGTCGAGCTGTGTGTGGAACCCGCGGGTCTTTGCGGACGATGCACGGGGGTGGCAGTGCCCCTTCGTGTTGTGCCTTCACCCACAGGGTTGCCTTCGAAGAGGGGTCTTGGCCTCGGGTCCTTCTCAAGAGCGGACCGGGGAATCGGGGGCATTCGGCATGTGTCACCACCCACGTGGCTCGTCTCGAATTTCCTCGTGAGACCGGCCTCATCCTGAGGTGTGCCGGGAAGGCCGGGAACCCCTTCCAGACCACGCAGGGGAATCGACTGTCCTGTCGCGTTCCGGAGGGGAGAAGGGTCTCAGATGAAGCAGTGCCGGGACACTCGGTGTTCCCCTCGAGGGAACACGGCGTGTCGAGGAACTTTTGGGTGTCGCAGGTAGGCTGTCAAGGACCGTTTCACCCTTCAGGGCAGAACAGGGGACTTCCCTTGAGACGCCGTCACGGGCAAGGGCCTCATCTTGCCAAGAGGTGGGAACCACCTGGTTTTTCTCGAGTTGCAGCGGGATTCTCGAGTTACGATGGGGATCTCAGCCTTCCTCTTGGGTTGGCCCTGGGAAGCCCAATCTTCCCCTCGAGTTGCGAGGGAAAGCTGGGGGTTGCGCTCGAGTCATTGCGGGGCCAAGAGACCTCACCTAGGCGTGTGTCCGGGACCTAATATTCCTCTCCAGGATAGGCGGGGATCTCGGGGTTGCATTCCAGGCTCCCCCGGGGAGTCAGGCCTCGTCTCGAGGGGAATCCAAGGACTCCGCTCTCCTCTCGAGTCGTGACGCGGATCTCTTGAAGCCCCCTGAGCGGCTTCAAGGGAGTCCAGCCTCCTCTTCAGTTTGGAGAGAGGACTCGTGATTGGTCTCCATGCCATGCAGGAAAAGAAGGCCCTCAGCTCGCGAGGACGGGGGTGTCTCATGTGTTTCCTCGAGCTGCCGCGCCAGTGTGGGTTTCCTCACGAGGTACGATGAGGAACTCATGGAGCCTCTCGTGCAGTGCCAGGTTAGTCAGGTCTCCATGCGCCTGGCGAGGGGTAGCGTGTCATGGCTCTCGAGTCATGGTAGTGGAATCGCGACTCAACACATTTTGAAGCACTCTCAAGGTCTTTCTCGAGTCATGGCAGAAAACCCAGGGGTCCCTCGACTTGTGCCTGTGACCTCAGGGAGCTTCTTTTTGTGCCTCTGAGAACTCAGGGATACTGTGGAGTTGGTAGGGGCCTCTCGGGACTCCACTGGTTGTGGTGCAATGGAAGAGGGCTTCATCTCGAGTGGACGCAGGAACCTCAGGCTTGCTCTCCGTTTCTGACTCGGATCCCATGGTCCCTGCAGAATAGGGACAAGAGAGTCACACCTAGTGTTCTGTTGAGGAATGGACCTTCGTTTGCCTTTCGAGTTGTTTACAGGGTGACAGGCCACTTGTCGAAATGTCTGTGGGACCTGCGGGTTTTTCTGGACGATGCACGCGGGTGTCAGTGCCCCTTCGTGTTGTGCCTTCATCCACAGGTTTTCCTTCAAAGAGGTGTGCTGGCATCGGGTTCTTTTCAAGAGTGGACCGTGAAATTGGGGTTTTTCGACATGTGGCACCACCCACGAGGCTATGTCTCGAACTTCCTCATGAGACCGGCCTCATCCTGAGGTGCGCCCGGAAGGTCGGGAACCCCTTGCAGACAGAGAAGGGGAGTCGACCCTCCTGTCGCAATCAGGAGAGGAGAAGGGGCTCAGATGAAGTGGTTCCGGGAACCTCGGTGTTCCCCTTGAGTGAGTCTGGTATGTCGCGGAACTTTTGGGGTCGCATCAAGGGTGCCAAGTACCGTTTCCCACTTCAGGATGGAACGTGGGACTTCTCTTGAGATGCTGTAGCGGACAAAGGGCCTCATCTTGCGATGACGAGGGAAGCACGTGGTTTTTCTCGAGTTTCGGTGGGATTCTCGAGTTACGACGGGGAATTCAGGCTTCCTCTTGTGTTGGCCCAGGAAGTCTAATCTTCCATTCGAGTTGCCAGGGAGAGCTGGGGATTGGGCTCCATTCACTGAAGGGCAAACTAGACCTCATCTAGGCTTGTATCCAGGACTTAATGTTCCTCTCCATAGGCGACAGGGATTTGGGGTTGCATTCCATACTCACCCGGGGAGTCAGGCCTCATCTCGAGGGGAAGCAAAGGACTCCACTCTCTTCTCGAGTCGCGACAGGTATCTCTTGGAGCCCACTGCGTGGTCTTTGCTCTGTAGGAGAGCTCTAGTGTTCATAAGCCTGTACATAATTGAACACAGACATTCTGTGTGCATGTTGCTGCATACCCAAAATAGGGCCACAAGGAGCCTCATGCTCTCCATGCGGCGTGGAAGCTGTGCAGCCACGCAGCAGCTGAAGAATCCAACCAATTGCTCTTTTCTTACCTCTGACAGAGCTCGCATTGCTGTAGCCCTTGGCAGTTTGAAAACACTGGACCCTAACCCCTCTCAAAGTAGGCCTGGGTTCTAGTTCGAATAGAAAGTCAATAGTGGAGCTGAGGACAGGAACGCGGCAGTCATTTATCACACGCTCCTGCAGCCTGCTACTACAGGGACACTAACGCTAGAAGCTAGGAATGTCTTTGCAAGGTGCGCAAAGGACAAGGGAGAACCTCGACCCTGACTCTAGTATTTCAGTCCCCTGAGCAGATCTGAGGTTCTCCCGCTGTAGAAGCTAACCCATTCCTTTCAAATACAGGCTTCCTAACACAGGTCCAGTTGGCTGCTTGCTCTTCCACGAAGCAGGCTTCCTTAACTTGCAAACTGCGAATTTCGCTTAACAGCCTGGAGGAAAATCGCTTCTTGGAAGATTTTTTTCAGAGGCTGTATCCCTGGAGCTGGGGCCAAGCTAGGGGACCCATACTGACAAGGGAAGGCAAAACCACATCCAATGTCTTTGCTCTGGAGGACAGCTTTGGTGAGCCTAAGTCTTTCAGGAATATTTCTGGCTCCAACAGAGTCAAATTCTGTGTGTGAAGCTGCACAGCCAAAATAGGGGAACAGAGAGCCTGATTCTCTCTGTGTAGCTTTGAAGCTGTCATTCCAACAACAGCTTGAGAATCCATACAATGCTCTCCCTTACTGCTAAGAGAATTCTCATTGCTGTCGTCCTTGACAGTTTGTAGAAATCCGCACCCTAACCCTTCTCCAAGTAGGCCTGGGTCCTAGCTCGGAATAACAGGCAACGGCGGAGCTGAGGCCAGTAAGGCACAAGTGAGGTCTCACACACTCTTGCAGCCTGATCGTCCAGGAGCAGTAAGGCCTCTTTTTCCCTGTAGGAAGCTCGCTTGCCTTGCCTCCTGTGAACTGCATTTCCCAGCCTGGGCGCAAAGCTGTTCCTGGAGATTTTTTCTCAGGGGCTGTTTCCCTGGAGCTGGGTCGGACCTCGGGGGCCCAACTCACAGGGGAAGACAAAACCACATGGATAGGTCTATGCTCTGTAGGAGAGCTCTAGTGAACCTCATCTCTCAGGAACATTCTTGGCTTCTACAGAGACACCTCTGTGCATGAAGCTACACACCCAACATAGTGGCAAAGGGAGTCTGATTCTCTCCGTGGGTGCTGATGCTTTGTGGCAAAGCACCTGCTAAGAATCCATCCGCATAGGCTTCCCTCACCTTGACAGAGGTCTCATTGCTGTAGTCTTTGGCAGTTTGGAAAGAAGCAGACCCTTACCCTTCACCAAGTAGGCCCTTGTCCTTGTTTGAATGGAAAGGCAGTAGCTGAGCTGAGGCCAGTAAGGCGCCAGTCAAGTCTGACATATTCCCGATGCCTGCTCCTTCATGGAAAATAAAGTTAGAATCTGGGAATGTCTTTGCAAGGCTGGCACAGGGCAGTCAGGAACCTCGACCCTGCCTCTGGAATTTCTATCTTCTCAGCACATCTGGCGGTCTCGGTCAGGAGAAACTAACCCATTCCTTGCAAATATAGGCTTCCCAACACAGGCCGGTTGGCTGTCTCTTCTTGCCGAAGGAAGCTTGCTTATCCCACCTCCTGTGAACTCCACTTCCCAGCCTGGGTGATAAGAGGTTCTTGGAGATCTTTTCTCAGAGGCTGTTTCCAAGGAACAGGGGCTGATCCCAGAGACCCACACGCACAGGGGAAGGGAAAACCACATGGATAAGTCTTTGCTCTCTAGGAGTGCTCTAGTGAACCTCAGTCTATGCGGAATGTTCTTGGCTCCAATGGGGACATCTCTGTGTGGGAAGCTGCATTGCCAACATAGAGACACAGAGACCTGATTCTCTCTGTGCAGCTTTGACGCTGTCGTTCAAACAACAAATTGAGAATCCACACAATGCTCTCCCTTACCACTGAGAGAGTTATCATTGCTGTAGCCCTTCGCAGTTTCTGGAAATTGGCACACAAACACTTCTCCAAGTAGGCCTGGGTTCAAGTTCAGATGAACATGCAATAGCGGAGCTGAGGCCAGTAAGGCACCAGTCAGGTGTCACACACTCTGGCAGCCTGCTCCTCCAGGGACAGTAAGGCCTCTATTTCCCTTCAGGAGGCTCGCTTGCCTTACTTCCTGTGAACAGCGTTTCCCAGCCTGGGCGGAAAGCAGTTCCTGGAGATCTTTTCTCAGGGGCTGTTTCCCCGGAGTTGGGGCGGACCTCGGGGACCCAACTCACAGGGGAAGGCAAAACCAAATGGACAGGTCTATGCTCTGTAGGAGATCTCTAGTGAACTGCCGGGGTCCAGCCCCAGCTGATCCAGGGTATTCGAAGCAGAGACGGCGTAGGCGAGGGTCAGGGAACAACTGCTTAATTAAACGTTAATTAAGGATATAAAGAGTAATAAAATGAGGATAGCTCAGTAGGAAAATTCAGTGGAGAAAAGAGGCTGAGTAGCTTGGTTTACGCGGGGGACCAATAAAACTTCAAGACAAGAAGCTTGCACCACTTACGTAGGCCGCAGGCGTCCTTCCGTTCTCCCGAAGGAGAGGAGACACTGAGGCCTCCCCGGTCGGATCTTAGAAGCCCAGGCAAAATTAGTAAGCTTGGTGGGTTCCGCGCTCCAGATGGAGACTCAACCAGAGTGAGAGAGAGAGAGAGACATGGGGAGACCAGTATTTCGAGAAACTGATCCCAATTCTTTATTTTCCATGGTCTACTTTTATACACTGAGATGTTATGCAAAAGTCACGTGGGGTCAGCAGTCCTGACTTTTATCAAAGTCAGGTGCTTCATACAAAAGTATACAGAGGTCTTAGGGGTGTTACATCATCTTCTGGCCGGGGGGCCTGCTGACAATTTACGACCCTATCCTTGTGACAGCGGTCAGTCAACCAGGACACTTATTTCTCCAGGGGTGATTATTCTTAAAACAGACGCCACCCAAATAAAGTTACATTCCTATAGGGTGAGGGTGTAGTGGGTTTTAGTTAAGGAAAGAATTTACTTAGCCTAAGGTCTAACGTGATTTATATCAAAGGTTAATACTTATTTCTTCTATATATTCATTAATGTGTATAAGGGCAGGGGATGTGGAGACTTAGCAGTAAACATCAGCTCAACAAATGAAAAACCCTTCACCAATATGATTTCTAATCAGCCCATTATACTTTTACTAATAATTTTCTAACTTTTCTAAGGAACCTGTTTTTAGAAGGTTTAAAGCATCTCGTGCCTCTCATGGTTGGGAGGATGTGAGCAATCACATGTGGCCGGACAAGTCTGTCAGGCAGGCTAGAGAACCTTCAGAGGAGTTTGTAGGTTAAAACACTCTTGTCACACCCAGGGGTTTTTATCAACTGGAGCTCTAGGTTAACTCCTTCTCCGAAAGAGGTGGTGGGGGACAGCCCCCCGTAAAGTCAGAGGTGTAGGTGAGAGCACAAAGTAGTAAGGTAGGCAGGCTCTGGTTATGGGGGTAGATGCTCGAGGATTTCCAGGGGGACTCCTGAGGCTCGATCCCACCTTTGCGTATGTCGAGCCTCCTTCCTCATGACCTTTGCCATGGGCGGAGTGCCTCACTCTGGCCCCCAACAGTGAACCTCCTCTCTCAGGAACATTCTTGGCTCCTATCGAGACACCTCTGTGCGTGTAGCTACACACGCAACGTAGGGGCAAAGGGAGCCAGATTCTTTCCGTGGGGTGCTGATGCTTTGTGGCAAAGCACCTGCTTGAGAATCCATCAGCTTACGCTTCCCTCGCCTTGACAGAGGTCTCATTGCTGTAGCCCTTGGCAGTTTGGAAAGAAGAGGACCCTTACCTTTCATAAAGTGGGCCCTTGTCCTAGTTTGAAAGGAAAGGCAAGAGCTGAGCTGAGGCCAATAAGGCGCCAGTCAAGTCTGACATATTCCCGAAGCCTGCTCCTTCATGGAAAATAACGCTGTAATCTAGGAATGTCTCTGCAAGGCTGGCAAAGGGCAGTCAGGAGCCTGAACCCTGCCTCTGGAATTACCGACTTCTGAACAGATCTGGAGGTCTCCCTTAGGGGAAGCTAACCCATTCTTCCAAATTGAGGCTTCCAAACGCAGGCCGCTTGGCTGCCTCTTGCTCTCTGAAGGAGGCCTGCTTTTCCCGCCTCCTATGAGCCCCACATCCCAGCCTCTGGGAAAAGCGGATCTTGAAGATCTTTTCTCAGGGGTTGTTTCCACGGAGCTGGGGCCGAGCCTGGAGCCCCAAACGCACAGGGGAAGAAAAACCACATGGACAAGTCTTTGCTCTCTAGGAGAGCTCTAGTGAACTTCACTCTGTCAGGAACGTTCTTGTTTCCTATGGAGACACCCCTGTCTGTGAAGCTGTGTACCGAACATGGAGACACAGAGTCTGATTCTCTCTGTGCAGCTTTGAAGCTGTCGTTCAAACAACAGCTTGAAAATCCATACAATGCTCTTCCTTACACGTGACACAGTTCTCATTGCTATACCCCTTGGCAGTATTTAGAAATCCATACCCAAACCCTTCTCCTAGTAGGCCTGGGTCCTAGTTCGGAGAAGCACGCAATGGCGGAGCTGAGGCCAGTAAGGCACCAGTCAGGTCTCACACACTCTGGCAGCCTGATCCTCCAGGGAGACTAAGGCCTGTTGTGCCTTGCAGGAGGCTCGCTTGTGTTACCTCCTGTGAACTGCGTTTGCCAGCCTGGGGGAATAGCGGTCCCTGGAGATCTTTTCTCAGGGGCTCCTTCCCCTGAGCTGGGGCGGACCTCAGGGACCCAACTCACAGGGCAAGGCAAAACCATATGGACAGGTCTATGCTCTGTAGCAGACTTCTAGTGAACCTCATCTCTCAGGAACATTCTTGGCTCCTATAGAGACACTTCTGTGTGTGAAGCTGCGTACCTAACATAGGGGCACAGAGAGCCTGATTCTCTCAGTTCATTTTGACCCTGTCGTTCAGAAAACAGCTTGAGAATCCATAAAATGCTCTCCCTTACCGCTGAGAGAATTCTCACTGCTGTAGCCCTTGGCACTTTGTAGAAATCCGCACCCAAACGCTTCTCCAAATAGGCCTGGGTCCTAGTTCGGAGGAACAGGCAATGGTGGAACTGAGGCCAGTAAGGCAACAGTCAGGTTTCACACACTCTGGCAGCCTGCTCCTCCAGGGACAGTAAGGCCTCTTTTTCTCTGCAGGAGATTCGCTTGCCTTACTTTCTGTGAACAGCGTTTCCCAGCCTCAGCGAAGCGGTTCCTGGAGATCTTTTCTCAGGGACAGTTTCCCCGGAGGTGTGGCGGACCTCGGGGACCCAACTCACAGGGGAAGGAAAAACCACATGGACAGGTCTATGCTCTGTAGGAGAGGTTTAGTGAACCTAATCTCTCAGGAACATTCTTGGCTCCTATAGAGACAACTCTATGTGTGAAGCTACACTCCCAACATTGGGGAACAGGGATCTTGGTTCTCTCCGTGCGGTGCTGATGCTTTGTAGTAAAGCACCTGCTTGAGAATCCATCCTCTTAGGCTTCCCTCGCTTTGACAGAGGTCTCATTGCTGTAGCCTTTGGCAGTTTCAAAGAAGAAGACCCTTACCCTTCATAAAGTAGGCCCTTGTCCTAGTTTGAATGGAAAGGCAATAGCTGAGCTGAGGCCAATAAGGATCCAGTCCCCTCTGACACATTCCCGAAGCCTGCTCCTTCATGGAATATAACTCTAGAATGTTGGAATGTCTTTGCAAGGCTGGCAAAGGGCAATCAGGAACCAGCACCCTGCCTCTGGAATTACCGACTTCTGAGCAGATCTGGAGGTCTCCTTTAGGAGAAGCTAACCCATTCCTTCCAAATAGAGGCTTCAAAACACAGGCAGGTTGGCTGCCTTTCGTGCCCGAAGGAGGCTTGCTTTTCTCTCCTCCTATGAACCCCAGTTCCCAGCCTCTGGGAAAAGCGTATCTTGAAGATATTTTCTCAGGGGTTGTTTCCACGGAGCTGGGGCCGAGCCCGGGGCCCAAAGGCACAGGTGAAGGCAAGACCACATGGACAGGTCTATGCTCTGTAGCAGACCTCTAGTGAACCTCATCTCTCAGGAGCATTCTTGGCTCCTACAGAGACACCTCTGTGTGTGAAGCTGTGTACCTAACATAGGGGCAGAGAGAGCCTGATTCTCTCTGTTCATTTTGACGCTGTCATTCAGAAAACAGCTTGAGAATCCATAAAATGCTCTCCCTTACCACCGAGATAATTCTCACTGCTGTAGCCCTTGGCACTTTGTAGAAATCTGCACCCAAACGCTTTTCCAAGTAGGCCTGGGTGCTAGCTCGGATGAACAGGCAATGGTGGAGCTGAGGCCAGTAAGGCAACAGTCAGGTTTCACACATTCTGGCAGCCTGCTCCTCCAGGGACTGTAAGGCCTCTTTTTCTCTGCAGGAGATTCGCTTGCCTTACTTCATGTGAACAGCATTTCCCAGCCTTAGCGAAGCGGTTCCTGGAGATCTTTTCTCAGGGACAGTTTCCCCGGAGGTGTGGCGGACCTCGAGGACCCAACTCACAGGGGAAGGCAAAACCACATGGACAGGTCTATGCTCTGTAGGAGAGGTTTAGTGAACCTAATCTCTCAGGAACATTCTTGGCTCCTATAGAGACAACTCTGTGTGTGAAGCTACACTCCCAACATTGGTGCACAGGGAGCTTGATTCTCTCCGTGGGGTGCTGATGCTTTGTGGCAAAGCACCTGCTTGAGAATCCATCCTCTTAGGCTTCCCTCACCTTGACAGAGGTCTCATTGCTGTAGCCCTTGGCAGTTTGCAAAGAAGAAGACCCTTACCCTTCATAAAGTAGGGCCTTGCCCTAGTTTGAATGGAAAGGCAATAGCTGAGCTGAGGTCAATAAGGAGCCAGTCCCGTCTGACACATTCCCGAAGCCTGCTCCTTCATGGAAAATAACTCTAGAATCTAGGAATATCTTTGCAAGGCTAGCAAAGGGCAGTCAGGAACCAGTACCCTGCCTCTGGAATTACCGACTTCTGAGCAGATCTGGAGGTCTCCTTTAGGAGAAGCTAACCCATTCCTTCCAAATAGAGGCTTCAAAACACAGGCAGGTGGGCTGCCTTTTCGTTCCCTATGGAGGCGTGCTTTTCTCTCCTCCTATGAACCCCGGTTCCCAGACACTGGGAAAAGTGGATCTTGAAGATATTTTCTCAGGGGTTGTTTCCACGGAGCTGGGGCCGAGCCTGGAGAGCCAAAGGCACAGGGGAAGGCAAGACCACATGGACAAGCCTTTGCTCTTTAGTATAGCTCTAATGAACCTCACTCTGTCAGGATCTTTCTTGATTCCTACGGAGACACACCTGTGTGTGAAGCTGCGGGCACAGAGAGCCTGATTACCCCTGTGCAGCGCTGAGTCTGGGCGGCTAAACAACAGCTTGGGAATGCAGCCTGGGGCGCTTCCATTCCCTCGGACAGAGCTCTCCTTGCGGTAGGCCTTGGTAGTTTGCATACAATGGGGCCCTAAGCCCTCTGCAAGTTGGCCTGGCTCCTAGGTCCAAAGGGCAGGCCAGAGCGGAGCTGAGGCTGTCAGGCTCCAGACACATCTCCCATACTCCTACATCCTGCTCCTACCCGGGCGTGAACGCTAGAAGCTGGGAAGGTACCTGGACCGTGCAGGGGCGGGGCGAACGCGGGCGGCGTGGGGCGGGGGTCGGCTTCTGGCGGGGGTGGGGGCGGGCTTCCCAGTTGTGCTCTCGGAGGTGGACACTGAGGCTGAAAACGCCCCGGGAGCGCACCCGGGACTGGGTAAACCCGGGCTGCGTGGGTCGAGATTCCGATGGCTTTAGGTGGGGGTCGGTCCCAGTTGTGCTCCCGGGGGTCGCCACTGCGGCTGGGAACGCGCAGGGAGCGCGGCAGGGGCGGGGCTAACCCTGGCGGTGCGGGGCGGGGGTCGGCTCATGGGGGGGATGGGGAGGGGTTCCCAGTTGTGCTCTCGGGGGTTGCAACTGCGGCTGGGAACGCCCATTTCGTCCGCTCCTGGGTCCCCAAGGATCGCCATCCCGTGGGTGCAGCGGAGGGCTGCAGACCACAGGTAAGGGAACTGGGACTCCGTGGAGCAGGGAACCAAGTATTCCGCCGTCTGTTGGCACATTCTCGGAGCTCCCCAACCTGGCGGTCACAGAAAAGCCTTGCCTTTGGGGTCAAGGCCTTTACCGCTCCACCCCTCTGCTGAAAAATCTCAGAGTCTGTGCGGTTTTTCCAAGCAGCCTAGTCTCCGCTGGAAGTCCAAGGGACAGAACCCTGAACTCTGGCCGGCTGGCCCAGCCCTGCTTCTGGCACTTTGTAAGCCAGCGGGCCCTTGAGCACCTGCTGGGATGGGAAAGGGAAGGGTCCACGAATTGCACCCTAGAAACTTAGTAGGGTGCATGGATTTCAAACCCTGGTGGCCGCCCAGGCAGCAAAGAAGGGGGTGGGCACCTTGCTGCCCTTTCATGGCAGAATCTGTGGTTGTCCAGCTGCGTGGGCCTTTTCATGAGGACCCTGTGCAATAAAAGTTTGGTGTTTTGGAACTGAATAATTAGAACGTGTAAAAGCTTTAAATTATGTGGTGGTGTAATTAAAAAACAAAACAAAACAAAACCAAGCTCCAAGTGTTTTGCAAATGGAGGTTTAAATATTGAAGGACTGTATTCCTTGCACTGTGGCATTCTATCAAGAAGTGTGCAGGATTTTTTTTTTTTTTAAGAAAAGTGTTCGAAGTGAGGGAAACAGGAAACCCAGAAGTGCCCCTGTATTTTGGGGAAGGCCTTAGGAGGTCACTTGGAAATGCTGCTGGCTGTGCGGGAGCAGGGCAGATGGGCTGTGCAGGCTTGTCCTTTGCATGGATGTTCTTGTGTGTGGAAACCCAGCTCGGAGCCATCTCCTGATGTGTAAGAATTTCGCAGACAAACCTTGAGCTAAGCAATGCATTTTTTCCTAAGAAAATGTTTGTCTTAAGCGATGTAAATATCCTATGTATTTCCACTAGACTCTGGCTTCAGGTCGGTTCCCCCAAAAGGCTCAGAAGTGATTTGAACAAAACAGCATGTTTTCCTCCTAGCTTGTTCTCCTTATCTATGTTAAGGAAATGATATATTTGCCTGCAATACTGCCTTTCTTCAAGATTCATGTCAATCAAGTTTTGGCCCGGGATGACTCACCTGCTGCCAATATTATCTCAATGCATGTCGTGGGGGAAGGGCCTGGTGCCATTCCCTGAAACAGTTCCTTTCTTTCCTTAGCTGACTGCTAGTGCCTGTAGAATATCTGGCTAAAGACCAGCAGGGGGTACTCTTACTACCCCCCCCACACCGCCTCGAGTCTAAGTCAGCAGCTTTCTCTATCTCTTTAATACTTTAATAACACTTGATGACACAAAAGCTCTGAGCGATCAAATCATATCAAATCTTCATTTCAGATTAAAGATGCATTCCATGGTATTGCCATCTTAAGTCTTTCCATCGTTATGGAATATCTGTCCATGTATTCAGGATAGTTTTCAGCCAGGGTGTATAATTTCCAGTGTGCCAGTCTTGTCATCCTCGTTACATCCATGGCAAAGTGTTTTATTCATGTTGATATTATTGAAAGGGAATTTTTTAAAATTCCTTTTCAGATTATTATCTGCTAATGTATACAGATAAAACTGTGTAATCATTCATTTTTATCAGTTTGGACAGCTTGATAGTTGTCTTTAATTTCTTTACTTTCTGACACTTTAAGATTATCCTGGGACACATATGTAATGCCTCACCCCTAAATTCAGACATGTGTTCAAAGAACTTCTGTCCTTTTATTTATTTATTTATTTATTCTTTAACATTGAAATCGTTTTGACTATGCTGGGTGTTTGTTGCTAGATGGAAGTAGCTAGGACCTCTGGACTGCAGTCTCTCATCTCTTGCTGACCTCTTGTTGACCTCTGCAGATTCCTGGTAGGTGGGAGCTTGTTAGTTCCTTGTTCCTTATCAGAACCTCCTGTGGTAAGTGTTTTTCTCTTCTCTGTTGCCTGGTAAGGGTGGGTGGTCATGGGCATCCCAAAGTTGGCTAGAAGTCAATTATTTAGGCAGGCTTGTGCATAGATATGGGAGAAGGCAATGGCACCCCACTCCTGGAAAATCCCAAGGACGGAGGAGCCTGGTAGGCTGCAGTCCATGGGGTGGCTAAGAGTCGGACACCACTGAGCGACTTCATTTTCACTTTTCACTTTCATGCATAGGAGGAGGAAATGGCAACCCACTCCAGTGTTCTTGCCTAGAGAACCCCAGGGACTGCGGGGCCTGGTGGGCTGCCATCTATGGCGTCGCACAGGGTCGGCCTCAACTGAACCACTTAGCAGCTGCAGCAGCAGCAGCAGCAGTGCATAGATATCAAAGGGGATGAGAACAGTCAGGTAGGATCACATATGTCACCGTGAAACAATACTTCTCCTCTTAGCCAAAGCTAACAAAAGATTTCTGTTCTAGGTCAACCTAGAAGAGATCACTTAAGAGGTAAAGAAACTTAAACTCCATTAGCAAAGGCAGTTCAACATCTCAAGAAAACTTGTGCTAGGCACAAAACTCTTTTCTGGGGGCCTACTTTCCCTACAACCTCCTTATCCCATTCTGTACCCATTCCTTTGCTTCTCCCGTCCTGAAAATGCCACCTCTAAGACAGAACTACTTCGTTTTCCTTCTTAAAGTGTGATTGCATTCCATACATTCTTGTAATAACAAGTCATACATTTCCCTTCAGCAACCAAGAACTCACTCTTATATTGGCATTTGATAGATTGGTGAGCATACCTATCAGTGATAATAGCGCCCACCCCGCTTCCTGCAAGAACAGAACAAAACAAAACAAAAAAATTGCTTTCTTACATTTAATATGTTCGGATGGTGCCAGTCACTATTCATGCAGAGTCAAAAATCTCTTTTGTTTCTGTGTAAAAGGGAGGTCCTTTCAAGTCGTGAATGTTTAAGAAGTTTCATTTATTTGGAAGTGACCTAGCTATTCAATACACTGTCGTCACTTAGTTTAGCACCAGGATAGAAACTCAGGTAACCAAAACACCTGGAGGAACGATTGTAAGTTCAGTTCAGTTCAGTTGCTCAGTCGAGTCTGACTCTTTGGGACCCCGTGGCCTGCAGGACGCCAGGCTTCCGTGTCCATCACCAAGTCCAGGGGCTTGCTCAAACTCATGTCCATTGAGTCAGTGATGCCATCCAACCATCTTATCCTCTGTCATCCCCTTCTCCTCTGCCTTCAATCAAGACTATGAGAGGCGGATATTTTAGAGTATAATTATTGTTAAGAGTTTATCTAAAAGCTCATATCACATTTACATTTTTTACATTGGTTGTTGCTGTTTCCAGGTACTTTCTTGCTGACAAGCTTGTGACACATATAACAATAGAGCAATTTCTACCTCAAAAGAAACCTAGGCACTATGAACATGTTGTGCTTAATGTTGTTGACTCTTAGACATGTCTATAGTGGAGGAGCAAAACCAAAAATACTAGATATTTAATATTGACTAGTTCCCAGTTCACGGGACTCTGACATTCATTTAGGTCAATGTTTTCTTGTATTTCCAGCAGTTTGATTTGGAAGGGCTGCCTTGTCTTGAGACCATTGAAATCAGAACTCAGAACTTGAGCAATATTATCAAAAAACACAAGGCTCACACTGACACATACCTTAATCCAGACAGACAGACAAGACATCTTCCAGTTTTCCGCCTGAGATTTAAAATATTTCTTTGAGCCGTTTTCCTGGGGAGTGGGGGGGGGGGAGTGTGGGTGGCAGCGAGGCAGGCTTGGGTAACAAGCTAATTGTTGGTCATTGCATATGCAAAGAACCAGCTTTCCGGGTTCCAAGGAAAAAAGTTTCCTTGGTACCCAATTTTGTTTGGATCTATAGACTCTCATGGCCCTCCTAGGTCAGGACATCTTTCCTTTCTGTAGTCCTCGTTTTATCCCTAAATCATAGACAGCTTGGATTGTCTCTGTGGGGTGGATGTATTGTCCTCGTGTTTGACCTGGCGGCAGTAGCGAGGTCCGAGAGCCTCTCCTGGAACCGGGCGTGGGGACGGGGCTCACCAGGAGCCCCTGGTGGAAGTGGGCAACGCCCCGGGAGCGTGCCAGGGGCGGGGCGATCCCGGGCGGCGTGGGTCGGGGTTCTGGTCGGGAGGGGGTGGGGGGCGGTAACAGTTGTGCTCTCGGGGGTCCCCACTGCAGCTGGAAACGCGCTGGGAGTGCGGCAGGGGCGGGGTGAACCCGGGTGGCGCGGGGCGGGGTTCGGCTCCTGGCGGGGGTGGGGGAGGGCTTCCCAGTTGTGCTCTCGGTGGTGGCCACTGCGTCTGGAAACGCGCCGGGAGCGCACCCGGGGCGGGGTAAACCTGGGCTGCGCGGGTCGAGATTTAGATGGCTGTGGGTGGGGGTTCGGTCCCAGTTGTGCTCTCGGGGGTCGCCACTGCGGCTAGGAACGCCCATTTCCTACGCTCCTGTGTCCCCAAGGATCCACATCTAGTGGGTGCAGCGGAGGGCTGCGGGCCACAGGTCAGGGAACTGGGACTGCTTGGAGCAGGGAACCAAGTATTCCGCCCTCTGTTGGCACATTCTCGGAGCTCCCCAGCCTGGTGGTTGCAGAAAGGCCTCGCCCTTGGTGTCAAGGCCTTTACCGCTCCACCCCTTTGCTGAAAAATCTCAGTCTGCACGGTTTTCCCAAGCAGCCTAGTGTCCCCTGGAAGTCCAAGGGACAGAACACTGAACTCTGGCCGGCTGGCCCAGCCCTGCTTCTGGCACTTTGTAAGCCAGCTGGCCCTTGAGCACCTGCTGGGATGGGAAAGGGAAGGGTCCACGGATTGCACCCTAGAAACTTAGTAGGGTGCATGGATTTCAAACCCTGGTGGCCGCCCAGGCAGCAAAGAAGGGGGGAGGGCACCTTGCTGCCCTTTCATGGCAGAATCTGTGGCTGTCCTCATGCGTGGGCCTTTTCATGGGGACCTTGTGCAATAAAAGTTTGGTGTTTTGGTACTGAATAATTAGAAATTGTAAAAAGTTTAAATTATGTGGTGGTGTAATTAAAAAACAAAACAAAACAGAACCAAGCCCCAAGTGTTTGGCACAGGGAGGTTTAAGTATCGAAGGCCTGTTTTCCTTGCACTGTGGCATTCTATCAAGAAGTGTGCAGGATTTTTTTTTTTTTTAAGAAAAGTGTTCGAAGTGAGGGAAACAGGAAACCCAGAGGTGCCCCTGTATTTTGGGGAAGGCCTTAGGAGGTCACTTGGAAATGCTGCTGGCTGTGGGGGAGGGGGGCAGATGGGCTGTGCAGGCTTGTCCTTTGCATTCATGTTCTTGTGTGTAGAAACCCAGCTCGGAGCCATCTCCTGATGTGTAAGAATTTCGCAGACAAACCTTGAGCTAAGCAATGCATTTGTTCCTGAGGAAATGTTTGTCTTAAGCGATGTAAATATCCTATGTATATCTGCTGGACTCTGGCTTCAGGTCGGTTCCCCCAATAGGCTCAGAAGCGACTTGAACAAAACAGTATGTTTTCCTCGTACCTTGTTCTCCTAATCTATGTTAAGGAAATGATATATTTGGATGCAATACTGCCTTTCTTCAAGATTCATGTCAATCAGTTTTTGGCCCAGGATGACTCACCTGCTGCCAATGTGACCTCAAGGCATGTCGTGGGGGAGGGGCCTGGGGCCATTCCCTGAGACAGTGCCTTTCTTTCCTTAGCTGACTGCTAGTGCCTGTAGAATATCTGGCTAGAGACCAGCAGGGCGTACACCCCGCCTCAAGTCTAAGTCAGCAGCTTTCTCTATCTCATTTATACTTTAATAACAATTGATGACACAAAAGCTCTGAGTGATCAAATCATATCAAATCTTCATTTCAGATTGAAGATGCATTCCATGGTATTGCCATCTTAAGTCTTTCCATCGTTATGGAATACCTGTCCATGTATTCAGGATAGTTTTCAGCCAGGGTGTATAAGTTCCAGTGTGCCAGTCTTGTCATCCTCGTTACATCCATGGCAAAGTGTTGTATTCATGTTGACATTATTGAAAGGGAATTTTTTTTAATTCCTTTTCAGATTATTATCTGGTAATATATACAGAAAAAACTGTGTAATCTTTCGTTTTTATCAGTTTGGACAGCTTGATAGTTGTCTTTAATTTCTTTCCTTTCTCATACTTTAAGATTTTCCGGGCACCGTACATGTACTGCCTCACCCCTAATCTCAGTCATGTGTTCAAAGAACTTCTGTCCTTTATTTGTTTACTTATTTTTTGCAACATTGAATTCGTTTTGACTATGCTGGGTCTCTGCTGCAAGATGGAAGTTGCTAGGACCTCTGGACTGCAGTCTTCCATCTCTTACTGACCTCTTGTTGACCTCTGCAGAATCCTGGTTGGCGGGAGCTTGTTAGTTCCTCGTTCCTTACCAGGACCTCCTGTGGTAAGTGTTTTTCTCTTCTCTGTTGCCTTGTAAGGGTGGATGGTCATTGGCATCCCAAAGCTAGCTAGAAGTCAATTATTTAGGCAGGCTTGTGCATAGATATGGGAGAAGGCAATGGCACCCCACTCCAGTACTCTTGCGTGGAAAATCCCATGGATGGAGGAGCCTGGTAGGCTGCAGTCCATGGGGTCGCTAAGAGTCGGACACCACTGAGCGACTTCACGTTCACTTTTCACTTTCATGCATGGGAGGAGGAAATGGCAACCCACTCCAGTGTTCTTGCCTAGAGAACCCCAGGGACTGCGGGGCCTCGTGGGCTGCGGTCTATGGGGTCGCACAGAGTCGGACACGACTGAAACGACTTAGCAGCAGCAGCGGCGGCAGCAGCAGCAGAAGCAGTGCATCGATATCAAAAGGGCTGCAAACAGTCAGGAAGGATCACATATGTCACCGTGAAACACTACTTCTCCACGTAGCCAAAGCTAACCAAAGATTTCTGTCCTAGGTCAACCTAGAAGAGATCACTTAAGAGGTAAAGAAACTTAAACTCCATTAGCAAAGGCAGTTCGACATCTCAAGAAAACTTGTGCTAGGCACAGAACTCTTTTCTGGGGGTCCACTTTCCCTACAACCTCCTTATCCCATTCTGTACCCATTCCTTTGCTTCTCCCATCCTGAAACGGCCACCTGTAAGACAGAACTACTTTGTTTTCCTTCCTCAAGTGCCATTGCATTCCACATACTTTCTTGTAATAACAAGTCATACATTTCCCTTCAGCAACCAAGAACTGACTTTTATATTGGCATTCGCTATAGCCCGCCCCCCTCCCCCCACCCCCAAGAACAGAACAAAACAAAACAAAACAATTGCTTTCGTACATTTAACATGTCAGGATGGTGCCAGACACTATTCATGGAGAGTCAAAAATCTCTTTTGTTTCTGTGTAAAAGGGAGGTCCTTTCAAGTCGTGAATGTTTCAGAACTTTCATTTATTTGGAAATGACCTAGCTATTCAATACACTGTCGTCACAAGGATAGAAACTCGGGTAACCAAAACACCTGGAGAAACGTTTGTTAGTTCAGTTCAGTTCAGTTGCTCAGTCGTGTCTGACTCTTTGGGACCCCGTGGCCTGAAGGACGCCAGGCTTCCGTGTCCGTCACCAGCTCCAGGGGCTTGCTCAAACTCATGTCCATCGAGTCAGTGATGCCATCCAACCATCTTATCCTCTGTCATCCCCTTCTCCTCTGCCTTCAATCAAGACTATGAGAGGCAGATATTTTAGAGTATAATTATTGTAAAGAGTTTGTCTAAAAGCTCATATCACATTTACATTTTTTACTTTTGTTCTTGTCGTTTCCAGGTAGTTTCTTGCTGACAAGCTTGTGACAGATATAACAATAGAGCAATTTTTACCTCAAAAGAAACCTAGGCACTATGAACATGTTGTGCTTAATGTTGTTGACTCTTAGACATGTCTATAATGGAGGAGCAAAACCAAAAATACTAGATACTTAATATTGACTAGTTCCCAGTTCACGGGACTCTGACATTCATTTAGGTCAATGTTTTCTTGTATTTCCAGCAGTTTGATTTGGAAGGGCTGCCTTGTCTTGAGACCACTGAAATCAGAACACAGAACTTGAGCAATATTATCAAAAAACACAGGGCTCACACTGACACATACCTTAATCCAAACAGACAGACAAGACATCTTCCAGGTTTCCGCCTGAGATTTAAAATATTTCTTTGAGCCAGTCTTCTGGGGAGTGGGGGGATGGGGGTGGCAGTAAGGCAGGCTTGGGTAACAAGCTAATTGTTGGTCATTGCATATGCAAAGAACCAGCTTTCCGGGTTCCAAGGAAAAAAGTTTCCTTGGTAACCAACTTTGTCTGGTTCTATAGAATATCATGGCCCTCCTAGGTCAGGTCATCTTTCCTTTCTGTAGTCCTCGTTTTATCCCTAAATCATAGACAGCTTGGATTGTCTCTGTGGGGTGTATGTATTGTCCTCATGTTTGACCTGGCGGCAGCAGCGAGGTCCGAGAGCCTCTCCTGGAACCGGGCGTGGGGACGGGGCTCACGGAGAGCCACTGGTGAAGGTGGGCAGCGCCCCTGGAGCGCGGCAGGGGCGGGGCGAACCCGGGCGGCGCAGGGCGGGTGTCGGCTCCTGGCGGGGGTAGGGGAGGGCTTCCCAGTTGTGCTCTCGGAGATGGCCACTGCAGCTGGAAATGCGCCGGGAGCGCAGCCAGGGTGGGGTAAACCTGGGCTGCACAGGTCGAGATTCCGCTCGCTGTGGGTGGGGGGTCGGTCCCTGTTGTGCTCCCGGGGGTCGCCAATATGGCTGGGAACCCGCCGGGAGCCCGGCAGGGCCGGGGCGAAACCTGGCGGTGCGGGGCGGGGTGGGGTTCCGTTCGCAGTGGGGGTCGGCTCCTGGCGGGGGTGGGGGAGGGCTTTCCAGATGTGCTGTTGGGGGTCGCCATTGCGGCTGGGAATGCCCATTTCGTGAACTCCTGGATCCCCAAGGATTGGCATCCATTGGCCACAGCGGAGGGGTGCGGAACACAGGTAAGGGAACGGGGACTGCCTGGAGCAGGGAACCATGTATTCCGCCCTGTGTTGGCACAGTCTCAGAGCTCCCCAACCTGGCGGTCGCAGAAAGGCCTCGTCTTTGGGGTCAAGGCATTTACCGCTCCACCCCTCTGCTGAAAAACCTCAGAGTCTGCGCGGTTTTCCCAAGCAGCCTAGTGTCCGCTGGAAGTCCAAGGGACAGAACCCTGAATTCTGGCCGGCTGGCCCAGCCCTGCTTCTGGCACTTTGTAGGCCAGCGGGCCCTGGAGCACCTGCTAGGATGGGAAAGGGAAGGGTACGCGAATTGCACCCTGGTGGCCGCCGAGGCAGCAAAGAAGGGGGGAGGGCACCTTACTGCCCTTTAATGGCAGACAGAATCTGTGGCTGTCCTGCTGCGTGGGCCTTTTCATGGGGACCTTGTGCAATAAAAGTTTACCGGTGACATTAGGGAACTTCCCAGTGTGCTTCTGACAGATGAGGGATGCTGTGGAGTTGGCGGGGCCACTCAGGACTCCGCTGGGTTTGGCGCAATGGAAGAGGGCCTCATCTCCAGGGAAGGCAGGAACCTCAGGCTTCCTCTCCGTTTCGGACTCCGACCGCAGGGTCCCTGCAGAGTTGGGACAGGAGAGTCAGGAATCGTCTTGTCTGAGGAAGGGAACTCCGCTTGCCTCTCGAGGTGCTCAGGGGGTCTCAGGCCCCTTGTTCAGCTGTGTGTGGAACCTGCGGGTGTTTCCAGAAATGCACGACGGTGACAGTGCCCCTTCGTGTTGTGCCTTCACCCACTGGGTTGCCTTCGAAGAGGTGTCCGGGCCTCGGGTTCTTTTCAAGAGCGGACAGGGAAATCGGGGTCTTTCGGCATGTGGGACCACCCACGGGGCTAGTCTCAAATTTCCTAGTGAGGCTAGCTTCATCCTGAGGTGTGCTGGGAAGGCCGGGGACCCTTCCAGACAACGCAGGGGGATCGACTCTCCTGTCGCCATCAGGAGGGGAGAAGGGGCTCAGATGAAGTGGGGACGGAACCCTCGGTGTTACCCTCGAGGGAAACCGGCGTGTGGGGGACTTTTGGGGGTTGCATGAAAGGAGTCAGGTACCATTTCGCACTTCAGGACAGAACCTGGGACTTCCCTTGAGACGCCGTAGCGGGCAAGGGCCTCATCTTGCGAAGACGTTGGGACCATGTGGATTTTCTCGAGTTGCGGCGGGATTCTAGAGTTACGACGGGGATTTCAGGCTTCCTCTTGTGTTGGCCCCGGGAAGCCTAATCTTCCATTCAAGTTGCGAGGGAAAGCTGAGGGTTGCACTCGAGTCACTGCAGGGCCAAAGAGACCTCATCTAGGCCTGTGTCCGGGACTTAACGTTCCTCTCAAGTGAAGACAGGGATCTCAGGGTGGCGTTCCAGACTCCCCCGGGGAGTCAGGCCTCGCCTCGAGGGCAAGCCAAGGATGCCGCTCTCCTCTCAAGTCGCGACGCAGATCTCTTGGAGCCCACTGAGTGGCCTCAAGGGAGTCAGGCCTTCTCTTCAGTTTGGAGAGAGGACTCGGGATTGTGCTCTGGGTCAGGCAGGAAAAGAAGGCCCTCACCTCGCGAGGATGGGGGCTTCTCAGGGGTTTCCTCGAGCTGCGGCGCCCGTGGGGGTTTTCTCACGAGGCAAGACGAGGATCTCAGGGAGCCTCTCGTGGGGTGCCAGGGAGGTCAGGTCTCTGTGCGCGTGGCGAGGGGGAGCGCGTCTGGCTCTCCAGTCATGGGAGAGGACTAGGGCCTCCAGACGCGTTGAAGAAGGACACTCGAGGTCTTTCTAGGGTTGCGGCGGGAAAGCCTCGTTTCCCTTGACTTCTGCCAGGGACCTCAGGGAACTTCCCATGGTGCCCCTGATAGGTGAGGGATGCTGTGGAGTTGGCGGGGCCTCTCGGGACTCCGCTGGGGTTGGCGCAATGGAAGAGGGCCTCATCTCGAGGGGAGACAGGAAACTTAGGCTTCCTCTCCTTTTTGGACTCCAACCACAGGGTCCCTGCAGAGTTGGGACAGGAGAGTCAGGCCTCGTCTTGTCTGAGGAAGGGAACTCCGCTTGCCTCTCGAATTGCTCAGGGTGTCTCACGCACCTCGTCGAGCTGTGTGTGGAAACTGCGGGTTTTTCCGGACGACGCACGGGGGTGTCAGTGCCCCTTCGAATGGTAACTTCACCCACAGGGTTGCCTTCGAAGAGGTGTCCGGGCATCGGGTTCTTATCCAGAGCGGACTGGGAAATCGGGGTCGTTCGGCATGTGGCACAACCCACGGGGCTCGTCTCGAATTTCCTCGGGAGGCCGGCCTCATCCTGAGGTGTGCCGGGAAAGGCGGGAACCCCTTCCAGAATACGCAGGGGAATCGACTCTCCTGTCGTGATGAGGAGGGGAGAAGGGGCTCAGATGAAGGGGTGCCAGGAGCATCGGTGTTCCCCTCGAGGGAACCCGGCGTGTCTGGGAAATTTTGGAGGTCGCATGAAGGGTGTCAGGTACCGTTTCGAAACTCAGGACGGAACGTGAGACTTCCCTTGAGAAGCCGTAGCGGGCAAGGGCCCCATCTTGCGAAGATGTTGGGACCACGTGGTTTTTCTCGAGTTGCGGCGGGATTCTCGAGTTACGACGGGGAATTCAGGCTTCCTCTTGGGTTGGCCCTGGGAAGCCCAATCTTCCATTCGAGTTGCGAGGGAAAGCTTGGGGTTGCGCTCGAGTCACTGCAGGGCCCAAGAGACCTCATCTAGGCGTCTGTCCAGGACCTAGTAGTACTCTCAAGAGAAGACAGGGATCCCGGGGTGGCACTCCAGAGTCCCCCGTGGAGTCAGGCCTCGCCTCGAGAGGAAGCAAAGGACTCCGCTCTTCTCTTGAGCCACGATGCGGATCTCTTGGAGCCCTCTGAGTGGCCTCAAGGGAGTCAAGCCTAATCTTCAGTTTGGAGAGAGGACTCGGGATTGCTCTCCAGGAAAGGCAGGAAAAGAAGGCCCTCACCTCGCGAGGACGGGGGCTTCTCAGGGGTTTCCTCGAGCTGCGGCGTCCGTGGGGCTTTTCTCACGAGGCACGACGAGGTTCTCAGGGAGCCTCTCATGCGGCGCCAGGGAAGTCAGGTCTCCATGAGCGTGGCGAGGGGGAGCGCGTCATTGTTCTCGAGTCCTGGGAGGGGACTAGGGCATCAAGGCGTGTAGAAGAAGGACTCTCGCGGTCTTTCTCAGCTTGCGGCGGGAAACCCTCGTTTCCCTCGACTTCTCCCGGTGACCTGAGGGAACTTCCCAGGGTTCCTCTTAGAGGTGAGGGATGCTATGGAGTTGGTGGGCCATCTCGGGACTCCTCTGGGTTTGGCGCAATCGAAGAGGGCCTCATCTCGAGGGGAGACAGGACCTCAGGCTTCCTCTCCGTTTCGTACTCCGACAGCAGTGTCCCTGCAGCGTTGGGGCAGGAGAGTCAGGCCTCGTCTTGTCTGAGGAAGGGAACTCCGCTTGCCTCTCGAGTTGCTCAGGGAGTCTCAGTCCCCTTGTGGAGCTGTGTGTGGAAACCGCGGGTGTTTCCGGACGGTGCACGGGAGTGTCAGTGCCCCTTCGTGTTGTTCCTTCACTCACAGGGTGGCCTTCGAAGAGGTGTCCGGGCATCGGGTTCTCCTCAACTGCGGACCGGGAAATCAGGGTCGTTCAACATGGGGCACCAGCCACGGGGCTTTTCTCGAATTTCCTCGCGAGGCCGGCCTCATCCTGAGGGGCACCGTGCAGGCCGGGAACCCCTTCCAGACCACGCAGGGGAATCAACTCTCCTGTCGCGAACAGGAGAGGAGTAGGAGCTCAGAGGAAGTGGTGCCGGGACTCTCGGTGTTCCCCTCAAGGGAACCCGGCATGTCGGGGAACTTTTGGATGTCGCATGAAGGGTGTCAGGTACCGTGTCTCACTTCACGACGGAACATGGGACTTCCCTTGAGACGCCGTACCGGGCAAGGGCCTCATCTTGCGAAGACATTGAAACCACGTGGTTTTTCTCGAGTTGCGGCAGGATTCTCGAGTTTCGACGAGGATTTCAGTCTTCATCTTGGGTTGGCCTTGGGAAGCCCCATCTCCCATTCAAGTAGCGAGGGAAATCTGGGGGCAGCGCTCGAGTCACTGCAGGGCCAAAGAGACCTCATCAAGGCGTGTGTCCGGGAACTAATATTCCTCTCCAGGGAAAGCAGGGATCTCGGGGATGCATTTCAGGCTCCCTCGGGGAGTCAGGCCTCGTCTCGAGGGGAAGCCAAGGACTCCGCTCTCCTCTCGAGTGGCGACGTGGATCTCTTGGAGCCCACTGAGTGGCCTCAAGGGAGTCCACCCTCCTCTTCTGTTTGGAGAGAGGACCCGGGATTGCTCTCCAGGCCATGCAGGAATAGAAGGCCCTCATCTCGCCAGGACGGGGGCGTCTCAGGGGTTTCCTCGAGCTGCGGCGCCCGTGGGGGTTTTCTCCCGAGGCCCGACGAGGATCTCAGGGAGCCTCTCGTGCGGCGCCAGGGAAGTCAGGTCTCCATGCGCGTGGCGAGGGGGAGCGCGTCATGGCTCTCGAGTCACGGGAGGGGACTAGGGCCTCGAGACGCATTGAAGAAGGACTCTCGGGTCTTTCTCGGGTGGCGGCGGGAAACCCTCGTTTCCCTCGCCTTCTGCCGGGGATCTTAGGGAACTTCCCAGGGTGCCTCTGAGAGGCGAGGGATCCTGTGGAGTTGGCGGGGCCTCTCGGGACTCCGCTGGGTCTGGCGCAACGGAAGAGGGCCTCACCTCGAGGGGAGGCAGGAACCTCAGGCTTCCTCTCCGTTTCCGCTCCGACCACAGGGTCCCTGCAGAGTAGGGACAGGAGAGTCAGGCCTCGTCTTGTCTGAGGAAGGGAACCCCGCTTGCCTCTAGAGTTGTCAGGGGTTTTCAGGCCCCTGGTCGAGCTGTGTGTGGAACCCGCGGGCCTTTCCGGATGATGCACGGGGGTGTCAGTGACCCTTCGTTTTTTGTCTTCATCCACAGGGTTGCCTTCAAAGAGGTATCCGGGCATCGGGTTCTTATGAAGAGCGGACCGGGATATCAGGGTCGTTCAGCATTTGGCACCACCCACGTGGGTTGTCTCGAATTACCTCATGAAACCGGCCTCATCCTGAAGTGTGCCGCGAAGGTCATGAAACTCTTCCAGACAAAGCAGAGGAATTGACCCTCCTGTGGCGATCAGGAGGGGAGAAGTGGCTCAGATGAAGTACTGCTGGGAACCTCGGTGTTTCCCTCAAGTGAGACAGGTATTTCGGGTAACTTTTGGGGTCGCATAACGCGTTCCAAGTACCGTTTCGCTCTTCAAAATGGAATGTTGGACTTCTCTTGGGGTGCTCCAGCGGGCATGGGCCTCATCTTGGAATGACTGCGGAACCACTTGGTTTTTCTCTAGTTGCGGTGGGATATTTGAGTTACCACAGGGAATTCATGCTTCCTCTTGTGTTGGCCCACAAAAGTCTTATCTTCCATTCGAGATTCGAGGAAGAGCTGGAGGTGCGCTCTAGTCACTGAAGGCAAAAGAGACCCCACCAAGGCTTGTGTGCAGGACCTAATGTTCATGTCAAGGGGCGACAGGAATCTCGGGGTTGCATTCCAGACTCACCCTGGAGTCAGGCCTCGTCTCGAGGGGAAGTCAAGGACACCGCTCTCCTGTCAAGTCGCGACGGGTATATCTTGGAGCTCACTGTGTGGCCTAAAATGAATCAAACCTCCTGTGGAGTTTGGAGAGAGGACTCAGGATTGCTCTCCAGGCCATACAGCAAAAGAAGGCCCTCATCTCGTGAGGACTGGGGCGTCTCGTGGGTATTCTCGAGCTGCGGCTCCAGTGTGGTGTTGCTCACGAGGTATAATGGGGAGCTCAGGGAGCCTCTCCTGTGGCGCCAGGGAATTCAGGTTTCTATGCGCGTGGCTAGGGGGAGCGCGTCATTGCTCTCGAGTCATGGTAGGGGAATCGCACCTCAAGACGCGTTGAAGAAGGACTCTCGAGGTCTTTTACGGGTTGGGGCAGGAAACCCTTGGTTCCCTCGACTTGTGCCGGTGATCTCAGGAAGGTCTAAGGGTGCCTCTGAGAAGTCAGGGATACTGTGCAGTTGGGAGGGGTCTCTCGGGACTCCACTGGGTTCGGTGCAATGGAAGAGGGCCTCATCTCGAGTGGAGGCAGGAAACTCATGTTTCCTCTCCTGACTTCCCCTGGGCCAGATCTGACTCGGATCGCAGTTTCGCTGCAGAGTTCGAACAGGAGAGTCAGGCCTCGTCTTGTGTGGAGGAATGGAACTCTGCTTGCCTCTCCAGTTGTTCACGGGGTGACAGGTCACTTCTCGAGCTGTGTGTGGTACCTGCGGGTTTCTCCGGACGATACCCAGGGGTGTCAGTGCCCCTAAGTGTTGTGCCTTCATCAAAAGGGTTATCTTCAAAGAGGTGTCCGGGCATCAGGATCTTATCAAGAGCGGACCGGGAAATCGGGGTCTTTCGGCATGTGTCACCATCCACGTGGCTATGTCTCGAATATCCTCGTGAGACCGGCCTCATCCTGAGATGCACCGGGAAAGGTGCGAACCCCTTCAAGACAAAACAGGGGAATCGACCCTCCTGTCACGATCAGGAGGGGAGAAGGGGCCCAGATGTAGTGGTGCCGGGAACCTCGGTGTTCTCCTCGAGTCAGACTGGTGTGTCGAGGAACTTTTGAGGGCGCATCAAGGGTGCCAATACCGTTTCGCACTTCAAGACGGAACGTGGGACTTCTCTTGAGACGCTGTAGGGGGCAAGGGCCTCATCTTGGGATGACGGGGGAACCACGTGGCGTTTCTCGAGTTGTGGCGGGGTTCTCGAGTTTCGACGGGGAATACAGTCTTCCTCATGTGTTGGGCCAGGGAAGTCCTATCTTCCATTCGAGTTTAAAGGGAGAGCTGGGGATTGCTCTCGAGTCACTGCAGGGCAAAATAGACCTAATCTAGGCTTGTGTCCAGGACTTAATGCTCGTCCCTAGGGGCGACAGGGATCTTGGGGTTGCATACCAGACTCACCCGGGGAATCAGGCCTCGTCTCGAGGGGAAGCAAAGAACTCCGCTGTCCTTTTGAGTCGCGATGGGTATCTCTTGGAGCCCACTGTGTGCCCTAAAGGGAGTCAAGCCTCCTGTGGTGTTTGGATAGAGGACTCGGGATTCCTATCCAGGCCATGCAGGAAAAGAAGGCCCTCATCTCGCGATGATGGCGGCGTCTCGTGGGTTTTCTAGACTGCTGCGCTAGTGCCGGGTTTCTGACGAGGTACGAGAGGGAGCTCAGGGAGCCTCTCGTATGGCGCCAGGGAAGTCAGGTCCCCATGAGATGGCTAGGGGGAGCTCGTCATTGCTCTCGAGTCATGGTAGGGTAATCGGGCCTCAAGACGGGTTGAAGAAGGACTCTCGAGGTCTTTCTCGGGTCACTGCATAAAACCCAGGGTTCCCTTGACTTGTGCCTGCGACCTCAGGGAGCTTCTCAGAGTGCCTCTGAGAAGTCAGGGATACTGTGCAGTTTGGAGGGGCCTCTCGAGACTCCTCTGCATTTGGTGGAATGTAAGAGGGACTCATCTCGAGTTGAAGCAGGAACCTCAGTGTTCCTCTCCATTTCTGACTCAGATCGCAAGGTCCCTGTATGTTGGTACAGGAGAGTCAGGCCTCGCCTTTTCTGGAGGATGGGACTCCTCTTGCCTCTCGAGTTGTTCTCGAGGTGACAGGCCACTTGTCGAGCTGTGTGTGTAACCTGCATGTTTTTCCGGATGATGCACAGGTGTGTTAGTGCCCCTTCGTGTTGTACCTTCATACTCAAGGCTGCCTTCCAAGAGGTGTCCGAGCATCGGATTCTTATCAAGAGAGGACCGGGAAATTGGAGTCTTTCAGCAAGTGGCACCACCCACAAAGCTACGTATCGAATTTCCCCATGAGACCGGCCTCATCCTGAGTTGTGCAGGGAAGGTCGGGCCCCCTTGCAGACAAAGCAGGGGAATCGACCCACCGGTCACGATCAGGAGGGGAGAAGGGGCTTAAATGAAGTGGTGCCGGGAACCTCGGTGTTCCCCTTGAGTGAGACCGGCGTGTTGGGGGACTTTTGGGGTCGCATCAAGGGTGCCAAGTACCGTTTCGCATTTCAAGACGGAACCTGGGACATCTTTTGAAACGCTGTAGCGGGCAAGGGCCTCATCTTGCGATGACGGGAGAACCACGTGGTTTTGCTCGAGTTGCGGCGGGATTCTCGAGTTATGACCGGGAATTTAGGCTTCCTCTTGTTGGCCTTGAAATCCAATCTTCCATTCGGGTTGCGAGGGGGAGCTGGGGATTGCGCTAGAGTCACTGCAGGGCAAAAGAGACCTAATCTAGGCTTGTGTCCAGGATCTAATGTTGCTCTCCAGGGGCGACAGGGATCTCGGGTTTACATTCCAGACTCATCCGGGGAGTCAGTTCTCACCTCGAGGGTAAGCAAAGAATTCCGCTCTCGTCTCGAGTCGCGATGGGTATCTCTTGGAGCCCAATGTGTGTACTAAAGGGAGTCAAGCCTCCTGTGGAGTTTGGAGAGAGGACTCGGGATTGGACTCCAGGCCATGCAGGAAAAGAAGGCCCTCATCTCGAGATGACGGTGGCGTCTCGTGGGTTTTCTCGAGCTGCGGCGCCAGTGTGGGGTGTCTCATGAAGTACCACAGGGATTTCAGGGAGCCTCTTGTGTGGCGTCAGGAAAATCCAGTATTTCATTCGAGTTGCAAGTTAGAACTGGGGATTGCTCTCCAGTCACTGCAGGGCAAAATAGACCTCATCTACGCTTGGGTCCAGGACCTAGTGTTCCACTACTGGGCCGACAGGGATCTCAGGGTTGCATTCTCGACTCACCCGGAGAGTCAGGCCTCGTCTTGAGGGGAAAAAAAGGACTCCGCTCTCCTGTCGAGTCGCGACGGGTATCTATTGGAGCCCACTGCGTGGTGTAAAGGGATTGAAGCCTCCTATGGAGTTTGGAGAGATGACTCGGGATTGTTTTCCTGGCCATGCAGGAAAAAAGGCCCTCATCTCGCGATGACGGGGGCGTCTCGTGGGTTTTCTCCAGCTGCGGCGCCAGTATCAGATTTCTCACGAGGTACGACGGGGAGCTCAGAGAGCCTCTCGTGTGGTGCTAGGGACGTCAGGTCTCCGTGCGTGTGGTGAAGGGGAGTGCGTGATTGCTCTCGAGTCATAGTAGGCGAATCGGGCCTCAAGACGCATTGAAGAAGGACTCTCGAGGTCTTTCTCGGGTTGCGGCAGCGAACCCTGGGTTCCCTCGACTTGTGTCGGTGACCTCAGGCAACTTCTCAGGGTGCCTCTGAGAATTCAGGGACACTGTGGATTTGGGAGGGGCCTTTCGTTACTCAACTGGGTTTGGTGCAATCGAAGAGGGCCTCATCTCGAATGGAGGCAGGAACCTCAGGGGTCCTCTCCATTTCTGACTCGGGTCGCAGAGTACCTGCCGAGTACGGACAAGAGAGTCACGCCTCGTCTTCCGTGGAGGAATGGATCTCCCTTGCCTTTCGAGTTGTTCACGGAGTGACAGGCCATTTGTTGAGCTGTGTGTGGAACCTGCGGGTTTTTCCAGATGATGCACAGGGGTGTCAGTGCCCCTTCGTGTTGTGCCTTCATCCACAGGCTTGCCTTCAAAGAGGTGTCCGGGCATCGGGTTCTTTTCAAAAGCGTACCAGAAAATTGGGGTCTTTCAGCATGTGGTACCACCCACGAGGCTACGTCTCGAATTTCCTCGGGAGACCGGCCTCATCCTGAGGTTCGTCGGGAAGTTAGGGAACCCTTGCAGACAAAGCAGGGGAATCGACTCACCGGTCGCGATCAGAAGGGGAGAAGGGGCTCAGATGAAGTGGTGCCGGGAACCTCGGTGGTCCCCTCGAGTGAGACCGGTATGTCACGGCTCTTTTGAGGTCGCATCAACGGTGCCAAGTACAGTTTCGCACTTCAAGGCGGAACGTGGGAATTCTCTGGAGATGCTGTAGCGGGCAAGGGCCTCATATTGCGATGACGAGGGAAACACGTGGTTTTTCTCGAGTTGAGGCGGGATTCTCGAGTTACAACGGGGAATTCAGGCTTCCTCTTGTGTTGGCCCAGGAAGTCCAATCTTCCATTCAACTTGTCAGAGAGAGCTGGGGGTTGCTCTCGAGTCACTTCAGGGCAAAGAGTCCTCATCTAGGCTTGGGTCCAGGACATAGTGTTCCTCTCCAGGGGCAACAGGGATATCGGGGTCGCATTCCAGTCTCACCCGGTGGGTCATGCCTCGTCTCGAGTGGAAGCAAAGGACTCCACTATCCTCTCGAGTCGCGACGTGTAACTCTTGGAGCCCAATGAGTGGCCTAAAGGGAGTCAAGCGTCCTGTGTAGCTTGGACAGAAGGTTCACGCTTGATCTGCATACCATTCAGTTAAAGATGGCCCTCCTCTTGTGATGACGGGAGCGTCTCATGGGTTTTCTCGAGCTGCGGCGCCAGTGTGGGGTTTCTCACGAGATATGATGGGGAGCTCAGGGAGCCTCTCATGCGGCGCCAGAGAAGCCTGACTCCATGCGTGTGGCCAGGCAGATCGCGTCATTGCTCTGGAGTCATGGGAGGGATAGGGCCTCCAGACGCATTTAAGAAGGACTCTCGAGGTCTTTCTTGGGTTGGGGCGGGAAACACTCGTTTCCCTCGACCTCTACCGGGGACCTTAGGGAACTTCCCAGGTGCCTCTGAGAGGTGAGGGATACTGAGGAGTTAGAGGGGCCTCTCGGGACTCCACTAGGTTTGACGAAATGAAAGAGGGCCTCATCTCGATTGGAGGCAGGAACCTCAGGCTTCCTCTCCATTTCTGACTCCAACCGCAGGGTCCCTGCAGGGTTGGGACAGGAGAGTCAGGCCTCGTCTTGTCTGAGTAATGGAACTCTGCTTGCCTCTCGAGTCGTTCAGTGGGTCTCAGGCCCCTTGTCGAGCTGTGTGTGGAACCTGCGGGTGTTTCCAGAAGATGCACGGGGGTGTCATTTCCCTTTCATTTGGTGCCTTCCCCCTCAGGGTTGCCTTCAAAGAGGTGTCCGGGCATCAGGTTCATTTCAAGAGCGGACCGGGAAATCGGGGTCGTTCGACATGTCGCACCACCCATGTGGCTTATCTCGAATTTCCTCGTGAGACCAGCATCATCCTGAGGTGCGCCGGGAAGGCCGGGAACACCTTCCACACAAAGAAGGGGAATCGACTCTCCTGTCGCGATCAGGAGGGGAGATGGGGCTCAGATGAAGTGGGGCCGGGACTCTAGGTGTTCCACTCGAGGGAACCCGGCGTTTCAGGGAACTTTAGGGGTCGCATCAAGGGAGCCAAGTACCGTTTCCCACTTCAGGACGGAACATGGGACTTCCCTGGAGACGCTGTAGCGGGCAAGGGCCTCATCCTGTAAAGACGTTGGAACCACGTCGTTTTTCTCAAGTTGTGTCTGGATTCTCGAAAACGACGGGGATTTCAGGCTTCTTCTTGTGTTGGCCCTGGGAAGCCCAATCTTCCCCTGGAGTTGCGAGGGAAAGCTGGGGTTTCTGCTCGAGTCACTACAGAGCCAAAGAGACCTAATCGAGGCGTGTGTCCAGGACCTAATATTCCTCTCAAGGGAAGACAGAGATCTCGGCTTTCCATTCCAGACTCCCCTGGGGAGTCAGGCCTCGCCTCGAGGGGAAGCAGAGGACTCCACTTTCCTCTCAAGGCGTGACATGGATCTCTTGGAGCCCAATGAGTGGACTCAAGGGTGTCGAGCCTCCTCTGCAGTTTGGAGAGAGGACTCGGGATTGCTCTCCAGGTCAGGCAGGAAAAGAAGGCCCTCATCTCGCGATGACGGGGGCATCTCATGGGTTTCCTCAGGCTGCGGCGCCCGTGGGGGTTGTCTCACGAGGCACGACGAGGACCTCAGGGAGCCTCTCGTGCGGTGCCAGGGAACTCATGTCTCCATGCGCATGGCGAGGAGGAGCTGGTCATCACTCTCGAGTAATGGGAAGTGACTAGGGCCTCAAGACGCGTTGAAGAAGGACTCTCGAGGTCTTTCTCGGGTTGCGGCGGGAAACCCTCGTTTCCCTCGACTTCTGCAGAGGACTATAGGGAACTTACCAGGGTGCCTCTGAGAGGTAAGGAATGCTGTGGAGTTGGCAGGGCCTCTCGGGACTCTGCTGGGTTCGGCGCAATGGAAGAGGGCCTCATCTCGAGGGGAGGCAGGAACCTCAGGCTTCCTCTCCGATTCTGACTCCGACTGCACGGTCCCTGCAGTGTTGGGACAGGAGAGTAATGCCTCGTCTTGTCTGAGGAATGGAATTCTGGTTGCCTCTCGAGTTGTTCCGGGAGTCTCAGGCCCCTTGTCGAGCTGTGTGTAGACCCTGCGGGTTTTTTCGGATGATGCACGGGGGTGTCAGTGCCCCTTCGTGTTGTGCCTTCACTCACAGGGTTGCCTTCGAAGAGGTGTCCGGGCATCGGGTTCTTATCAAGAGCGGACCGGAAAATCGGTGTCGTTCGGCACGTGGCACCTCACACGTGGCTAGTCTCGAATTTCCTCCTGAGACCGGCCTCATCCTGAGGTGCACCAGGAAGGCCGGGAACCCCTTCCAGAGAAAGCAGGGGATTCGACTCTCCTGTCGTTATCAGGAGGGGAGAAGGGGCTCAGATGAAGTGGTGCCGGGAACCTTGGTGTTCCCCTCGAGGGAACCCAGCGTGTCGGGGAACTTTTGCGGTCCCATCAAGGGTGTCAAGTACCGTTTCGCACTTGAGGACAAAACATGGGACTTCCCTGGAGATGCCGGGAATTTCGGTGTTCCCCTGGAGTGAGACCGGTATGTTGGGGAACTTTGGGGTCGCATCAAGGGTGCCAAGTAGCATTTTGAACTTTAAGATGGAACGTGGGACTTGTCTTGAGACTCTAGCTGGCAAGGGCCTCATATTGCAATGAAGGGGGAACCACGTGGTTTTTAAGACTTGAGGCTGAATTCTCGAATTACGATGGGAAATTCAGACTTCCTCATGTGTTGATCGTGGGAAGCCCAATCTTCCATTCAAATTGTGAGGGAGAGATGGAGGTTGCTCTCGATCACTGTAGGGCAAAATAGACCTCATCTAGGCTTGTGTCTAGGACATAATGTTCCACTCCAGGGGCGACAGGGATCTCGGGGTTGCATTCCAAACTCACCCGGGGAGTCAGGCCTCGTCTCGAGGGAAGCAAAGGACTCCGCTCTCCTCTCGAGTCGCACCGGTTTTTTCTTGGACCCAACTGAGTGGCCTAAAGGGAGTCAATCCTCCTGTGAAGTTTGGAGAGAGGACCATGGATTGCTCTCCAGGTCAGGCAGGAAAAGAAGGCCCCCATCTCTCCTTGACGGGGGCATCTTATGGTTTTTCTCGAACTGCGGCGCCACTGTGGGTTTTCTCACGAGGTACGAAGGGGTACTCAGGGAGCCTCTTGTGTGGTACTAGGGAAGTCAGTTTGCCTGCTTGTGGCGAGGGGAGCGCGTCCTTGCCCTGGAGTCATGGTAGGGGAATCGGGCATCAAGAGACGTTGAAAAAGGACTCTCCAAGTCTTTCTCGGGTTACTTCAGGAAACTCTGGGTTCCCTCGACTTGTGCCAGTGACCTCAGGTAGCTTCTCAGGGAGCCTCTGAGAATTCAGGGATACTGTGGTGTTGGGAGGGGCCTCTCGGGACACCACTGAGTTTGGTTCAATGGAAGAGGGCCTCTTCTCTAGTTGAGGCAGGAACCTCAGGGTTCCTCTCCATTTCTGACTCCGATCACAGGGTCCCTGACGAGTTGGGCCAGGAGGGTAAGGCCTCGTCTTGTGTGAAGGAATGCAACTTCACTTGCCTCTCGAGTTGTTCATGGGGTGACAGTCCACATTTGGAGCTGTGAGTGGAATCGGCGGGTTTTTCCAGACGATGCATGGGGATGTCAGTGTCCCTTCGTGTTGTGCCTTCATCCACAGGGTTGCCTTCGAAGAGATGTCCGGGCGTCAGGTTCTTATCTAGAGTGGACCAGGAATTCGGGATCTTTCAACATGTGGCACCAACCATGAGGCTCCTTTTTGAATTTCCTCATGAGACCGGCCTCATCCGGAGGTTCGCGGGGAACGTTGGGAACCCCTTGCAGACAAAGCATGGGAGTCGACCCTCCTGTCGCGATCAGGAGGGGTGAAGGGGCTCACAGGAAGTGGTGCCATGAACTTTGGTGTTTCCCTCGAGTGAGACCGGTATGTCAGGGAACGTTGGGGGTCGCATCAAGGGTGCCAAGTACTGTTTTGTACTTCAGGATGGAACGTGGGACTTCTCTTGATACGCTGTAGCGGCCAAGGGCCTCATCTTGCGATGACGGGGAAGCCACGTGGTTTTTCTCGAGTTGCGGCGGGATTCTCGAGTTACGACGGGGATTTCAGGCTTCCTCTTGTGTTGGGCCAGGGAAGTCCAATCATCCATTCGAGTTGCGAGGGAGAGCTGGGGGTTGCGCTCGAGTCACTGCAGGGCAAAGGAGACCTCATCTAGGCTTGTGTCCAGGACCTAATGTTCCTCTCCAAGGGCCACAGGGATCTCAGGTTTGCATTCCAGACTCACCCAGGGAGTCAGGCCTCGTGTCGAAGGGAAGCAAAGGACTCCGCTCTCCTTTCGAGTTGCGACGGGCACCTCTTGGAGCCCACTTTGTGGCCTAAAGGGAGTCAAGCCTGCTGTGAAGTTTGGAGAGAGGACTTGGGACTGCTCTCCAGGCCATGCAGGAAAAGATGGCCCTCATCTCGCGATGACGGAGGGGTCTTGTGTGTTTTCTCGAGCTGCGGCGCCAGTGTGGGGTTTCACACGAGGTACGACAGGGAGCTCAGGGAGCCTCTCGTGTGGCGCCAGGGAAGTCAGGTCTCCATGTGCGTGGTGAGGGGGAGCGCGTTATTGCTCTCGAGCCATGGTAGGGGAATCTGACCTCAAGACGCGTTGAAGAAGGACTCTCGAGGTCTTTCTTCGGTTGTGGCAGGAAACCCTTATTTCCCTCGACGTTTGCCGGTGGCCTCAAGGAGCTTCTCAGAATGCCTATGTGAAGTCAGGGATACTGTGGAGATGGGAGTGGCCTCTCGGGACTCCACTGGGTTTGTTTTAATGGAAGAGGGCCTCATCTCGGGTTGAGGCAGGAACCTCAGGTTTCCTCTCCATTTCTGACTCAGATCGAAGCGTGCCTGCAGAGTTGGGATTGGATACTCAGCCCTCGTCTTTTCTGAGGAAAGGAACTCCGCTTGCCTCTCTCGTTGTTTAAGGGGTGACAGGCCAGTTGTGGAGCTGTATGTGGATCCTGTGGGATTTTCCGGACGATGAACAGGGTTGCCAGTGCCCCCTCGTGTAGTGCCTTCATCCACAGGGTTGCCTTAGAAGAGGTGTCCGGGCATCGGGTTCTTATCAAGAGCAAGACCGAGAAATCGTGGTCTTTCGGCACGTGGCACCAACACGAGGCTACGTCTCGAATTTCTTCGTGAGACTGGCCTCATCCTGAGGTGCGCCATGAAGGTCGGGAACCCCTTCTAGACAAAGCAGGGGAATCGACCTTCCTGCCGTGATCAGGAGGGGAGAAGGGGCTCAAATGAAGTGGTGCCAGGAACTTCGGTGTTCCCTTGGAGTGAGACTGGTATATTGGGGAACTTTTGGGGTCGCATCAAGGGTGCCAAGTAGCATTTCGAACTTTATGACGAAACATGGGACTTCTCTTGAGACTCTGTAGCGGGCAAAGGCCTCATATTGTGATGAATGGGGAACCACGTGGTTTTTAAGAGTTGCGGCGGGATTCTCGAGTTACAACGTGAAATTCAGACTTCCTCTTGTGTTGGCCCAGTGAAGACGAATCTTCCATTCGAATTGCGAGGGAGAGATGGGTGTTGCTCTCGAGTCACTGTAGGGCAAAATAGACCTCATCTAGGCTTTTGTCCAGGACATAATGTTCCTCTCCAGGGGCAACAGGGATCTCGGGGTTGCATTCCAGACTCACCCAAGGTAAGGCCTCATCTCGAGGGGAAACAAAGTACTCTGCTCTCCTCTCAAGTCGCGACAGGTATCTCTTGGAGCCCATTGAGTGGCCTAAAGGGAGTAAAGCCTCCTGTGAAGTTTGGAGAAAGGACCAGGGATTGCTCTCCAGGTCAGGCGGGAAAAGAAGTCCCCAATCTCGCGATGACGGTGGGGTCTCGTGGGTTTTCCTGAGCTGTGGCGCCAGTGTGGGGTTTCGCACGAGGTATGACGGGGAGCTCAGGGAGCCTCTCATGTGGCGCCAGGGAAGTCAGGTGTCCATGCGCATGGCGAGGGGGAGCGTGTCATTGCTCTCGAGTCATGGTAGGGGAATCCGGCCTCAAGACGCGTTGAAGACGGACTCTTGAGGTCTTTCTCGGGTTGCGGCAGGATACCCTGTGTTCCCTCGACTTGTGCCGGTGACCTCAGGGAGTTGCTCAGGGTTCCTCTGAGAAGACACTGATACTGTGGTGTTGGGAGGGGCCTCTCGGGACTCCACTGCGTTTGGTGCAATGGAAGATTGCCGGGAGCCAGCGAGAGACATTCCACTCGTGACAAATGTCATGAGGAAAGAGTCTCGGCATACGCAAAGGCGGGATCGAGCCTCCGGGAGTTCCCCCGTATATTCTTCAGCATCTACCCCCAAAAACCAAAGTCTGCCTTCTTTATTGCTTTGTTCTCTCACCTCTGACATTACTGGGGATGTCCCCCACCACCATCTCACTCTCTCTGTCAAAGAGCTAACTTACAGCTCCAACTAATAATGTTCCTGGGCAATTAGTAGTGTTTAAATCCAAACCCCTCAGATGGTTTTCTAACTCGCCTGACAAGTTTACCCGGTCTCCTACAGCTATGCATACGATTGTGTACAGTCTCCCAGCCTCGAGACGCATAGGAAGTTTAAGATATTCAAATAGCTTAGAGCCTCTCAGAGAGTTAGAAACTGTCAGGATAAAACTAGTAAAAGATTTCATTGATGAACCAATGCTTTTTGCCAAGTTTCCACATCCCCTGAATTGTATCCTTGAATGTGTGCTAATTAATATAGTTGGTATGTAGAAAAAATAAGTAGTGGCCTTGATGTTAGTAACTTTAGACCCTTAAGGTAATAAATTCTTTTCTTTCTTGTAAACCCATTACACATCCTCCCTATAGGAATGCAATTTTATCTTCGAAAGATGGGGCCAAACCTTAAACAATTACTCTTAGAGAAAATAACTCTTATGGTTGATAAGTCTTTGTCAAGAGTCATAAAATGTTAATAGGTCTTCTGGCCAGAAGATGATGTAAATCATCTAAACCATTTTTATACGATAAATCTGCAGAAAAGAAACCCTGGTTTTTGATAAGGATTAAAGACTGCTGACTTTGCATCCCCTATTATCCTCTATGTGTAACTTAGGGTATTAAAACCTGTGTTGAAAATAAAGCTACGGGCCTTGCTCGCCAAAGCTTGGTCTCCCCATGTCATTATTCCCCTCAATTTTCAGATGAGTGTCCATCTGGAGCGTGGATATCCTCTGCGACCATTTATTTGCCTGGGCTTCGAAGACCCACTCGATAAGGTGTCTAAGGTGGGGCACCTTCCTCTATTCTAGAGGGCACTTGCAGCCTCCGTGGTCAGAGCTAACCTGGTGTCACGGGTTATATTGATTTTCCGCGTAAACCAAGCTACTCAGCTGCTTTTCTCCACTGAATTTTCCTACTGAGCTATCCTCATTCTATTACTCTTTATATCTTTGATGAATAAATAAATATATAAATAGGTCGCCTACTCCATCTTCCCTTCGAATACCCTGGATCAGCTGGGGCTGGACCTCTGCAGGTGGCGCCCGAGACAGGCATTTCGAAGGTAAATCCCCAACCCCATTCCCCCAGTGTTCAGTTTTCGGGACAGATAGGATCCCACTTAGGGGGCTGCAGATCCCCCTGTAGAATAGACAGGGCGAGAGGAGTGGGAAGTGTTGAAGAGTTAGAGAGAAAAAACGGTTTCTAAAAAGGCTGACAAAAAAGGCCTAATCTTTAGATAGCTAAAAGCAAAATCTTTTACTATCCTTAAGTTTCTGACATGGGCAACACTGAATCAAATGAAAGACAGCTCTTTATAGGAGTAATTTTACAGTTATTAAGTAAAAGAAGAATCAAGGTTAAAAAATCTTCCATTCAATCATTTTTTACATTTGTACAAGACCACTGCCCTTGGTTTCTACAACAAGGCACTGTTAACCTAGATATCTTGAAAAAACTAGGAAAACAGCTAAGAGCTTATTGTGCTCAGCAAGGTTTGGAAAAAATCCCTACTTACACCTTTCCTCTGTGGAATATGACTAGAGATGTTTTAGATCCAGCTCATGAATTTGAAAAGGTACCTGTTAAAGAGGAAAGTAAAGTTGGAAAAGTACCTGTTAAACAAAAAAAGCAAATCTGAAAAGGTACCTGTTATAAAGAAAAGTGAAAATGAAGAGGCTATACCTAGCTATCGACAGCTAAATGAATGGCTAGCCGCTATGACTGCCAATGAGCATGTAAAAGATAGGGATGAAAAGAAAGATCAGCTCTCCCCTCAATTTGAAAAAGGTTTAGAGGAAACAGCAGCTCGATGCCATTCTGATGAGGATTTTTTTTTTTAAGCTAAAGATGCTCCTAAAAGTTTAAGAAAACATCCCTAATCAGACCATCCGCTCCTAGGAGGTTGAGGGAAACATCCCCGATCAGACAGTTCGTAAGATTTAGTTACCAAACAGTTAAAGGATCTCCGGAACAGAAGAGGAAAACTTTGGGACGCTCCCATCCCCCTATGCCTCCTCCTCCATGTCGGGGTAAAGGGCCACCGCTAGGAGTTTCCCGGAGAAGGATTTTCTCTAGTCCCAAGGATGAACTTGATCCTCACCTTGAGGCTTCTTTTCTAGTCCCCTCTGCAGTTTAGCCAGAGTAAAGAGGTTACAAAATAAATAAAAATATTCTCTAAAATTAAAAAAAAATTAAAAATGGATTTCTCTGCATCTAAGAATAGACAAATATTTATTGACTGTGGAATATGATTAGAAATGTCCTGGACCTCCGTCACGAGGCTGTTAAATAGACTATGGGGGAGGCTATAGAGGTGGATGGTGGTGAGTCTCCATTTACTGCACAGATCATATTTTCTGCCATTGAAAAAAAAAAAAGGAGGGAGAAAGTGGTCTACCTCCCGAGGAAGGAGAGGGCTTACAGGACGCTGCGGCCGAGAGCCCTGGCGAGCTCCCTCCCCCTCTGCGCAAACCTTTAAAAAACGTATCCACCACTTTCTGATTTAAGGCGACTGCCACCGCCTTCGATTGTGCCTCCCAGGACCCAGGAGTTCCCCACTTTGCCCCCAAAGCCTCCCAAAGTGTTGCCTAAGACTGAGGAAGATAAAAAGTTTTTTAAACAAAGGAGCTTTTAGTACACAATATGCAGAGCGTGCTCCTTGGAGAAAACTCCCTCAGGGGGGTCTCACCCAGGCTAGGAGAAAAGCAAAAAGGCAAGGAGATTTAATAACAATATTAACCCCTGATGTGCCGCTTACTCCAATTCCAACCGGAGTGGCTGGCCCCCTATCTGAGGACATTGTAAGATTTGTCCTGGGGCGTAGCTTGCTTTCTTTTAAAAAAAAATTAAATAAAAAAAAAGAAAGAAAAGAAATTTCGCTGGTGCATGGTGTAGTAGATTCTGATGATATTGAGAAATTAAAGTCTTGATCTCACTGCCTATCAAAACTGTACAAATTAATAAAGGTCAAAGAGTAACACAGCTTTTACTTTTACCTTACTATCAGACAAGGAAAAACTTGACTTCTCAATCTAAGAGCCACAAAACATTTGGATCTAGTGATCTAGCCTTTTGGGTGCAGGAAATTACAGTTCCAAGGCCTTTAAAAGATCTTTTAATTCAAGAGAATAAAACGCCAGGGCTATTAGACACAGGAACAGACGTCTCTTAACATTGCTGGGAAAGACTGGCCCAGCTCCTGGCCAACACATAATACTGAAAATGAGTTGGTGGGATTAGAGAAAGTGGTATGTGGGGTGGAGATGCTGTACAGGTGGTACATTTAACAATACTTTATATATTGTTATAAATACATAATATAAATGTATTTGCCTAATTACAGTTTGCCTAATTAGGTATGGGTATAAATAAAATATAATAAAGGTATACCTAATTCTATTTATAGATCTATACTTAATTAATTTGTATATAAATTAATATGTATACTATATACACACACATATATATCTACTGTATAATTAAATATATATGGCAGTAATATAATGTGTGTGTGGCTGATATTAATTGGTATGGATTGATGTGCTGTGATGATATATGTTCTATATACTGTATAATTATAAATGTGTGACATGTATTATTACAGTATATTGGTTTGTGTTGGTTGGTATTAGCTGTGTATGTGTTGTATTGTTGTAATATATATTAATTAATATATTGATTATAAAGATTAATTCAAGTATATTGATTTATATATATTATATGTCAATAACTTTATACTTGTTGCCATATATAAATACATATATAAATGCATTTTGCATTTAGGTATATCTGTATACCTGTATACCAAAATGAGATAAGGAGGTTATACATTTATTACTTAAATTTATACAGAGACCTAAACTAAACATTAGACCTAAATTAACATATCCATAGGGAAACAGCTAGACAAATAGTGAAGTTATGTTCCAATTGTAATTAATCACTTAAACGTAAACACACAGGGGCAGACTACAATGATGAGACACTAGATGCCTGAATTACAGGCTACGACTCGGCCCCTGGTCAAGTAAAAAGGCCTCCTTACGGGAGAGTGAAAAAGGCCAGATGTGTTGCTAACTTGTGGGAGAGGGTATGCTTGTATATTTCTACAGAATGCAGATTCTCCGGTTTGGATCTCAGACATATTCGTCATGTCACATTCCCCAAAGACCAGGTTCGCGGCGCGCGCACTCGCTCGCTCCCCCTCCCCCAGCCAGCTCTCGCCTCCGTGCCACCAGCAGCGCCTCGCACCCACCTCTCTGCACCCCGTGACCTAGAGCAAAGAAGTCTGTGCAGCGAGTGAGGGCCAGAGAGGAAAGCGCGCCCGCGGAGAGCCGTCCAGACCAGCGTGGCCCCACCGGCGAGAGGGGACCGCCCTGAGCCCAAGCGGTGGCGGCTAGCCCTAAACCACGAACCCTGCCCCTCCGCCCACCATAGGCGCCTTGGCCCACAGCCTGCCGCTCGCGTTCTGCCTCCTGATGCTGGGGACACTGCTCCCCCGGGCTGACGCCTACAGCTGCTCCCTGGTTCATCTTGTTTAAACCCTCAATATAATGTTTGCTCCTTTGTAATGCTACAACATCCACCTTATCTTATGATGTAACCACTTATTGAATTATGGTCTTGCTGTATTACAACAACTACAGGATTTAATGCAAACACGACGGTTTGTGGGCTTAATTATCTTGGGAACAGCAGCTTTGATAAGTGCAATCACTTCTGTTACTGTGGCAGCAATATCATTGACTCAACAAGTACATACTGCTCAATATGTTGATTCTATGTCCAAAAATGTTTCTTTAACATTGGCAACACAGGAAGCTATAGAGAGAAAATTAGAAATGAGGGTAGACGCCCTAGAGGAAGCAGTAATACATATTGGGACTGAATTGCAGGCTTTAAAGGTGAAAATGGCATTGTCTTGTCATGCTGACTATCGGTGGATATGTGTAACACCCCTGAAAGTAAATGAGACAGATTTTGAATGGGAAAAGATTAAAAACCATATTTCAGGTATCTGGAACAGCTCTGACATTGGTTGAGACGTAGGGAAACTTCACTATCAAATAGCAACCATGGAGCACTCCCGATTAGATTTTACTGCTGCTGGAACAGCAAATGATTTCTTCCATACTTTCCCTAACTACATCTCAGAAAAGAATATTCTGTCTAATGTCTTTAGCTATGCTGCGGTGGCTGCTTTAATTCTGCTTCTCATAATCATTCTTCCTTGTATTGTCAGGATTCTTCGGCAGAGTATTCAGAGGCTCGCGATTGAGCTACATCTGGCTGTTTTAAGAAATAAAAAACGGGGAGATGCCAGGAGCCAGCGAGAGACATTCCACTCGTGACAAAGGTCATGAGGAAGGAGGCTGGGCATACACAAAGGCGGGATCGAGCCTCGGGAGTCCTCCCGGATATTCTTGAGCATCTACCCCCCAAAACCAGAGTCTGCCTACTTTATTGCTTTGTGCTCTCCCCTCTGACTTTACTGGGGGCTGTCCCCCACCACCATCTCACTCTCTCTGTCAAAGAGCTAACTTACAGCTCCAATTAATAAAGTTCCTGGGCAATTAGGAGTGTTTAAATCCAAACACGTCAGATGGCTCTCTAACTCGCCTGACAAGTTTACCCGGTCTCCTACAGCAATGCATACAATTGTTTACAGTCTCCGAGCCTCGAGAGGCACGGGAAGCTTAAGATATTCAAATAGCTTAGAGCCTCTCAGAGAGTTAGAAACTGTCAGAATAAAACTAGTAAAAGATTTCATTGATGAACCAATGCTTGTTGCCAAGTTTCCACATCCCCTTAATTGTATCCTTGAATGTGTATTAATTAATATAGTTGGTATGTAGAAGAAATAAGTAGTGGCCTTGGTGTTACTAACTTTAGACCCTTAAGGTAATAAATTATTTCCTTTGTTGTAAGCCCATTACACATCTGCCCTATAGGAATGCAATTTTATCTTCGAAAGATGGGGCCAAACCTTAAAATAATGACTCTTAGAGAAAATAAGTCTTACGGTTGATAAGTCTTTGTCAAGAGTCATAAAATGTTAATAGGTCTTCTGGCTAGAAGATGATGTAAATCACCTAAACCATTTGTATACGATACATTTGCAGGACAGAAACTCTGGTTTTTGATAAGGATCAAAGGCTGCTGTCTTTGCATCCCCATTATCCTCTATGTGTAACTTAGGGTATAAAAACCCCTGTTGAAAATAAAGCTACGGGCCTTGATTGCCAACGCTTAGTCTCCTAATGTCATTCTTCCCCTCAATTTTCAGATGAGTGTACATCTGGAGTGCGGATATCCTCTGCGACCATTTATTTGCCTGGGCTTCGAAGACCACTTGAGAAGGTGTCTAAGGTGGGGCACTTTTCGCTATTCGAGAGGGGGCCTGCGGCCTCCGTGGTCAGAGCTAACCTGGTGTCACGGGTTATACTGATTTTCCGCATAAACCAAGCTACTCAGCTTCTTTTCTCCACTAAATTTTCCTACTGAGCTATCCTCATTCTATTACTCTTTATATCTTCAATAAATAAATCAATAGGTCGCCTACTCTGTCTCCCCTTCGAAAATCCTGGACCAGCCGAGGCTGGACCTTGTCAGAAGAGGGCCTCATCTTGATTTGAAGCAGGAACCTCAGGGTTGCTCTCCATTTCTGACTCTGAACACAGAGTCCCTACAGAGTTAGGACAGGAGAGTCAGGCCTCGTTTTGTGTGGAGGAATGGAACTCCACTGGACTCTCAAGTTGTTCACCGGATAACAGGCCACTTGTCGAGCTGTGTGTGGAACCTGCGGTTTTATCCGGACGATGCATGGGGGTGTCAGTTCCCCTTCGTTTTTTGCCTTCATACACAGGGTTGCCTTCGAAGAGGTATCCAGCCTTCAGATTCTTATCAAGAGCAGACCAGGAAATCAGTGTCTTTCGGCATGTGGCACCACCCACAAACCTACGTCTCGAATTTCTTCTTGAGACGGACCTCAACCTGAGGTGCACCAGGAAGGTCGATAACCCTTTCAGACAAAGCAAGTGAATCGACCCTCTTGTCCCGATCAGGAGGGGAGAAGGGGCTCAGATGAAGCGGTGCCGGGAACCTTGATGTTCCCCTCGAGTAAAACTGGGATGTCGGGGAACTTTTGGAGTCACATCAAAGGTGCTAAGTACCGTTTCAAACTTCAAGACGGAACGTGAGACTTCTCTTGAGACGCTGTAGCTGGCAAGGGCCTCATCTTGTGGTGACGGGTTAACCACGTCGTTTTTCTCGAGTTGTGGCGGGATTCTCGAGTTAGGTCAGGAAATTCAGGCTTCCTCTTGTGTTGGCCCAGGGAAGTCCAGTCTTCCATTCGAGTTGCGAGGGAGAGCTAGGGATTGCGCTTGAGTTACTGCAGGGCAAAAGAGACCTTATCTAGGCTTGTGTCCAGGACATAATGTTCGTCTCCAGGGGGGACAGGGATCTCGGGGTTGCTTTCCTGATGCACCCGGGGAGTCAGTCCTTGTCTCGAGGGGAAGCAAAGGACTCCGCTCTCCTCTCGAGTTGCGACGGGTATCTCTGGGAGCCCACTGAGTGGCCTAAAGGGAGTCAAGCCTCCTGTGGAGTTTGGAGAGAGGACTCGTGATTGCTCTCCAGGCCATGCAGGAAAAGAAGGCCATTATCTCGCGATGAAGGGGGCGTCTCGTGGGTTTTCTCGAGCTGCAGCGCCAGTGTGGGGTTTCTCATGAGGTACTACGGGGAGCTCAGGGAGCCTCTCATGTGGCGCTTGGGAAGTCAGGTCTCCATGCGCATTGCGAGGGGGAGCGCGTCATTGCTCTAGAGTCATGGAAGGTGTATCGGGCCTCAAGAACCGTTAAAGAAGGACTTTCAAGGTGTTTCTTGGGTCACGGCAGTAAACCCTGGGTTCCCTCGACTAGTGCCGGTGGCCTCAGGGAGCTTCTCAGTGTGCCTCTGAGAAGTCAAGGATACCCTGGAGTTGGGAGGGCCCTCTCGGGACTCCACTGGGTTTGGTGCAATAGAAGAGGGCCTCATCTCGAGTGGAGGCAGGAACCTCAGGGTTCGTCTCCATTTCTGACTCTGATCGCAGGGTCCCTGCAGAGTTGGGACAGGAGAGTCAGGCCTCGTCTTGTAAGGAGGAATGGAACTCCGCTTGCCTCTCGAGTTATTCACGGGGTGACAGGCAACTTGTTGAACTGTGTTTGGAATCTGCGGGTTTTTCCGGACGATGCACGAGGGTGTCAGTGCCCCTTCGTGTTGTGGCTTCTTCCACAGGGTTGCCTTTCAAGAGGTGTCCGGGCATCGGGTTCTTATCAAGAGTGGACCGGGGAATCGGGGTCTTTCAGCATGTGTTACCACCCATGAAGCTACGTCTCAAATATTCTCGTTAGACCGGCCTCATCCTGAGGTGCGCCGGGAAGGTTGGGAACCCCTTCCAGACAAAGCACGGGAGTCGACCCTCCAGTCGCAATCAGGAGGGGAGAAGTGGCTCAGATGAAGTCGTACCGGGAACCTCGGTGTTCCCCTCGAGAGAGACCAGGGTGTCGGGGAACTTTTGGAATCGCATCAAGGGTGCCAAGTTTTCACACTTGAAGTGTGAAAACACTTCAAGAAGAAACCTGGGACTTCTCTTTAGACGCTGTAGCGGGCAAGGGCCTCATCTTGCGATGACAGGGTAACCATGTGGTTTTTCTCGAGTTTCGGCGGGATTCTCGAGTTACGATGGGGAATTCAGGCTTCCTCTTGTGTTGGCCCAGGGAAGTCCAATCTTCCATTGGAGTTGCGAGAGAGAGCTAGGGATTTCTCTCGAGTCACTTCAGGGCAAAAGAGACCTCATCTAAGCTTGTGTCCAGGACCTAATGTTCCTCTCCAGGGGCGACAGAGATCTCGGGGTTGCATTTTAGACGCACCCGAGGAGTCAGACCTCATCTCGAGAGGAAGGAAAGGACTCTGCTCTGCTCTCGAGTCCCGACGGGTATTTCTTGGAGACCACTGAGTGGCCTAAAGGGAGTCAAGCCTCCTGTGGATTTTTTTTTTTAATTTTATTTTATTTTTAAACTTTACATAATTGTATTAGTTTTTCCAAATATCAAAATGAATCCACCTCAGGTATACATGTGCTCCCCATCCTGAACCCTCCTCCCTCCTCCCCCCCATAGCATCCCTCTGGGTCGTCCCAGTGCACTAGCCCCAAGCATCCAGTGTCATGCATCAAACCTGGACTGGCAACTCTTTTCATACATGATATTTTACATGTTTCAATGCCATTCTCCCAAATCTTCCCACCTTCTCCCTCTCCCACAGAGTCCATAAGACTCTTCTGTACATCAGTGTCTCTTTTGCTGTCTCGTACTCAGGGTTATTGTTACCGTCTTTCAAAGTTCCATATATATGCGTTAGTATACTGTATTGGTGTTTTTCTTTCTGGCTTACTTCACTCTGTATAATAGGCTGCAGTTTCATCCACCTCATTAGAACTGATTCATTCTATTCTTTTTAATGGCGGAGTAATACTCCATTGTGTATATGTACCACAGCTTTCTTATCCATTCATCTGCTGATGGACATCTAGGTTGCTTCCATGTCCTGGCTATTAGAAACAGTGCTGCGATGAACATTGGGGTACACGTGTCTCTTTCCCTTCTGGTTTCCTCAGTGTGTATGCCCAGCAGTGGGATTGCTGGATCATAAGGCAGTTCTATTTCCAGTTGTTTAAGGAATCTCCACACTGTTCTCTATAGTGGCTGTACTAGTTTGCATTCCCACCAACAGTGTAAGAGGGTTCCCTTTTCTCCACACCCTCTCCAGCATTTATTATTTGTAGACTTTTGGATTGCAGCCATTCTGACTGGCGTGAAATGGTACCTCATAGTGGTTTTGATTTGCATTTCTATGATAATGAGTGATTTTGAGCATCTTTTCATGTGTTTGTTAGCCATCTGTATGTCTTCTTTGGAGAAATGTCTATTTAGTTCTTTGGCCCATTTTTTGATTGGGTCATCTATTTTTCTGGAGTTGAGCTGTAGGTGTTGCTTGTATATTTTTGAGATTAGTTGTTTGTCAGTTGCTTCATTTCCTATTATTTTCTCCCATTCCGAAGGCTGTCTTTTCACCTTGCTAATAGTTTGCTTTGATGTGCAGAAGCTTTTAAGGTTAATTAGGTCCCATTTGTTTATTTTTGTTTTTATTTCCAGTATTCTGGGAGGTGGGTCATAGAGGATCCTGCTGTGATGTATTTCAGAGAGTGTTTTGCCTATGTTCTCCTCTAGGAGTTTTATAGTTTCTGGTCTTACGATTAGATCTTTAATCCATTTTGAGTTTATTTTTGTGTATTGTGTTAGAAAGTGTTCTAGTTTCATTCTTTTACAAGTGGTTGACCAGATTTCCCAGCACCACTTGTTAAAGAGATTGTCTTTAATCCATTGTATATTTTTGCCTCCTTTGTCAAAGATAAGGTGTCCATATGCGTGTGGATTTATCTCTGGGCTTTCTATTTCGTTCCACTAATCTATATTTCTGTCTTTGTGCCAGTACCATACTGTCTTGATAACTGTGGCTTTGTAGCAGAGCCTGAAATCAGGTAGGTTGATTCCTCCAGTTCCATTCTTCTTTCTCAAGATCGCTTTGGCTATTCGAGGTTTTTTGTATTTCCATACAAATTGTGAAATTATTTGTTCTAGCTCTGTGAAGAATACTGTTGGTAGCTTGATAGGGATTGCATTGAATCTATAAATTGCCTTGGGTAGTATACTCATTTTCACTATATTGATTCTTCCAATCCATGAACATGGTATATTTCTCCACCTATTAGTGTCCTCTTTGATTTCTTTCACCAGTGTTTTATAGTTTTCTATATATAGGTCTTTAGTTTCTTTAGGTAGGTATATTCCTAAGTATTTTATTCTTTCCATTGCAATGGTGAATGAAATTGTTTCCCTAATTTCTCTTTCTGTTTTCTCATTATTAGTGTATAGGAATTCAAGGGATTTCTGTGTGTTGATTTTATATCCTGCAACTTTACTATAGTCATTGACTAGTTCTAGTAATTTTCTGGTGGAGTCTTTAGGGTTTTCTATGTAGAGGATCATGTGATCTGCAAACAGTGGGAGTTTTACTTCTTCTTTTCCAATTTGGATTCCTTTTGTTTCTTTTTCTGCTCTGATTGCTGTGGCCAAAACTCCCAAAGCTATGTTGAATAGTAATGGTGAAAGTGGGCACCCTTGTCTAGTTCCTGACTTTAGAGGAAATGCTTTCAATTTTTCACCATTGAGGATAATGTTTGCTGTGGGTTTGTCATATATAGCTTTTATTATGTTGAGGTATGTTCCTTCTATTCCTGCTTTCTGGAGAGTTTTTATCATAAATGGATGTTGAATTTTGTCAAAGGCTTTCTCTGCATCTATTGAGAAAATCATATGGTTTTTATTTTTCAATTTGTTAAGGTGGTGTATTACATTGATTGATTTGCGGATATTGAAGAATCCTTGCATCCCTGGGATAAAGCCCACTTGGTCATGGTGTATGATCTTTTTAATGTGTTGTTGGATTCTGATTGCTAGAATTTTGTTAAGGATTTTTGCATCTATGTCATCAGTGATATTGGCCTGTAGTTTTCTTTTTTTGTGGGATCTTTGTCAGGTTTTGGTATTAGGCTGATGGTGGCCTCATAGAATGAGTTTGGAAGTTTACCTTCCTCTGCAATTTTCTGGAAGAGTTTGAGCAGGATAGGTGTTAGCTCTTCTCTAAATTTTTCGTAGAATTCAGCTGTGAAGCCGTCTGGACCTGGGCTTTTGTTGGCTGGAAGATTTTTGGTTACAGTTTCAATTTCCGTGCTTGTGATGGGTCTGTTAAGATTTTCTATTTCTTCCCTGGTCCAGTTTTGGAAAGTTGTACTTTTCTAAGAATTTGTCCATTTCTTCCACGTTGTCCATTTTATTGGCATATAATTGTTGATAGTAGTCTCTTATGATCCTTTGTATTTCTGTGTTTTCTGTTGTGATCTCTCCATTTTCATTTCTAATTTTATTGATTTGATTTTTCTCCCTTTGTTTCTTGATGAGTCTGGCTAATGGTTTGTCAATTTTATTTATCGTTTCAAAGAACCAGCTTTTGGTTTTGTTGATTTTTGCTATGGTCTCTTTTGTTTCTTTTGCATTTATTTCTGCTCTAATTTTTAAGATTTCTTTCCTTCTACTAACCCTGGGGTTCTTCATTTCTTCCTTTTCTAGTTGCTTTAGGTGTAGAGTTAGTTTATTTATTTGACTTTTTTCTTGTTTCTTGAGGTGTGCCTGTATTGCTATGAACTTTCCGCTTAGGACTGCTTTTACCGTGTCCCACAAGTTTTGGGTTGTTCTGTTTTCATTTTCATCCGTTTCTATGCAAATTTTGATTTCTTTTTTGATTTCTTCTGTGATTTGTTGGTTATTCAGCAGCGTGTTGTTCAGCCTCCATATGTTGGAATTTTTAATAGTTTTTCTCCTGTAATTGAGATCTAATCTTACTGCATTGTGGTCAGAAAAGATGCTTGGAATGATTTCTATTTTTTTGAATTTACCAATGCTAGCTTTATGGCCCAGGATGTGATCTATCCTGGAGAAGGTTCCATGTGCACTTTAGAAAAAGTTGAAATTCATTGTTTTGGGATGAAATGTCCTATAGATATCAATTAGGTCTAACTGGTCTATTGTATCATTTAAAGTTTGTGTTTCCTTGTTAAATTTCTGTTTAGTTGATCTATCCATAGGTGTGAGTGGGGTATTAAAATCTCCAACTATTATTGTGTTAGTATTAATTTCTCCTTTCATACTTGTTAGCATTTGTCTTACATACTGTGGTGCTCCCACGTTGGGTGCATATATATTTATAATTGTTATATCTTCTTCTTGGATTGATCCTTTGATCATTATGTAGTGACCTTCTTTGTCTCTTTTCACAGCCTTTGTTTTAAAGTCTATTTTATCTGATGTGAGTATCGCTACTCCTGCTTTCTTTTGGTCCCTATTTGCATGGAAAATCTTTTTCCAGCCCTTCACTTTCAGTCTGTATGTATCCCCTGTTTTGAGGTGGGTCTCTTGTAGACAACATATGTAGGGGTCTTGTTTTTGTATCCATTCAGCCAGTCTTTGTCTTTTGGTTGGAGCATTCAACCCATTTACGTTTAAGGTAATTACTGATAAGTATGATCCCATTGCCATTTACTTTATTGTTTGGGGTTTGAATTTATACACCGTTTTTGTGTTTCCTGTTTAGTATTTGTTGGAGAGCTGGTTTGGTGGTGCAGAATTCTCTCAGCTTTTGCTTGTCTGAAAAGCTTTTGATTTCTCATTCATACCTGAATGAGATTCTTGCTGGGTACAATAATCTGGGCTGTAGGTTATTTTCTTTCATCATTTTAAGTATGTCTTGCCATTCCCTCCTTGCTTGAAGAGTTTCTATTGAAAGATCAGCTGTTATCCTTATGGCAATTCCCTTGTGTGTTATTTGTTGTTTTTCCCTTGCTGCTTTTCATATTTGTTCTTTGTGTTTGATTTTTGTTAATGTGATTAATATGTGTCTTGGGGGGTTTCGCCTTGGCTTTATCCTGTTTGGGACTCTCTGGGTTTCTTGGACTTGAGTGAGTATTTCCTTCCCCATTTTAGGGAAGTTTTCAACTATTATCTCCTCAAGTATTTTCTCACGGTCTTTCTTTTTGTCTTCTTCTTCTGGGACCCCTATGATTCGAATGTTGTAGCGTTTAATATTGTCCTGGAGGTCTCTGAGATTGTGCTCATTTCTTTTAATTCGTTTTTCATGTATCCTCTCTGATTCATTTATTTCTACCATTCTATCTTCGAATTCACTAATCCTATCTTCTGCCTCTGTTATTCTACTATTTGTTGCCTCCAGAGTGTTTTTAATTTCATTTATTGCATTATTCATTATATATTGACTCTTTTTTTATTTCTTCTAGGTCCTTGTTAAACCTTTCTTGCATCTTCTCAATCCTTGTCTCCAGGCTATTTATCTGTGATTCCATTTTAATTTCAAGATTTTAGATCCATTTCACTATCCTTACTCGGAATTCTTTATCAGGTAGATTCCCTATCTCTTCCTCTTTTGTTTGGTTTGGTGGGCATTTATCCTGTTCCTTTATCTGCTGGGTATTCCTCTGTCTCATCTTGTTTAAATTGCTGAGTTTGGGGTGTCCTTTCTGTATTCTGGCAGTTTGTGGAGTTCTTTACTGTGGCATTTCCTCGCTGTGTGTGGGTTTGTACAGGTGTCTTGTCAAGGTTTCCTGGTTAGGGAAGCTTGTGTCCGTGTTCTGGTGGGTGGAGCTGTATTTCTTCTCTCTGGAGTGCAATGAAGTGTCCAGTAATGAGTTATGAGATGTTTGTGGTTTTGGGGTGACTTTGGGCAGCCTGTATCTTGAAGCTCAGGGCTGCGTTCCTTTGTTGCTGGAGAATTTGCTTGGTATGTCTTGCCCTGGAACTTGTTGGCCCTTGTGTGGTGCTTGATTTCAGTGTCGGTATGGAGGCATTTGATGAGCTCCTGTCAATTAATGTTCCTTGGAGTCAGGAGTTCCCTGGAGTCAGGGTTTGGACTTAAGCCTCCTGCTTCCAGTTATCTGTCTTACTTTTACAGTAGTTTCAAAACTTCTCCTTCTATACAGCACCATTGATAAAACATCTACGTTAAAGAAGAAAAGTTTCTCTACTGTGAGGGCCACTCAGAAAGGTTCACAGCGTTACATGGAGAAGAGAAGAGGGAGGAGGGAGTTAGAGGTGACCCAAATGAGATCAGGTGGAATCAATAGTGGAGAGAGTGGGCTGGCCAGTAGTCACTTCCTTATGTGCACTCCACAACTGGACCGCTCAGAGATGTTCACAGAGTTATACAGAGATGAGAAGAAGGAGGAAGGAGACAGAGGTGGCCAGAAGGATAAAAGGGGGGAATGAAAAGGAGGGAGACAGATCCAGCCAGTAATCAGTTCCCTAAGTGTTCTCCACGGTCTGGAATACACAGAAATTCACAGAGTTGGGTAGAGTAGAGAGGGGTTAGGGAGGAGACACAGGCGACCTGGTGGAGAAAAAGGAGAGTCCAAAGGGAGAGAGAGCAGTCAAGCCAGTAATCTCGCTCCCTAGTGAAAAATGGGTACTGAAGATTGGGTTCTTAAAGGTACAAAATTGGTAACAAATACATAAAAGCAAAAATTAAAAATCTAGAGTAGAGTTTGGAATTTCAAAAATACGATGTTAAAGAAAAGAAGAAGGAAAAGAAAGAGAGAAAAAACGAACAAAGAAAAACAAACAAGGTCGCAAAAATTATCAAGAAAATACAGGTACAAAATTGATAACTAATACCAAAAAGCAAAAATTAAAAATCTAGAGTAGAGTTTGGAATTTCAAAAATACAATGTTAAAAAAAAGGAAGAAGAAAACTAAAGAGAAAACAAACAAACAAAAACAAGCAATGTCACAAAAATTATAAAGAAACTACAGGTACAAAATTGATATCAAATATCAAAAAGCAAAAATTAAAAATCTAGAGTACAGTTTGGAATTTCAAAAATACAATGTTAAAGAAAAGAAGAAAAAAAAACAAAACAAAAAAACAAGGTCAAAAAATTATTTTATATATATATATATGAAGTTTGCTGAAGAAGAAAAAAATAGGGTCTTTTTTTTTGCAAAGTAATAGGTTATAAAAGTGAAAATTAAATGAACAATAGAGAACTTAAAATTAAAAAAATTAAAAAAAAGTAAGAATGATCATAAAAATATATCTAGGACTTTCTCTGGTTTTGTTGTGAGTATCGTGGGTTCGGTTCATTTTTGGCTAGTTCCTTGGTCCGACTTATATTTCTCAAGATCTATAGGCGCCTTCCTATGTAGTCCTAGTAACCACAGGGTTTTAATCTATTGCCTGTAGCTTCCAAGGCGTTTCCCTCTGTTATAGCTTCTTTTGTTTGCTGGTCTCTTCAGTGTCTGGTTTACGCCCTGACACAAAGGGGACGGTGGAGGACACTTTTTTTTTTTAGGCTCACTTGTTCAGTTGCGCTGTGGGGAGGGAGGGAGGGAGTGATGCTGCAAACAAATAACACTGGCGTGCGCTCGCAGTGCCTCAGCCACACTGGGTCTGCCCCCGCTCACGGCACGTGTAGCCTCCCTGCCCACACTGCTCGGGCTCTAGGTTGTTCCACCGGGAACAATCCGAGGCTGGCCCTGGGCTGCATGCACCTCCCAGGTCCAAGCCGCTCAGGTTCAGGCACTCGGGTAGTCCTCAGAGGCACAGACTCGGTTGGGCCTGCGTTTTGTGCTCTTCCCAGGTCCGAGCAGCTCAGGTGATGAGGTGTTTGGCGAGCGCCAATGTTGTGACTTATCGCCTCCCCGCCACTCGGTTATCTGGGTGTAAAACTGGCGCACCTTCTCAGGCAGATGTTGACCGTCCAGATCCCCAAGAAGTTTTAGTTAGCAAAGAAGCCTGCTTACATTTTTATAGATAATGTCTCTCTGGGGCTGCGATTGCCCCCTTCCGGCTCTGGCTGCCTGTCACCGGAGGGGGAAGGTCTGCAGCCGGCTATCTCTGTTCAGTCCTTTGTTCCGTGCGCGGGCCTGGCGGTGTCTTAGGTTAGGGCTGGCTTTTTGCGTGGTAGATATCCCAGAGTCTGGTTTGCTAGCCCAAGTTATTTCGTTCAGATAGCGCTCAGGGTATTCAGGCCAGATTTTTACTCTAAGTGATGCAGCCCGCGCTGCGCCTCCCTGCCCATCCCCTGCTTGCTAATGGTGTGAGCAGGCGTCTGCACTGCTTCGCGGCTGAGGGAGTTACCGTAGGGCTTGCAATCTGCGAGTTTTAATTGTTTATTTATTTTTATCCCCCTTATGTTGCCCTTTGTGCTTCCAAAGCTTGGCAAAGATTTGGCAGTGAAAAGCTTTCCTGGTGTTTGGAAACTTTTCTCTTTTTAAGACTATCTTCCCGGGACGGAAATCCCTCCCTCCCTCTTTTGTCTCTTTTTTTGTCTTTTATACTTTTTCCTACCTACTTTCCAAGAGTTGGGTTCTTTTCTGGGTGCCTGATGTCCTCTGGCAGCATTCATAAGTTGTATTGTGGAATTTACTCGACGTTTAAATGCTCTTTTGATGAAATTGTTTGGGGGGGAAAGAGTTCTCCCCGTCCTACTCCTCAGCAATCTTGGCTCCTCTCTTATGGAGTTTGGAGAGAGCACGCGGGATTGCTCTCCAGGCCATGCAGGAAAAGAAGGCCCTCATCTCGCGATGTCGGGGGAGTCTCGTGGTTTTTCTGGAGCTGCGGTGCCAGTGTGGGGTTTCTCACAAGGTACGACCGGGAGCTCAGGGAGCCTCTCGTGTGGTGTCAGGGAAGTCAAGTCTCCCTACGAGTGGCGAGGGGGCGCACGTCATTGCTCTCGAGTCATGGTAGTGGAATCAGGTCTCAACGCAATGAAAAAGGACGCTTGAGGTCTTTCTCGGGTTGCGGCAGGAAACCCTGGGTTCCCTCGACTTGTGCCTGTGACCTCAGGTAGCTTCTCAGGGTGCCTCTGAGAAGTCAGGGATACTATGGAGCTGGGAGAGGCCTCTCGGGACTCCACTGGGTTTGCTGCAATGGAAGAGGGCCTAATCTCGAGATCAGGAAGGAACCTCAGGGTTCCTCTCCATTTCTGACTCAGATTGCAGGGTCCCTGCAGAGTTGGGACAGGAGAGTCAGGCCTCGTCTTGTGTGGAGGAATGGAACTCCGCTTGCCTCTCGAGTTGTTCAAGGAGTGACAGGCCACTTGTCGAGCTGTGTGTGGAACCTGCGGTTTTTTCCAGACAATGCACGGGGGTGTCAGTGCCCCTTCGTGATGTGCTTTCATCCACAGGGTTGCCTTCGAAGTGGTGTGCGGGCATCGGGTTCTTATCAAGAGCGGACCAGGAAATCGGGGTCTTTTGGAATGCGGCACCACACACGAGGCTACGTCTCGAATTTCCTCGTGAGACGGGCCTCATGCTGAGGTGCCCCTGGAAGGTCGGGAAAGCCTTCCAGACCAAGCAGGTTAATCGACCCTACTGTCGCGATCAGGAGGGGAGAAGGGGCTCAGATGAAGTGGTGCCGGGAACCTCGGTGTTCCCCTTGAGTGAGACCGGTATGTCAGGGAACTTTTGGGGTCTCACGAATCTTGCCAAATACTGTTTCAAACTTCAAGATGAAACGTGGGACTTCTCTTGAGACGCTGTGGCGGGCAAGGGCCTCATCTTGTGATGAAGGGGAAACCACGTGGTTTTTTTCGAGTTGCGATGGGATTGTTGACTTATGACGGGGAATTCAGGCTTCCTCTTCTGTTGGCCCAGGGAAGTCCATTCTTCCATTCGAGTTGCCAGGGAGAGCTGGGTGGGAATTGCTCTCGAGTCACGGCAGGTCAAAATAGACCTCATCTAGGCTTGTGTCCAGGACCTAATGTTCCTCTCCAGGGGCGATAGGGATCACGGGGACGCATTCCAGACTCACCCAGTGAGTCAGGCCTTGGCTCGAGGGGAAGCAAAGGATTCTGATATCCTCCTGGGTCGCGATAGGTATCTCTTGGAGCCCACTGAGTGGCCTCCAGGGAGTCAAGCCTCCTGTGGAGTTGGAGAGAGGACTCGGGATTGCTCTCCAGGCCATACAGGAAAGAAGGCCCTCAGCTCGCAATGACGGGGGCGTCTTGTGGGTTTTCTCGAGTTGGAGTGCAAGTATGAGTTTTCTCACGAGGTACAACGGGGAGCTCAGGGAGCCTCTCGTGTGGTGCCAGGAAAGTCAGGTGTCTATGCGCGTGATGAGGAGGAGCCCATAAATGCTCTCGAGTCATGGTAGGGAAATCGGGACTCAAGACGCGTTGAAGAAGGAGTCTCGAGGTCTTTCTCAGGTTGCGGCAGGAAACCCTGGGTTCCCTCGACTTGTACCGGTGACCTCAGGGAGCTTCTCAGGGTGCCTCTGAGAAGTCAGGCATACTGTGGACTTGGGAGGCGCTCTCGGAACTCCACTGGGTTTGGTGCAATGGCAAAGGTTCTCATCTCGAGTTGAGGCAGGAACCTAAGGGTTCCTCTCCATTTAAAACTCCGACCACAGGGTCCCTGAAGAGTTGGGACAGGAGAGTCAGGCCTCGTCTTGTGTGGAGGAATGGAACTCCACTTGCCTCTCGAGTTGTTCACAGGATAACAGACCATTTGTCGAGCTGTGAGTGGAACCTTCGGTTTTTTCCGTAAGATGCATGAGGGGGTCAGTGCCCCTTCGTGTTGTGCCTTCATCCACAGGGTTGCCTTCAAAGAGGTGTCCGGACATCGGGTTCTTATCAATAGCAGAGCAGGAAATCGGGGTCTTTCAGAACGTGGCACCATCCATGAGGCTACGTCTCGAATTTCTTCGTTAGACTGGTGTCATCCTGAGGTGCGCCATGAAGATCGGGAACCCCTTCCAGACAAAGCAGGGGAATCGACCATCTTGTCGCGATCAGGAGGAGTGAAAGGGCTCAGTTGAAGTCGTGCCGGGAACCTCGGTGTTCCCCTCGAGTGGGACCGGTGTGTCGGGAAACTTTTGGGGTCACTTCAAGGGTGCCAAGTACCGTTTTGCACTTCAATACGGACTTGGGGCTTCTCTTGACACGCTGTAGAGGGCAAGGGCCTCATCTTGGGATGACGGGGAAATCACGTGGTTTTTCTCAAGGTGCGGCGGGATTCTCGAGTTACGACGGGGAATTCAGGCTTCCTCTTGTGTTGGCCCAAGGAAGTCCAATCTTCCATTCGAGTTTCGAGGGAGAGCTGGGGTTTGCTCTTGAGTCACTGCAGGGCAAAAGAGACCTCACCTAGGCTTGTGTCCAGGACCTAATGTTCCCCTCCAGGGGCGACAGCGATCTCGGGGTTGCATTCCAGACGCATCCTGGGAGTCCGAGCTCGACTCCAGGGGAAGCAAAGGACCCCGCTCTCCTCTTGAGTCACCACAGGTGTCTCTTGGAGCCCACTGAGTGGCCTAAAGGGAGTCAAGCCCCCTGTGGAGTTTGGAGAGAGGACTCAGGATTGCTCTCCAGGCCATTCAGGAAAAGAAGACCCTCATCTCGCGATGACAGGGGCGTCTTGTTGGTTTTCTCGAGCTGCGGTGCCAGTGTGCGGTTTCTGACGAGGTGCGACGGGAAGCTCAGGGAGCCTTTCGTGTGGCACCAGGGAATTCAGGTCTCCATGCGCATGGCAAGGGGGAGCGCGTCATTGCTCTCGAGATATGATACGGGAATCGGGCCTCAAGACACGTTAAAGCAGGACTCTCAAGGTCTTTCTCGGGTTGCGGCAGGAAACCCTGGGTTCCGTCGACTTCTGCCGGTGACCTTAGGGAGCTTCTCAGGGTGCCTCTGAGAAGTCAGGCATACTGTGGATTTGGGACGTGCCTCTCGGGACTCCACTGGTTTTGTGGCAATGGAAAAGGGCCTCATCTTGAGTGGAGGCAGGAACCTCAGGCTTCCTCTCTATTTCTGACTCCGTGTGCAAGGTCCCTAGAGTTGTGACAGGAGCGTCAGGCATCGTCTTGTGTGGAGGAATGGAACTCCGCTTGCTTCTCGAGTTGTTCACGAGGTGACAGACCACTTGTGGAGCTGTGTGAGGAACCTGCGGGTTTTTCCGGAAGATGCATGGGGTGTCAGTGCCCCTACGTGTTGTGCCTTCATCCACAGGCTTGCCTTCGAAGAGGTGTCCAGGAGTCTGGTTTTGATCAAAAGTGGACCATGGAATCGGGGTCTTTCGGCATGTAGTATGGCCCTCGAGGCTACCTCTCGAATTTCCTCGTGAGACCGGCCTCATCCTGAGGTGTGCCGGGAAGGTCGGGAATCCCTTCGAGACAAAGCAGTGGAATCGACCCTCCTATCACGATCAGGAGAGGAGAAAGGCCTCAGATGAAGTGGTGCCGGAAACTTCAGTGTCCCCTCTAGTGAGATCGGTATATAGGGGAACTTTTGGGGTCGCATCAAGGGTGCCAAGTACTGTTTTGCACTTCAAGACGGAATGTGAGACTTCTCTTGAGACGCTGTAGGGGGCAAGGGCCTCATCTTGCAATACGGGGAACCACGTGATTTTTCTCGAGTTGCGGCGGGTTTCTCAAATTACAACTGGAAATTCAGGCTTCCTCTTGTGTTGGCTCAGAAAGGCCAATCTTCCATTCGAGTTGCAAGGGAAAGCTAGGGGTTGCGCTTGAGTCACTGCAGGGCCAAAGAGACCTCATCTAGGCTTTTGTCCAGGACCTAAGGTTCCTCTCCAGGGGCGACAGGGATCCAGGGTTGCATTCCAGACTCACCCTCGTAGTCAGGCCTCATCTCGAGGGGAAGCAAAGGACACCGCTCTCCTCCTGAGTATCGACGGGTATCTCTTGGAGCCCACTGAGTGACCTAAAGGGAGTCAAGCCTCCTTTGGAGTTTGGAGAGAGGATTCGGGATTGCTCTTCAGGTCATGCAGGAAAGAAGGCCATCATTTCACCATGACAGGGGCGTCTCGTGGGTTTTCTCGAGCTGCGGCGCCAGTGTGGGGTTTCTCACGAGGTACGATGGGGAGCTCAGGGAGCCTCTCATGTGGTGCCAGGGAAGTCAGATCTTCATGCGCGTGGCGAGGGGGAGCGCGTCATTTTTCTCCAGTCATGGTAGGGGAATCGGGCCTCAAGACGCGTGAAGAAGGACTCTCGAGGTTTTTCTCAGGTTACGGCAGGAAACCCTGGGTTCCGTCGACTTATGCCCGTGACCTCAGGGAGCTTTTCAGGGTGCCTCTGAGAAGTCAGGGATACTGTGCAGTTGGGAGGGGCCGCTCCGAACTCCACTGGGTTTGGTGCAGTAGAAGAGGGCCTTATCTCGAGTTGAGGCAGGAACCTCATGGTTCCTCTCCATTTCTGAATCGGATCTCAGTGTCCATGCAGAGTTGGGACAGGAGAGTCAGGCCTCGTCTTGTGTGGAGGAATTTAACTCCTCTTGCCTCTCGAGTTGTTCACGGGGTGACAGGCCACTTGTCGATCTGTATGTGGAACTTGCGGGCTTTTCCAACGATGCAGGAGGGTGTCAGACCCCTTCGTTTTGTGCCTTCGTCCACAGGATTGCCTTCGAAGAGGTGTCCTAGCATTGGATTCTTATCAAGAGCAGACAGGGAAATCGGGGTCTTTCGGCGTGTGGCACCAACCACAAGGCTACGTCTCGAATTTCCTCGTGAGACCGGCCTCATCCTGAGGTGCGCCGGGAAGGTCCGCAACCCCTTCTAGACAAAGCAGGGTAATCGACCCTCCCGTCGCGATCAGGAGGGGATAAGGGGCTCAGAACAAGCGGTGCACCGAACCTTGGTGTTCCCCTCGAGTGAGACCAGGGTGTCGGGGAACTTTTGTGCTAACATCAAGGTTGCCAATTATCGTTTTAAACTTCAAGATGGAACATAGGGTTTCTACTGAGACGCTGTAGCTGGCAAGGGCCTCATCTTGCGATGACGGGGGAACCACGTGGTTTTCCTCGAGTTGCAGCGGGATTTTCGAATTACGACGGGGAATTCAGGTTTCCTCTTGTGTTGTCCCAGGGAAGTCCATTCTTCCATTCGAGGTGCGAGGGAGAGCAGGGGATTGCTCTCGAGTCACTTCAGGGCAAATGAGACCTCATCTATGCTTGTGTCTAGGACCTAATGTTCCTCTCCAGGGGCGACAGGGATCTCGGGGTTGCATTCCAGACACACCTGAGGAGTCAGGCCTGGTATATAGGGGAAGCAAAGAATTCCGCTCTCCTCTCGAGTCCCAACGGGTATCTCTTGGAGCCCACAGAGTGGCCTAAAGGGAGTCAGGCCTCCTGTGGAGTTTGAAGAGAGGCCTCGAGATTGCTCTCCAGGCCATGCAGGAAAAGAAGGCCTTCATCTCGCGATGACGGAGGCGTCTCGTGGGTTTTCTGGAGCTGGGGAGCCAGTGTGGGATTTCTCACGAGGTATGACGGGGAGCTCAGGGAGCCTCTCGTGTGGCGCCAGGGAAGTCAAGTCTCCATGCGAGTGGCGAGGGGGAACGCGTCATTGCTCTCGAGTCATGGTAGGGGAATCGGGATTCAAGATGCGTTGAAGGAGGATTTTCGAGGTCTTTCTCGGGTTGCGTCAGGAAACCCTGTGTTCCCTCGACTTGTGCCAGTGACCTCAGGGAGCTTCTAAGGGTGCCTCTGAGAAGTCGCGATACTGTGGATTTGGGAGGGGCCTCTCGGGCCTCCACTGTTTTTGGTGTAATGGAAGAGGGCCTCATCTCGAGTGGAGTCAGGAACCTCAGGGTTCCTCTCCATTTCAGACTCCGATCGCAGGGTCCCTTCAGAGTTGGGACCGGAGAGTCAGGCCTCGTCTTGAGTGCAGGAATGGAACTCTGCTTGCCTCTCGAGTTGTTCATGGGATGACAGGCCTCTTGTCGAGCTGTGTGTGGAACCTGTGGCTTTTACCGAATGATGCAGGGGAGTGTCAGTGACCCTTCGTTTTGTGCCTTCGTCCACAGGGTTGCCTTCGAAGAGGTGTCCGGGCATCGGGTTCTTCTCAAGAGTGGGCCGGGAAATCAGGGTATTTCGGCATGTGACACCACCCACGACGCTACGTCTCGAATTTCCTCGTGAGACCGGCCTCATCCTGAGGTGCGCCGGGAATGTGGGGAACCCCTTCCAAACAAAGCAGGGGAATAGACCCTCCTGTCTCGAACAGGAGGGGAGAAGGTGCTCAGATGAAGTGGTGCGGGAACCTCGGTGTTCCTGTCGAGTGAGACCGGCGTGTCCGGGAACATTTGGTGTCGCATCAAGGGTGCAAAGTACCGTTTCGCACTTCAAGACGGAACGTGGTTCTTTTCTTGAGACGCCATAGCAGCAAGGGCCTCATCTTGGGATGACGTTGGAAACACGTGGTTTTTCTCGAGTTGCGGCGGGATTCTCGAGTTACGAAGGGGATTTCTGGCTTCCTCTTGTGTTGGCCCAGGGAAGCCCAATCTTCCATTCGAGTTGCGAGGGAGAGCTGGGGGTTGCGCTCGAGTCACTGCAGGGCAAAAGAAACCTCATCCAGGCTTGTGTCTAGGACCTAATGTTCCTCTCAAGGGATGACTGGGATCTTGGGGTTGCATTCTAGACTCACCCAGGAGTCAGGCGTCCTCTTGAGAGGAAACAAAGGACTTCTCTCTCTTCTCGAGTCGCGACGGGTATTTCTTGGAGCCCACTGAGTGGACTAAAGGGAGTCAAGCCTCCTCTGGAGTTTGGAGAGAGGACTCGGGATTGCACTCCAGGACATGCAGGAAGAGAAGGCCCTCATCTCACGATGACGGGGGGGGGGGTCTCGGTGGTTTTACTGAGCTGCAGCGCCTGTGTTGGTTTCTCAGGAGGTACGACGGGGAGCTCAGTGAGCCTCTTGTGTGGCGCCAGGGAAGTTAGGTCTCGATGCGTGTGGCGAGGGGGAGCGCGTCATTGCTCTCGAGTCATGGTAGGGGAATCAGGCCTCTAGACGCGTTGAAGGACTCTCAAGATCTCTCTCGGGTCTTGGCAAGAATACCTGGGTTCCCTCGACTTGTGCCGGTGACCTCAGGGAGATTCTCCGGTGCCTCTGAGAAGTCAGGGATACTGTGGAGTTGGGAAAGACCTCTCGGGACTCCACTGGGTTTGGTGAAATGGAAGGGGGCCTCATCTCGAGGGGAGGCAGGAACCTCAGGGTTCCTCTCCATTTCTGATTCTGATCGAAGCCCCCTGCATAGTTGGGAGAGGTGAGTCAGGCCTTGTCTTGTGTGCAGGAATGGACCTCCGCTTGCCTCTCGAGTTGTTCACTGGGTGACAGACACTTGTTGAGCTGTATGAGTAACCTGTGGTCTTTTCCGGACGATGCACGGGGGTGTCAGTGCCCCTTCGTGTTGTGCCTTCATCCACACTATCTTCGAATAGGTGTCTGGGCATCGCGTTCTTATCAAGAGCGGATCGGGAAATCGCGGTCTTTCGGCATGTGGCACCACCATCGAGGCTACGTCTCGAATTTCCTCCTGAGACAGCCTCATCTGAGGTGCGTGGAGAAGGTCGGGAACCCCTTGCAGACAAAGCAGGGGAATTGACCCTCCTTTCGCGATCAGGAGGGGAGAAGGGGCTCAGATGAAGTGGTGCCAGGAACCTCGGTGTTCCCCTCTAGTGCGACCCGTATGTCGGGGAACTTTTGGGGTAGCATTAAGGGTGCCAAATATCATTTCGCACTTGAAGACAGAACGTGGGACTACTCTTGAGACGCTGGAGCGGGCAAGGGCCTCATCTTGCAATGACGGGGGAACCACGTGGTTTTTCTCAAGTTGAGGCGGAATTCTCGAATTACTACTGGGAATTCAGGCTTCCTCTTGTGTTGGCCCAGGGAGGTCCAATCTTCCATTCGGGTTGCGAGGGAAAGCTGGGGAGTGCTCTCGAGTTACTGCAGGGCAAAAGCGACCTCATCTAGCCTTGTGTTCAGGACCCAATGATCCTCTCCAAGGGCGACAGGGATCTCGGGTTTGCATTACAGACTCACCCGGGGAGTTAGGCCTCCTCTCGAGGGGAAGCAAAGGACTTGGCTATCCTCTCGAGTTGCGACGCGTATCTCTTGGAGCCCACTGAGTGGTCTAAAGGGAGTCAACCCTCCTCTTCAGTTTGGAGAGAGGACTCGGGATTGCTCTCCAGGCCATGCAGGAAAAGAAGGCCCACGTCTCGAGATGACGGGGGCGTCTCGTGGGTTTTCTCGAGCTGCGGCGCCAGTGTGGGGTTTCTCACGAGGTACGACGGGGAGTTCAGGTAGTCTCTCATGTGGCAACAGGGAAGTCAGGTCTCCATGGGCGGGGCAAGGGGGAGCGCGTCATTGCTCTCAAGTCAGGGTAGGGGAATCGGGCCTCATGACGGGTTGAAAAAGAACTCTCGATGTCTTTCTAGGGTTGCGGCAGGAAACCCTGGGTTCCCTTGACTTGTGCCGGTGACCTCAGGGAGCGTCTCAGGGTGCCTCTGAGAAGTCAGGGATACTGTGGATTTGGGAGAGGCCTCTCGGGACTCCTCTGGGTTTGGTGCAATGGAAGTGGGCCTCATCTCGAGTTGAGGCAGGAACCTCAGGGTTCTGCTCCTGACTTCCTGGAGGCCGGATATGACTCAGATCGCAGGGTCCCTGTTGAGTTTGCTCAGGAGTGTCAGGTCTCGTGTTCTGCGGAGGAATGGAACTCCGCTTACATCTCAAGTTGTTCAAGGATAACACCACTTTTCGTGATGTGTGTGGAACCTGCGGGTTTTTCGGAGATGCACGGGGGCGTCAGTGCTCCTTCCTGTTGTGCCTTCATCCACAGGGTTGCCTTCGAAGAGGTGTCTGGGCATCGTGTTCTCCTCAAGTGCGGACCGGGAAATTGGGGTCTTTCAGCATGTTGCACCACCCACTAGGCTACGTCTCGAATTTTCTCGTGAGACCGGCCTCATCCTGAGGCGCACAGGAAAGTCCGGGAACCCTTTCCAAACAAAGCAGGGGAATCGACCCTACTTTCGGGATCAGGAGGAGAGAAAGGGCTCAGATGAAGTAGTGCCGGGAACCTCGGTGCTCTCCTTGAGTGAAAGTCGGGTAACTTTTCTGGTTGCATCAAGGGTGCCAAGTACCGTTTCGCACTTCAAGACGGAACCTGGGACTTCTCTTGAGATGCTGTAGTGGGCAAGGGCCTCATCTAGCGCTGACGGGGGACCCACGTGTTTTTTCTCGAGTTGCAGCAGGATTCTTGAGTTACGATGGGGAATACAGGTTTCCTCTTGTGTTGGCCCAGGGAAGTCCAATCTTCCTTTCGAGTTGCAAGTGAGAGCTGGAGATTGCTCTCGAGTCACTGCAGGGCAAAATAGAGCTCATCTAGGTTTGTGTCCAGGACCGAGTTTTTCTCTCCAGGGGCAACAGGGATCTCGGGGTTGCATTCCAGACTCACCCGGGGAGTCAGGCCTCGTCTCGAAGGGAATGAATGGACTCCGCTCTCCTCTCGAGTCGCGACGGGTATCCCTTGGAGCCCAAGCGTGGCCTAAATGGAGTTAAGCCTCCTGTGGAGTTTGGAGAGAGGACTCGGGATTGCTCTCTAGGCCATGCAGGAAAAGAAGGCCCTCATCTCGTGATGACGGGGGCGTCTCGTGGGTTTTCTCAAGGTGCAGTGCCTGGTTGGGGTTTCTCACGAGATAGGACGGGGAGCTCAGGGAGACTCCTGTGGTGCCACGGAAGTCAGCTCTCCATGGACGTGGCGTGGGGGAGCGCCTCATTGCTCTCGAGTCATGGTAGGGGAATCAAGCCTCAAGACACTTCGAAGAAGAACTCTCGAGGTCTTTCTCGGGGTGTGGCAGGAAACCCTGGGTTCCCTCGACTTGTGCCCATGACCTCAGGGAGCTTAGCGGGGTTCCTCTGAGAAGTCAGGGATACTGTGGAGTTGAGAGGGGCTTCTCGGGACATCACAGGGACTGGTGCAATTGAAGAGGACCTAATCTCGGATTGAGGCAGTAACGTCAGGGTTCCTCTCCATTTCTGACTCGGATAGCAGGGTCCCTGCAGAGTTGGGACAGGAGAGTCAGACCTCGTCTTGTGTGGAGTAATGGAACTCCGCTTGCCTCTCGAGTTGTTCACGGGATGACAGGCCACCTGTCGAGTTGTATGTGGAACCTGCGGTTTTGGGGGACGATGCACAGGGGTGTCAGTGCCCCTTCGTGTTGTGCCTTCACCCACAGGGTTGCCTTCGAAGAGGGGTCCGGGCCTCGGGTCCTTCTCAAGAGCGGTCCGGGGAATCGGGGGCGTTCGGCATGTGGCACCAACCACGTGGCTCGTCTCGAATTTCGTCGTGAGACCGGCCTCAGTCTGAGGGCGCCAGGAAGGCCGCGAACCCCTTCCAGACCACGCAGGGGAATCGCCTCTCCTGTCGCGAGCAAGAGGGGAGAAGGGGCTCAGAGGAAGCGGTGCCGGGACCCTCGGTGTTCCCCTCAGGGGAACCTGGCGTGTCGGGGGACTCTTGGGGGTCGCAGGAAGGCTGTCAGGGACCGTCTCGCCCTTCAGGGCCGAACAGGGGACTTACCTTGAGACGCCCTGGCGGGCAAGGGCCTCATCTTGCCAAGAGGTGGGAACCACGTGGTTTTTCTCGAGTTGCGGCGGGATTCTCGAGTTACGACGGGGATCTCAGCCTTCCCCATGGGTTGGCCCTGGGAAGCCCAATCTTCCCCTCGGGTTGCGAGGGAAAGCTGAGGGTTGCGCTCGAGTCACTGCAGGGCCTAAGAGACCTCACCTAGGCGTGTGTCCGGGACCTAATATTCCTCTCCAGGGAAGGCAGGGATCTCGGGGTTGCATTCCAGGCTCCCCCGGGGAGTCAGGCCTCGTCTCGAGGGGAAGCCAAGGACTCCGCTCTCCTCTCGAGTCGCGACGCGGGTCTCTTGGAGCCCCCTGAGCGGCCTCAAGGGAGTCCAGCCTCCTCTTCCGTTTGGAGAGAGGACCCGGGATTTCTCTCCAGGCCATGCAGGAAAAGAAGGCCCTCAGCTCGCGAGGACGGGGGCGTGTCCGGGGTTTCCTCGAGCTGCAGCGCCCTTGGCGGTTTTCTCCCAAGGCACGACGAGGATCTCAGGGACCCTCTCGTGCGGCGCCAGGGAAGTCAGGTCTCCATGCGCGTGGCGAGGGGGAGCGCGTCCTGGCTCTCGAGTCACGGGAGGGGACTAGGGCCTCGAGACGCGTTGAAGAAGGACTCTCGAGGTTTTTGTCGGGCGGTGGCGGGAAACCCTCGTTTCCCTCGCCTTCTGCCGGGGACCTTAGGGAACTTCCCAGGGTGCCTCTGAGAGGCGAGGGATCCTGTGGAAGTGGCGGGGCGCCTCGGGACCCCGCTGGGTCTGGCGTAACGGAAGAGGGCCTCACCTCGAGGGGAGGCAGGAACCTCAGGCTTCCTCTCCGTTTCGGACTCCGACCGAAGGGTCCCTGCAGAGTTGGGACAGGAGAGTCAGGCCTCGTCTTGTCTGAGGAAGGGAACCCCGCTGGCCTCTCGAGTTGCTCAGGGGGTCTCAGGCCCCTCGATGAGCTGTGTGTGGAACCCGCGGGACTTTGAGGACGATGCACGGGTGTGGCAGTGCCCCTTCGTGTTGTGCCTTCACCCACAGGGTTGCCTTCGAAGAGGGGTCCGGGCCTCAGGTCCTTCTCAAGAGCGGACCGGGGAATCGGGGGCGTTCGGCATGTGGCCCCACCCACGTGGCTCGTCTCGAATTTCCTCGTGAGACCGGCCTCATCCTGAGGTGCGCCGGGAAGGCCGGGAACCCCTTCCAGACCACGCAGGGGAATCGCCTCTCCTGTCTCGAACAGGAGGGGAGAAGGGGCTCAGAGGAAGCGGTGCCGGGACCCTCGGTGTTCCCCTAGGGGTAACCCGGTGTGTCGGGGGACTCTTGGGGGTCGCAAGAAGGCTGTCAGGGACCGTTTCGCCCTTCAGGGCGGAACAGGGGACTTCCCTTGAGACGCCGTGGTGGGCAAGGGCCTCATCTTGCCAAGAGGTGGGAACCACGTGGTTTTTCTCGAGTTGCGGCAGCATTCTCGAGTTACGACGGGGATCTCAGCCTTCCCCTTGGGTTGGCCCTGGGAAGCCCAATCTTCCCCTCGGGTTGCGAGGGAAAGCTGGGGGTTGCGCTCGAGTCACTGCAGGGCCGAAGAGACCTCACCTAGGCGTGTGTCCGGGACCAAATATTCCTCTCCAGGGAAGGCAGGGATCTCGGGGTTGCATTCCAGGCTCCCCCGGGGAGTCAGGCCTCGTCTCGAGGGGAAGGCAAGGACTCCGCTCTCCTCTCGTGTCGCGACGCGGGTCTCTTGGAGCCCCCTGAGCGGCCTCAAAGGAGTCCAGCCTCCTCTTCCGTTTGGAGAGAGGACCCGGGATTGCTCTCCGGGCCATGCAGGAAAAGAAGGCTCTCAGCTCGCAAGGACGGGGGAGTCTCCGGGGTTTCCTCGAGCTGCGACGCCCGTGGGGGTTTTATCCCGAGGCACGACGAGGATCTCAGGGAGCCTCTCGTGCGGCGCCAGGGAAGTCAGGTCTCCATGCGCGTGGCGAGGGGGAGCGCGTCCTGGCTCTCGAGTCACGGGAGGGGACTAGGGCCTCGAGACGCGTTGAAGAAGGACTCTCGAGGTCTTTGTCGGGGGGCGGCGGGAAACCCTCGTTTCCCTCGCCTTCTGCTGGGGACTTTAGGGAACTTCCCAGGGTGCCTCTGAGAGGCGAGGGATCCTGTGGAGGTGGCGGGGCCCCTCGGGACTCCGCTGGGTCTGGCGCAACGGAAGAGGGCCTCACCTCGAGGGGAGGCAGGAACCTCAGGCTTCCTCTCCGTTTCGGACTCCGACCGCAGGGTCCCTGCAGAGTTGGGACAGGAGAGTCAGGCCTCGTCTTGTCTGAGGAAGGGAACCCCGCTGGCCTCTCGAGTTGCTCAGGGGGTCTCAGGCCCCTCGTCGAGCTCTATGTGGAACCCGCGGGTCTTTGCGGACGATGCACGGGGGTGGCAGTGCCCCTTCGTGTTGTGCCTTCACCCACAGGGTTGCCTTCGAAGAGGGGTCTGGGCCTCGGGTCCTTCTCAAGAGCGGACCGGGGAATCGGGGGCGTTCGGCATTTGGCCCCACACACGTGGCTCGTCTCGAATTTCCTCGTGAGACCGGCCTCATCCTGAGGTGCGCCGGGAAGGCCGGGAACACCTTCCAGACCACGCAAGGGAATCGCCTCTCCTGTCGCGATCAGGAGGGGAGAAGGGGCTCAGAGGAAGCGGTGCCGGGACTCTCGGTGTTCCCCTCGGGGGACCCCGGCGTGTCGGGGTACTTTTGGGGGTCGCAGGAAGGCTGTCAGGGACCGTTTCGCCCTTCAGGGCGGAACAGGGGACTTCCCTTGAGACGCCCTCGTGGGCAATGGCCTCATCTTGCCAAGAGGTGGGAACCACGTGGTTTTTCTCGAGTTGCGGCGGGATTCTCGAGTTACGACGGGGATCTCAGCCTTTCCCTTGGGTTGGCCCTGGGAAGCCCAATCTTCCCCTCGGGTTGCGAGGGAAAGCTGAGGGTTGCGCTCGAGTCACTGCAGGGCCAAAGAGACCTCATCTAGGCGTGTGTCCAGGACCTAGTGCTCCTCTCCAGGGAAGACAAGGATCTCGGGGTTGCATCCCATGCTCCCCCGGGGAGTCAGGCCTCGCCTCGAGGGGAAGCAAAGGATTCCGCTCTCCTCCGGAGTCGCGACGCGGATATCTTGGTGCCCCCTGAGTGGCCTCAAGGGAGTCCAGCCTCCTCTTCACTTTTGAGAGAGGACTCGTGATTACTCTCCAGGCCCGGCAGGAAAAGAAGGCCCTCACCTCGCGAGGACGGTGGCATCTCAGGGGTTTCCTCGAGCTGCTGCACCCTTGGGGGTTTTCTCCCGAGGCACGACGAGGATCTCAGGGAGCCTCTCGTGCGGCCCCAGGGAAGTCATGTCTCCATGCACGTGGCGAGAAGGAGCGCGTCATTGTTCTCGAGTCATGGGAGGGGACCAGGGCCTCGAGACGCGTTGAAGAAGGACTCTCGAGTTCTTTCTCGGGTTGCAGCGGGAAACCCTCGTTTCCCCCGACTTCTGCCGGGGACCTGAGGAAACTTCCCAGGGTGCCTCTGAGAGGTGAGGGACGCTGTGAATTTGGCGGGGCCTCTTGGTACTCCACTGGGTTTGTCACAATGGAAGAGGGCCTCATCTCGAGTGGAGGCAGGAACCTCAGGCTTCCTCTCCAATTCTGACTCTGATCGTAGTGTCCCTGCAGAGTTGGGACAGGAGAGTCAGGCTATGTCTTTTCTGAGGAATGGAACTCCGCTTGCCTCTCGAGTTGTTCATAGGGTTTCAGGCCCCTTGTCAAACTGTGTGTGGAATCTGCAGGTTTTTCCAGACGATGCATGGGGGTGTCAGTGACCCTTCGTTTTGTGTCTTCATCCACAGGGTTGCCTTCGAAGAGGTGTCCGGGCATCGTGTTCTTATGAAGAGCGGCCTGGGAAATCGGGGTCGTTCAGCATTTGGCACCACCCACGAGGCTATGTCTCGAATTTCCTCGTGAGACTGGCCTCATCTTGATGTGCGCCAGGAAGGTCGGGAACGCCTTCCAGACAAAGCAGGGGAATCGAACCTCCTGTCGCGATCAAGAGGGGAGAAGAGTCTCAGATGAAGTGGTGCCGGGAACCTCGGTGTTCTCCTCAAGTGAGACTGGTATGTCGGGGAACTTTTGGGGTCGCATCAAGGGTTCCAAATAACTTTTCGCTCTTCAATACGGAACGTGGGACTTCTCTTGAGACGCTGTAGCGGGCAAGGGCCTCATCTTTCGATGACGGGGGAACCACGTGGTTTTTCTTGAGTTGGGGCGGGATTCTCGAGTTACAACCGGGAATTCAGGCTTCCTCTTCAATTGGCCCAGGGAAGTCCAGTTTTCATTCGAATTGTGAGTTAGAACTGGGGATTGCTCTCGAGACACTGCAGGGCCAAATAGACCTCATCTAGGCATGTGTCCAGGACCTAATGTTCCTCTGCTGGGGCGAAAGCGATCTCAGCATTGCATTCTCGACTCACCCGGGGAGTCAGGCCTCGTCTCGAGGGGAAGCCAAGGACACCGCTCTCCTGTCAAGTCGCGACGGGTATATCTTGGAGCTCACTGTGTGGCCTAAAATGAGTCAAGCCTCCTATGAAGTTTGGAGAGAGGACTCAGGATTGCTCTCCAGGCCATACAGCAAAAGAAGGCCCTCATCTCGTGAGGACTGGGGCGTCTCGTGGGTATTCTCGAGCTGCGGCTCCAGTGTGGTGTTGCTCACGAGGTATAATGGGAGCTCAGGGAGCCTCTCCTGTGGCGCCAGGGAAGTCAGGTTTCTATGCGCGTGGCTAGGGGGAGCGCGTCATTGCTCTCGAGTCATGGTAGGGGAATCGCACCTCAAGACGCGTTGAAGAAGGACTCTCGAGGTCTTTTACGGGTTGGGGCAGGAAACCCTTGGTTCCCTCGACTTGTGCCGGTGATCTCAGGAAGGTCTAAGGGTGCCTCTGAGAAGTCAGGGATACTGTGCAGTTGGGAGGGGTCTCTCGGGACTCCACTGGGTTCGGTGCAATGGAAGAGGGCCTCATCTCGAGTGGAGGCAGGAAACTCATGTTTCCTCTCCTGACTTCCCCTGGGCCAGATCTGACTCGGATCGCAGTTTCGCTGCAGAGTTCGAACAGGAGAGTCAGGCCTCGTCTTGTGTGGAGGAATGGAACTCTGCTTGCCTCTCCAGTTGTTCACGGGGTGACAGGTCACTTCTCGAGCTGTGTGTGGTACCTGCGGGTTTCTCCGGACGATACCCAGGGGTGTCAGTGCCCCTAAGTGTTGTGCCTTCATCAAAAGGGTTATCTTCAAAGAGGTGTCCGGGCATCAGGATCTTATCAAGAGCGGACCGGGAAATCGGGGTCTTTCGGCATGTGTCACCATCCACGTGGCTATGTCTCGAATATCCTCGTGAGACCGGCCTCATCCTGAGATGCACCGGGAAAGGTGCGAACCCCTTCAAGACAAAACAGGGGAATCGACCCTCCTGTCGCGATCAGGAGGGGAGAAGGGGCCCAGATGTAGTGGTGCCGGGAACCTCGGTGTTCTCCTCGAGTCAGACTGGTGTGTCGAGGAACTTTTGAGGGCGCATCAAGGGTGCCAATACCGTTTCGCACTTCAAGACGGAACGTGGGACTTCTCTTGAGACGCTGTAGGGGGCAAGGGCCTCATCTTGGGATGACGGGGGAACCACATGGCGTTTCTCGAGTTGTGGCGGGATTCTCGAGTTTCGACGGGGAATACAGTCTTCCTCATGTGTTGGCCCAGGGAAGTCCTATCTTCCATTCGAGTTTAAAGGGAGAGCTGGGGATTGCTCTCGAGTCACTGCAGGGCAAAATAGACCTAATCTAGGCTTGTGTCCAGGACTTAATGCTCGTCCCTAGGGGCGACAGGGATCTTGGGGTTGCATACCAGACTCACCCGGGGAATCAGGCCTCGTCTCGAGGGGAAGCAAAGAACTCCGCTGTCCTTTTGAGTCGCGATGGGTATCTCTTGGAGCCCACTGTGTGCCCTAAAGGGAGTCAAGCCTCCTGTGGTGTTTGGATAGAGGACTCGGGATTCCTGTCCAGGCCATGCAGGAAAAGAAGGCCCTCATCTCGCGATGATGGCGGCGTCTCGTGGGTTTTCTGGACTGCCGCGCTAGTGCCGGGTTTCTGACGAGGTACGAGAGGGAGCTCAGGGAGCCTCTCGTGTGGCGCCAGGGAAGTCAGGTCCCCATGAGATGGCTAGGGGGAGCTCGTCATTGCTCTCGAGTCATGGTAGGGTAATCGGGCCTCAAGACGGGTTGAAGAAGGACTCTCGAGGTCTTTCTCGGGTCACTGCATAAAACCCAGGGTTCCCTTGACTTGTGCCTGAGACCTCAGGGAGCTTCTCAGAGTGCCTCTGAGAAGTCAGGGATACTGTGCAGTTTGGAGGGGCCTCTCGAGACTCCTCTGCATTTGGTGGAATGTAAGAGGGACTCATCTCGAGTTGAAGCAGGAACCTCAGTGTTCCTCTCCATTTCTGACTCAGATCGCAAGGTCCCTGCATGTTGCTACAGGAGAGTCAGGCCTCGTCTTTTCTGGAGGATGGGACTCCTCTTGCCTCTCGAGTTGTTCTCGAGGTGACAGGCCACTTGTCGAGCTGTGTGTGTAACCTGCCCGTTTTTCCGGATGATGCACAGGTGTGTTAGTGCCCCTTCGTGTTGTACCTTCATACTCAAGGCTGCCTTCCAAGAGGTGTCCGAGCATCGGATTCTTATCAAGAGCAGACCGGGAAATTGGAGTCTTTCAGCAAGTGGCACCACCCACAAAGCTACGTATCGAATTTCCCCATGAGACCGGCCTCATCCTGAGTTGTGCAGGGAAGGTCGGGCCCCCTTGCAGACAAAGCAGGGGAATCGACCCACCGGTCATGATCAGGAGGGGAGAAGGGGCTTAAATGAAGTGGTGCCGGGAACCTCGGTGTTCCCCTTGAGTGAGACCGGCGTGTTGGGGGACTTTTGGGGTCGCATCAAGGGTGCCAAGTACCGTTTCGCATTTCAAGACGGAACCTGGGACATCTTTTGAAACGCTGTAGCGGGCAAGGGCCTCATCTTGCGATGACGGGAGAACCACGTGGTTTTGCTCGAGTTGCGGCGGGATTCTCGAGTTATGACCGGGAATTTAGGCTTCCTTTTGTTGGCCTTGAAATCCAATCTTCCTTTCGGGTTGCGAGGGGGAGCTGGGGATTGCACTAGAGTCACTGCAGGGCAAAAGAGACCTAATCTAGGCTTGTGTCCAGGATCTAACGTTGCTCTCCAGGGGCGACAGGGATCTCGGGTTTGCATTCCAGACTCATCCGGGGAGTCAGTTCTCACCTCGAGGGTAAGCAAAGAATTCCGCTCTCGTCTCGAGTCGCGATGGGTATCTCTTGGAGCCCACTGTGTGTACTAAAGGGAGTCAAGCCTCCTGTGGAGTTTGGAGAGAGGACACGGGATTGGACTCCAGGCCATGCAGGAAAAGAAGGCCCTTATCTCGAGATGAAGGTGGCGTCTCGTGGGTTTTCTCGAGCTGCGGCGCCAGTGTGGGGTGTCTCATGAAGTACCACGGGGATCTCAGGGAGCCTCTTGTATGGCGCCAGGAAAATCCAGTATTCCATTCGAGTTGCAAGTTACAACTGGGGTTTGCTCTCCAGTCACTGCAGGGCAAAATAGACCTCATCTACGCTTGTGTCCAGGACCTAGTGTTCCACTACTGGGCCAACAGGGATCTCAGGGTTGCATTCTCGACTCACCCGGGGAGTCAGGCCTCATCTTGAGGGGAAAAAAAGGACTCCGCTCTCCTGTCGAGTCGCGACAGGTATCTCTTGGAGCCCACTGCGTGGCGTAAAGAGAGTGAAGCATCCTATTGGGTTTGGAGATGACTCGGGATTGTTTTCCTGGCCATGCAGGAAAAAAGGCCCTCATCTCGCGATGACGGGGGCATCTCGTGGGTTTTCTCCAGCTGCGGCGCCAGTATCAGATTTCTCACGATGTACAACGGGGAGCTCAGAGAGCCTCTCGTGTGGTGCTAGGGACGTCAGGTCTCCGTGCGTGTGGTGAAGGGGAGTGCGTGATTGCTCTCGAGTCATAGTAGGCGAATCGGGCCTCAAGACGCATTGAAGAAGGACTCTTGAGGTCTTTCTCGGGTTGAGGCAGGGAACCCTGGGTTCCCTTGATTTGTGTCGGTGACCTCAGGCTACTTCTAAGGGTGCCTCTGAGAAGTCAGGCACACTGTGGATTTGGGAGGGGCCTTTCGTTACTCAACTGGGTTTGGTGCAATCGAAGAGGGCCTCATCTCGAATGGAGGCAGGAACCTCAGGGGTCCTCTCCATTTCTGACTCGGGTCGCAGTGTACCGGCAGAGTATGGACAAGAGAGTCATGCCTCGTCTTCTGTGGAGGAATGGATTTCCCCTTGCCTTTCGAGTTGTTCACGGAGTGACAGGCCACTTGTTGAGCTGAGTGTGGAACCTGCGGGTTTTTCCGGATGATGCACGGGGGTGTCAGTGCCCCTTCGTGTTGTGCCTTCATCCACAGGGTTGCCTTCAAAGAGGTTTCCGGGCATCGGGTTCTTTTCAAGAGCGTACCGGAAAATTGGGGTCTTTCAGCATGTGGTACCACCCACGAGGCTACGTCTCGAATTTCCTCGGGAGACCGGCCTCATCCTGAGGTGCGCCAGGAAGCTCGGGAACCCCTTGCAGACAAAGCAGGGGAATCGACCCACCGGTCGCAATCAGAAGGGGAGAAGGGGCTCAGATGAAGTGGTGCCGGGAACCTCGGTGGTCCCCTCGAGTGAGACCAGTATGTCACGGCACTTTTGAGGTCGCATCAAGGGTGCCAAGTACAGTTTCGCACTTCAAGACGGAACGTGGGAATTCTCTGGAGATGCTGTAGCGGGCAAGGGCCTCATATTGCGATGACGAGGGAAACACGTGGTTTTTCTCGAGTTGAGGCGGGATTCTCGAGTTACAATGGGGAATTCAGGCTTCCTCCTGTGTTGGCCCAGGAAGTCCAATCTTCCATTCAACTTGTCAGAGAGAGCTGGAGGTTGCTCTCGAGTCACTTCAGGGCAAAGAGTCCTCATCTAGGCTTGGGTCCAGGACGTAATGTCCCTCTCCAGGGGCGACAGGGATATCGGGGTCGCATTCCAGTCTCACCCGGTGGGTCACGCCTCGTCTCGAGTGGAAGCAAAGGACTCCACTATCCTCTCGAGTCGGGACGCGTAACTCTTGGAGCCCAATGAGTGGCCTAAAGGGAGTCAAGCGTCCTGTGTAGCTTGGACAGAAGGTTCACGCTTGATCTGCATACCATGCAGTTAAAGATGGCCCTCCTCTCGTGATGACGGGGGCGTCTCATGGGTTTTCTCGAGCTGCGGCGCCAGTGTGGGGTTTCTCACGAGATATGATGGGGAGTTCAGGGAGCCTCTCATGCGGCGCCAGAGAAGCCTGACTCCATGCGTGTGGCCAGGCAGATCGCGTCATTGCTCTCGAGTCATGGGAGGGACTAGGGCCTCAAGAGGCATTTAAGAAGGACTCTCAAGGTCTTTCTTGGGTTGGGGCGGGAAACACTCGTTTCCATCGACCTCTAAGGGGACCTTAGGGAACTTCCCAGGTGCCTCTGAGAGGTGAGGGATACTGAGGAGTTAGAGGGGCCTCTCGGGACTCCACTAGGTTTGACGAAATGAAAGAGGGCCTCATCTCGATTGGAGGCAGGAACCTCAGGCTTCCTCTCCATTTCTGACTCCGACCGCAGGGTCCCTGCAGAGTTGGGACAGGAGAGTCAGGCCTCGTCTTGTCTGAGTAACGGAACTCTGCTTGCCTCTCGAGTCGTTCAGGGGGTCTCAGGGCCCTTGACAAGCTGTTAGTGGAACCTGCGGGTGTTTCCAGAAGATGCATGGGGGTGTCAGTGCCCCTTCGTTTTGTGCCTTCCCCCATGGGTTTCCTTCAAAGAGGTGTCCGGGCATCGGGTTCATTTCAAGAGCGGACCGGGAAATCGGGGTCATTCGGCATGTGGCACCACCCACGTGGCTCATCTCGAATTTCCTCGTGAGACCAGCATCATCCTGAGGTGCGCCGGGAAGGCCGGGAACACCTTCCACACAAAGTAGGGGAATCGATTCTCCTGTCGCGATCAGGAGGGGAGATGGGGCTCAGATGAAGTGGTGCCGGGACCCTCGGTGTTCCACTCGAGGGAACCCGGCGTTTCAGGGAACTTTAGGGGTCGCATCAAGGGAGCCAAGTACCGTTTCCCACTTCAGGACGGAACATGGGACTTCCCTGGAGACACTATAGAGGGCAAGGGCCTCATCCTGTGAAGACGTTGGAACCACGTCGTTTTTCTCGAGTTGCATCGGGATTCTCGAAAACGACAGGAATTTCAGGCTTCCTCTTGGGTTGGCCCTGGGAAGCCCAATCTTCAATTCGAGTTGCGATTGAAAGCTGGGGGTTCTGCTCAAGTCACTACAGGGCCAAAGAGACCTCATCGAGGCGTGTGTCCAGGACCTAATATTCCTCTCAAGGGAAGACAGGGATCACGGGTTTCCATTCCAGACTCCCCCGGGGGGTCAGGACTCGCCTGGAGGGGAAGCAAAGGACTCCGCTTTCCTCTCAAGTCGCGACACGGTTCTCTTGGAGCCCACTGAGTGGACTCAAGGGTGTTGAGCCTCCTCTTCAGTTTGGAGAGAGGACCCGGGATTGCTCTCCAGGCCAGGCAGGAAAAGAAGGCCCTCATCTCGCGATGACGGGGGAGTCTCATGGGTTTCCTCAGGCTGCTGCGCTCATGGAGGTTTTCTCAAGAGGCACGACGAGGACCTCAGGGAGCCTCTCGTGCGGCGCCAGGGAAGTCAGGTCCCCATGCGCATGGCGAGGGGGAGATGGTCATCACTCTCGAGTCATGGGAAACGGCTAGGTCCTCAAGAGGCGTTGAAGAAGGACTCTCGAGGTCTTTCTCGGGTTGCGGCGTGAAACCCTCGTTTCCCTCGACTTCTGCAGGGGACCTTAGTGAACTTCCCACGGTGCCTCTGAGAGGTGAGGGATGCTGTGTAGTTGGCAGGGCCTCTCGGGACTCTGCTGGGCTCGGCGCAATGGAAGAGGGCCTCATCTCGAGGGGAGTCATGAACCTCAGGCTTCCTCTCGGTTTCGGACTCCGACTGCACGGTCCCTGCAGGGTTGGGACAGGAGAGTCATGCCTCGTCTTGTCTGAGGAATGGAATTCTGGTTGCCTCTCGAGTTGTTCCAGGAGTCTCAGGCCCCTTGTCGAGCTGTGTGTAGACCCTGCGGGTTTTTCCGGATGATGCACAGGGGTGTCAGTGCCCCTTCGTGTTATGCCTTCACTCACAGGGTTGCCTTCGAAGACGTGTCCAGGCATCGGGTTCTTATCAAGAGCAGACCAGAAAATCGGAGTCGTTCAGCACGTGTCACCTCACACGTGGCTAGTCTCGAATTTCCTCCTGAGACCGGCCTCATCCTGAGGTGAGCCAGGAAGGCCGGGAACCCCTTCCAGACAAAGCAGGGGAATCGACTCTCCTGTCGCGATCAGGAGGGGAGAAGGGGCTCAGATGAAGTGGTGCCGGGACCCTCGGTGTTCCCCTCGAGGGAACCCAGCGTGTCGGGGAACTTTTGCGGTTGCATCAAGGGTGTCAAGTACCGTTTCACCCTTCAGGGCGGAACATGGGACTTCCCTGGAGACACCGGGAACTTCGGTGTTCCCCTGGAGTGAGACCGGTATGTTGGGGAACTTTGGGGTCGCATCAAGGGTGCCAAGTAGCATTTCGAACTTTAAGATGGAACATGGGACTTCACTTGAGACTCTAGCTGGCAAGGGCCTCATATTGCGATGAAGGGGGAACCACATGGTTTTTAATACTTGAGGCTGAATTCTCGAATTACGATGGGAAATTCAGACTTCCTCTTGTGTTGACCGTGGGAAGACCAATCTTCCATTCAAATTGTGAGGGAGAGATGGAGGTTGCTCTCGAGTCACTGTAGGGCAAAATAGACCTCATCTAGGCTTGTGTCTAGGACATAATGTTCCACTCCAGGGGTGACATGGATCTCGGGGTTGCATTCCAAACTCACCCGGGGAGTCAGGCCTCGTCTCCAGGGAAGCAAAGGACTCCGCTCTCCTCTCGAGTCGCACCGGGTATTTCTTGGACCCAACTGAGTGGCCTAAAGGGAGTCAATACTCCTGCGAAGTTTGGAGAGAGGACCAGGAATTGCTCTCCAGGTCAGGCAGGAAAAGAAGGCCCCCATCTCTCCTTGACGGGGGCATCTTGTGGTTTTTCTCGAACTGCGGCGCCAGTGTGGGTTTTCTCACGAGGTACGATGGGGTACTCAGGGAGCCTCTTGTGTGGTACTAGGGAAGTCAGTTTTCCTGCTTGTGGCGAGGGGAGCGTGTCCTTGCTCTGGAGTCATGGTAGGGGAATCGGGCATCAAGAGACGTTGAAAAAGGACTCTCCAAGTCTTTCTCGGGTTACTTCAGGAAACTCTGGGTTCCCTCGACTTGTGCCAGTGACCTCAGGTAGCTTCTCAGGGAGCCTCTGAGAATTCAGGGATACTGTGGTGTTGGGAGGGGCCTCTCGGGACACCACTGAGTTTGGTTCAATGGAAGAGGGCCTCTTCTCTAGTTGAGGCAGGAACCTCAGGGTTCCTCTCCATTTCTGACTCCAATTGCAGGGTCCCTGAAGAGTTGGGACAGGAGAGTAAGGCCTCGTCATGTGTGAAGGAATGCAACTTCACTTGCCTCTCGAGTTGTTCACGGGGTGACAGTCCACATTTGGAGCTGTGAGTGGAATCTGCGGGTTTTTCCAGACGATGCATGGGGATGTCAGTGTCCCTTCGTGTTGTGCCTTCATCCACAGGGTTGCCTTCGAAGAGATGTCCGGGCGTCAGGTTCTTATCTAGAGTGGACCGGGAATTCGGGATCTTTCAGCATATGGAACCAACCATGAGGCTACTTTTCGAATTTCCTCATGAGACCGGCCTCATCTGGAGGTTCGCGGGGAACGTCGGGAACCCCTTGCAGACAAAACATGGGAATCGACCCTTCTGTCGCGATCAGGAGGGGTGAAGGGGCTCACAGGAAGTGGTGCCGTGAACTTTGGTGTTTCCCTCGAGTGAGACCGGTATGTCAGGGAACTTTGGGGGTCGCATCAAGGGTGCCAAGTACCGTTTTGTACTTCAGGATGGAACGTGGGACTTCTCTTGATACGCTGTAGCAGCCAAGGGGCTCATCTTGCGATGACGGGGGATCCACGTGGTTTTTCTCGAGTTGCGGCGGGATTCTCGAGTTACGACGGGGATTTCAGGCTTCCTCTTGTGTTGGGCCAGGGAAGTCCAATCATCCATTCGAGTTGCGAGGGAGAGCTGGGGGTTGCGCTCGAGTCACGTCAGGGCAAAGGAGACCTCATCTAGGCTTGTGTCCAGGACCTAATGTTCCTCTCCAAGGGCCACAGGGATCTCAGGTTTGCATTCCAGACTCACCCAGGGAGTCAGGCCTCATGTCGAAGGGAAGCAAAGGACTCCGCTCTCCTTTCGAGTCGCGACGGGCACCTCTTGGAGCCCACTTTGTGGCCTAAAGGGAGTCAAGCCTCCTGTGAAGTTTGGAGAGAGGACTTGGGACTGCTCTCCAGGCCATGCAGGAAAAGATGGCCCTCATCTCGCGATGACGGAGGGATCTTGTGGGTTTTCTTGAGCTGCGGCGCCAGTGTGGGGTTTCACACGAGGTACGACGGGGAGCTCAGGGAGCCTCTCGTGTGGCGCCAGGGAAGTCAGGTCTCCATGTGCGTGGTGAGGGGGAGCGCATTATTGCTCTCGAGCTATGGTAGGGGAATCTGACCCCAAGACACATTGAAGAAGGACTCTCGAGGTCTTTCTTCGGTTGTGGCAGGAAACCCTTATTTCCCTCGACTTTTGCCGGTGGCCTCAAGGAGCTTCTCAGAATGCCTATGAGAAGTCAGGGATACTGTGGAGATGGGAGTGGCCTCTCGGGACTCCACTGGGTTTGTTTTAATGGAAGAGGGTCTCATCTCGGGTTGAGGCAGGAACCTCAGGTTTCCTCTCCATTTCTGACTCAGATCGAAGCGTGCCTGCAGAGTTGGGATTGGATACTCAGGCCTCGTCTTGTCTGAGGAAGGGAACTCCGCTTTCCTCTCTCATTGTTTAAGGGGTGACAGGCCAGTTGTGGAGCTGTATGTGGATCCTGCGGGGTTTTCCGGATGATGAACAGGGTTGCCAGTGCCCCCTCGTGTAGTGCCTTCATCCACAGGGTTGCCTTAGAAGAGGTGTCCGGGCATCGGGTTCTTATCAAAAGCAAGACCGAGAAATCGGGGTCTTTTGGCACGTGGCACCAACACGAGGCTACGTCTCGAATTTCTTTGTGAGACTGGCCTCATCCTGAGGTGCGCCATGAAGTTCGGGAACCCCTTCTAGACAAAGCAGGGGGATCGACCTTCCTGCCGTGATCAGGAGCGGAGAAGGGGCTCAAATGAAGTGGTGCCAGGAACTTCGGTGTTCCCTTGGAGTGAGACCGGTATATTGGGGAACTTTTGGGGTCGCATCAAGGGTGCCAAGTAGCATCTCGAACTTTATGACGAAACATGGGACTTCTCTTGAGACTCTGTAGCGGGCAAAGGCCTCTTATTGCGATGAATGGGGAACCACGTGGTTTTTAAGAGTTGCGGTGGGATTCTCGACTTACAACGGGAAATTCAGACTTCCTCTTGTGTTGGCCCAATGAAGACCAATCTTCCATTTGAATTGCGAGGGAGAGATGGGTGTTGCTCTCGAGTCACTGTAGGGCAAAATAGACCTCATCTAGGCTTTTGTCCAGGACATAGTGTTCCTCTCCAGGGGCAACAGGGATCTCGGGGTTGCATTCCAGACTCACCCGAGGTAAGGCCTCGTCTCGAGGGGAAACAAAGTACTCTGCTCTCCTCTCAAGTCGCGACAGGTATCTCTTGGAGCCCATTGAGTGGCCTAAAGGGAGTAAAGCCTCCTGTGAAGTTTGGAGAAAAGACCAGGGATTGCTCTCCAGGTCAGGCAGGAAAAGAAGTCCCCAATCTCGCGATGACGGTGGGTTTTCCCGAGCTGCGGCGCCAGTGTGGGGTTTCTCACGAGGTATGACGGGGAGCTCGGGGAGCCTCTCATGTGGCGCCAGGGAAGTCAGGTGTCCATGCGCATGGCGAGGGGGAGCGTGTCATTGCTCTCGAGTCATGGTAGGGGAATCCGTCCTCAAGACGCGTTGAAGACGGACTCTTGAGGTCTTTCTCGGGTTGCGGCAGGATACCCTGTGTTCCCTCGACTTGTGCCGGTGACCTCAGGGAGTTGCTCAGGGTGCCTCTGAGAAGACACTGATACTGTGGAGTTAGGAGGGGCCTCTAGGGACTCCACTGGGTGTGGTATAATACAAGAGGGCCTCATCTCGTGTTGAGGAAGGAACCTCAGGGTTCCTCTCCATTTCAGACTCCGATCTCAGGATTCCTGCAGAGTTGGGACAGGAGAGTCAGGCCTCGTATTCTGTGGAGAAATGAAACTTAGCTTGCCTCTCGAGTTGTTCACGAGGTAACAGGTCACTTGTCGAGCTGTATGTGGAACCTGCAGAATTTTCCAAAAGATGCACGGGTGTTCAGGGTCCCTCCTTGTTGTGCCTTCATCATACGGGATGCATTCCAAGACGTGTACGGGCATCGGGTTCTTATTAATAGCTGACCGGGAAATGGGGTCTTTCCGCATATGGCACCACCCACGAGGCTACATCTCCAATTTCCTCGTGAGACAGGCCTCATCCTGATGTGCGCTGGGAAGATCGGTAAACCCTTCCACACAAAGCAGGAGAAAAGACACTCCTGTTGCAATCAGGAGGGGAGAAGGGGCTCAAATGAGGTGGTGCGGGGAACATGGGTGTTACCCTCGAGTGAGGCCTGTAAGTTGGGGAACTTTGGGGGTGCCATCATGGCTGCCAAGTACCGTTCTGCACTTCAGTAGGAACGTGGGACTTCTTTTGAGACGCTGTGGTGGGCAAGGGCCTCATGCTGCGAAGACGATGGAACCACGTGGTTTTTCTCGAGTTGCGGCGGGATTCTCGAGTTACGACGGGGATCTCAGCCTTCCCCTTGGGTTGGCCCTGGGAAGCCCAATCTTCCCCTCGGGTTGCGAGGGAAAGCTGGGGGTTGCGCTCGAGTCACTGCAGGGCTGAAGAGACCTCACCTAGGCGTGTGTCCGGGACCTAATATTCCTCTCCAGGGAAGGCAGGGATCTCGGGGTTGCATTCCAGGCTCCCCCGAGGAGTCAGGCCTCGTCTCGAGGGGAAGCCAAGGACTCCGCTCTCCTCTCGAGTCGCGACGCGGGACTCTTGGAGCCCCCTGAGCGGCCTCAAGGGAGTCCAGCCTCCTCTTCCGTTTGGAGAGAGGACCCGGGATTGCTCTCCAGGCCATGCAGGAAAAGAAGGCCCTCAGCTCGCGAGGACGGGGGCGTCTCAGGGGTTTCCTCGAGCTGCGGCACCCGTGGGGGTTTTCTCCCGAGGCACGACGAGGATCTCAGGGAGCCTCTCGTGCGGCGCCAGGGAAGTCAGGTCTCCATGCGTGTGGCGAGGGGGAGCGAGTCATGGCTCTCGAGTCACGGGAGGGGACTAGGGCCTCGAGACGCGTTGAAGAAGCACTCTCGAGGTCTTTCTCGGGGGGCGGCGGGAAACCCTCGTGTCCCTCGCCTTCTGCCGGGGCCCTAGGGAACTTGCCAGGGTGCCTCTGAGAGGCGAGGGATCCTGTGGAGGTGGCGGGGCCCCTCGGGACTCCGCTGGGTCTGGCGCAACGGAAGAGGGCCTCACCTCGAGGGGAGGCAGGCACCTCAGGCTTCCTCTCCGTTTCGGACTCCGACCGCAGGGTCCCTGCAGAGTTGGGACAGGAGAGTCAGGCCTCGTCTTGTCTGAGGAAGGGAACCCCGCTGGCCTCTCGAGTTGCTCAGGGGGTCTCCGGCCCCTCGTCGAGCTGTGTGTGGAACCCGCGGGTCTTTGCGGACGCTGCACGGGGGTGGCAGTGCCCCTTCGTGTTGTGCCTTCCCCCACAGGGTTGCCTTCGAAGAGGGGTCCGGGCCTCGGGTCCTTCTCAAGGGCGGACCGGGGAATCGGGGGCGTTCGGAATGTGGCCCCACCCACGTGGCTCTTCTCGAATTTCCTCGTGAGACCGGCCTCATCCTGAGGTGCGCCGGGAAGGCCGGGAACCCCTTCCAGACCACGCAGGGGAATCGCCTCTCCTGTCGCGATCAGGAGGGGAGAAGGGGCTCAGAGGAAGCGGTGCCGGGACTCTCGGTGTTCCCCTCGCGGGACCCCGGCGTTTCGGGGGACTTTTGAGGGTCGCAGGAAGGCTGTCAGGGACCGTTTCGCCATTCAGGGCGGAACAGGGGACTTCCCTTGAGACGCCGTGGCGGGCAAGGGCCTCATCTTGCCAAGAGGTGGGAACCACGTGGTTTTTCTCGAGTTGCGGCGGGATTCTCGAGTTACGACGGGGATCTCAGCCTTTCCCTTGGGTTGGCCCTGGGAAGCCCAATCTTCCCCTCGGGTTGCGAGGGAAAGCTGAGGGTTGCGCTCGAGTCACTGCAGGGCCAAAGAGACCTCATCTAGGCGTGTGTCCAGGACCTAGTGCTCCTCTCCAGGGAAGACAAGGATCTCGGGGTTGCATCCCATGCTCCCCCGGGGAGTCAGGCCTCGCCTCGAGGGGAAGCAAAGGATCCGCTCTCCTCCCGAGTCGCGACGCGGATATCTTGGTGCCCCCTGAGCGGCCTCAAGGGAGTCCAGCCTCCTCTTCACTTTTGAGAGAGGACTCGTGATTACTCTCCAGGCCCGGCAGGAAAAGAAGGCCCTCACCTCGCGAGGACGGTGGCATCTCAGGGGTTTCCTCGAGCTGCGGCACCCGTGGGGGTTTTCTCCCGAGGCACGACGAGGATCTCAGGGAGCCTCTCGTGCGGCCCCAGGGAAGTCATGTCTCCATGCACGTGGCGAGAAGGAGCGCGTCATTGTTCTCGAGTCATGGGAGGGGACCAGGGCCTCGAGACGCGTTGAAGAAGGACTCTCGATGTCTTTCTTGGGTTGCATCGGGAAACCCTCGTTTCCCCCGACTTCTGCCGGAGACCTGAGGAAACTTTCCAGGGTGCCTCTGAGAGGTGAGGGACGCTGTGAATTTGGCGGGGCCTCTTGGTACTCCACTGGGTTTGTCGCAATGGAAGAGGGCCTCATCTCGAGTGGAGGCAGGAACCTCAGGCTTCCTCTCCAATTCTGACTCTGATCGTAGTGTCCCTGCAGAGTTGGGACAGGAGAGTCAGGCTATGTCTTTTCTGAGGAATGGAACTCCGCTTGCCTCTCGAGTTGTTCATAGGGTTTCAGGCCCCTTGTCAAACTGTGTGTGGAATCTGCAGGTTTTTCCAGACGATGCATGGGGGTGTCAGTGACCCTTCGTTTTGTGTCTTCATCCACAGGGTTGCCTTCGAAGAGGTGTCCGGGCATCGTGTTCTTATGAAGGGCGGCCTGGGAAATCGGGGTCGTTCAGCATTTGGCACCACCCACGTGGCTAGTCTCGAATTTCCTCATGAAACCGGCCTCATCCTGAGGTGTGCCGCGAAGGTCATGAAACCCTTCCAGACAAAGCAGAGGAATCGACCCTCCTGTGACGATCAGGAGGGGAGAAGTGGCTCAGATGTTGTGCTGCTGGGAACCTCGGTGTTTCCCTCTAGTGAGACAGGTATGTCGGGTAACTTTTGGGGTCGCATAACGCGTTCCAAGTACCGTTTCGCTCTTCAAATTGGAACGTGGGACTTCTCTTGGGGTGCTCCAGCGGGCAAGGGCCTCATCTTGGAATGACTGGGGAACCACTTGGTTTTTCTCTAGTTGCGGTGGGATATTTGAGTTACCACAGGGAATTCATGCTTCCTCTTGTGTTGGCCCACAAAAGTCTTATCTTCCATTCGAGATTCGAGGAAGAGCTGGAGGTGCGCTCTAGTCACTGAAGGCAAAAGAGACCCCACCAAGGCTTGTGTGCAGGACCTAATGTTCATGTCAAGGGGCGACAGGAATCTCGGGGTTGCATTCCAGACTCACCCTGGAGTCAGGCCTCGTCTCGAGGGGAAGCAAAGGACTCTGCTCTCCTCTCGAGTCGGACGGGTATGTCTTGGAGCCCACTGAGTGGCTTAAAGGGAGTCAAACCTCCTCTGGTGTTTGGAGGGAGGACACGGGATTGCTCTCCAGGCAATGCAGGAAATGAAGGCCCTCATCTCCCGATGACTGGGGCGTCTCGTAGGTTTTCTCGAGCTGTGGCGCTAGTGTGGGGTTTCTCACGAAGTAAGACTGGGAGCTCAGTGAGCCTCTCATGTGGTGCCAGGGCAGCCAGGTCTCTATGCACGTGGTGAGAGGGAGCCCGTCATTGTTCTCGAGTCATGGTAGGGGAATTGGGCCTGAAAACGTGTTAAAGAAGGACTCTCGAGGTCTTTCTTGGGTTGCAGCAGGAAACCCTGGGTTCCATCGACTTGTGCCAGTGACCTCAGGAAGCTTCTGAGCGTGCCTCTGAGAAGTCAGGGTCACTGTGGAGTTGGGAGGGGCCTCTCGGAACTCCACTGGGTTTGGTGCAATGGAAGAGGGCCTCATGACAAGTTGAGGCAGGAACCACAGGGTTCCTCTCCTGGCTTTGAATGCGCCGGATCTGACTCGGATCGCAGAGTCCCTGCAGAGTTGGGACAGGAGAGTCAGGCCTCGTCTTGTGTGGAGAAATGGAACTCCGCTTGACTCTCGCGTTGTTCATGGGGTGACAGGCCACTTGTCGATTTGTATGTGGAACTTGCGGGTTTTTCTGGACGATGCACTGGGGTGTCACTGCCCCTTCGTGTTGTGCCTTGTTCCACAGGATTGCCTTCGAGTTGGGTTCTGCCATCGGGTTCTTATCAAGAGCGGACCAGGGAATTGGGGTCTTTTGGCATGTCGCACCACCCACGAGGCTATGTCTCGAATTTCCTCGTGAGACTGGCCTCATCTTGATGTGCGCCAGGAAGGTCGGGAACGCCTTCCAGACAAAGCAGGGGAATCGAACCTCCTGTCGCGATCAAGAGGGGAGAAGAGTCTCAGATGAAGTGGTGCCGGGAACCTCGGTGTTCTCCTCAAGTGAGACTGGTATGTCGGGGAACTTTTGGGGTCGCATCAAGGGTTCCAAATAACTTTTCGCTCTTCAATACGGAACGTGGGACTTCTCTTGAGACGCTGTAGCGGGCAAGGGCCTCATCTTTCGATGACGGGGGAACCACGTGGTTTTTCTTGAGTTGGGGCGGGATTCTCGAGTTACAACTGGGAATTCAGGCTTCCTCTTCAACTGGCCTAGGGAAGTCCAGTTTTCATTCGAATTGTGAGTTAGAACTGGGGATTGCTCTCGAGACACTGCAGGGCCAAATAGACCTCATCTAGGCTTGTGTCCAGGACCTAATGTTCCTCTGCTGGGGCGAAAGCGATCTCAGCATTGCATTCTCGACTCACCCGGGGAGTCAGGCCTCGTCTCGAGGGGAAGCCAAGGACACCGCTCTCCTGTCAAGTCGCGACGGGTATATCTTGGAGCTCACTGTGTGGCCTAAAATGAGTCAAGCCTCCTGTGAAGTTTGGAGAGAGGACTCAGGATTGCTCTCCAGGCCATACAGCAAAAGAAGGCCCTCATCTCGTGAGGACTGGGGCGTCTCGTGGGTATTCTCGAGCTGCGGCTCCAGTGTGGTGTTGCTCACGAGGTATAATGGGAGCTCAGGGAGCCTCTCCTGTGGCGCCAGGGAAGTCAGGTTTCTATGCGCGTGGCTAGGGGGAGCGCGTCATTGCTCTCGAGTCATGGTAGGGGAATCGCACCTCAAGACGCGTTGAAGAAGGACTCTCGAGGTCTTTTACGGGTTGGGGCAGGAAACCCTTGGTTCCCTCGACTTGTGCCGGTGATCTCAGGAAGGTCTAAGGGTGCCTCTGAGAAGTCAGGGATACTGTGCAGTTGGGAGGGGTCTCTCGGGACTCCACTGGGTTCGGTGCAATGGAAGAGGGCCTCATCTCGAGTGGAGGCAGGAAACTCATGTTTCCTCTCCTGACTTCCCCTGGGCCAGTTCTGACTCGGATCGCAGTTTCGCTGCAGAGTTCGAACAGGAGAGTCAGGCCTCGTCTTGTGTGGAGGAATGGAACTCTGCTTGCCTCTCCAGTTGTTCACGGGGTGACAGGTCACTTCTCGAGCTGTGTGTGGTACCTGCGGGTTTCTCCGGACGATACCCAGGGGTGTCAGTGCCCCTAAGTGTTGTGCCTTCATCAAAAGGGTTATCTTCAAAGAGGTGTCCGGGCATCAGGATCTTATCAAGAGCGGACCGGGAAATCGGGGTCTTTCGGCATGTGTCACCATCCAAGTGGCTATGTCTCGAATATCCTCGTGAGACCGGCCTCATCCTGAGATGCACCGGGAAAGGTGGGAACCCCTTCAAGACAAAACAGGGGAATCGACCCTCCTGTCGCGATCAGGAGGGGAGAAGGGGCCCAGATGTAGTGGTGCCGGGAACCTCGGTGTTCTCCTCGAGTCAGACTGGTGTGTCGAGAAACTTTTGAGGGCGCATCAAGGGTGCCAATACCGTTTCGCACTTCAAGACGGAACGTGGGACTTCTCTTGAGACGCTGTAGGGGGCAAGGGCCTCATCTTGGGATGACGGGGGAACCACGTGGCGTTTCTCGAGTTGTGGCGGGATTCTCGAGTTTCGACGGGGAATACAGTCTTCCTCATGTGTTGGCCCAGGGAAGTCCTATCTTCCATTCGAGTTTAAAGGGAGAGCTGGGGATTGCTCTCGAGTCACTGCAGGGCAAAATAGACCTAATCTAGGCTTGTGTCCAGGACTTAATGCTCGTCCCTAGGGGCGACAGGGATCTTGGGGTTGCATACCAGACTCACCCGGGGAATCAGGCCTCGTCTCGAGGGGAAGCAAAGAACTCCGCTGTCCTTTTGAGTCGCGATGGGTATCTCTTGGAGCCCACTGTGTGCCCTAAAGGGAGTCAAGCCTCCTGTGGTGTTTGGATAGAGGACTCGGGATTCCTGTCCAGGCCATGCAGGAAAAGAAGGCCCTCATCTCGCGATGATGGCGGCGTCTCGTGGGTTTTCTGGACTGCCGCGCTAGTGCCGGGTTTCTGACGAGGTATGAGAGGGAGCTCAGGGAGCCTCTCGTGTGGCGCCAGGGAAGTCAGGTCCCCATGAGATGGCTAGGGGGAGCTCGTCATTGCTCTCGAGTCATGGTAGGGTAATCGGGCCTCAAGACGGGTTGAAGAAGGACTCTCGAGGTCTTTCTCGGGTCACTGCATAAAACCCAGGGTTCCCTTGACTTGTGCCTGCGACCTCAGGGAGCTTCTCAGAGTGCCTCTGAGAAGTCAGGGATACTGTGCAGTTTGGAGGGGCCTCTCGAGACTCCTCTGCATTTGGTGGAATGTAAGAGGGACTCATCTCGAGTTGAAGCAGGAACCTCAGTGTTCCTCTCCATTTCTGACTCAGATCGCAAGGTCCCTGCATGTTGGTACAGGAGAGTCAGGCCTCGTCTTTTCTGGAGGATGGGACTCCTCTTGCCTCTCGAGTTGTTCTCGAGATGACAGGCCACTTGTCGAGCTGTGTGTGTAACCTGCCCGTTTTTCCAGATGATGCACAGGTGTGTTAGTGCCCCTTCGTGTTGTACCTTCATACTCAAGGCTGCCTTCCAAGAGGTGTCCGAGCATCGGATTCTTATCAAGAGCGGACCGGGAAATTGGAGTCTTTCAGCAAGTGGCACCACCCACAAAGCTACGTATCGAATTTCCCCATGAGACCGGCCTCATCCTGAGTTGTGCAGGGAAGGTCGGGCCCCCTTGCAGACAAAGCAGGGGAATCGACCCACCGGTCACGATCAGGAGGGGAGAAGGGGCTTAAATGAAGTGGTGCCGGGAACCTCGGTGTTCCCCTTGAGTGAGACCGGCGTGTTGGGGGACTTTTGGGGTCGCATCAAGGGTGCCAAGTACCGTTTCGCATTTCAAGACGGAACCTGGGACATCTTTTGAAACGCTGTAGCGGGCAAGGGCCTCATCTTGCGATGACGGGAGAACCACGTGGTTTTGCTCGAGTTGCGGCGGGATTCTCGAGTTATGACCGGGAATTTAGGCTTCCTTTTGTTGGCCTTGAAATCCAATCTTCCTTTCGGGTTGCGAGGGGGAGCTGGGGATTGCGCTAGAGTCACTGCAGGGCAAAAGAGACCTAATCTAGGCTTGTGTCCAGGATCTAACGTTGCTCTCCAGGGGCGACAGGGATCTCGGGTTTGCATTCCAGACTCATCCGGGGAGTCAGTTCTCACCTCGAGGGTAAGCAAAGAATTCCGCTCTCGTCTCGAGTCGCGATGGGTATCTCTTGGAGCCCACTGTGTGTACTAAAGGGAGTCAAGCCTCCTGTGGAGTTTGGAGAGAGGACTCGGGATTGGACTCCAGGCCATGCAGGAAAAGAAGGCCCTCATCTCGAGATGACGGTGGCGTCTCGTGGGTTTTCTCGAGCTGCGGCGCCAGTGTGGGGTGTCTCATGAAGTACCACGGGGATCTCAGGGAGCCTCTTGTATGGCGCCAGGAAAATCCAGTATTCCATTCGAGTTGCAAGTTAGAACTGGGGTTTGCTCTCCAGTCACTGCAGGGCAAAATAGACCTCATCTACGCTTGTGTCCAGGACCTAGTGTTCCACTACTGGGCCAACAGGGATCTCAGGGTTGCATTCTCGACTCACCCGGGGAGTCAGGCCTCGTCTTGAGGGGAAAAAAAGGACTCCGCTCTCCTGTCGAGTCGCGACAGGTATCTCTTGGAGCCCACTGCGTGGCGTAAAGGGAGTGAAGCCTCCTATGGAGTTTGGAGATGACTCGGGATTGTTTTCCTGGCCATGCAGGAAAAAAGGCCCTCATCTCGCGATGACGGGGGCATCCCGTGGGTTTTCTCCAGCTGCGGCGCCAGTATCAGATTTCTCACGAGGTACAACGGGGAGCTCAGAGAGCCTCTCGTGTGGTGCTAGGGACGTCAGGTCTCCGTGCGTGTGGTGAAGGGGAGTGCGTGATTGCTCTCGAGTCATAGTAGGCGAATCGGGCCTCAAGACGCATTGAAGAAGGACTCTTGAGGTCTTTCTCGGGTTGCGGCAGGGAACCCTGGGTTCCCTTGATTTGTGTCGGTGACCTCAGGCAACTTCTAAGGGTGCCTCTGAGAAGTCAGGCACACTGTGGATTTGGGAGGGGCCTTTCGTTACTCAACTGGGTTTGGTGCAATCGAAGAGGGCCTCATCTCGAATGGAGGCAGGAACCTCAGGGGTCCTCTCCATATCTGACTCGGGTCGCAGGGTACCTGCAGAGTATGGACAAGAGAGTCACGCCTCGTCTTCTGTGGAGGAATGGATTTCCCCTTGCCTTTCGAGTTGTTCACGGAGTGACAGGCCACTTGTTGAGCTGAGTGTAGAACCTGCGGGTTTTTCTGGACGATGCACGGGGGTGTCAGTGCCCCTTCGTGTTGTGCCTTCATCCACAGGGTTGCCTTCAAAGAGGTTTCCGGGCATCGGGTTCTTTTCAAGAGCGTACCGGAAAATTAGGGTCTTTCAGCATGTGGTACCACCCACGAGGCTACGTCTCGAATTTCCTCGGGACACCGGCCTCATCCTGAGGTGCGCCAGGAAGCTCGGGAACCCCTTGCAGACAAAGCAGGGGAATCGACCCACCGGTCGCAATCAGAAGGGGAGAAGGGGCTCAGATGAAGTGGTGCCGGGAACCTCGGTGGTCCCCTCGAGTGAGACCAGTATGTCACGGCACTTTTGAGGTCGCATCAAGGGTGCCAAGTACAGTTTCGCACTTCAAGACGGAACGTGGGAATTCTCTGGAGATGCTGTAGCGGGCAAGGGCCTCATATTGCGATGACGAGGGAAACACGTGGTTTTTCTCGAGTTGAGGCGGGATTCTCGAGTTACAATGGGGAATTCAGGCTTCCTCCTGTGTTGGCCCAGGAAGTCCAATCTTCCATTCAACTTGTCAGAGAGAGCTGGGGGTTGCTCTCGAGTCACTTCAGGGCAAAGAGTCCTCATCTAGGCTTGGGTCCAGGACGTAATGTCCCTCTCCAGGGGCGACAGGGATATCGGGGTCGCATTCCAGTCTCACCCGGTGGGTCACGCCTCGTCTCGAGTGGAAGCAAAGGACTCCACTATCCTCTCGAGTCGGGACGCGTAACTCTTGGAGCCCAATGAGTGGCCTAAAGGGAGTCAAGCGTCCTGTGTAGCTTGGACAGAAGGTTCACGCTTGATCTGCATACCATGCAGTTAAAGATGGCCCTCCTCTCGTGATGACGGGGGCGTCTCATGGGTTTTCTCGAGCTGCGGCGCCAGTGTGGGGTTTCTCACGAGATATGATGGGGAGTTCAGGGAGCCTCTCATGCGGCGCCAGAGAAGCCTGACTCCATGCGTGTGGCCAGGCAGATCGCGTCATTGCTCTCGAGTCATGGGAGGGACTAGGGCCTCAAGAGGCATTTAAGAAGGACTCTCAAGGTCTTTCTTGGGTTGGGGCGGGAAACACTCGTTTCCATCGACCTCTAAGGGGACCTTAGGGAACTTCCCAGGTGCCTCTGAGAGGTGAGGGATACTGAGGAGTTAGAGGGGCCTCTCGGGACTCCACTAGGTTTGACGAAATGAAAGAGGGCCTCATCTCGATTGGAGGCAGGAACCTCAGGCTTCCTCTCCATTTCTGACTCCGACCGCAGGGTCCCTGCAGAGTTGGGACAGGAGAGTCAGGCCTCGTCTTGTCTGAGTAACGGAACTCTGCTTGCCTCTCGAGTCGTTCAGGGGGTCTCAGGGCCCTTGACAAGCTGTTAGTGGAACCTGCGGGTGTTTCCAGAAGATGCATGGGGGTGTCAGTGCCCCTTCGTTTTGTGCCTTCCCCCACAGGGTTGCCTTCAAAGAGGTGTCCGGGCATCGGGTTCATTTCAAGAGCGGACCGGGAAATCGGGGTCATTCGGCATGTGGCACCACCCACGTGGCTCATCTCGAATTTCCTCGTGAGACCAGCATCATCCTGAGGTGCGCCGGGAAGGCCGGGAACACCTTCCACACAAAGTAGGGGAATCGATTCTCCTGTCGCGTTCAGGAGGGGAGATGGGGCTCAGATGAAGTGGTGCCGGGACCCTCAGTGTTCCACTCGAGGGAACCCGGCGTTTCAGGGAACTTTAGGGGTCGCATCAAGGGAGCCAAGTACCGTTTCCCACTTCAGGACGGAACATGGGACTTCCCTGGAGACGCTATAGAGGGCAAGGGCCTCATCCTGTGAAGACGTTGGAACCACGTCGTTTTTCTCGAGTTGCATCGGGATTCTCGAAAACGACAGGAATTTCAGGCTTCCTCTTGGGTTGGCCCTGGGAAGCCCAATCTTCAATTCGAGTTGCGATGGAAAGCTGGGGGTTCTGCTCGAGTCACTACAGGGCCAAAGAGACCTCATCGAGGCGTGTGTCCAGGACCTAATATTCCTCCCAAGGGAAGACAGGGATCACGGGTTTCCATTCCAGACTCCCCCGGGGGGTCAGGACTCGCCTGGAGGGGAAGCAAAGGACTCCGCTTTCCTCTCAAGTCGCGACACGGTTCTCTTGGAGCCCACTGAGTGGACTCAAGGGTGTCGAGCCTCCTCTTCAGTTTGGAGAGAGGACCCGGGATTGCCCTCCAGGCCAGGCAGGAAAAGAAGGCCCTCATCTCGCGATGACGGGGGAGTCTCATGGGTTTCCTCAGGCTGCTGCGCTCATGGAGGTTTTCTCACGAGGCACGACGAGGACCTCAGGGAGCCTCTCGTGCGGCGCCAGGGAAGTCAGGTCCCCATGCGCATGGCGAGGGGGAGCTGGTCATCACTCTCGAGTCATGGGAAACGGCTAGGTCCTCAAGAGGCGTTGAAGAAGGACTCTCGAGGTCTTTCTCGGGTTGTGGCGGGAAACCCTCGTTTCCCTCGACTTCTGCAGGGGACCTTAGTGAACTTCCCACGGTGCCTCTGAGAGGTGAGGGATGCTGTGTAGTTCGCAGGGCCTCTCGGGACTCTGCTGGGTTCGGCGCAATGGAAGAGGGCCTCATCTCGAGGGGAGGCATGAACCTCAGGCTTCCTCTCGGTTTCGGACTCCGACTGCACGGTCCCTGCAGGGTTGGGACAGGAGAGTCATGCCTCGTCTTGTCTGAGGAATGGAATTCTGGTTGCCTCTCGAGTTGTTCCAGGAGTCTCAGGCCCCTTGTCGAGCTGTGTGTAGACCCTGCGGGTTTTTCCGGATGATGCACGGGGGTGTCACTGCCCCTTCGTGTTATGCCTTCACTCACAGGGTTGCCTTCGAAGACGTGTCCGGGCATCGGGTTCTTATCAAGAGCAGACCGGAAAATCGGAGTCGTTCGGCACGTGGCACCTCACACGTGGCTAGTCTCCAATTTCCTCCTGAGACCGGCCTCATCCTGAGGTGCGCCAGGAAGGCCGGGAACCCCTTCCAGACAAAGCAGGGGAATCGACTCTCCTGTCGCGATCAGGAGGGGAGAAGGGGCTCAGATGAAGTGGTGCCGGGACCCTCGGTGTTCCCCTCGAGGGAACCCAGCGTGTCGGGGAACTTTTGCGGTCGCATCAAGGGTGTCAAATACCGTTTCGCCCTTCAGGGCGGAACATGGGACTTCCCTGGAGACACCGGGAACTTCGGTGTTCCCCTGGAGTGAGACCGGTATGTTGGGGAACTTTGGGGTCGCATCAAGGGTGCCAAGTAGCATTTCGAACTTTAAGATGGAACGTGGGACTTCTCTTGAGACTCTAGCTGGCAAGGGCCTCATATTGCGATGAAGGGGGAACCACATGGTTTTTAAGACTTGAGGCTGTATTCTCGAATTACGATGGGAAATTCAGACTTCCTCTTGTGTTGACCGTGGGAAGACCAATCTTCCATTCAGATTGTGAGGGAGAGATGGAGGTTGCTCTCGAGTCACTGTAGGGCAAAATAGACCTCATCTAGGCTTGTGTCTAGGACATAATGTTCCACTCCAGGGGTGACATGGATCTCGGGGTTGCATTCCAAACTCACCCGGGGAGTCAGGCCTCGTCTCCAGGGAAGCAAAGGACTCCGCTCTCCTCTCGAGTCGCACCGGGTATTTCTTGGACCCAACTGAGTGGCCTAAAGGGAGTCAATACTCCTGTGAAGTTTGGAGAGAGGACCAGGAATTGCTCTCCAGGTCAGGCAGGAAAAGAAGGCCCCCATCTCTCCTTGACGGGGGCATCTTGTGGTTTTTCTCGAACTGCGGCGCCAGTGTGGGTTTTCTCACGAGGTACGATGGGGTACTCAGGGAGCCTCTTGTGTGGTACTAGGGAAGTCAGTTTTCCTGCTTGTGGCGAGGGGAGCGCGTCCTTGCTCTGGAGTCATGGTAGGGGAATCGGGCATCAAGAGACGTTGAAAAAGGACTCTCCAAGTCTTTCTCGGGTTACTTCAGGAAACTCTGGGTTCCCTCGACTTGTGCCAGTGACCTCAGGTAGCTTCTCAGGGAGCCTCTGAGAATTCAGGGATACTGTGGTGTTGGGAGGGGCCTCTCGGGACACCACTGAGTTTGGTTCAATGGAAGAGGGCCTCTTCTCTAGTTGAGGCAGGAACCTCAGGGTTCCTCTCCATTTCTGACTCTAATTGCAGGGTCCCTGAAGAGTTGGGACAGGAGAGTAAGGCCTTGTCTTGTGTGAAGGAATGCAACTTCACTTGCCTCTCGAGTTGTTCACGGGGTGACAGTCCACATTTGGAGCTGTGAGTGGAATCTGCGGGTTTTTCCAGACGATGCATGGGGATGTCAGTGTCCCTTCGTGTTGTGCCTTCATCCACAGGGTTGCCTTCGAAGAGATGTCCGGGCGTCAGGTTCTTATCTAGAGTGGACCGGGAATTCGGGATCTTTCAGCATATGGCACCAACCATGAGGCTACTTTTCGAATTTCCTCATGAGACCGGCCTCATCCGGAGGTTCGCGGGGAACGTCGGGAACCCCTTGCAGACAAAACATGGGAATCGACCCTTCTGTCGTGATCAGGAGGGGTGAAGGGGCTCACAGGAAGTGCTGCCGTGAACTTTGGTGTTTCCCTCGAGTGAGACCGGTATGTCAGGGAACTTTGGGGGTCGCATCAAGGGTGCCAAGTACCGTTTTGTACTTCAGGATGGAACGTGGGACTTCTCTTGATACGCTGTAGCGGCCAAGGGCCTCATCTTGCGATGACGGGGGAGCCACGTGGTTTTAATCGAGTTGCGGCGGGATTCTCGAGTTACGACGGGGATTTCAGGCTTCCTCTTGTCTTGTGCCAGGGAAGTCCAATCATCCATTCGAGTTGCGAGGGAGAACTGGGGGTTGCGCTCGAGTCACGTCAGGGCAAAGGAGACCTCATCTAGGCTTGTGTCCAGGACCTAATGTTCCTCTCCAAGGGCCACAGGGATCTCAGGTTTGCATTCCAGACTCACCCAGGGAGTCAGGCCTCATGTCGAAGGGAAGCAAAGGACTCCGCTCTCCTTTCGAGTCGCGACAGGCACCTCTTGGAGCACACTTTGTGGCCTAAAGGGAGTCAAGCCTCCTGTGAAGTTTGGAGAGAGGACTTGGGACTGCTCTCCAGGCCATGCAGGAAAAGATGGCCCTCATCTCGCGATGACGGAGGGATCTTGTGGGTTTTCTCGAGCTGCGGCGCCAGTGTGGGGTTTCACACGAGGTACGACGGGGAGCTCAGGGAGCGTCTCGTGTGGTGCCACGGAAGTCAGGTCTCCATGAGCGTGGCGAGGGGGAGCGCGTACTGGCTCTCGAGTCACGGGAGGGGACTAGGGCCTTGAGACGCGTTGAAGAAGGACTCTCGAGGTTTTTCTCGGGGGGCGGAGGGAAACCCTCGTTTCCTTCGCCTTCTGCCAGGGACCTTAGGGAACTTCCCAGCGTGCCTCTGAGAAGCGAGGGATCCTGTGGAGGTGGCGTTGCCCCTCGGGACTCCGCTGGATCTGGCGCAACGGAAGAGGACCTCACCTCGAGGGGAGGCAGGAACCTCAGGCTTCCTCTCCGTTTCGTACTCCGACCGCAGGGTCCCTGCAGAGTTGGGACAGGAGAGTCAGGCCTCGTCTTGTCTGAGGAAGGGAACCCCGCTGGCCTCTCGAGTTGCTCAGGGGGTCTCAGGCCCCTCGTCGAGCTGTGTGTGGAACCCGCGGGTCTTTGCGGACGATGAACGGGGGTGGCAGTGCCCCTTCGTGTTGTGCCTTCACCCACAGGGTTGCCTTCGAAGAGGGGTCCGGGCCTCGGGTCCTTCTCAAGAGCGGACCGTGGAATCGGGTGCGTTCGGCATGTGGCACCACCCACGTGGCTCGTCTCGAATTTCCTCGTGAGACCGGCCTCATCCTTAGGTGCGCCGGGAACCCCGGGAACCCTTTCCAGACCACGCAGGTGAATCGCCTCTCCTGTCGCGATCAGGAGGGGAGAAGGGGCTCAGAGGAAGCGGTGCTGGGACCCTCGGTGTTCCCCTCGGGGGAACCCGGCGTTTCGGGGGACTCTTGGGGGTCGCAGGAAGGCTGTCAGGGACCGTTTCGCCCTTCAGGGCGGAACAGGGGACTTCCCTTGAGACGCCGTGGCGGGCAAGGGCCTCATCTTGCCAAGAGGTGGGAACCACGTGGTTTTTCTCGAGTTGCGGCGGGATTCTCGAGTTACGACGGGGATCTCAGCCTTCCCCATGGGTTGGCCCTGGGAAGCCCAATCTTCCCCTCGGGTTGCGAGGGAAAGCTGGGGGTTGCGCTCGAGTCACTGCAGGGCCGAAGAGACCTCACCTAGGCGTGTGTCCGGGACCTAATATTCCTCTCCAGGGAAGGCAGGGATCTCGGGGTTGCATTCCAGGCTCCCCCGGGGAGTCAGGCCTCGTCTCGACGGGAAGCCAAGGACTCTGCTCTCCTCTCGAGTTCAACGGGTATCTCTTTTAGCCCACAGAGTGGCCTAAAGGGAGTCAGGCCTCCTGTGGAGTTTGAAGAGAGGCCTCGAGATTGCTCTCCAGGCCATGCAGGAAAAGAAGGCCTTCATCTCGCGATGACGGAGGCATCTCGTGGGTTTTCTGGAGCTGGGGAGCCAGTGTGGGATTTCTCACGAGGTATGACGGGGAGCTCAGGGAGCCTCTCGTGTGGCGCCATGGAAGTCAAGTCTCCATGCGAGTGGCGAGGGGGAACGCGTCATTGCTCTCGAGTCATGGTAGGGGAATCGGGATTCAAGATGCGTTGAAGGAGGATTTTCGAGGTCTTTCTCGGGTTGCGTCAGGAAACCCTGTGTTCCCTCGACTTGTGCCAGTGACCTCAGGGAGCTTCTAAGGGTGCCTCTGAGAAGTCGCGATACTGTGGATTTGGGAGGGGCCTCTCGGGCCTCCACTGTTTTTGGTGTAATGGAAGAGGGCCTCATCTCGAGTGGAGTCAGGAACCTCAGGGTTCCTCTCCATTTCGGACTCCGATCGCAGGGTCCCTTCAGAGTTGGGACCGGAGAGTCAGGCCTCGTCTTGAGTGCAGGAATGGAACTCTGCTTGCCTCTCGAGTTGTTCATGGGATGACAGGCCTCTTATCGAGCTGCGTGTGGATCCTGCGGCTTTTACCGTATGATGCACGGGAGTGTCAGTGTCCCTTCGTTTTGTGCCTTCGTCCACAGGGTTGCCTTCGAATAGGTGTCCGGGCATCGGGTTCTTCTCAAGAGTGGGCCGGGAAATCGGGGTATTTCGGCCTGTGACACCACCCACGACGCTATGTCTCAAATTTACTCGTGAGACCGGCCTCATCCTGAGGTGCGCCGGGAATGTGGGGAACCCCTTCCAAACAAAGCAGGGGAATAGACCCTCCTGTCTCGAACATGAGGGGAGAAGGTGCTCAGATGAAGTGGTGCGGGAACCTCGGTGTTCCTGTCGAGTGAGACCGGCGTGTCCGGGAACATTTGGTGTCGCATCAAGGGTACAAAGTACCGTTTCGCACTTCAAGACGGAACGTGGTTCTTTTCTTGAGACGCCATAGCAGCAAGGGCCTCATCTTGGGATGACGTTGGAAACACGTGGTTTTTCTCGAGTTGCGGCGGGATTCTCGAGTTACGAAGGGGATTTCTGGCTTCCTCTTGTGTTGGCCCAGGGAAGCCCAATCTTCCATTCGAGTTGCGAGGGAGAGCTGGGGGTTGCGCTCGAGTCACTGCAGGGCAAAAGAAACCTCATCCAGGCTTGTGTCTAGGACCTAATGTTCCTCTCAAGGGATGACTGGGATCTTGGGGTTGCATTCTAGACTCACCCAGGAGTCAGGCGTCCTCTCGAGGGGAAACAAAGGACTTCTCTCTCTTCTCGAGTCGCGACGGGTATTTCTTGGAGCCCACTGAGTGGACTAAAGGGAGTCAAGCCTCCTCTGGAGTTTGGAGAGAGGACTCGGGATTGCACTCCAGGACATGCAGGAAAAGAAGGCCCTCATCTCACGATGACGGGGGGGGGGGGTCTCGGTGGTTTTACCGAGCTGCAGCGCCTGTGTTGGTTTCTCAGGAGGTACGACGGGGAGCTCAGTGAGCCTCTTGTGTGGCGCCAGGGAAGTTAGGTCTCGATGCGTGTGGCGAGGGGGAGCGCGTCATTGCTCTCGAGTCATGGTAGGGGAATCAGGCCTCTAGACGCGTTGAAGGACTCTCAAGATCTCTCTCGGGTCTTGGCAAGAATACCTGGGTTCCCTCGACTTGTGCCGGTGACCTCAGGGAGATTCTCCGGGTGCCTCTGAGAAATCAGGGATACTGTGGAGTTGGGAAAGACCTCTCGGGACTCCACTGGGTTTGGTGAAATGGAAGGGGGCCTCATCTCGAGGGGAGGCAGGAACCTCAGGTTTCCTCTCCATTTCTCATTCCGATCGCAGCCCCCTGCATAGTTGGGAGAGGTGAGTCAGGCCTTGTCTTGTGTGCAGGAATGGACCTCCGCTTGCCTCTCGAGTTGTTCACTGGGTGACACGCACTTGTTGAGCTGTATGAGTAACCTGCGGTCTTTTCCGGACGATGCACGGGGGTGTCAGTGCCCCTTCGTGTTGTGCCTTCATCCACACTATCTTCGAATAGGTGTCTGGGCATCGCGTTCTTATCAAGAGCGGATCGGGAAATCGCGGTCTTTCGGCATGTGGCACCACCATCGAGGCTACGTCTCGAATTTCCTCGTGAGACAGCCTCATCTGAGCTGCGTGGAGAAGGTCGGGAACCCCTTGCAGACAAAGCAGGGGAATTGACCCTCCTTTCGCGATCAGGAGGGGAGAAGGGGCTCAGATGATGTGGTGCCAGGAACCTCGGTGTTCCCCTCTAGTGCGACCCGTATGTCGGGGAACTTTTGGGGTAGCATTAAGGGTGCCAAATATCATTTCGCACTTGAAGACAGAACGTGGGACTACTCTTGAGACGCTGGAGCGGGCAAGGGCCTCATCTTGCAATGACGGGGGAACCACGTGGTTTTTCTCAAGTTGAGGCGGAATTCTCGAATTACTCCTGGGAATTCAGGCTTCCTCTTGTGTTGGCCCAGGGAGGTCCAATCTTCCATTCGGGTTGCGAGGGAAAGCTGGGGAGTGCTCTCGAGTTACTGCAGGGCAAAAGCGACCTCATCTAGCCTTGTGTTCAGGACCCAATGATCCTCTCCAAGGGCGACAGGGATCTCGGGTTTGCATTACAGACTCACCCGGGGAGTTAGGCCTCGTCTCGAGGGGAAGCAAAGGACTCGGCTATCCTCTCGAGTTGCGACGCGTATCTCTTGGAGCCCACTGAGTGTTCTAAAGGGAGTCAACCCTCCTCTTCAGTTTGGAGAGAGGACTCGGGATTGCTCTCCAGGCCATGCAGGAAAAGAAGGCCCACATCTCGAGATGACGGGGGCGTCTCGTGGGTTTTCTCGAGCTGCGGCGCCAGTGTGGGGTTTCTCACGAGGTACGACGGGGAGTTCAGGTAGCCTCTCGTGTGGCAACAGGGAAGTCAGGTCTCCATGGGCGGGGCAAGGGGGAGCGCGTCATTGCTCTCAAGTCAGGGTAGGGGAATCGGGCCTCATGACGGGTTGAAAAAGGACTCTCGATGTCTTTCTAGGGTTGCGGCAGGAAACCCTGGGTTCCCTTGACTTGTGCCGGTGACCTCAGGGAGCGTCTCAGGGTGCCTCTGAGAAGTCAGGGATACTGTGGATTTGGGAGAGGCCTCTCGGGCCTCCTCTGGGTTTGGTGCAATGGAAGTGGGCCTCATCTCGAGTTGAGGCAGGAACCTCAGGGTTCTGCTCCTGACTTCCTGGAGGCCGGATCTGACTCAGATCGCAGGGTCCCTGTTGAGTTTGCTCAGGAGTGTCAGGTCTCGTGTTCTGCGGAGGAATGGAACTCCGCTTACATCTCAAGTTGTTCAAGGATAACACCACTTTTCGTGATGTGTGTGGAACCTGCGGGTTTTTCGGAGATGCACGGGGGCGTCAGTGCTCCTTCCTGTTGTGCCTTCATCCACAGGGTTGCCTTCGAAGAGGTGTCCGGGCATCGTGTTCTCCTCAAGTGCGGACCGGGAAATTGGGGTCTTTCAGCATGTTGCACCACCCACTAGGCTACGTCTCGAATTTTCTCGTGAGACCGGCCTCATCCTGAGGCGCGCAGGAAAGTCCGGGAACCCTTTCCAAACAAAGCAGGGGAATCGACCCTACTTTCGGGATCAGGAGGAGAGAAAGGGCTCAGATGAAGTAGTGCCGGGAACCTCGGTGCTCTCCTTGAGTGAAAGTCGGGTAACTTTTCTGGTTGCATCAAGGGTGCCAAGTACCGTTTCGCACTTCAAGACGGAACCTGGGACTTCTCTTGAGATGCTGTAGTGGGCAAGGGCCTCATCTAGCGCTGACGGGGGACCCACGTGTTTTTTCTCGAGTTGCGGCAGGATTCTTGAGTTACGATGGGGAATACAGGTTTCCTCTTGTGTTGGCCCAGGGAAGTCCAATCTTCCATTCGAGTTGCAAGTGAGAGCTGGAGATTGCTCTCGAGTCACTGCAGGGCAAAATAGAGCTCATCTAGGTTTGCGTCCAGGACCGAGTTTTTCTCTCCAGGGGCAACAGGGATCTCGGGGTTGCATTCCAGACTCACCCGGGGAGTCAGGCCTCGTCTCGAAGGGAATGAATGGACTCCGCTCTCCTCTCGAGTCGCGACGGGTATCCCTTGGAGCCCAAGAGTGGCCTAAATGGAGTTAAGCCTCCTGTGGAGTTTGGAGAGAGGACTCGGGATTGCTCTCTAGGCCATGCAGGAAAAGAAGGCCCTCATCTCGCGATGACGGGGGCGTCTCGTGGGTTTTCTCAAGGTGCAGTGCCTGGTTAGGGTTTCTCACGAGATAGGACGGGGAGCTCAGGGAGACTCCTGTGGTGCCACGGAAGTCAGGTCTCCATGGACGTGGCGTGGGGGAGCGCCTCATTGCTCTCGAGTCATGGTAGGGGAATCAAGCCTCAAGACGCTTCGAAGAAGAACTCTCGAGGTCTTTCTCGGGGTGTGGCAGGAAACCCTGGGTTCCCTCGACTTGTGCCCATGACCTCAGGGAGCTTAGCGGGGTTCCTCTGAGAAGTCAGGGATACTGTGGAGTTGAGAGGGGCTTCTCGGGACATCACAGGGACTGGTGCAATTGAAGAGGACCTAATCTCGGATTGAGGCAGTAACGTCAGGGTTCCTCTCCATTTCTGACTCGGATAGCAGGGTCCCTGCAGAGTTGGGACAGGAGAGTCAGACCTCGTCTTGTGTGGAGTAATGGAACTCCGCTTGCCTCTCGAGTTGTTCACGGGATGACAGGCCACCTGTCGAGTTGTATGTGGAACCTGCGGTTTTGGGGGACGATGCACAGGGGTGTCAGTGCCCCTTCGTGTTGTGCCTTCATCCACAGGGTTACCTTCGAAGAGGTGACCGGGCATCGGGATCTTATCAATAGTGGACCAGGAAATCGGGGTCTTTCGGCATGTGGCACAACCCACGAGGCTACGTCTCGACTTCCCTCGTGAGACTGGCCTCATCCTGAGGTTCGCCGGGAAGTCTGGGAACCCCTTCCAGACAAAGCAGGGGAATCGACCCTCCTGTCGCCATCAGGAGGGGAGAAGAGGCTCAGCTGAAGCGGTGCTGGGAACCTCCATGTTCTCCTCGAGTGAGACCGGGGTGTCAGGGAAATTTGGGGGTCGCATCAAGGGTGCCAAGTACCGTTTCACACTTCAAGCCGGAACATGGGACTTCCCTGGAGACGCTATAGCTGACAGGGGCCTCATATTTCGATGACGGAGGAGCCACGTTGTTTTTCTCCAGTTGCCGCGGGATTCTCGAATTACAATGGGGAATACAGGCTTCCTCTTGTGTTGGCCCAGGGAAGTCCAATCATCCATTCGAGTTGCGAGGGAGAGCTGGGGATTGCACTTGAGTCAATGCAGGACAAAAAAGACCTCATTTAGGCTTGTGTCCAGGACCGAGTTTTCCTCTACAGGGGCAACACGGATCTCGGGATCCCATTCCAGACTCACCCAAGTAGTCAGGCCTCGGCTCGAGGGGAAGCAACGGACTCTGCTCTCCTCTAGAGTAGCGACGTGTATCTCTTGGAGGCTACTGAGTGGCCTAAAGGGAGTCAGGCCTCCAGTGGAGTTTGGAGAGTGGACTCGGGATTGCTCTCTAGGTCATGTAGGAAAAGAAGGCCCTCATCTTACGATGATGGGGGCGTCTCGTGAGTTTTCTCGAGCGGCGGTGCCAGTGTGGGGTTTTCATGAGGTAGGACGGGGAGCGCAGGGAGCCTCTCGTGTGGCGCCAGGGAAGTTAGGTTTCAATGGGCGTGGCGAGGGGAATGCGTCATTGCTCTCCAGTCATGGTAGGGTATCGGGCCTCAAGACGCGGTAAAGAAGGACTCTCGAGGTCTTTCTCAGAATGCAGCAGGAAACCCTGGGTTCACTCGACTTGTGCCAGTGACCGCAGAGAGCTTCTGAGGGTGCCTCTGAGAATCAGGGATACTGTGGAGTTTTAGGGGCCTCTCGGGACTCCACTGGGTATGGCGCAATGGAAGAGGGCCTCATTTCGAGTTGATGCAGGAACGTCAGGTTTCATCTACATTTCTGACTCCGATCGCACGGTCCCTGCAGAGTTGGGAAAGGAGAGTCAGGCCTTCTCTTGTGTGGAGGAACGGAACTCCGCATGCCTCTCTAGTTCTTCAAGGGATGACAGGACACTTGTCGATCTGTGTTTGGAATCTGCGTGTTTTTCCGTACTATGCATGGGGATGTCAGTACCCCTTCGTGTTGTGCATTCATCCACAGGTTTGCTTTCGAAGAGGTGTCCTGGCATCGGGTTCTTGTTAAGAGTGGACCGGGAAATCGGGGTCTTTCCGCATGTGGCACCACCCACCAGGCTACGTCTCAAATTTCCTAGTGAGACCGGCCTCATCCTGAGGTGCGCCAGGAAGGTCGGAAGCCCTTGCAGACAAAGCAGGGGAATCGACCCTCCTGTCTCGATCAGGAGGGGAGAAGGGGCACAGATGAGGTGATGCCGGGAACCTCGGTGTTCCCCTCCAGTGAGACCAGTGTGTTGGGGAACTTTTGGGGTCGCATCAAAGGTGCCAAGTACCGTATCGCACTTCAAGATGGAACGTAAGACTTCTTTTGAGACGCTGTAGTGGCAATGGCCGCATCTTGCGATGAAGAGGGAACGACGTGGTTTTTCTCGAGTTGTGGCGGGATTCTTGAGTTACAACGGGAAATTCAGGCTTCCTCTTCTGTTGGCCCAGGGAAGTCCAGTCTTCCATTCGAGTTGCGAGGGAGAGTTGGGGATTGCTCTCGAGTCACTGCAGGAAAAAAGAGACCTCATCTAGGCTTGTGTCCAGGACCTAATGTTTCTCTCCAGGGGCGACAGGGATCTCCGGTTCACATATCAGACACACCCGAGGAGTCAGGCCTCGCCTCGAGGGGAAGGAAAAGACTCCGCTCTCCTCTCGAGTCGCGACGGGTATGTCTTGGAGTCCACTGAGTGACCAAAAGGGAGTCAAGCCTACTGTGGAGTTTGGAGAGAGGACTCGGGATTGCTCTCCAGGCCATGCTAGAAAAGAAGGCCGTCATGTCGCGAAAATGGGGGCGTCTCGTGGGTTTTCTCTATCTGTGGCGCCAGTGTTTGGTTTCTCACGAGGTATGACGGGGAGCTCAGGGAGCCTCTCGTGTGGCGCCAGGGAAGTCAGGGCTTCATGAGTGTAGCAGAGGGAGCGCGTCATTGCCCTCGAGTCATGGTAGGGGAATCAGGCCTCAAAATGCATTGAAGAAGGACTCTTGAGTTCTTTCTATGGTGGCGGCAGTAAACCCTGGGTTCACTCGAATTGTGCTGGTGCCTCAGGGAGCTTCTCAGGGTGCCTCTGAGAAGTCAGGGATACTGTGGAGCTGGGACGCGTCTCTCGGGACTCCACTGGGTTTCGTGCAATGGAAGAGGTCCTAATCTCGAGTGGAGGCAGGAACCTCAGTGTTCCTCTCGTGACTTCACTGGCGCTGGTCTGATTCGGATCGCAAAGCCCCTGCAGAGTTGGGACAGGAGAGTCAGGCATCGTCTTGTGTAGAGGAATGAAACCCCACTTGCCTCTCGAGTTCTTCAGGGGTGACAAGCCACTTGTTGAGCTGTATGTGGAACCTGCGGGTTTTTCCGGACGATGCACGAGGGTGTCAGTGCCCCTTTGTGTTGTGCCTTCATCCACAGGGTTGCCTTCGAAGAGGTGTCCAGGCATCTGGTTCTTATCAAGAGCGTACCGGGAAATCATAGTCTTTTGGCATGTGGTACCACCCACGAGCTACGTCTCGAATTTCCTCGTGAGACTGGCCTCATCCTGAAGTGCCCCGTGAAGGTCGGGAACCCCTTACTAACAAAGCAGGGGAAGTGACCCTCCTATCACGAACAGGAGGGGAGAAGGGGCTCAGATAAACTGGTGCCGGGAACCTCGGTGTTCACCTCGAGTGAGACCGATATTTTGGGGAACTTTTGGGGTCACATCAAGGGTGTCAAGTATCGTTTTGCACTTCAAGACGGAACGTGGGACTTTTCTTGAGAAGCTGTAGCGGGCAAGGGCCTCATCTTGTGATGACGAGGGAACCAAGTGCTTTTTCTCGATTTGCGGCGGGATTCTCGAGTAACAAGGGGAATTCAGGCTTCCTCTTGTGTTGGCCCAGGGAAGTCCAATCTTCCATTCGAGTTGTCAGGGAGAGCGGGGGATTGCTCTCGAGTTACAGAAGGGCAAAAGAGACCTCATCTAGGCTTGTTTCCAGGACCTAATGTTCCTCTCCAGGGGAGACAGGGATCTCGGGGTTGCATTCCAGACCCACCTGGTGAGTCAGGCCTTGTCTCGAGGGGAAGCAAAGGACTCCATTCTCCTCTCGAGTCGCGACGGGTATCTCTTGGAGCCCACTAAGTGGCCTAAAGGGAGTCAAGCCTCCTGTGGAGTTTGGAAAGAGGATTCGGGATTCCTCTCCAGGCCATGCAGGAAAAGAAGGCCCTCATCTCGCGATGACAGGGGCGTATGGTGAGTTTTCTCAAGCTGCGGCGTCAGTGTGGGGTTTCTCACGAGGTACAACAGGGAGCTCAGGGAGCCTCTCTTATGGCGCCAGGGAAGTCAGGTCTCCATGTGCGTGGCGAGGGGGTGCGTGTCATTTCTATAGAGCCATGGAAGCAGATTCGGGCTTCAAGACACGTTGAAGTAGGACTCTCGAGGTCTTTTTCCCATTGTGGCAGGAAACCCTGGGTTCCCTCGACATGTGCCGGTGACCTCATGGAGCTTCTCCGGGTGCCTCTGAGAAGTCAGGGGTACTGTGGAGTTGGGAGGGGCCTCTCTGGACTCCACTGGGTTTGGTGCAATGGATGAGAGCCTCATCTCGAGTGGAGGCAGGAACCTCATGTTTCCTCTCCTGGGTTTCCTGTCGCTGGTACTGACTCGGATCGCAGTTTCCCTGCAGAGTTGGTACAGAAAATCAGGTCTCGTCTTGTGTGGAGGAATGGAACTCCACTTGCCTGTCGAGTTGTTCACGGGGTGACAGACCACTTGTTGAACTGTGTTTGTAACCTGCGGGTTTTTCTGGACGATGCACGGGGGTGTCAGTGCCCCTTCGTGTTGTGCTTTCATCCACAGGTTTTCCTTCGTAAAGGTGTCAGGGCATCACGTTCTTATCAAGAGCAGACCGGGAAATCGGGGTCTTTCGGCTTGTGGCACCACCCACGAGGCTATGTCTCGAATTTCCTCGTGAGACCTGCCTCATCCTTAGGCGCGCTGGAAAGGTCGGGAACGCCTTCCAGACATAGCAGGGGAATCGACACGCCTGTCGCGATCACGAGGGGAGAAGGAGCTCAAATGAAGTGGTTCCGGGAACCTCGGTGTTCCTTTCGAGTGAGACCGGTATGTCGGGGAATTTTGAGATTGCATCAAGGGTGCCAAGTACCGTTTCGCACTTCAAGACAGAAAGTGGGACTTCTCTTGAGTCGCTGTAGCGGGCAAGGGCCTCATCTAGCGCTGATGGGGGAACCACGTAGATTTTCTCGAGTTTCGGCGGGATTCTCGAGTTACGATGTCGAATTCAGGCTTCCAATTGTATTGGCCCAGGGAAGTCCAATCTTCAATTTGATTTGCGAGGGAGAGCTGGCGATTGCTCTCTAGTAACTGCAGTGCAAAATAGACCTCATCTAGGCTTGTGTCCAGGACCGAGTTTTCCTCTCCAGGTGTGACAGGAACTCGGGGTTGCATTCCAGACTCACACGGGGAGTCAGGCCTCGTCTCGAGGGGAAGCAAAGGACTCTGCTCTCCCTTCAGGTCCTGACAGGTATCTCTTGGAGCCAACTGAGAGGCCTAAAGAGAGTCAAGCCTCCTGTGGAGTCTGGAGAGAGGACTCGGTTTTGCTCTCCATGCCAGGCAGGAAACAAGTCCCTCATCTCGTGATGACGGGGGCATATCGTGGGTTTTCTCGAGCTGCGGTGCCTGAATGGGGTTTCCGAAGAGGTACGATGGGGAGCTCAGGGAGACTCTCTTCAGGAGTCAGGGAAGTCAGGTATCCATGCGCATGGCGATGGGGAGCGGGTCTTTGCTCTAGAGTCATGGTAGGGGAATCGGGCCTCAAGACGCGCCGAAGGACTCTCAAGGTCTTTCTCGGGTCGCAGCAGGAAACCCTGGGTTCCCTGGACTTGAGCCGGTGACCTCAGGTAGATTCTCAAGGTGCCTCTGAGAATTCAAGGATACTGCGGAGTTGGGAGGGGCCTCTCGCGACTCATCTGGGTTTGGTGCAATGGAAGAGGGCCTCACCTCGAGGGGAGACAGGAACCTCAGGATTCCTCTCCGTTTCGGACTCCGACCGCAGGGTCCCTGCAGAGTTGGGACAGGAGAGTCAGGCCTCGTCTTGTCTGAGGAAGGGAACACCACTGGCCTCTCGAGTTGCTCAGGGGGTCTCAGGCCCCTCGTCGAGCTCTGTGTGGAACCCGAGGGACTTTGCGGACGATGCCCGGTGGTGGCAGTGCCCCTTCGTGTTGTGCCTTCACCCACAGGGTTGCCTTCGAAGAGGGGTCCGGGCCTCGGGTCCTGCTCAAGGGCGGAGCGGGGAATCGGGGGCGTTCGGCATGTGGCACCACCCACGTGGCTCGTCTCGAATTTCCTCGTGAGACCGGCCTCATCCTGAGGTGCACCGGGAAGGCCGGGAACCCCTTCCAGCCCACGCAGGGGAATCGCCTCTCCTGTCGCGATCAGGAGGGGAGAAGGGGCTCAGAGGAAGCGGTGCCGGGACCCTCGGTGTTCCCCTCGGGGCAACCCGGCGTGTCGGGGGACTCTTGGGGGTCGCAGGAGGGCTGTCAGGGACCGTTTCGCCCTTCAGGGCGGAACAGGGGACTTCCCTTGAGACGTCGTGGAGGGCAAGGGCCTCATCTTGCCAAGAGGTGGGAACCACGTGGTTTTTCTCGAGTTGCGGCGGCATTCTCAAGTTACGACGGGGATCTCAGCCTTCCCCTTGGGTTGGCCCTGGGAAGCCCAATCTTCCCCTCGGGTTGCGAGGGAAAGCTGGGGGTTGCGCTCGAGTCACCGCAGGGCCGAAGAGACTTCACCTAGGCGTGTGTCCGGGACCTAATATTCCTCTCCAGGGAAGGCAGGGATCTCAGGGTTGCATTCCAGGCTCCCCCGGGGAGTCAGGCCTCATCTCGACGGGAAGCCAAGGACTCCGCTCTCCTCTCGAGTCGCGACGCGGGTCTCTTGGAGCCCCCTGAGCGGCCTCAAGGGAGTCCAGCCTCCTCTTCCGTTTGGAGAGAGGACCCGGGATTGCTCTCCAGGCCATGCAGGAAAAGAAGGCCCTCAGATCGCGAGGACGGGGGCGTCTCAGGGCTTTCCTCGAGCTGAGGCGCCCGTGGGTTTTTTCTCCCGAGGCACGACGAGGATCTCAGGGAGCCTCTCGTGCGGCGCCAGGGAAATCAGGTTTCCATGCGCGTGGCGAGGGGGAGCGCGTCCTGGCTCTCGAGTCACGGGAGGGGACTAGGGCCTCGAGACGCGTTGAAGAAAGACTCTCGAGGTCTTTGTCGGGGGGCGGCGGGAAACCCTCGTGTCCCTCGCCTTCTGCCGGGGACCTTAGGGAACTTGCCAGGGTGCCTCAGAGAGGCGAGGGATCCTGTGGAGGTGGCGGGCCCCTCGGGACTCCGCTGGGTCTGGCGCAATGGAAGAGGGCCTCACCTCGAGGGGAGGCAGGAACCTCAGGCTTCCTCTCCGTTTCGGACTCCGACCGCAGGGTTCCTGCAGAGTTGGGACAGGAGAGTCAGGCCTCGTCTTGTCTGAGGAAGGGAACCCCGCTGGCCTCTCGAGTTGCTCAGGGGGTCTCCGGCCCCTCGTCGAGCTGTGTGTGGAACCCGCGGGTCTTTGCGGACGATGCACGGGGGTGGCAGTGCCCCTTCGTGTTGCGCCTTCCCCCACAGGGTTGCCTTCGAAGAGGGTTCCGGGCCTCGGGTCCTTCTCAAGGGCGGACCGGGGAATCGGGGGCGTTCGGCATGTGGCCCCACTCACGTGGCTCATCTCGAATTTCCTCGTGAGACCGGCCTCATCCTGAGGTGCGCCGGGAAGGCCGGGAACCCCTTCCAGACCACGCAGGGGAATCGCCTCTCCTGTCGCGATCAGGAGGGGAGAAGGGGCTCAGAGGAAGCGGTGCCGGAAACCTCAGTGTCCCCCTCGAGGGAACCCGGCGTGTCGGGGGACTTTTGGGGGTCGCAGGAAGGCTGTCAGGGACCGTTTCGCCCTTCAGGGCGTTACAGGGGACTTCCCTTGAGACGCCGTGGCGGGCAAGGGCCTCATCTTGCCAAGAGGTGGGAACCACGTGGTTTTTCTCGAGTTGCGGCGGGATTCTCGAGTTACGACGGGGATCTCAGCCTTCCCCTTGGGTTGCCCCTGGGAAGCCCAAACTTCCCCTCGGGTTGCGAGGGAAAGCTGGGGGTTGCGCTCGAGTCACTGCAGGGCCGAAGAGACCTCACCTAGGCGTGTGTCCAGGACCTACTCTTCCTCTCCAGGGAAGGCAGGGATCTCGGGGTTGCATTCCAGGCTCCCCCGGGGAGTCAGGCCTCGTCTGGAGGGGAAGCCAAGGACTCCGCTCTCCTCTCGAGTCGCGAAGCGGTTCTCTTGGAACCACCTGAGCGGCCTCAAAGGAGTCCAGCCTCCTCTTCCGTTTGGAGAGAGGACCCGGGATTGCTCTCCAGGCCATGCAGGAAAAGAAGGCCCTCAGCTCGCGAGGACGGGGGCTTCTCAGAGGTTTCCTCGAGCTGCGGCGCCCGTGGGTTTTTTCTCCCTAGGCACGACGAGGATCTCAGGGAGCCTCTCGTGCGGCGCCAGGGAAGTCAGGTCTCCATGCGCGTGGAGAGGGGGAGCGCGTCCTGGCTCTCGATTCACGGGAGGGGACTAGGGCCTCGAGACGCGTTGAAGAAGGACTCTCGAGGTCTTTCTCGGGGGGCGGCAGGAAACCCTCGTGTCCCTCGCCTTCTGCCGGGGACCTTAGGGAACTTGCCAGGGTGCCTCTGAGAGGCGAGGGATCCTGTGGAGGTGGCGGGGCCCCTCGGGACTCCGCTGGGTCTGGCGCAACGGAAGAGGGCCTCACCTCGAGGGGAGGCAGGAACCTCAGGCTTCCTCTCCGTTTCGTACTCCGACCGCAGGGTCCCTGCAGAGTTGGGACAGGAGAGTCAGGCCTCGTCTTGTCTGAGGAAGGGAACCCCGCTGGCCTCTCGAGTTGCTCAGGGGGTGTCAGGCCCCTCATCGAGCTGTGTGTGGAACCCGCGGGTCTTTGCGGACGCTGCACGGGGGTGGCAGTGCCCCTTCGTGTTGTGCCTTCACCCACAGGGTTGCCTTCGAAGAGGGGTCCGGGCCTCGGTTCCTTCTCAAGGGCGGACCGGGGAATCGGGGGCGTTCGGCATGTGGCCCCACCCACGTGGCTCGTCTCGAATTTCCTCGTGAGACCGGCCTCATCCTGAGGTGCGCCGGGAAGGCCGGGAACCCCTTCCAGACCACGCAGGGGAATCGCCTCTCCTGTCGCGGTCAGGAGGGGAGAAGGGGCTCAGAGGAAGCGGTGCCGGGACCCTCGGTGTTCCCCTCGAGGGAACCCGGCGTGTCGGGGGACTTTTGGGGGTCGCAGGAAGGCTGTCAGGGACCGTTTCGCCCTTCAGGGCGGAACAGGGGACTTCCCTTGAGACGCCGTGGCGGGCAAGTGCCTCATCTTGCCAAGAGGTGGGAACCACGTGGTTTTTCTCGAGTTGCGGCGGGATTCTCGTGTTATGACGGGGATCTCAGCCTTCCCCTTGGGTTGGCCTTGGGAAGCCCAATCTTCCCCTCGGGTTGCGAGGGAAAGCTGGGGGTTGCGCTCGAGTCACTGCAGGGCCGAAGAGACCTCACCTAGGCGTGTGTCCGGGACTTAATATTCCTCTCCAGGGAAGGCAGGGATCTCGGGGTTGCATTCCAGGCTCCCCCGGGGAGTCAGGCCTCGTCTTGAGGGGAAGCCAAGGACTCCGCTCTCCTCTCGAGTCGCGACGCGGGTCTCTTGGAGACCCCTGAGCGGCCTCAAGGGAGTCCAACCTCCTCTTCCGTTTGGAGAGAGGACCCGGGATTGCTCTCCAGGCCATGCAGGAAAAGAAGGCCCTCAGCTCGCGAGGACGGGGGCGTCTCAGGGGTTTCCTCGAGCTGAGGCGCCCGTGGGTTTTTTCTCCCGAGGCAAGACGAGGATCTCAGGGAGCCTCTCGTGCGGCGCCAGGGATGTCAGGTTTCCATGCGCGTGGAGAGGGGGAGCGCGTCCTGGCTCTCGAGTCACGGGAGGGGACTAGGGCCTCGAGACGCGTTGAAGAAAGACTCTCGAGGTCTTTGTCGGGGGGCGGCGGGAAACCCTCGTGTCCCTCGCCTTCTGCCGGGGACCTTAGGGAACTTGCCAGGGTGCCTCTGAGAGGCGAGGGATCCTGTGGAGGTGGCGGGGCCCCTCGGGACTCCGCTGGGTCTGGCGCAACGGAAGAGGGCCTCACCTCGAGGGGAGGCAGGAACCTCAGGCTTCCTCTCCGTTTCGGACTCCGACCGCAGGGTTCCTGCAGAGTTGGGACAGGAGAGTCAGGCCTCGTCTTGTCTGAGGAAGGGAACCCCGCTGGCCTCTCGAGTTGCTCAGGGGGTCTCCGGCCCCTCGTCGAGCTGTGTGTGGAACCCACGGGTCTTTGCGGACGATGCACGGGGGTGGCAGTGCCCCTTCGTTTTGTGCCTTCACCCACAGGGTTGCCTTCAAAGAGGGGTCCGGGCTTCGGGTCCTTCTCAAGGGCGGACCGGGGAATCGGGGGCGTTCGGCATGTGGCCCCACCCACGTGGCTCGTCTCGAATTTCCTCGTGAGACCGGCCTCATCCTGAGGTGCGCCGGGAAGGCCGGGAACCCCTTCCAGACCACGCAGGGGAATCGCCTCTCCTGTCGCAATCAGGAAGGGAAAAGGGGCTCAGAGGAAGCGGTGCCGGGACCCTCGGTGTTCCCCTCGAGGGAACCCGGCGTGTTGGGGGACTTTTGGGGGTCGCAGGAAGGCTGTCAGGGACCGTTTCGCCCTTCAGGGCGGAACAGGGGACTTCCCTTGAGACGCCGTGGCGGGCAAGGGCCTCATCTTGCCAAGAGGTGGGAACCACGTGGTTTTTCTCGAGTTGCGGCGGGATTCTCGAGTTACGACGGGGATCTCAGCCTTCCCCTTGGGTTGGCCCTGGGAAGCCCAATCTACCCCTCGGGTTGCGAGGGAAAGCTGGGGGTTGCGCTCGAGTCACCGCAGGGCCGAAGAGACCTCACCTAGGCGTGTGTCCGGGACCTAATATTCCTCTCCAGGGAAGGCAGGATCTCGGGGTTGCATTCCAGGCTCCCCCGGGGAGTCAGGCCTCGTCTCGAGGGGAAGCCAAGGATTCCGCTCTCCTCTCGAGTCGACACGCGGGTCTCTCGGAGCCCCCTGAGCGGCCTCAAGGGAGTCCAGCCTCCTCTTCCGTTTGGAGAGAGGACCCGGGATTGCTCTCCAGGCCATGCAGGAAAAGAAGGCCCTCAGGTCGCGAGGACGGGGGCATCTCAGGGGTTTCCTCGAGCTGCGGCGCCCGTGGGGGTTTTCTCTAAGGCACGACGAGGATCTCAGGGAGCCTCTCGTGCGGCGCCAGGGAAGTCAGGTCTCCATGCGCGTGGCGAGGGGGAGCGCGTCCTGGCTCTCGAGTCACGGGAGGGGACTAGGGCCTCGAGACGCGTTGAAGAAGTACTCTCGAGGTCTTTCTCGGGGGGCGGCGGGAAACCCTCGTTTCCCTCGCCTTCTGCCGGGGACCTTAGGGAACTTCCCAGGGTGCCTCTGAGAGGCGAGGGATCCTGTGGAGGTGGCGGGGCCCCTCGGGACTCCGCTGGGTCTGGCGCAACGGAAGAGGGCCTCACCTCGAGGGGAGGCAGGAACCTCAGGCTACCTCTCCGTTTCGGACTCCGACCGCAGGGTCCCTGCAGAGTTGGGACAGGAGAGTGAGGCCTCGTATTGCCTGAGGAAGGGAACCCCGCTGGCCTCTCGAGTTGCTCAGGGGGTCTCAGGCCCCTCGTCGAGCTGTGTGTGGAACCCGCGGGTCTTTGCGGACGATGCATGGGGGTGGCAGTGCCCCTTCGTGTTGTGCCTTCACCCACAGGGTTGCCTTCGAAGAGGGGTCCGGGCCTCGGGTCCTTCTCAAGGGCGGACCGGGGAATCGGGGGCGTTCGGCATGTGGCCCCACCCACGTGGTTCGTCTCGAATTTCCTCGTGAGACCGGCCTCATCCTGAGGTGCGCCGGGAAGGCCGGGAACCCCTTCCAGACCACGCAGGGGAATCGCCTCTCCTGTCGCGATCAGGAGGGGAGAAGGGGCTCAGAGGAAGCGGTGCCGGGACCCTCGGTGTTCCCCTCGAGGGAACCCGGCGTGTCAGGGGACTTTTGGGGGTCGCAGGAAGGCTGTCAGGGACCGTTTCGCCCTTCAGGGCGGAACAGGGGACTTCCCTTGAGACGCCGTGGCGGGCAAGGGCCTCATCTTGCCAAGAGGTGGGAACCACGTGGTTTTTCTCGAGTTGCGGCGGGATTCTCGAGTTACGACGAGGATCTCAGCCTTCCCCTTGGGTTGGCCCTGGGAAGCCCAATCTTCCCCTCGGGTTGCGAGGGAAAGCTGGGGGTTGCGCTCGAGTCACCGCAGGGCCGAAGAGCCCTCACCTAGGCGTGTGTCCGGGACCTAATATTCCTCTCCAGGGAAGGCAGGGATCTCGGGGTTGCATTCCAGGCTCCCCCGGGGAGTCAGGCCTCGTCTCGAGGGGAAGCCAAGGACTCGGCTCTCCTCTCGAGTCGCGACGCGGGTCTCTTGGAACCCCCTGAGCGGCCTCAAGGGAGTCCAGCCTCCTCTTCCGTTTGGAGAGAGGACCCGGGATTGCTCTCCAGGCCATGCAGGAAAAGAAGGCCCTCAGCTCGCGAGGACGGGGGCGTCTCAGGGGTTTCCTCGAGCTGCGGCACCCGTGGGGGTTTTCTCCCGAGGCACGACGAGGATCTCAGGGAGCCTCTCGTGCGGCGCCAGGGAAGTCAGGTCTCCATGCGCGTGGCGAGGGGGAGCGCGTCCTGGCTCTCGAGTCACGGGAGGGGACTAGGGCCTCGAGACGCGTTGAAGAAGGACTCTCGAGGTCTTTGTCGGGGGGCGGCGGGAAACCCTCGTGTCCCTCGCCTTCTGCCGGGGACCTTAGGGAACTTCCCAGGGTGCCTCTGAGAGGCGAGGGATCCTGTGGAGGTGGCGGGGCCCCTCGGGACTCCGCTGGGTCTGGCGCAACGGAAGAGGGCCTCACCTCGAGGGGAGGCAGGAACCTCAGGCTTCCTCTCCGTTTCGGACTCCGACCGCAGGGTCCCTGCAGAGTTGGGACAGGAGAGTCAGGCCTCGTCTTGTCTGAGGAAGGGAACCCCGCTGGCCTCTCGAGTTGCTCAGGGGGTCTCAGGCCCCTCGTCGAGCTGTGTGTGGAACCCGCGGGCCTTTGCGGACGCTGCACGTGGGTGGCAGTGCCCCTTCGTGTTGTGCCTTCACCCACAGGGTTGCCTTCGAAGAGGGGTCCGGGCCTCGGGTCCTTCTCAAGGGCGGACCGGGGAATCGGGGGCGTTCGGCATGTGGCCCCACCCACGTGGCTCGTCTCGAATTTCCTCGTGAGACCGGCCTCATCCTGAGGTGCGCCGGGAAGGCCGGGAACCCCTTCCAGATCACGCAGGGGAATCGCCTCTCCTGTCGCGATCAGGAGGGGAGAAGGGGCTCAGAGGAAGCGGTGCCGGGACCCTCGGTGTTCCCCTCGAGGAACCCGGCGTGTCGGGGGATTTTTGGGGGTCGCAGGAAGGCTGTCAGGGACCGTTTCGCCCTTCAGGGCGGAACAGGGGACTTCCCTTGAGACGCCGTGGCGGGCAAGGGCCTCATCTTGCCAAGAGGTGGGAACCACGTGGTTTTTCTCGAGTTGCGGCGGCATTCTCGAGTTACGACGGGGATCTCAGCCTTCCCCTTGGGTTGGCCCTGGGAAGCCCAATCTACCCCTCGGGTTGCGAGGGAAAGCTGGGGGTTGCGCTCGAGTCACCGCAGGGCCGAAGAGACCTCACCTAGGCGTGTGTCCGGGACCTACTATTCCTCTCCAGGGAAGGCAGGGATCTCGGGGTTGCATTCCAGGCTCCCCCGGGGAGTCAGGCCTCGTCTCGAGGGGAAGCCAAGGTCTCCGCTCTCCTCTCGAGTCGCGACGCGGGTCTCTTGGAACCCCCTGAGCGGCCTCAAGGGAGTCCAGCCTCCTCTTCCGTTTGGAGAGAGGACCCGGGATTGCTCTCCAGGCCATGCAGGAAAAGAAGGCCCTCAGCTCGCGAGGACGGGGGCGTCTCAGGGGTTTCCTCGAGCTGCGGCACCCGTGGGGGTTTTCTCCCGAGGCACGACGAGGATCTCAGGGAGCCTCTCGTGCGGCGCCAGGGAAGTCAGGTCTCCATGCGCGTGGCGAGGGGGAGCGCGTCCTGGCTCTCGAGTCACGGGAGGGGACTAGGGCCTCGAGACGCGTTGAAGAAGGACTCTCGAGGTCTTTGTCGGGGGGCGGCGGGAAACCCTCGTGTCCCTCGCCTTCTGCCGGGGACCTTAGGGAACTTCCCAGGGTGCCTCTGAGAGGCGAGGGATCCTGTGGAGGTGGCGGGGCCCCTCGGGACTCCGCTGGGTCTGGCGCAACGGAAGAGGGCCTCACCTCGAGGGGAGGCAGGAACCTCAGGCTTCCTCTCCGTTTCGGACTCCGACCGCAGGGTCCCTGCAGAGTTGGGACAGGAGAGTCAGTCCTCGTCTTGTCTGAGGAAGGGAACCCCGCTGGCCTCTCGAGTTGCTCAGGGGGTCTCAGGCCCCTCGTCGAGCTGTGTGTGGAACCCGCGGGCCTTTGCGGACGCTGCACGTGGGTGGCAGTGCCCCTTCGTGTTGTGCCTTCACCCACAGGGTTGCCTTCGAAGAGGGGTCCGGGCCTCGGGTCCTTCTCAAGGGCGGACCGGGGAATCGGGGGCGTTCGGCATGTGGCCCCACCCACGTGGCTCGTCTCGAATTTCCTCGTGAGACCGGCCTCATCCTGAGGTGCGCCGGGAAGGCCGGGAACCCCTTCCAGATCACGCAGGGGAATCGCCTCTCCTGTCGCGATCAGGAGGGGAGAAGGGGCTCAGAGGAAGCGGTGCCGGGACCCTCGGTGTTCCCCTCGAGGAACCCGGCGTGTCGGGGGATTTTTGGGGGTCGCAGGAAGGCTGTCAGGGACCGTTTCGCCCTTCAGGGCGGAACAGGGGACTTCCCTTGAGACGCCGTGGCGGGCAAGGGCCTCATCTTGCCAAGAGGTGGGAACCACGTGGTTTTTCTCGAGTTGCGGCGGCATTCTCGAGTTACGACGGGGATCTCAGCCTTCCCCTTGGGTTGGCCCGGGGAAGCCCAATCTACCCCTCGGGTTGCGAGGGAAAGCTGGGGGTTGCGCTCGAGTCACCGCAGGGCCGAAGAGACCTCACCTAGGCGTGTGTCCGGGACCTACTATTCCTCTCCAGGGAAGGCAGGGATCTCGGGGTTGCATTCCAGGCTCCCCCGGGGAGTCAGGCCTCGTCTCGAGGGGAAGCCAAGGACTCCGCTCTCCTCTCGAGTCGCGACGCGGGTCTCTTGGAGCCCCCTGAGCGGCCTCAAGGGAGTCCAGCCTCCTCTTCCGTTTGGAGAGAGGACCCGGGATTGCTCTCCAGGCCATGCAGGAAAAGAAGGCCCTCAGCTCGCGAGGACGGGGGCGTCTCAGGGGTTTCCTCGAGCTGCGGCGCCCGTGGGGGTTTTCTCCCGAGGCACGACGAGGATCTCAGGGAGCCTCTCGTGCGGCGCCAGGGAAGTCAGGTCTCCATGCGCGTGGCGAGGGGGAGCGCGTCCTGGCTCTCGAGTCACGGGAGGGGACTAGGGCCTCGAGACGCGTTGAAGAAGGACTCTCGAGGTCTTTGTCGGGGGGCGGCGGGAAACCCTCGTGTCCCTCACCTTCTGCCGGGGACCATAGGGAACTTGCCAGGGTGCCTCTGAGAGGCGAGGGATCCTGTGGAGGTGGCGGGGCCCCTCGGGACTCCGCTGGGTCTGGCGCAACGGAAGAGGGCCTCACCTCGAGGGGAGGCAGGAACCTCAGGCTTCCTCTCCGTTTCGGACTCCGACCGCAGGGTCCCTGCAGAGTTGGGACAGGAGAGTCAGGCCTCGTCTTGTCTGAGGAAGGGAACCCCGCTGGCCTCTCGAGTTGCTCAGGGGGTCTCAGGCCCCTCGTCGAGCTGTGTGTGGAACCCGCGGGTCTTTGCGGACGCTGCACGGGGGTGGCAGTGCCCCTTCGTGTTGTGCCTTCACCCACAGGGTTGCCTTCGAAGAGGGGTCCGGGCCTCGGGTCCTTCTCAAGGGCGGACCGGGGAATCGGGGGCGTTCGGCATGTGGCCCCACCCACGTGGCTCGTCTCGAATTTCCTCGTGAGACCGGCCTCATCCTGAGGTGCGCCGGGAAGGCCGGGAACCCCTTCCAGATCACGCAGGGGAATCGCCTCTCCTGTCGCGATCAGGAGGGGAGAAGGGGCTCAGAGGAAGCGGTGCCGGGACCCTCGGTGTTCCCCTCGAGGGAACCCGGCGTGTCGGGGGACTTTTGGGGGTCGCAGGAAGGCTGTCAGGGACCGTTTCGCCCTTCAGGGCGGAACAGGGGACTTCCCTTGAGACGCCGTGGCGGGCAAGGGCCTCATCTTGCCAAGAGGTGGGAACCACGTGGTTTTTCTCGAGTTGCGGCGGGATTCTCGAGTTACGACGGGGATCTCAGCCTTCCCCTTGGGTTGGCCCTGGGAAGCCCAATCTTCCCCTCGGGTTGCGAGGGAAAGCTGGGGGTTGCGCTCGAGTCACCGCAGGGCCGAAGAGACCTCACCTAGGCGTGTGTCCGGGACCTAATATTCCTCTCCAGGGAAGGCAGGGATCTCGGGGTTGCATTCCAGGCTCCCCCGGGGAGTCAGGCCTCGTCTCGAGGGGAAGCCAAGGACTCCGCTCTCCTCTCGAGTCGCGACGCGGGTCTCTTGGAGCCCCCTGAGCGGCCTCAAGGGAGTCCAGCCTCCTCTTCCGTTTGGAGAGAGGACCCGGGATTGCTCTCCAGGCCATGCAGGAAAAGAAGGCCCTCAGCTCTCGAGGACGGGGGCGTCTCAGGGGTTTCCTCGAGCTGCGGCGCCCGTGGGGGTTTTCTCCCGAGGCACGACGAGGATCTCAGGGAGCCTCTCGTGCGGCGCCAGGGAAGTCAGGTCTCCATGCGCGTGGCGAGGGGGAGCGCGTCCTGGCTCTCGAGTCACGGGAGGGGACTAGGGCCTCGAGACGCGTTGAAGAAGGACTCTCGAGGTCTTTCTCCGGGGGCGGCGGGAAACCCTCGTGTCCCTCGCCATCTGCCGGGGACCTTAGGGAACTTGCCAGGGTGCCTCTGAGAGGCGAGGGATCCTGTGGAGGTGGCGGGGCCCCTCGGGACTCCGCTGGGTCTGGCGCAACGGAAGAGGGCCTCACCTCGAGGGGAGGCAGGCACCTCAGGCTTCCTCTCCGTTTCGGACTCCGACCGCAGGGTCCCTGCAGAGTTGGGACAGGAGAGTCAGGCCTCGTCTTGTCTGAGGAAGGGAACCCCGCTGGCCTCTCGAGTTGCTCAGGGGGTCTCAGGCCCCTCGTCGAGCTGTGTGTGGAACCCGCGGGTCTTTGCGGACGCTGCACGGGGGTGGCAGTGCCCCTTCGTGTTGTGCCTTCACCCAGAGGGTTGCCTTCGAAGAGGGTCCGGGCCTCGGGTCCTTCTCAAGGGCGGACCGGGGAATCGGGGGCGTTCGACATGTGGCCCCACCCACGTGGCTCGTCTCGAATTTCCTCGTGAGACCGGCCTCATCCTGAGGTGCGCCGGGAAGGCCGGGAACCCCTTCCAGACCACGCAGGGGAATCGCCTCTCCTGTCGCGATCAGGAGGGGAGAAGGGGCTCAGAGGAAGCGGTGCCGGGACCCTCGGTGTTCCCCTCGAGGGAACCCGGCGTGTCGGGGGACTTTTGGGGGTCGCAGGAAGGCTGTCAGGGACCGTTTCGCCCTTCAGGGCGGAACAGGGGACTTCCCTTGAGACGCCGTGGCGGGCAAGGGCCTCATCTTGCCAAGAGGTGGGAACCACGTGGTTTTTCTCGAGTTGCGGCGGGATTCTCGAGTTACGACGGGGATCTCAGCCTTCCCCTTGGGTTGGCCCTGGGAAGCCCAATCTTCCCCTCGGGTTGCGAGGGAAAGCTGGGGGTTGCGCTCGAGTCACCGCAGGGCCGAAGAGACCTCACATAGTCGTGTGTCCGGGACCTACTATTCCTCTCCAGGGAAGCAGAGATCTCGGGGTTGCATTCCAGGCTCCCCCGGGGAGTCAGGCCTCGTCTCGAGGGGAAGCCAAGGACTCCGCTCTCCTCTCGAGTCGCGACGCGGGTCTCTTGGAGCCCCCTGAGCGGCCTCAAGGGAGTCCAGCCTCCTCTTACGTTTAGAGAGAGGACCCGGGATTGCTCTCCAGGCCATGCAGGAAAAGAAGGCCCTCAGCTCGCGAGGACGGGGGCGTCTCAGGGGTTTCCTCGAGCTGCGGCGCCCGTGGGGGTTTTCTCCCGAGGCACGATGAGGATCTCAGGGAGCCTCTCGTGCGGCGCCAGGGAAGTCAGGTCTCCATGCGCGTGGCGAGGGGGAGCGCGTCCTGGCTCTCGAGTCATGGGAGGGGACTAGGGCCTCGAGACGCGTTGAAGAAGGACTCTCGAGGTCTTTGTCGGGGGGCGGCGGGAAACCCTCGTGTCCCTCGCCTTCTGCCGGGGACCTTAGGGAACTTGCCAGGGTGCCTCTGAGAGGCGAGGGATCCTGTGGAGGTGGCGGGGCCCCTCGGGACTCCGCTGGGTCTGGCGCAACGGAAGAGGGCCTCACCTCGAGGGGAGGCAGGAACCTCAGGCTTCCTCTCCGTTTCGGACTCCGACCGCAGGGTCCCTGCAGAGTTGGGACAGGAGAGTCAGGCCTCGTCTTGTCTGAGGAAGGGAACCCCGCTGGCCTCTCGAGTTGCTCAGGGGGTCTCAGGCCCCTCGTCGAGCTGTGTGTGGAACCCGCGGGTCTTTGCGGACGCTGCACGGGGGTGGCAGTGCCCCTTCGTGTTGTGCCTTCACCCACAGGGTTGCCTTCGAAGAGGGGTCCGGGCCTCGGGTCCTTCTCAAGGGCGGACCGGGGAATCGGGGGCGTTCGGCATGTGGACCCACCCACGTGGCTCGTCTGGAATTTCCTCGTGAGACCGGCCTCATCCTGAGGTGCGCCGGGAAGGCCGGGAACCCCTTCCAGACCACGCAGGGGAATCGCCTCTCCTGTCGCGATCAGGAGGGGAGAAGGGGCTCAGAGGAAGCGGTGCCGGGACCCTCGGTGTTCCCCTCGAGGGAACCCGGCGTGTTGGGGGACTTTTGGGGGTCGCAGGAAGGCTGTCAGGGACCGTTTCGCCCTTCAGGGCGGAACAGGGGACTTCCCTTGAGACGCCGTGGCGGGCAAGGGCCTCATCTTGCCAAGAGGTGGGAACCACGTGGTTTTTCTCGAGTTGCGGCGGGATTCTCGAGTTACGACGGGGATCTCAGCCTTCCCCTTGCGTTGGCCCTGGGAAGCCCAATCTTCCCCTCGGGTTGCGAGGGAAAGCTGGGGGTTGCGCTCGAGTCACCGCAGGGCCGAAGAGACCTCACCTAGGCGTGTGTCCGGGACCTAATATTCCTCTCCAGGGAAGGCAGGGATCTCGGGGTTGCATTCCAGGCTCCCCCGGGGAGTCAGGCCTCGTCTCGAGGGGAAGCCAAGGTCTCCGCTCTCCTCTCGAGTCGCGACGCGGGTCTCTTGGAACCCCCTGAGCGGCCTCAAGGGAGTCCAGCCTCCTCTTCCGTTTGGAGAGAGGACCCGGGATTGCTCTCCAGGCCATGCAGGAAAAGAAGGCCCTCAGCTCGCGAGGACGGGGGCGTCTCAGGGGTTTCCTCGAGCTGCGGCACCCGTGGGGGTTTTCTCCCGAGGCACGACGAGGATCTCAGGGAGCCTCTCGTGCGGCGCCAGGGAAGTCAGGTCTCCATGCGCGTGGCGAGGGGGAGCGCGTCCTGGCTCTCGAGTCACGGGAGGGGACTAGGGCCTCGAGACGCGTTGAAGAAGGACTCTCGAGGTCTTTGTCGGGGGGCGGCGGGAAACCCTCGTGTCCCTCGCCTTCTGCCGGGGACCTTAGGGAACTTCCCAGGGTGCCTCTGAGAGGCGAGGGATCCTGTGGAGGTGGCGGGGCCCCTCGGGACTCCGCTGGGTCTGGCGCAACGGAAGAGGGCCTCACCTCGAGGGGAGGCAGGAACCTCAGGCTTCCTCTCCGTTTCGGACTCCGACCGCAGGGTCCCTGCAGAGTTGGGACAGGAGAGTCAGTCCTCGTCTTGTCTGAGGAAGGGAACCCCGCTGGCCTCTCGAGTTGCTCAGGGGGTCTCAGGCCCCTCGTCGAGCTGTGTGTGGAACCCGCGGGCCTTTGCGGACGCTGCACGTGGGTGGCAGTGCCCCTTCGTGTTGTGCCTTCACCCACAGGGTTGCCTTCGAAGAGGGGTCCGGGCCTCGGGTCCTTCTCAAGGGCGGACCGGGGAATCGGGGGCGTTCGGCATGTGGCCCCACCCACGTGGCTCGTCTCGAATTTCCTCGTGAGACCGGCCTCATCCTGAGGTGCGCCGGGAAGGCCGGGAACCCCTTCCAGATCACGCAGGGGAATCGCCTCTCCTGTCGCGATCAGGAGGGGAGAAGGGGCTCAGAGGAAGCGGTGCCGGGACCCTCGGTGTTCCCCTCGAGGAACCCGGCGTGTCGGGGGATTTTTGGGGGTCGCAGGAAGGCTGTCAGGGACAGTTTCGCCCTTCAGGGCGGAACAGGGGACTTCCCTTGAGACGCCGTGGCGGGCAAGGGCCTCATCTTGCCAAGAGGTGGGAACCACGTGGTTTTTCTCGAGTTGCGGCGGCATTCTCGAGTTACGACGGGGATCTCAGCCTTCCCCTTGGGTTGGCCCTGGGAAGCCCAATCTACCCCTCGGGTTGCGAGGGAAAGCTGGGGGTTGCGCTCGAGTCACCGCAGGGCCGAAGAGACCTCACCTAGGCGTGTGTCCGGGACCTACTATTCCTCTCCAGGGAAGGCAGGGATCTCGGGGTTGCATTCCAGGCTCCCCCGGGGAGTCAGGCCTCGTCTCGAGGGGAAGCCAAGGTCTCCGCTCTCCTCTCGAGTCGCGACGCGGGTCTCTTGGAACCCCCTGAGCGGCCTCAAGGGAGTCCAGCCTCCTCTTCCGTTTGGAGAGAGGACCCGGGATTGCTCTCCAGGCCATGCAGGAAAAGAAGGCCCTCAGCTCGCGAGGACGGGGGCGTCTCAGGGGTTTCCTCGAGCTGCGGCACCCGTGGGGGTTTTCTCCCGAGGCACGACGAGGATCTCAGGGAGCCTCTCGTGCGGCGCCAGGGAAGTCAGGTCTCCATGCGCGTGGCGAGGGGGAGCGCGTCCTGGCTCTCGAGTCACGGGAGGGGACTAGGGCCTCGAGACGCGTTGAAGAAGGACTCTCGAGGTCTTTGTCGGGGGGCGGCGGGAAACCCTCGTGTCCCTCGCCTTCTGCCGGGGACCTTAGGGAACTTCCCAGGGTGCCTCTGAGAGGCGAGGGATCCTGTGGAGGTGGCGGGGCCCCTCGGGACTCCGCTGGGTCTGGCGCAACGGAAGAGGGCCTCACCTCGAGGGGAGGCAGGAACCTCAGGCTTCCTCTCCGTTTCGGACTCCGACCGCAGGGTCCCTGCAGAGTTGGGACAGGAGAGTCAGTCCTCGTCTTGTCTGAGGAAGGGAACCCCGCTGGCCTCTCGAGTTGCTCAGGGGGTCTCAGGCCCCTCGTCGAGCTGTGTGTGGAACCCGCGGGCCTTTGCGGACGCTGCACGTGGGTGGCAGTGCCCCTTCGTGTTGTGCCTTCACCCACAGGGTTGCCTTCGAAGAGGGGTCCGGGCCTCGGGTCCTTCTCAAGGGCGGACCGGGGAATCGGGGGCGTTCGGCATGTGGCCCCACCCACGTGGCTCGTCTCGAATTTCCTCGTGAGACCGGCCTCATCCTGAGGTGCGCCGGGAAGGCCGGGAACCCCTTCCAGATCACGCAGGGGAATCGCCTCTCCTGTCGCGATCAGGAGGGGAGAAGGGGCTCAGAGGAAGCGGTGCCGGGACCCTCGGTGTTCCCCTCGAGGAACCCGGCGTGTCGGGGGATTTTTGGGGGTCGCAGGAAGGCTGTCAGGGACCGTTTCGCCCTTCAGGGCGGAACAGGGGACTTCCCTTGAGACGCCGTGGCGGGCAAGGGCCTCATCTTGCCAAGAGGTGGGAACCACGTGGTTTTTCTCGAGTTGCGGCGGCATTCTCGAGTTACGACGGGGATCTCAGCCTTCCCCTTGGGTTGGCCCGGGGAAGCCCAATCTACCCCTCGGGTTGCGAGGGAAAGCTGGGGGTTGCGCTCGAGTCACCGCAGGGCCGAAGAGACCTCACCTAGGCGTGTGTCCGGGACCTACTATTCCTCTCCAGGGAAGGCAGGGATCTCGGGGTTGCATTCCAGGCTCCCCCGGGGAGTCAGGCCTCGTCTCGAGGGGAAGCCAAGGACTCCGCTCTCCTCTCGAGTCGCGACGCGGGTCTCTTGGAGCCCCCTGAGCGGCCTCAAGGGAGTCCAGCCTCCTCTTCCGTTTGGAGAGAGGACCCGGGATTGCTCTCCAGGCCATGCAGGAAAAGAAGGCCCTCAGCTCGCGAGGACGGGGGCGTCTCAGGGGTTTCCTCGAGCTGCGGCGCCCGTGGGGGTTTTCTCCCGAGGCACGACGAGGATCTCAGGGAGCCTCTCGTGCGGCGCCAGGGAAGTCAGGTCTCCATGCGCGTGGCGAGGGGGAGCGCGTCCTGGCTCTCGAGTCACGGGAGGGGACTAGGGCCTCGAGACGCGTTGAAGAAGGACTCTCGAGGTCTTTGTCGGGGGGCGGCGGGAAACCCTCGTGTCCCTCACCTTCTGCCGGGGACCATAGGGAACTTGCCAGGGTGCCTCTGAGAGGCGAGGGATCCTGTGGAGGTGGCGGGGCCCCTCGGGACTCCGCTGGGTCTGGCGCAACGGAAGAGGGCCTCACCTCGAGGGGAGGCAGGAACCTCAGGCTTCCTCTCCGTTTCGGACTCCGACCGCAGGGTCCCTGCAGAGTTGGGACAGGAGAGTCAGGCCTCGTCTTGTCTGAGGAAGGGAACCCCGCTGGCCTCTCGAGTTGCTCAGGGGGTCTCAGGCCCCTCGTCGAGCTGTGTGTGGAACCCGCGGGTCTTTGCGGACGCTGCACGGGGGTGGCAGTGCCCCTTCGTGTTGTGCCTTCACCCACAGGGTTGCCTTCGAAGAGGGGTCCGGGCCTCGGGTCCTTCTCAAGGGCGGACCGGGGAATCGGGGGCGTTCGGCATGTGGCCCCACCCACGTGGCTCGTCTCGAATTTCCTCGTGAGACCGGCCTCATCCTGAGGTGCGCCGGGAAGGCCGGGAACCCCTTCCAGATCACGCAGGGGAATCGCCTCTCCTGTCGCGATCAGGAGGGGAGAAGGGGCTCAGAGGAAGCGGTGCCGGGACCCTCGGTGTTCCCCTCGAGGGAACCCGGCGTGTCGGGGGACTTTTGGGGGTCGCAGGAAGGCTGTCAGGGACCGTTTCGCCCTTCAGGGCGGAACAGGGGACTTCCCTTGAGACGCCGTGGCGGGCAAGGGCCTCATCTTGCCAAGAGGTGGGAACCACGTGGTTTTTCTCGAGTTGCGGCGGGATTCTCGAGTTACGACGGGGATCTCAGCCTTCCCCTTGGGTTGGCCCTGGGAAGCCCAATCTTCCCCTCGGGTTGCGAGGGAAAGCTGGGGGTTGCGCTCGAGTCACCGCAGGGCCGAAGAGACCTCACCTAGGCGTGTGTCCGGGACCTAATATTCCTCTCCAGGGAAGGCAGGGATCTCGGGGTTGCATTCCAGGCTCCCCCGGGGAGTCAGGCCTCGTCTCGAGGGGAAGCCAAGGACTCCGCTCTCCTCTCGAGTCGCGACGCGGGTCTCTTGGAGCCCCCTGAGCGGCCTCAAGGGAGTCCAGCCTCCTCTTCCGTTTGGAGAGAGGACCCGGGATTGCTCTCCAGGCCATGCAGGAAAAGAAGGCCCTCAGCTCTCGAGGACGGGGGCGTCTCAGGGGTTTCCTCGAGCTGCGGCGCCCGTGGGGGTTTTCTCCCGAGGCACGACGAGGATCTCAGGGAGCCTCTCGTGCGGCGCCAGGGAAGTCAGGTCTCCATGCGCGTGGCGAGGGGGAGCGCGTCCTGGCTCTCGAGTCACGGGAGGGGACTAGGGCCTCGAGACGCGTTGAAGAAGGACTCTCGAGGTCTTTCTCCGGGGGCGGCGGGAAACCCTCGTGTCCCTCGCCATCTGCCGGGGACCTTAGGGAACTTGCCAGGGTGCCTCTGAGAGGCGAGGGATCCTGTGGAGGTGGCGGGGCCCCTCGGGACTCCGCTGGGTCTGGCGCAACGGAAGAGGGCCTCACCTCGAGGGGAGGCAGGCACCTCAGGCTTCCTCTCCGTTTCGGACTCCGACCGCAGGGTCCCTGCAGAGTTGGGACAGGAGAGTCAGGCCTCGTCTTGTCTGAGGAAGGGAACCCCGCTGGCCTCTCGAGTTGCTCAGGGGGTCTCAGGCCCCTCGTCGAGCTGTGTGTGGAACCCGCGGGTCTTTGCGGACGCTGCACGGGGGTGGCAGTGCCCCTTCGTGTTGTGCCTTCACCCAGAGGGTTGCCTTCGAAGAGGGTCCGGGCCTCGGGTCCTTCTCAAGGGCGGACCGGGGAATCGGGGGCGTTCGACATGTGGCCCCACCCACGTGGCTCGTCTCGAATTTCCTCGTGAGACCGGCCTCATCCTGAGGTGCGCCGGGAAGGCCGGGAACCCCTTCCAGACCACGCAGGGGAATCGCCTCTCCTGTCGCGATCAGGAGGGGAGAAGGGGCTCAGAGGAAGCGGTGCCGGGACCCTCGGTGTTCCCCTCGAGGGAACCCGGCGTGTCGGGGGACTTTTGGGGGTCGCAGGAAGGCTGTCAGGGACCGTTTCGCCCTTCAGGGCGGAACAGGGGACTTCCCTTGAGACGCCGTGGCGGGCAAGGGCCTCATCTTGCCAAGAGGTGGGAACCACGTGGTTTTTCTCGAGTTGCGGCGGGATTCTCGAGTTACGACGGGGATCTCAGCCTTCCCCTTGGGTTGGCCCTGGGAAGCCCAATCTTCCCCTCGGGTTGCGAGGGAAAGCTGGGGGTTGCGCTCGAGTCACCGCAGGGCCGAAGAGACCTCACATAGTCGTGTGTCCGGGACCTACTATTCCTCTCCAGGGAAGCAGAGATCTCGGGGTTGCATTCCAGGCTCCCCCGGGGAGTCAGGCCTCGTCTCGAGGGGAAGCCAAGGACTCCGCTCTCCTCTCGAGTCGCGACGCGGGTCTCTTGGAGCCCCCTGAGCGGCCTCAAGGGAGTCCAGCCTCCTCTTCCGTTTGGAGAGAGGACCCGGGATTTCTCTCCAGGCCATGCAGGAAAAGAAGGCCCTCAGCTCGCGAGGACGGGGGCGTGTCCGGGGTTTCCTCGAGCTGCAGCGCCCTTGGGGGTTTTCTCCCAAGGCACGACGAGGATCTCAGGGACCCTCTCGTGCGGCGCCAGGGAAGTCAGGTCTCCATGCGCGTGGCGAGGGGGAGCGCGTCCTGGCTCTCGAGTCACGGGAGGGGATTAGGGCCTCGAGACGCGTTGAAGAAGGACTCTCGAGGTCTTTGTCGGGGGGCGGCGGGAAACCCTCGTTTCCCTCGCCTTCTGCCGGGGACCTTAGGGAACTTCCCAGGGTGCCTCTGAGAGGCGAGGGATCCTGTGGAGGTGGCGGGGCCCCTCGGGACTCCGCTGGGTCTGGCGCAACGGAAGAGGGCCTCACCTCGAGGGGAGGCAGGAACCTCAGGCTTGCTCTCCGTTTCGGACTCCGACCGCAGGGTCCCTGCAGAGTTGGGACAGGAGAGTCAGGCCTCGTCTTGTCTGAGGAAGGGAACCCCGCTGGCCTCTCGAGTTGCTCAGGGGGTCTCAGGCCCCTCGTCGAGCTGTGTGTGGAACCCGCGGGTCTTTGCGGACGCTGCACGGGGGTGGCAGTGCCCCTTCGTGTTGTGCCTTCACCCACAGGGTTGCCTTCGAAGAGGGGTCCGGGCCTCGGGTGCTTCTCAAGAGAGGACCTGGGAATCGGGGGCGTTCGGCATGTGGCCCCACCCACGTGGCTCGTCTCGAATTTCCTCGTGAGACCGGCCTCATCCTGAGGTGCCCCGGAAGGCCGGGAACCCCTTCCAGACCACGCAGGGGAATCGCCTCTCCTGTCGCGATCAGGAGGGGAGAAGGGGCTCAGAGGAAGCGGTGCCGGGACCCTCGGTGTTCCCCTCGGGGGACCCCGGCGTGTCGGGGGACTTTTGGGGGTCGCAGGAAGGCTGTCAGGGACCGTCTCGCCCTTCAGGGCGGAACAGGGGACTTCCCTTGAGACGCCGTTGCGGGCAAGGGCCTCATCTTGCCAAGCGGTGGGAACCACGTGGTTTTTCTCGAGTGGCGGCGGCATTCTCGAGTTACGACGGGGATCTCAGCCTTCCCCTTGGGTTGGCCCTGGGAAGCCCAATCTTCCCCTCGGGTTGCGAGGGAAAGCTGGGGGTTGCGCTCGAGTCACTGCAGGGCCGAAGAGACCTCACCTAAGCGTGTGTCCGGGACCTAATGTTCCTCTCCAGGGAAGGCAGGGATCTCGGGGTTGCATTCCAGGCTCCCCCGGGGAGTCAGGCCTCGTCTCGAGGGGAAGCCAAGGACTCCGCTCTCCTCTCGAGTCGCGACGCGGGTCTCTTGGAGCCCCCTGAGCGGCCTCAAGGGAGTCCAGCCTCCTCTTCCGTTTGGAGAGAGGACCCGGGATTGCTCTCCAGGCCATGCAGGAAAAGAAGGCCCTCAGCTCGCGAGGACGGGGGCGTCTCAGGGGTTTCCTCGAGCTGCGGCGCCCGTGGGGGTTTTCTCCCGAGGCACGACGAGGATCTCAGGGAGCCTCTCGTGCGGCGCCAGGGAAGTCAGGTCTCCATGCGCGTGGCGAGGGGGAGCGCGTCCTGGCTCTCGAGTCACGCGAGGGGACTAGGGCCTCGAGACGCGTTGAAGAAGGACTCTCGAGGTCTTTGTCGGGGGGCGGCGGGAAACCTTCGTTTCCCTCGCCTTCTGCCGGGGACCTTAGGGAACTTCCCAGGGTGCCTCTGTGAGGCGAGGGATCCTGTGGACGTGGCGGGGCCCCTCGGGACTCCGCTGGGTCTGGCGCAACGGAAGAGGGCCTCACCTCGAGGGGAGGCAGGAACCTCAGGCTTCCTCTCCGTTTCGGACTCCGACCGCAGGGTCCCTGCAGAGTTGGGACAGGAGAGTCAGGCCTCGTCTCGTCTGAGGAAGGGAACCCCGCTGGCCTCTCGAGTTGCTCAGGGGGTCTCAGGCCCCTCGTCGAGCTGTGTGTGGAACCCGCGGGTCTTTGCGGACGATGCACGGGGGTGGCAGTGCCACTTCGTGTTGTGCCTTCACCCACAGGGTTGCCTTCGAAGAGGGGTCCGGGCCTCGGGTCCTTCTCAAGAGCGGACCGGGGAATCGGGGGCGTTCGGCATGTGGCCCCACCCACGTGGCTCTTCTCGAATTTCCTCGTGAGACCGGCCTCATCCTGAGGTGCGCCGGGAAGGCCGGGAACCCCTTCCAGACCACGCAGGGGAATCGCCTCTCCTGTCGCAATCAGGAAGGGAAAAGGGGCTCAGAGGAAGCGGTGCCGGGACCCTCGGTGTTCCCCTTGGGGGACCCCGGTGTGTCGGGGTGCTTTTGGGGGTCGCAGGAAGGCTGTCAGGGACCGTCTCGCCCTTCAGGGCGGAACAGGGGACTTCCCTTGAGACGCCGTGGCGGGCAAGGGCCTCATCTTGCCAAGCGGTGGGAACCACGTGGTTTTTCTCGAGTTGCGGCGGCATTCTGGAGTTACGACGGGGATCTCAGCCTTCCCCTTGGGTTGGCCCTGGGAAGTCCAATCTTCCCCTCGGGTTGCGAGGGAAAGCTGGGGGTTGCGCTCGAGTCACTGCAGGGCCGAAGAGACCTCACCTAAGCGTGTGTCCGGGACCTAATGTTCCTCTCCAGGGAAGGCAGGGATCTCGGGGTTGCATTCCAGGCTCCCCCGGGGAGTCAGGCCTCGTCTCGAGGGGAAGCCAAGGACTCCGCTCTCCTGTCGAGTCGCGACGCGGGTCTCTTGGAGCCCCCTGAGCGGCCTCAAGGGAGTCCAGCCTCCTCTTCCGTTTGGAGAGAGGACCCGGGATTGCTCTCCAGGCCATGCAGGAAAAGAAGGCCCTCAGCTCGCGAGGACGGGGCCGTCTCAGGGGTTTCCTCGAGCTGCGGCGCCCGTGGGGGTTTTCTCCCGAGGCACGACGAGGATCTCAGGGAGCCTCTCGTGCGGCGCCAGGGAAGTCAGGTCTCCATGCGCGTGGCGAGGGGGAGCGCGTCCTGGCTCTCGAGTCACGGGAGGGGACTAGGGGCTCGAGACGCGTTGAAGAAGGACCCTCGAGGTCTTTGTCGGGGGGCGGTGGGAAACCCTCGTTTCCCTCGCCTTCTGCCGGGGTCCTTAGGGAACTTCCCAGGGAGCCTCTGAGAGGCGAGGGATCCTGTGGAGGTGGCGGGGCCCCTCGGGACTCCGCTGGGTCTGGCGCAACGGAAGAGGGCCTCACCTCGAGGGGAGGCAGGAACCTCAGGCTTCCTCTCCGTTTCGGACTCCGACCGCAGGGTCCCTGCAGAGTTGGGACAGGAGAGTCAGGCCTCGTCTTGTCTGAGGAAGGGAACCCCGCTGGCCTCTCGAGTTGCTCAGGGGGTCTCAGGCCCCTCGTCGAGCTGTGTGTGGAACCCGCGGGTCTTTGCGGACGCTGCACGGGGGTGGCAGTGCCCCTTCGTGTTGTGCCTTCACCCACAGGGTTGCCTTCGAAGAGGGGTCCGGGCCTCGGGTGCTTCTCAAGAGCGGACCGGGGAATCGGGGGCGTTCGGCATGTGGCCCCACCCACGTGGCTCGTCTCGAATTTCCTCGTGAGACCGGCCTCATCCTGAGGTGCCCCGGAAGGCCGGGAACCCCTTCCAGACCACGCAGGGGAATCGCCTCTCCTGTCGCGATCAGGAGGGGAGAAGGGGCTCAGAGGAAGCGGTGCCGGGACCCTCGGTGTTCCCCTCGGGGGACCCCGGCGTGTCGGGGGACTTTTGGGGGTCGCAGGAAGGCTGTCAGGGACCGTCTCGCCCTTCAGGGCGGAACAGGGGACTTCCCTTGAGACGCCGTTGCGGGCAAGGGCCTCATCTTGCCAAGCGGTGGGAACCACGTGGTTTTTCTCGAGTGGCGGCGGGATTCTCGAGTTACGACGGGGATCTCAGCCTTCCCCTTGGGTTGGCCCTGGGAAGCCCAATCTTCCCCTCGGGTTGCGAGGGAAAGCTGGGGGTTGCGCTCGAGTCACTGCAGGGCCGAAGAGACCTCACCTAAGCGTGTGTCCGGGACCTAATGTTCCTCTCCAGGGAAGGCAGGGATCTCGGGGTTGCATTCCAGGCTCCCCCGGGGAGTCAGGCCTCGTCTCGAGGGGAAGCCAAGGACTCCGCTCTCCTCTCGAGTCGCGACGCGGGTCTCTTGGAGCCCCCTGAGCGGCCTCAAGGGAGTCCAGCCTCCTCTTCCGTTTGGAGAGAGGACCCGGGATTGCTCTCCAGGCCATGCAGGAAAAGAAGGCCCTCAGCTCGCGAGGACGGGGGCGTCTCGGGGGTTTCCTCGAGCTGCGGCGCCCGTGGGGGTTTTCTCCCGAGGCACGACGAGGATCTCAGGGAGCCTCTCGTGCGGCGCCAGTGAAGTCAGGTCTCCATGCGTGTGGCGAGGGGGAGCGCGTCCTGGCTCTCGAGTCACGCGAGGGGACTAGGGCCTCGAGACGCGTTGAAGAAGGACTCTCGAGGTCTTTGTCGGGGGGCGGCGGGAAACCCTCGTTTCCCTCGCCTTCTGCCGGGGACCTTAGGGAACTTCCCAGGGTGCCTCTGTGAGGCGAGGGATCCTGTGGAGGTGGCGGGGCCCCTCGGGACTCCGCTGGGTCTGGCGCAACGGAAGAGGGCCTCACCTCGAGGGGAGGCAGGAACCTCAGGCTTCCTCTCCGTTTCGGACTCCGACCGCAGGGTCCCTGCAGAGTTGGGACAGGAGAGTCAGGCCTCGTCTCGTCTGAGGAAGGGAACCCCGCTGGCCTCTCGAGTTGCTCAGGGGGTCTCAGGCCCCTCGTCGAGCTGTGTGTGGAACCCGCGGGTCTTTGCGGACGATGCACGGGGGTGGCAGTGCCCCTTCGTGTTGTGCCTTCACCCACAGGGTTGCCTTCCAAGAGGGGTCCGGGCCTCGGGTCCTTCTCAAGAGCGGACCGGGGAATCGGGGGCGTTCGGCATGTGGCCCCACCCACGTGGCTCTTCTCGAATTTCCTCGTGAGACCAGCCTCATCCTGAGGTGCGCCGGGAAGGCCGGGAACCCCTTCCAGACCACGCAGGGGAATCGCCTCTCCTGTCGCGATCAGGAGGGGAGAAGGGGCTCAGAGGAAGCGGTGCCGGGACCCTCGGTTTTCCCCTTGGGGGACCCCGGTGTGTCGGGGTGCTTTTGGGGGTCGCAGGAAGGCTGTCAGGGACCGTCTCGCCCTTCAGGGCGGAACAGGGGACTTCCCTTGAGACGCCGTGGCGGGCAAGGGCCTCATCTTGCCAAGCGGTGGGAACCACGTGGTTTTTCTCGAGTGGCGGCGGGATTCTCGAGTTACGACGGGGATCTCAGCCTTCCCCTTGGGTTGGCCCTGGGAAGCCCAATCTTCCCCTCGGGTTGCGAGGGAAAGCTGGGGGTTGCGCTCGAGTCACTGCAGGGCCGAAGAGACCTCACCTAAGCGTGTGTCCGGGACCTAATGTTCCTCTCCAGGGAAGGCAGGGATCTCGGGGTTGCATTCCAGGCTCCCCCGGGGAGTCAGGCCTCGTCTCGAGGGGAAGCCAAGGACTCCGCTCTCCTCTCGAGTCGCGACGCGGGTCTCTTGGAGCCCCCTGAGCGGCCTCAAGGGAGTCCAGCCTCCTCTTCCGTTTGGAGAGAGGACCCGGGATTGCTCTCCAGGCCATGCAGGAAAAGAAGGCCCTCAGCTCGCGAGGACGGGGGCGTCTCGGGGGTTTCCTCGAGCTGCGGCGCCCGTGGGGGTTTTCTCCCGAGGCACGACGAGGATCTCAGGGAGCCTCTCGTGCGGCGCCAGTGAAGTCAGGTCTCCATGCGTGTGGCGAGGGGGAGCGCGTCCTGGCTCTCGAGTCACGGGAGGGGACTAGGGCCTCGAGACGCGTTGAAGAAGGACTCTCGAGGTCTTTGTCGGGGGGCGGCGGGAAACCCTCGTTTCCCTCGCCTTCTGCCGGGGACCTTAGGGAACTTCCCAGGGTGCCTCTGTGAGGCGAGGGATCCTGTGGAGGTGGCGGGGCCCCTCGGGACTCCGCTGGGTCTGGCGCAACGGAAGAGGGCCTCACCTCGAGGGGAGGCAGGAACCTCAGGCTTCCTCTCCGTTTCGGACTCCGACCGCAGGGTCCCTGCAGAGTTGGGACAGGAGAGTCAGGCCTCGTCTCGTCTGAGGAAGGGAACCCCACTGGCCTCTCGAGTTGCTCAGGGGGTCTCAGGCCCCTCGTCGAGCTGTGTGTGGAACCCGCGGGTCTTTGCGGACGATGCACGGGGGTGGCAGTGCCCCTTCGTGTTGTGCCTTCACCCACAGGGTTGCCTTCGAAGAGGGGTCCGGGCCTCGGGTCCTTCTCAAGAGCGGACCAGGGAATCGGGGGCGTTCGGCATGTGGCCCCACCCACGTGGCTCGTCTCGAATTTCCTCGTGAGACCGGCCTCATCCTGAGGTGCGCCGGGAAGGCCGGGAACCCCTTCCAGACCACGCAGGGGAATCGCCTCTCCTGTCGCGATCAGGAGGGGAGAAGGGGCTCAGAGGAAGCGGTGCCGGGACCCTCGGTGTTCCCCTCGGGGGACCCCGGCGTGTCGGGGGACTTTTGGGGGTCGCAGGAAGGCTGTCAGGGACCGTCTCGCCCTTCAGGGCGGAACAGGGGACTTCCCTTTAGACGCCGTCGCGGGCAAGGGCCTCATCTTGCCAAGCGGTGGGAACCACGTGGTTTTTCTCGAGTTGCGGCGGCATTCTCGAGTTACGACGGGGATCTCAGCCTTCCCCTTGGGTTGGCCCTGGGAAGACCAATCTTCCCCTCGGGTTGCGAGGGAAAGCTGGGGGTTGCGCTCGAGTCACTGCAGGGCCGAAGAGACCTCACCTAAGCGTGTGTCCGGGACCTAATGTTCCTCTCCAGGGAAGGCAGGGATCTCGGGGTTGCATTCCAGGCTCCCCCGGGGAGTCAGGCCTCGTCTCGAGGGGAAGCCAAGGACTCCGCTCTCCTCTCGAGTCGCGACGCGGGTCTCTTGGAGCCCCCTGAGCGGCCTCAAAGGAGTCCAGCCTCCTCTTCCGTTTGGAAAGAGGAGCCGGGATTGCTCTCCAGGCCATGCAGGAAAAGAAGGCCCTCAGCTCACGAGGACGGGGGCGTCTCAGGGGTTTCCTCGAGCTGCGGCGCCCGTGGGGGTTTTCTCCCGAGGCACGACGATGATCTCAGGGAGCCTCTCGTGCGGCGCCAGGGAAGTCAGGTCTCCATGCGCGTGGCGAGGGGGAGCGCGTCCTGGCTCTCGAGTCACGGGAGGGGACTAGGGCCTCGAGACGCGTTGAAGAAGGACTCTCGAGGTCTTTGTCGGGGGGCGGCGGGAAACCCTCGTTTCCCTCGCCTTCTGCCGGGGACCTTAGGGAACTTGCCAGGGTGCCTCTGAGAGGCGAGGGATCCTGTGGAGGTGGCGGGGCCCCTCGGGACTCCGCTGGGTCTGGCGCAACGGAAGAGGGCCTCACCTCGAGGGGAGGCAGGAACCTCAGGCTTCCTCTGCGTTTCGGACTCCGACCGCAGGGTCCCTGCAGAGTTGGGACAGGAGAGTCAGGCCTCGTCTTGTCTGAGGAAGGGAACCCCGCTGGCCTCTCGAGTTGCTCAGGGGGTCTCAGGCCCCTCGTCGAGCTGTGTGTGGAACCCGCGGGTCTTTGCGGACGATGCACGGGGGTGGCAGTGCCCCTTCGTGTTGTGCCTTCACCCACAGGGTTGCCTTCGAAGAGGGGTCCGGGCCTCGGGTCCTTCTCAAGAGCGGACCGGGGAATCGGGGGCGTTCGGCATGTGGCCCCACCCACGTGGCTCGTCTCGAATTTCCTCGTGAGACCGGCCTCATCCCGAGGTGCGCCGGGAAGGCCGGGAACCCCTTCCAGACCACGCAGGGGAATCGCCTCTCCTGTCGCGATCAGGAGGGGAGAAGGGGCTCAGAGGAAGCGGTGCCGGGACCCTCGGTGTTCCCCTCTGGGGACCCCGGCGTGTCGGGGGACTTTTGGGGGTCGCAGGAAGGCTGTCAGGGACCGTCTCGCCCTTCAGGGCGGAACAGGGGACTTCCCTTGAGACGCCGTGGCGGGCAAGGGCCTCATCTTGCCAAGCGGTGGGAACCACGTGGTTTTTCTCGAGTTGCGGCGGCATTCTCGAGTTACGACGGGGATCTCAGCCTTCCCCTTGGGTTGGCCCTGGGAAGCCCAATCTTCCCCTCGGGTTGCGAGGGAAAGCCGGGGGTTGCGCTCGAGTCACTGCAGGGCCGAAGAGACCTCACCTAAGCGTGTGTCCGGGACCTAATATTCCTCTCCAGGGAAGGCAGGGATCTCGGGGTTGCATTCCAGGCTCCCCTGAGGAGTCAGGCCTCGTCTCAAGGGGAAGCCAAGGACTCCGCTCTCCTCTCGAGTCGCGACGCGGGTCTCTTGGAGCCCCCTGAGCGGCCTCAAGGGAGTCCAGCCTCCTCTTCCGTTTGGAGAGAGGACCCGGGATTGCTCTCCAGGCCATGCAGGAAAAGAAGGCCCTCAGCTCGCGAGGACGGGGGCGTCTCGGGGGTTTCCTGGAGCTGCGGCGCCCGTGGGGGTTTTCTCCCGAGGCACGACGAGGATCTCAGGGAGCCTCTCGTGCGGCGCCAGGGAAGTCAGGTCTCGATGCGCGTGGCGAGGGGGAGCGCGTCCTGGCTCTCGAGTCACGGGAGGGGACTAGGGCCTCGAGACGCGTTGAAGAAGGACTCTCGAGGTCTTTGTCGGGGGGCGGCGGGAAACCCTCGTTTCCCTCGCCTTCTGCCGGGGACCTTAGGGAACTTCCCAGGGTGCCTCTGAGAGGCGAGGGATCCTGTGGAGGTGGCGGGGCCCCTCGGGACTCCGCTGGGTCTGGCGCAACGGAAGAGGGCCTCACCTCGAGGGGAGGCAGGAACCTCAGGCTTCCTCTCCGTTTCGGACTCCGACCGCAGGGTCCCTGCAGAGTTGGGACAGGAGAGTCAGGCCTCGTCTCGTCTGAGGAAGGGAACCCCGCTGGCCTCTCGAGTTGCTCAGGGGGTCTCAGGCCCCTCGTCGAGCTGTGTGTGGAACCCGCGGGTCTTTGCGGACGATGCACGGGGGTGGCAGTGCCCCTTCGTGTTGTGCCTTCACCCACAGGGTTGCCTTCGAAGAGGGGTCCGGGCCTCGGGTCCTTCTCAAGAGCGGACCGGGGAATCGGGGGCGTTCGGCATGTGGCCCCACCCACGTGGCTCGTCTCGAATTTCCTCGTGAGACCGGCCTCATCCTGAGGTGCGCCGGGAAGCCCGGGAACCCCTTCCAGACCACGTAGGGGAATCGCCTCTCCTGTCGCGATCAGGAGGGGAGAAGGGGCTCAGAGGAAGCGCTGCCGGGACCCTCGTTGTTCCCCTCGGGGGACCCCGGCGTGTCGGGGGACTTTTGGGGGTCGCAGGAAGGCTTTCAGGGACCGTCTCGCCCTTCAGGGCGGAACAGGGGACTTCCCTTGAGACGCCGTCGCGGGCAAGGGCCTCATGTTGTCAAGCGGTGGGAACCACGTGGTTTTTCTCGAGTTGCGGCGGCATTCTTGAGTTAGGACGGGGATCTCAGCCTTCCCCTTGGGTTGGCCCTGGGAAGCCCAATCTTCCCCTCGGGTTGCGAGGGAAAGCTGGGGGTTGCGCTCGAGTCACTGCAGGGCCGAAGAGACCTCACCTAAGCGTGTGTCCGGGACCTAATGTTCCTCTCCAGGGAAGGCAGGGATCTCGGGGTTGCATTCCAGGCTCCCCCGGGGAGTCAGGCCTCGTCTCGAGGGGAAGCCAAGGACTCCGCTCTCCTCTCGAGTCGCGACGCGGGTCTCTTGGAGCCCCCTGAGCGGCCTCAAGGGAGTCCAGCCTCCTCTTCCGTTTGGAGAGAGGACCCGGGATTGCTCTCCAGGCCATGCAGGAAAAGAAGGCCCTCAGCTCGCGAGGACGGGGGCGTCTCGGGGGTTTCCTCGAGCTGCGGCGCCCGGGGGGTTTTCTCCCGAGGCACGACGAGGATCTCAGGGAGCCTCTCGTGCGGCGCCAGGGAAGTCAGGTCTCCATGCGCGTGGCGAGGGGGAGCGCGTCCTGGCTCTCGAGTCACGGGAGGGGACTAGGGCCTCGAGACGCGTTGAAGAAGGACTCTCGAGATCTTTGTCGGGGGGCGGCGGGAAACCCTCGTTTCCCTCGCCTTCTGCCGGGGACCTTAGGGAACTTCCCAGGGTGCCTCTGAGAGGCGAGGGATCCTGTGGAGGTGGCGGGGCCCCTCGGGACTCCGCTGGGTCTGGCGCAACCGAAGAGGGACTCACCTCGAGGGGAGGCAGGAACCTCAGGCTTCCTCTCCGTTTCGGGCTCCGACCGCAGGGTCCCTGCAGAGTTGGGACAGGAGAGTCAGGCCTCGTCTCGTCTGAGGAAGGGAACCCCGCTGGCCTCTCGAGTTGCTCAGGGGGTCTCAGGCCCCTCGTCGAGCTGTGTGTGGAACCCGCGGGTCTTTGCGGACGATGCACGGGGGTGGCAGTGCCCCTTCGTGTTGTGCCTTCACCCACAGGGTTGCCTTCGAAGAGGGGTCCGGGCCTCGGGTCCTTCTCAAGAGCGGACCGGGGAATCGGGGGGGTTCGGCATGTGGCCCCACCCACGTGGCTCGTCTCGAATTTCCTCGTGAGACCGGCCTCATCCTGAGGTGCGCCGGGAAGCCCGGGAACCCCTTCCAGACCACGTAGGGGAATCGCCTCTCCTGTCGCGATCAGGAGGGGAGAAGGGGCTGAGAGGAAGCGCTGCCGGGACCCTCGTTGTTCCCCTCGGGGGACCCCGGCGTGTCGGGGGACTTTTGGGGGTCGCAGGAAGGCTGTCAGGGACCGTCTCGCCCTTCAGGGCGGAACAGGGGACTTCCCTTGAGACGCCGTCGCGGGCAAGGGCCTCATGTTGTCAAGCGGTGGGAACCACGTGGTTTTTCTCGAGTTGCGGCGGGATTCTCGAGTTACGACGGGGATCTCAGCCTTCCCCTTGGGTTGGCCCTGGGAAGCCCAATCTTCCCCTCGGGTTGCGAGGGAAAGCTGGGGGTTGCGCTCGAGTCACTGCAGGGCCGAAGAGACCTCACCTAAGCGTGTGTCCGGGACCTAATGTTCCTCTCCAGGGAAGGCAGGGATCTCGGGGTTGCATTCCAGGCTCCCCCGGGGAGTCAGGCCTCGTCTCGAGGGGAAGCCAAGGACTCCGCTCTCCTCTCGAGTCGCGACGCGGGTCTCTTGGAGCCCCCTGAGCGGCCTCAAGGGCGTCCAGCCTCCTCTTCCGTTTGGAGAGAGGACCCGGGATTGCTCTCCAGGCCATGCAGGAAAAGAAGGCCCTCAGCTCGCGAGGACGGGGGCGTCTCAGGGGTTTCCTCGAGCTGCGGCGCCCGTGGGGGTTTTCTCCCGAGGCACGACGAGGATCTCAGGGAGCCTCTCGTGCGGCGCCAGGGAAGTCAGGTCTCCATGCGCGTGGCGAGGGGGAGCGCGTCCTGGCTCTCGAGTCACGGGAGGGGACTAGGGCCTCGAGACGCATTGAAGAAGGACTCTCGAGGTCTTTCTCGGGGGGCGGCGGGAAACCCTCGTTTCCCTCGCCTTCTGCCGGGGACCTTAGGGAACTTCCCAGGGTGCCTCTGAGAGGCGAGGGATCCTGTGGAGGTGGCGGGGCCCCTCGGGTCTCCGCTGGGTCTGGCGCAACGGAAGAGGGCCTCACCTCGAGGGGAGGCAGGAACCTCAGGCTTCCTCTCCGTTTCGGACTCCGACCGCAGGGTCCCTGCAGAGTTGGGACAGGAGAGTCAGGCCTCGTCTTGTCTGAGGAAGGGAACACCGCTGGCCTCTCGAGTTGCTCAGGGGGTCTCAGGCCCCTCGTCGAGCTGTGTGTGGAACCCGCGGGTCTTTGCGGACGATGCACGGGGGTGGCGGTGCCCCTTCGTGTTGTGCCTTCACCCACAGGGTTGCCTTCGAAGAGGGGTCCGGGCCTCGGGTCCTTCTCAAGTGCGGACCGGGGAATCGGGGGCGTTCGGCATGTGGCCCCACCCACGTGGCTCGTCTCGAATTTCCTCGTGAGACCGGCCTCATCCTGAGGTGCGCCGGGAAGGCCGGGAACCCCTTCCAGACCACGCAGGGGAATCGCCTCTCCTGTCGCGATCAGGAGGGGAGAAGGGGCTCAGAGGAAGCGGTGCCGGGACCCTCGGTGTTCCCCTCGGGGGACCCCGGCGTGTCGGGGGACTTTTGGGGGTCGCAGGAAGGCTGTCAGGGACCGTCTCGCCCTTCAGGGCGGAACAGGGTACTTCCCTTGAGACGCCGTCGCGGGAAAGGGCCTCATCTTGCCAAGCGGTGGGAACCACGTGGTTTTTCTCGAGTTGCGGCGGCATTCTCGAGTTACGACGGGGATCTCAGCCTTCCCCTTGGGTTGGCCCTGGGAAGCCCAATCTTCCCCTCGGGTTGCGAGGGAAAGCTGGGGGTTGCGCTCGAGTCACTGCAGGGCCGAAGAGACCTCACCTAAGCGTGTGTCTGGGACCTAATGTTCCTCTCCAGGGAAGGCAGGGATCTCGGGGTTGCATTCCAGGCTCCCCCGGGGAGTCAGGCCTCGTCTCGAGGGGAAGCCAAGGACTCCGCTCTCCTCTCGAGTCGCGACGCGGGTCTCTTGGAGCCCCCTGAGCGGCCTCAAGGGCGTCCAGCCTCCTCTTCCGTTTGGAGAGAGGACCCGGGATTGCTCTCCAGGCCATGCAGGAAAAGAAGGCCCTCAGCTCGCTAGGACGGGGGCGTCTCAGGGGTTTCCTCGAGCTGCGGCGCCCGTGGGGGTTTTCTCCCGAGGCACGACGAGGATCTCAGGGAGCCTCTCGTGCGGCGCCAGGGAAGTCAGGTCTCCATGCGCGTGGCGAGGGGGTGCGCGTCCTGGCTCTCGAGTCACGGGAGGGGACTAGGGCCTCGAGACGCGTTGAAGAAGGACTCTCGAGGTCTTTGTCGGGGGGCGGCGGGAAACCCTCGTGTCCCTCGCCTTCTGCCGGGGACCTTAGGGAACTTCCCAGGGTGCCTCTGAGAGGCGAGGGATCCTGTGGAGGTGGCGGGGCCCCTCGGGACTCCGCTGGGTCTGGCGCAACGGAAGAGGGCCTCACCTCGAGGGGAGGCAGGAACCTCAGGCTTCCTCTCTGTTTCGGACTCCGACCGCAGGGTGCCTGCAGAGTTGGGACAGGAGAGTCAGTCCTCGTCTTGTCTGAGGAAGGGAACCCCGCTGGCCTCTCGAGTTGCTCAGGGGGTCTCAGGCCCCTCGTCGAGCTGTGTGTGGAACCCGCGGGTCTTTGCGGACGATGCACGGGGGTGGCAGTGCCCCTTCGTGTTGTGCCTTCACCCACAGGGTTGCCTTCGAAGAGGGGTCCGGGCCTCGGGTCCTTCTCAAGAGCGGACCGGGGAATCGGGGGCGTTCGGCATGTGGCCCCACCCACGTGGCTCGTCTCGAATTTCCTCGTGAGACCGGCCTCATCCCAAGGTGCCCCGGGAAGCCCGGGAACCCCTTCCAGACCACGCAGGGGAATCGCCTCTCCTGTCGCGATCAGGAGGGGAGAAGGGGCTCAGAGGAAGCGGTGCCGGGACCCTCGGTGTTCCCCTCGGGGGACCCCGGCGTGTCGGGGGACTTTTGGGGGTCGCAGGAAGGCTGTCAGGGACCGTCTCGCCCTTCAGGGAGGAACAGGGGACTTCCCTTGAGACGCCGTCGCGGGCAAGGGCCTCATCTTGCCAAGCGGTGGGAACCACGTGGTTTTTCTCGAGTTGCGGCGGCATTCTCGAGTTACGACGGGGATCTCAGCCTTCCCCTTGGGTTGGCCCTGGGAAGCCCAATCTTCCCCTCGGGTTGCGAGGGAAAGCTGGGGGTTGCGCTCGAGTCACTGCAGGGCCGAAGAGACCTCACCTAAGCGTGTGTCCGGGACCTAATGTTCCTCTCCAGGGAAGGCAGGGATCTCGGGGTTGCATTCCAGGCTCCCCCGGGGAGTCAGGCCTCGTCTCGAGGGGAAGCCAAGGACTCCGCTCTCCTCTCGAGTCGCGACGCGGGTCTCTTGGAGCCCCCTGAGCGGCCTCAAGGGAGTCCAGCCTCCTCTTCCGTTTGGAGAGAGGACCCGGGATTGCTCTCCAGGCCATGCAGGAAAAGAAGGCCCTCAGCTCGCGAGGACGGGGGCGTCTCAGGGGTTTCCTCGAGCTGCGGCGCCCGTGGGGGTTTTCTCCCGAGGCACGACGAGGATCTCTGGGAGCCTCTGGTGCGGCGCCAGGGAAGTCAGGTCTCCATGCGCGTGGCGAGGGGGAGCGCGTCCTGGCTCTCGAGTCACGGGAGGGGACTAGGGCCTCGAGACGCGTTGAAGAAGGACTTTCGAGGTCTTTGTCGGGGGGCGGCGGGAAACCCTCGTGTCCCTCGCCTTCTGCCGGGGACCTTAGGGAACTTCCCAGGGTATCTCTGAGAGGCGAGGGATCCTGTGGAGGTGGCGGGGCCCCTCGGGACTCCGCTGGGTCTGGCGCAACGGAAGAGGGCCTCACCTCGAGGGGAGGCAGGAACCTCAGGCTTCCTCTCCGTTTCGGACTCCGACCGCAGGGTCCCTGCAGAGTTGGGACAGGAGAGTCAGGCCTCGTCTCGTCTGAGGAAGGGAACCCCGCTGGCCTCTCGAGTTGCTCAGGGGGTCTCAGGCCCCTCGTCGAGCTGTGTGTGGAACCCGCGGGTCTTTGCGGACGATGCACGGGGGTGGCAGTGCCCCTTCGTGTTGTGCCTTCACCCACAGGGTTGCCTTCGAAGAGGGGTCCGGGCCTCGGGTCCTTCTCAAGGGCGGACCGGGGAATCGGGGGCGTTCGGCATGTGGCCCCACCCACGTGGCTCGTCTCGAATTTCCTAGTGAGACCGGCCTCATCCCGAGGTGCGCCGGGAAGGCCGGGAACCCCTTCCAGACCACGCAGGGGAATCGCCTCTCCTGTCGCGATCAGGAGGGGAGAAGGGGCTCAGAGGAAGCGGTGCCGGGACCCTCGGTGTTCCCATCGGGGGACCCCGGCGTGTCGGGGGACTTTTGGGGGTCGCAGGAAGGCTGTCAGGGACCGTCTCGCCCTTCAGGGCGGAACAGGTGACTTCCCTTCAGACGCCTTCACGGGCAAGGGCATCATCTTGCGAATAGGTGGGAACCACGTGGTTTTTCTCGAGTTGCGGCGGGATTCTCGTGTTACGACGGGGGATTACAGGCTTCCTCTTGTGTCGGCCCTGGGTAGCCCAATCTTCTATTCTAGTGGCGAGCGAAAGCTTGGGGTTGCGCTCTAGTCACTGCAGGGCCAAAGAGACCTCATCTAGGCCTGTGTCCAGGACCTAATGCTCCTCTCCAGGGAAGACAAGGATCTCGGAGTTGCATCCCATGCTCCCCCGGGGAGTCAGGCCTCGCCTCGAGGGGAAGCAAAGGACTCCGCTCTCCTCCCGAGTCGCGACGCGGATATCTTGGTGCCCCCTGAGTGGCCTCAAGGGAGTCCAGCCTCCTCTTCACTTTTGAGAGAGGACTCGTGATTACTCTCCAGGCCAGGCAGGAAAAGAAGTCCCTCACCTCGCGAGGAGGGGGGCATCTCAGGGGTTTCCTCGAGCTGAGGCACCCCGTGGGGGTTTTCTCCTGAGGCACGACGAGGATCTCAGGGAGCCTCTCGTGCGGTTCCAGGGAAGTCATGTCTCCATGCATGTGGCGAGAAGGAGCGCGTCATTGTTCTCGAGTCATGAGAGGGGACTAGGGCCTCAAGACGCGTTGAAGAAGGACTCTCGATGTCTTCTCGGGTTGCAGCGGGAAACCCTCGTTTCCCCTGAATTCTGCCGGGGACCTGAGGAAACTTCCCAGGGTGCCTCTGAGAGGTGAGGGACGCTGTGGATTTGGCGGGGCCTCTCGGGACTCCACTGGGTTTGTCGCAATGGAAGAGGGCCTCATCTCGAGTGGAGGCAGGAACCTCAGGCTTCCTCTCCAATTCTGACTCTGATCGTAGTGTCCCTGCAGAGTTGGGACAGGAGAGTCAGGCTATGTCTTTTCTGAGGAATGGAACTCCGCTTGCCTCTCGAGTTGTTCATGGGGTTTCAGGCCCCTTGTCAAACTGTGTTTGGAATCTGCAGGTTTTCAGACGATGCATGGGGGTGTCAGTGACCCTTCGTTTTGTGTCTTCATCCACAGGGTTGCCTTCGAAGAGGTGTCCGGGCATCGTGTTCTTATGAAGAGCGGACTGGGAAATCGGGGTCGTTCAGCATTTGGCACCACCCACGTGGCTAGTCTCGAATTTCCTCATGAAACCGGCCTCATCCTGAGGTGTGCCGCGAAGGTCATGAAACCCTTCCAGACAAAGCAGGGGAATCGACCCTCCTGTGGCGATCAGGAGGGGAGAAGTGGCTCAGATGAAGTACTGCTGGGAACCTCGGTGTTTCCCTCAAGTGAGACAGGTATGTCGGGTAACTTTTGGGGTCGCATAACGCGTTCCAAGTACTGTTTCGCTCTTCAAATTGGAACGTGGGACTTCTCTTGGGGTGCTCCAGCGGGCAAGGGCCTCATCTTGGAATGACTGGGGAACCACTTGGTTTTTCTCTAGTTGCGGTGGGATATTTGAGTTACCACAGGGAATTCATGCTTCCTCTTGTGTTGGCCCACAAAAGTCTTATCTTCCATTCGAGATTCAAGGAAGAGCTGGAGGTGCGCTCTAGTCACTGAAGGCAAAAGAGACCCCACCAAGGCTTGTGTGCAGGACCTAATGTTCATGTCAAGGGGCGACAGGAATCTCGGGGTTGCATTCCAGACTCACCCTGGAGTCAGGCCTCGTCTCGAGGGGAAGCAAAGGACTCTGCTCTCCTCTCGAGTCGGACGGGTATGTCTTGGAGACCACTGAGTGGCTTAAAGGGAGTCAAACCTCCTCTGGTGTTTGGAGGGAGGACACGGGATTGCTCTCCAGGCAATGCAGGAAAAGAAGGCCCTCATCTCCCGATGACTGGGGCGTCTCGTAGGTTTTCTCGAGCTGTGGCGCTAGTGTGGGGTTTCTCACGAAGTAAGACTGGGAGCTCAGTGAGCCTCTCATGTGGTGCCAGGGCAGTCAGGTCTCTATGCACGTGGTGAGAGGGAGCCCGTCATTGTTCTCGAGTCATGGTAGGGGAATTGGGCCTGAAGACGTGTTAAAGAAGGACTCTTGAGGTCTTTCTTGGGTTGCAGCAGGAAACCCTGGGTTCCATCGACTTGTGCCAGTGACCTCAGGAAGCTTCTAAGCATGCCTCTGAGACGTCAGGGTCACTGTGGAGTTGGGAGGGGCCTCTCGGAACTCCACTGGGTTTGGTGCAATGGAAGAGGGCCTCATGACAAGTTGAGGCAGGAACCACAGGGTTCCTCTCCTGGCTTCGAATGCGCCAGATCTGACTCGGATCGCAGAGTCCCTGCAGAGTTGGGACAGGAGAGTCAGGCCTCATCTTGTGTGGAGGAATGGAACTCCGCTTGACTCTCGCGTTGTTCATGGGGTGACAGGCCACTTGTCGATTTGTATGTGGAACTTGCGGGTTTTTCTGGACGATGCACTGGGGTGTCACTGCCCCTTCGTGTTGTGCCTTGTTCCACAGGATTGCCTTCGAGTTGGGTTCTGCCATCGGGTTCTTATCAAGAGCAGACCAGGGAATCGGGGTCTTTTGGCATGCCGCAGCACCCACGAGGCTATGTCTCGAATTTCGTCGTGAGACTGGCCTCATCTTGATGTGCACCAGGAAGGTCGGGAACGCCTTCCAGACAAAGCAGGGGAATCGAACCTCCTGTCGCGATCAAGAGGGGAGAAGAGTCTCAGATGAAGTGGTGCCGGGAACCTCGGTGTTCTCCTCAAGTGAGACTGGTATGTCGGGGAACTTTTGGGGTCGCATCAAGGGTTCCAAGTAACTTTTCGCTCTTCAATACAGAACGTGGGACTTCTCTTGAGACGCTGTAGCGGGCAAGGGCCTCATCTTTCGATGACGGGGGAACCACGTGGTTTTTCCTGAGTTGGTGCGGGATTCTCGAGTTACAACCGGGAATTCAGGCTTCCTCTTCAACTGGCCCAGGGAAGTCCAGTTTTCATTCGAATTGCGAGTTAGAACTGGGGATTCCTCTCGAGACACTGCAGGGCCAAATAGACCTCATCTAGGCTTGTGTCCAGGACCTAATGTTCCTCTGCTGGGGCAAAAGCGATCTCAACATTGCATTCTCGACTCACCCGGGGAGTCAGGCCTCGTCTCGAGGGGAAGCCAAGGACACCGCTCTCCTGTCAAGTCGCGACGGGTATATCTTGGAGCTCACTGTGTGGCCTAAAATGAGTCAAGCCTCCTGTGGAGTTTGGAGAGAGGACTCAGGATTGCTCTCCAGGCCATACAGCAAAAGAAGGCCCTCATCTCGTGAGGACTGGGGCGTCTCGTGGGTATTCTCGAGCTGCGGCTCCAGTGTGGTGTTGATCACGAGGTATAATGGGTAGCTCAGGGAGCCTCTCCTGTGGCGCCAGGGAAGTCAGGTTTCTATGCGCGTGGCTAGGCGGAGTGCGTCATTGCTCTCGAGTCATGGTAGGGGAATCGCACCTCAAGACGCGTTGAAGAAGGACTCTCGAGGTCTTTTACGGGTTGGGGCAGGAAACCCTTGGTTCCCTCGACTTGTGCCGGTGATCTCAGGAAGGTCTAAGGGTGCCTCTGAGAAGTCAGGGACACTGTGGATTTGGGAGGGGCCTTTCATTACTCAACTGGGTTTGGTGCAATCGAAGAGGGCCTCATCTCGAATGGAGGCAGGAACCTCAGGGGTCCTCTCCATATCTGACTCGGGTCGCAGGGTACCTGCAGAGTATGGACAAGAGAGTCACGCCTCGTCTTCTGTTGAAGAATGGATGTCCCCTTGCCTTTCGAGTTGTTCACGGAGTGACAGGCCACTTGTTGAGCTGAGTGTGGAACCTGCGGGTTTTTCCGGACGATGCACGGGGGTGTCAGTGCCCCTTCGTGTTGTGCCTTCATCCACAGGGTTGCCTTCAAAGAGGTTTCCGGGCATCGGGTTCTTTTCAAGAGCGTACCGGAAAATTGGGGTCTTTCAGCATGTGGTACCACCCACGAGGCTACGTCTCGAATTTCCTCGGGAGACCGGCCTCATCCTGAGGTGCGCTGGGAAGGTCGGGAACCCCTTGCAGACAAAGCAGGGGAATCGACCCACCGCTCGCGATCAGAAGGGGAGAAGGGGCTCAGATGAAGTGGTGCCGGGAACCTCGGTGGTCCCCTCGAGTGAGACCGGTATGTCACGGCACTTTTGAGGTCGCATCAAGGGTGCCAAGTACAGTTTCGCACTTCAAGATGGAACGTGGGAATTCTCTGGAGATGCTGTAGCGGGCAAGGGCCTCATATTGCGATGACGAGGGAAACACGTGGTTTTTCTCGAGTTGAGGCGGGATTCTCGAGTTACAACGGGGAATTCAGGCTTCCTCTTGTGTTGGCCCAGGAAGTCCAATCTTCCATTCAACTTGTCAGAGAGAGCTGGGGGTTGCTCTCGAGTCACTTCAGGGCAAAGAGTCCTCATCTAGGCTTGGGTCCAGGACGTAATGTTCCTCTCCAGGGGCGACAGGGATATCGGGGTCGCATTCCAGTCTCACCCGGTGGGTCACACCTCGTCTCGAGTGGAAGCAAAGGACTCCACTATCCTCTCGAGTCGGGACGCGTAACTCTTGGAGCCCAATGAGTGGCCTAAAGGGAGTCAAGCGTCCTGTGTAGCTTGGACAGAAGGTTCACGCTTGATCTGCATACCATGCAGTTAAAGATGGCCCTCCTCTCGTGATGACGGGGGCGTCTCATGGGTTTTCTCGAGCTGCGGCGCCAGTGTGGGGTTTCTCACGAGATATGATGGGGAGTTCAGGGAGCCTCTCGTGCGGCGCCAGAGAAGCCTGACTCCATGCGTGTGGCCAGGCAGATCGCGTCATTGCTCTCGAGTCATGGGAGGGACTAGGGCCTCAAGAGGCATTTAAGAAGGACTCTCAAGGTCTTTCTTGGGTTGGGGCGGGAAACACTCGTTTCCATCGACCTCTAAGGGGACCTTAGGGAACTTCCCAGGTGCCTCTGAGAGGTGAGGGATACTGAGGAGTTAGAGGGGCCTCTCGGGACTCCACTAGGTTTGACGAAATGAAAGAGGGCCTCATCTCGATTGGAGGCAGGAACCTCAGGCTTCCTCTCCATTTCTGACTCCGACCGCAGGGTCCCTGCAGAGTTGGGACAGGAGAGTCAGGCCTCGTCTTGTCTGAGTAACGGAACTCTGCTTGCCTCTTGAGTTGTTCAGGGGGTCTCAGGGCCCTTGACAAGCTGTGTGTGGAACCTGCGGGTGTTTCCAGAAGATGCATGGGGGTGTCAGTGCCCCTTCGTTTTGTGCCTTCCCCCACAGTGTTTCCTTCAAAGAGGTGTCCGGGCATCGGGTTCATTTCAAGAGCGGACCGGGAAATCGGGGTCATTCGGCATGTGGCACCACCCACGTGGCTCATCTCGAATTTCCTCGTGAGACCAGCATCATCCTGAGGTGCGGCGGGAAGGCCGGGAACACCTTCCACACAAAGTAGGGGAATCGATTCTCCTGTCGCGATCAGGAGGGGAGATGGGGCTCAGATGAAGTGGTGCCGGGACCCTCGGTGTTCCACTCGAGGGAACCCGGCGTTTCAGGGAACTTTAGGGGTCGCATCAAGGGAGCCAAGTACCGTTTCCCACTTCAGGACGGAACATGGGACTTCCCTGGAGACGCTGTAGCGGGCAAGGGCCTCATCCTGTGAAGACGTTGGAACCACGTCGTTTTTCTCGAGTTGCATTGGGATTCTCAAAAACGACAGGAATTTCAGGCTTCCTCTTGGGTTGGCCCTGGGAAGCCCAATCTTCAATTCGATTTGCGATGGAAAGCTGGGGGTTCTGCTCGAGTCACTACAGGGCCAAAGAGACCTCATCGAGGCGTGTGTCCAGGACCTAATATTCCTCTCAAGGGAAGACAGGGATCACGGGTTTCCATTCCAGACTCCCCCGGGGGGTCAGGACTCGCCTGGAGGGGAAGCAAAGACTCCGCTTTCCTCTCAAGTCGCGACACGGATCTCTTGGAGCCCACTGAGTGGACTCAAGGGTGTCGAGCCTCCTCTTCAGTTTGGAGAGAGGAATCGGGATTGCTCTCCAGGCCAGGCAAAAAAAGAAGGCCCTCATCTCGCGATGACGGGGGCGTCTCATGGGTTTCCTCAGGCTGCTGCGCCCATGGGGGTTTTCTCACGAGGCATGATGAGGACCTCAGGGAGCCTCTCGTGCGGCGCCAGGCAAGTCAGGTCTCCATGCGCATGGCGAGGGATAGCTGGTCATCACTCTCGAGTCATGGGAAACGGCTAGGTCCTCAAGAGGCGTTGAAGAAGGACTCTCGAGGTCTTTCTCGGGTTGCGGCGGGAAACCCTCGTTTCCCTCGACTTCTGCAGGGGACCTTAGGGAACTTCCCACGGTGCCTCTGAGAGGTGAGGGATGCTGTGTAGTTGGCAGGGCCTCTCGGGACTCTGCTGGGTTCGGCGCAATGGAAGAGGGCCTCATCTCGAGGGGAGGCAGGAACCTCAGGCTTCCTCTCGGATTCGGACTCCGACTGCACGGTCCCTGCAGTGTTGGGACAGGAGAGTCATGCCTCGTCTTGTCTGAGGAATGGAATTCTGGTTGCCTCTTGAGTTGTTCCAGGAGTCTCAGGCCCCTTGTCGAGCTGTGTGTAGACCCTGCGGGTTTTTCCGGATGATGCACGGGGGTGTCAGTGCCCCTTCGTGTTGTGCCTTCACCCACAGGGTTGCCTTCGAAGAGGTGTCCGGGCATCGGGTTCTTATCAAGAGCGGACCGGAAAATCGGAGTCGTTCGGCACGTGGCACCTCACATGTGGCTACTCTCGAATTTCCTCCTGAGACCGGCCTCATCCTGAGGTGCGCCAGGAAGGCCGGGAACCCCTTCCAGACCACGCAGGGGAATCGACTCTCCTGTCGTGATCAGGAGGGGAGAAGGGGCTCAGATGAAGTGGTGCCGGGACCCTCGGTGTTCCCCTCGAGGGAACCCAGCGTGTCAGGGAACTTTTGCGGTCGCATCAAGGGTGTCAAGTACCGTGTCGCCCTTCAGGGCGGAACATGGGACTTCCCTGGAGACACCGGGAACTTCGGTGTTCCCCTGGAGTGAGACCGGTATGTTGGGGAACTTTGGGGTCACATCAAGTGTGCCAAGTAGCATTTCGAACTTTAAGATGGAACGTGGGACTTCTCTTGAGACTCTAGCTGGCAAGGGCCTCATATTGCGATGAAGGGGGAACCACATGGTTTTTAAGACTTGAGGCTGAATTCTCGAATTACGATGGGAAATTCAGACTTCCTCTTGTGTTGACCGTGGGAAGACCAATCTTCCATTCAAATTGTGAGGGAGAGATGGAGGTTGCTCGAGTCACTGTAGGGCAAAATAGACCTCATCTAGGCTTGTGTCTAGGACATAATGTTCCACTCCAGGGGTGACATGGATCTCGGGGTTGCATTCCAAACTCACCCGGGGAGTCAGGCCTCGTCTCCAGGGAAGCAAAGGACTCCGCTCTCCTCTCGAGTCGCACCGGGTATTTCTTGGACCCAACTGAGTGGCCTAAAGGGAGTCAATACTCCTGTGAAGTTTGGAGAGGGGACCAGGAATTGCTCTCCAGGTCAGGCAGGAAAAGAAGGCCCCCATCTCTCCTTGACGGGGGCATCTTGTGGTTTTTCTCGAACTGCGGCGCCAGTGTGGGTTTTCTCACGAGGTACGATGGGGTACTCAGGGAGCCTCTTGTGTGGTACTAGGGAAGTCAGTTTTCCTGCTTGTGGCGAGGGGAGCGCGTCCTTGCTCTGGAGTCATGGTAGGGGAATCGGGCATCAAGAGACGTTGAAAAAGGACTCTCCAAGTCTTTCTCGGGTTACTTCAGGAAACTCTGGGTTCCCTCGACTTGTGCCAGTGACCTCAGGTAGCTTCTCAGGGAGCCTCTGAGAATTCAGGGATACTGTGGTGTTGGGAGGGGCCTCTCGGGACACCACTGAGTTTGGTTCAATGGAAGAGGGCCTCTTCTCTAGTTGAGGCAGGAACCTCAGGGTTCCTCTCCATTTCTGACTCCAATTGCAGGGTCCCTGAAGAGTTGGGACAGGAGAGTAAGGCCTCGTCTTGTGTGAAGGAATGCAACTTCACTTGCCTCTCGAGTTGTTCACGAGGTGACAGTCCACATTTGGAGCTGTGAGTGGAATCTGCGGGTTTTTCCAGACGATGCATGGGGATGTCAGTGTCCCTTCGTGTTGTGCCTTCATCCACAGGGTTGCCTTCGAAGAGATGTCCGGGCGTCAGGTTCTTATCTAGAGTGGACCGGGAATTCGGGATCTTTCAGCATATGGCACCAACCATGAGGCTACTTTTCGAATTTCCTCATGAGACTGGCCTCATCCGGAGGTTCACGGGGAACGTCGGGAACCCCTTGCAGACAAAACATGGGAATCGACCCTTCTGTCGCGATCAGGAGGGGTGAAGGGGCTCACAGGAAGTGGTGCCGTGAACTTTGGTGTTTCCCTCGAGTGAGACCGGTATGTCAGGGAACTTTGGGGGTCGCATCAAGGGTGCCAAGTACCGTTTTGTACTTCAGGATGGAACGTGGGACTTCTCTTGATACGCTGTAGCGGCCAAGGGCCTCATCTTGCGATGACGGGGGAGCCACGTGGATTTTCTCGAGTTGCGGCGGGATTCTCGAGTTACGACGGGGATTTCAGGCTTCCTCTTGTGTTGGGCCAGGGAAGTCCAATCATCCATTCGAGTTGCGAGGGAGAGCTGGGGGTTGCGATCGAGTCACTGCAGGGCAAAGGAGACCTCATCTTGGCTTGTGTCAAGGACCTAATGTTCCTCTCCAAGGGCCACAGGGATCTCAGGTTTGCATTCCAGACTCACCCAGGGAGTCAGGCCTCATGTCGAAGGGAAGCAAAGGACTCCGCTCTCCTTTTGAGTCGCGACGGGCACCTCTTGGAGCCCACTTTGTGGCCTAAAGGGAGTCAAGCCTCCTGTGAAGTTTGGAGAGAGGACTTGGGACTGCTCTCCAGGCCATGCAGGAAAAGATGGCCCTCATCTCGCGATGACGGAGGGATCTTGTGGGTTTCCTCGAGCTGCGGCGCCCGTGGGGGTTTTCTCGCGAGGCGTGACGAGGATCTCAGGGAGCCTCTCCTGCGGCGCCAGAGAAGTCAGGTCTCCATGCGCGTGGCGAGGGGGAGCGCGTCCTGGCTCTCGAGTCACGGAAGGGGACTAGGGCCTCGAGACGAGTTGAAGAAGGACTCTCGAGGTCTTTGTTGGGGGGCGGCGGGAAACCCTCGTTTCCCTCGCCTTCTGCCGGGGACCTTAGGGAACTTCCCAGGGTGCCTCTGAGAGGCGAGGGTTCCTGTGGAGGTGGCGGGGCCCCTCGGGACTCCGCTGGGTCTGGCGCAACGGAAGAGGGCCTCACCTCGAGGGGAGGCAGGAACCTCAGGCTTCCTCTCCGTTTCGGACTCCGACCGCAGGGTCCCTGCAGAGTTGGGACAGGAGAGTCAGGCCTCGTCTTGTCTGAGGAAGGGAACCCCGCTGGCCTCTCGAGTTGCTCGGGGGGTCTCAGGCCCCTCGTCGAGCTGTGTGTGGAACCCGCGGGACTTTGCGGACGATGCCCGGGGGTGGCAGTGCCCCTTCGTGTTGTGCCTTCACCCACAGGGTTGCCTTCGAAGAGGGGTCCGGGCCTCGGGTCCTTCTCAAATGCGGACCGGGGAATCGGGGGCGTTCGCCATGTGGCCCCACCCACGTGGCTCCTCTCGAATTTCCTCGTGAGACCGGCCTCATCCTGAGGTGCGCCGGGAAGGCTGGGAACCCCTTCCAGACCACGCAGGGGAATCGCCTCTCCTGTCGCGATCAGGAGGGGAGAAGGGGCTCAGAGGAAGCGGTGCCGGGAGCCTCGGTGTTCCCCTCGGGGGAACCCGGCGTGTCGGGGGACTTTTGGGGGTCGCAGGAAGGCTGTCAGGGACCGTTTCGCCCTTCAGGGCGGAACAGGGGACTTCCCTTGAGACGCCGTGGCGGGCAAGGGCCTCATCTTGCCAAGAGGTGGGAACCACGTGGTTTTTCTCGAGTTGCGGCGGGATTCTCGAGTTACGACGGGGATCTCAGCCTTCCCCTTGGGTTGGCCCTGGGAAGCCCAATCTTCCCCTCGGGTTGCGAGGGAAAGCTGGGGGTTGCGCTCGAGTCACTGCAGGGCCGAAGAGACCTCACCTAGGCGTGTGTCCGGGACCTCATATTCCTCTCCAGGGAAGGCAGGGATCTCGGGGTTGCATTCCAGGCTCCCCCGGGGAGTCAGGCCTCGTCTCGAGGGGAAGCCAGGGACTCTGCTCTCCTCTCGAGTCGCGACGCGGGTCTCTTGGAGCCCCCTGAGCGGCCTCAAGGGAGTCCAGCCTCCTCTTCCGTTTGGAGAGAGGACCCGGGATTGCTCTCCAGGCCATGCAGGAAAAGAAGGCCCTCAGCTCGCGAGGACGGGGGCGTCTCAGGGGTTTCCTCGAGCTGCGGCGCCCGTGGGGTTTTCTCCCGAGGCGCGACGAGGATCTCAGGGAGCCTCTCGTGCGGCGCCAGGGAAGTCGGGTCTCCACGCGCGTGGCGAGGGGGAGCGCGTCCTGGCTCTCGAGTCACGGGAGGGGACTAGGGCCTTGAGACGCGTTGAAGAAGGACTCTCGAGGTCTTTGTCGGGGGGCGGCGGGAAACCCTCGTTTCCCTCGCCTTCTGCCGGGGACCTTAGGGAACTTCCCAGGGTGCCTCTGAGAGGCGAGGGATCCTGTGGAGGTGGCGGGGCCCCTCGGGACTCCGCTGGGTCTGGCGCAACGGAAGAGGGCCTCACCTCGAGGAGAGGCAGGAACCTCAGGCTTCCTCTCCGTTTCGGACTCCGACCGCAGGGTCCCTGCAGAGTTGGGACAGGAGAGTCAGGCCTCGTCTTGTCTGAGGAAGGGAACCCCGCTGGCCTCTCGAGTTGCTCGGGGGGTCTCAGGCCCCTCGTCGAGCTGTGTGTGGAACCCGCGGGTCTTTGCGGACGATGCCCGGGGGTGGCAGTGCCCCTTCGTGTTGTGCCTTCACCCACAGGGTTGCCTTCGAAGAGGGGTTCGGGCCTCGGGTCCTTCTCAAGGGCGGACCGGGGAATCGGGGGCGTTCGGCATGTGGCACCACCCACGAGGCTACATCTCGAACTTCCTCATGAGACCGGCCTCATCCTGAGGTGCGCCCAGAAGGTCGGGAACCCCTTGCAGACAGATAAGGGGAGTCGACCCTCCTGTCGCAATCAGGAGAGGAGAAGGGGCTCAGATGAAGTGGTGCCGGGAACCTCGGTGTTCCCCTTGAGTGAGTCTGGTATGTCGCGGAACTTTTGGGGTCGCATCAAGGGTGCCAAGTACCGTTTCGCATTTCAGGATGGAACGTGGGACTTCTCTTGAGATGCTGTAGCGGACAAAGGGCCTCATCTTGCGATGACGAGGGAAGCACGTGGTTTTTCTCGAGTTGCGGTGGGATTCTCGAGTTACGACGGGGAATTCAGGCTTCCTCTTGTGTTGGCCCAGGAAGTCTAATCTTCCATTTGAGTTGCCAGGGAGAGCTGGGGATTGGGCTCCATTCACTGAAGGGCAAACTAGACCTCATCTAGGCTTGTATCCAGGACTTAATGTTCCTCTCCATAGGCGACAGGGATTTGGGGTTGCATTCCATACTCACCCGGGGAGTCAGGCCTCATCTCGAGGGGAAGCAAAGGACTCCACTCTCTTCTCGAGTCGCGACAGGTATCTCTTGGAGCCCACTGAGTGGTCTTCGCTCTGTAGGAGAGCTCTAGTGTACATAAGCCTGTACATAAGTGAACACAGACACTCTGTGTGCATGTTGCTGCATACCCAAAATAGGGCCACAAGGAGCCTCATGCTCTCCATGCGGCGCGGAAGCTGTGCAGCCACGCAGCAGCTGAAGAATCCAACCAATTGCTCTTTTCTTACCTCTGACAGAGCTCGCATTGCCGTAGCCCTTGGCAGTTTGGAAACACTGGACCCTAACCCCTCTCAAAGTAGGCCTGGGTTCTAGTTCGAATAGAAAGTCAATAGCAGAGCTGAGGACAGGAACGCGGCAGTCATTTATCACACGCTCCTGCAGCCTGCTACTACAGGGACACTAACGCTAGAAGCTAGGAATGTCTTTACAAGGTGCGCAAAGGACAAGGGAGAACCTCGACCCTGACTCTAGTATTTCAGTCCCCTGAGCAGATCTGAGGTTCTCCCGCTGTAGAAGCTAACCCATTCCTTTCAAATACAGGCTTCCTAACACAGGGCCAGTTGGCTGCTTGCTCTTCCACGAAGCAGGCTTCCTTAACTTGCAAACTGCGAATTCCGCTTAACAGCCTGGAGGAAAATCGCTTCTTGGAAGATTTTTTTCAGAGGCTGTATCCCCGGAGCTGGGGCCAAGCTAGGGAACCCATACTGACAAGGGAAGGCAAAACCACATCCAATGTCTTTGCTCTGGAGGACAGCTTTGGTGAGCCTAAGTCTTTCAGGAATATTTCTGGCTCCAACAGAGTCAAATTCTGTGTGTAAAGCTGCACAGCCAAAATAGGGGAACAGAGAGCCTGATTCTCTCTGTGTAGCTTTGAAGCTGTCATTCAAACAACAGCTTGAGAATCCATACAATGCTCTCCCTTACTGCTAAGAGAATTCTCATTGCTGTCGTCCTTGACAGTTTGTAGAAATCCGCACCCTAACCCTTCTCCAAGTAGGCCTGGGTCCTAGCTCGGAACAACAGGCAACGGCGGAGCTGAGGCCAGTAAGGCACAAGTGAGGTCTCACACACTCTTGCAGCCTGATCGTCCAGGAGCAGTAAGGCCTCTTTTTCCCTGCAGGAGGCTCGCTTGCCTTGCCTCCTGTGAACTGCATTTCCCAGCCTGGGCGCAAAGCTGTTCCTGGAGATTTTTTCTCAGGGGCTGTTTCCCTGGAGCTGGGTCGGACCTCGGGGGCCCAACTCACAGGGGAAGACAAAGCCACATGGACAGGTCTATGCTCTGTAGGAGAGCTCTAGTGAACCTCATCTCTCAGGAACATTCTTGGCTTCTACAGAGACACCTCTGTGCATGAAGCTACACACCCAACATAGTGGCAAAGGGAGTCTGATTCTCTCCGTGGGTGCTGATGCTTTGTGGCAAAGCACCTGCTAAGAATCCATCCGCATAGGCTTCCCTCACCTTGACAGAGGTCTCATTGCTGTAGTCCTTTGCAGTTTGGAAAGAAGCAGACCCTTACCCTTCACCAAGTAGGCCCTTGTCCTTGTTTGAATGGAAAGGCAGTAGCTGAGCTGAGGCCAGTAAGGCGCCAGTCAAGTCTGACATATTCCCGATGCCTGCTCCTTCATGGAAAATAACGTTAGAATCTGGGAATGTCTTTGCAAGGCTGGCAAAGGGCCGTCAGGAACCTCGGCCCTGCCTCTGGAATTTCTATCTTCTCAGCACATCTGGCGGTCTCGGTCAGGAGAAACTAACCCATTCCTTGCAAATATAGGCTTCCAAACACAGGCCGGTTGGCTGTCTCTTCTTGCCGAAGGAAGCTTGCTTATCCCACCTCCTGCGAACTCCGCTTCCCAGCCTGGGGGATAAGAGGTTCTTGGAGATCTTTTCTCAGAGGCTGTTTCCACGGAGCAGGGGCCGATCCCGGAGACCCACACGCACAGGGGAAGGGAAAACCGCATGGATAAGTCTTTGCTCTCTAGGAGTGCTCTAGTGAACCTCAGTCTATGGGGAATGTTCTTGGCTCCAATGGGGACATCTCTGTGTGGGAAGCTGCATAGCCAACATAGAGACACAGAGACCTGATTCTCTCTGTGCAGCTTTGACGCTGTCGTTCAAACAACAAATTGAGAATCCACACAATGCTCTCCCTTACCACTGAGAGAGTTATCATTGCTGTAGCCCTTCGCAGTTTCTGGAAATCGGCACACAAACACCTCCAAGTAGGCCTGGGTTCAAGTTCAGATGAACATGCAATAGCGGAGCTGAGGCCAGTAAGGCACCAGTCAGGTGTCACACACTCTGGCAGCCTGCTCCTCCAGGGACAGTAAGGCCTCTATTTCCCTTCAGGAGGCTCGCTTGCCTTACTTCCTGTGAACAGCGTTTCCCAGCCTGGGCGGAAAGCAGTTCCTGGAGATCTTTTCTCAGGGGCTGTTTCCCCGGAGTTGGGGCGGACCTCCGGGACCCAACTCACAGGGGAAGGCAAAACCAAATGGACAGGTCTATGCTCTGTAGGAGATCTCTAGTGAACTGCCGGGGTCCAGCCCCAGCTGATCCAGGGTATTTGAAGCAGAGACGGCGTAGGCGAGGGTCAGGGAACAACTGCTTAATTAAACGTTAATTAAGGATATAAAGAGTAATAAAATGAGGATAGCTCAGTAGGAAAATTCAGTGGAGAAAAGAGGCTGAGTAGCTTGGTTTATGCGGGGGACCAATAAAACTTCAAGACAAGAAGCTTGCACCACTTACGTAGGCCGCAGGCGTCCTTCCGTTCTCCCGAAGGAGAGGAGACACTGAGGCCTCCCCGGTCGGATCTTAGAAGCCCAGGCAAAATTAGTAAGCTTGGTGGGTTCCGCGCTCCAGATGGAGACTCAACCAGAGTGAGAGAGAGAGAGAGACATGGGGAGACCAGTATTTCGAGAAACTGATCCCAATTCTTTATTTTCCATGGTCTACTTTTATACACTGAGATGTTATGCAAAAGTCACGTGGGGTCAGCAGTCCTGACTTTTATCAAAGTCAGGTGCTTCATACAAAAGTATACAGAGGTCTTAGGGGTGTTACATCATCTTCTGGCCGGGGGGCCTGCTGACAATTTACGACCCTCTCCTTGTGACAGCGGTCAGTCAACCAGGACACTTATTTCTCCAGGGGTGATTATTCTTAAAACAGACGCCACCCAAATAAAGTTACATTCCTATAGGGTGAGGGTGTAGTGGGTTTTAGTTAAGGAAAGAATTTACTTAGCCTAAGGTCTAACGTGATTTATATCAAAGGTTAATACTTATTTCTTCTATATATTCATTAATGTGTATAAGGGCAGGGGATGTGGAGACTTAGCAGTAAACATCAGCTCAACAAATGAAAAACCCTTCACCAATATGATTTCTAATCAGCCCATTATACTTATACTAATAATTTTCTAACTTTTCTAAGGAACCTGTTTTTAGAAGGTTTAAAGCATCTCGTGCCTCTCATGGTTGGGAGGCTGTGAGCAATCACATGTGGCCGGACAAGCCTGTCAGGCAGGCTAGAGAACCTTCAGAGGAGTTTGTAGGTTAAAACACTCTTGTCACACCCAGGGGTTTTTATCAACTGGAGCTCTAGGTTAACTCCTTCTCCGAAAGAGGTGGTGGGGGACAGCCCCCCGTAAAGTCAGAGGTGTAGGTGAGAGCACAAAGTAGTAAGGTAGGCAGGCTCTGGTTATGGGGGTAGATGCTCGAGGATTTCCAGGGGGACTCCTGAGGCTCGATCCCGCCTTTGCGTATGTCGAGCCTCCTTCCTCATGACCTTTGCCATGGGCGGAGTGCCTCACTCTGGCCCCCAACAGTGAACCTCCTCTCTCAGGAACATTCTTGGCTCCTATCGAGACACCTCTGTGTGTGTAGCTACACACGCAACATAGGGGCAAAGGGAGCCAGATTCTTTCCGTGGGGTGCTGATGCTTTGTGGCAAAGCACCTGCTTGAGAATCCATCAGCTTACGCTTCCCTCGCCTTGACAGAGGTCTCATTGCAGTAGCCCTTGGCAGTTTGGAAAGAAGAGGACCCTTACCTTTCATAAAGTGGGCCCTTGTCCTAGTTTGAAAGGAAAGGCAAGAGCTGAGCTGAGGCCAATAAGGCGCCAGTCAAGTCTGACATATTCCCGAAGCCTGCTCATTCATGGAAAATAACGCTGGAATCTAGGAATGTCTCTGCAAGGCTGGCAAAGGGCAGTCAGGAGCCTGCACCCTGCCTCTGGAATTACCGATTTCTGAGCAGATCTGGAGGTCTCCTTTAGGAGAATCTAACTCATTCCTTCCATATTGAGACTTCCAAAAACAGGCAGGTCGGCTGCCTCTTCGTGCCCGAAGGAGGCTTGATTTTCCTGCCTCCTATGAACCCAGCTTCCCAGGCTCTGGGAAAAGCGGATCTTGAAGATCTTTTCTCAGGGGTTGTTTCCACGGAGCTGGGGCTAAGCCTGGAGACCCAAACTCACAGGGGAAGAAAAACCACATGGACAAGTCTTTGCTCTCTAGGAGAGCTCTAGTGAACTTCACTCTGCCACGAACATTCTTGATTCATATGGAGACACCCCTATGTGTGAAGCTGCGTACCCAACATGGGGGCACAGAGAGCCTGATTCTCTCTGTGTAGCTTTAAAGATGTCGTTCAAAAAACACCTTGAAAATCCATACAATGCTCTTCCTTACCCGTGACAGAGTTCTCATTGCTGTAGCCCTTGGCAGTTTTTAGAAATCCGCACCCAAACCCTTCTCCAAGTAGTCCTGGGTCCTAGTTCGGAGGAACATGCAGTGGCAGAGCTGAGGCCAGTAAGGCACCAGTCAGGTCTCACACACTCTGGCAGCCTGCTCCTCCAGGGGCAGTAAGGCCTCTTTTTCTCTGCAGGAGGCTCGCTTGCCTTGCCTTCTGTGAACTGCGTTTCCCAGTCTGGACGAAAAGCAGCTCCTGGAGGTGTTTTCTCAGGGGTTTCTTCCTCGGAGCTGGGGCAAACATCAGGAACCCAACTCACAGGGGAAGGCAAAACCATATGGACAGGTCTATGCTCCATAGCAGAGCTCTAGTGAACCTCATCTCCCAGGAACATTCTTGGCTCCTATAGAGACACCTCTGTGTTTGAAGCTACACACCCAACATAGGGGCAAATGCAGTCTGATTCTCTCCGTGGGGTGCAGATGCTTTGTGGCAAAGCACCTGTTTGAGAATCCATCCGCTTCCACTTCCCTCTCTTTGACAGAGGTGTCTTTGCTGTAGCCTTTGGCAGTTTGGAAAGAAGCAGACCCTTACCCTTCACCAAGTAGGCCCTTGTCCTAGTTTGAACGGAAAGGCGATAGCTGAGCTGAGGCCAGTAAGGCGCCAGTCAAGTCTGACATATTCCTGAAGCCTGCTCCTTCATGGAAAATAACGCTAGAATCTAGAAATGTCTTTGCAAGGCTGGCAAAGGACAGTCAGGAACCTCGACCCTGCCTCTGGAATTTCCGTCTTCTGAGCAGATCTGGAGGTCTTCTTTTGGAGAAGCTAACCATTCCTTTCAAAGAGAGGCTTCAAAACACAGGCTAGTTGGCTGCCTCTACTTGCCCGAAGGAGGCTTGCTTGTTCCGCTTCCTGTGAACTCCGCTTCCCGCCTGGGGGAAAAGTGGTTCTTGGAGATCTTTTTTCAGGGGCTATTTCAACGGAGTTGGAGCTGAGCCCGGAGACCCACACGCACAGAGGAAGGCAAAACCACATGGACAAGTCTTTGCTCTGTAGGAGAACTCTAGTTAACCTCAGTATGTGAGGAAAGTCTTGGATTCTACGGGGATACCTCTGTGTGTGGAGCTGCATACCCAACAAGGGGGCACACAGGGCCTGATTCTCTCTTTGCAGCTTTGAAGCTGTCGTTCAAACAACAGCTTGAGAATCCATACAATGCTCTCCCTTACCTCTGAGAGACTTCTCATTGCAGTAGCCCTTGGCAGTTTTTACAAATCCGCACCCAAACCCTTCTCCAAGTAGGCCTGGGTCCTGGTTTGGATGGCCATGCAATGGCGGAGCTGAGGTCAGTAAGGCACCAGTCAGGTGTCACACACTCTGGCAGCCTGCTCCTCCAGGGACAGTAAGGCCTATTTTTCCCTGCGGGAGGCTCGCTTGCCTTGCCTCCTGTGAACTGCGTTTCCCAGCCTGGGCAAAAAGCGGTTCCTGGAGATCTTTTCTCAGGGGCTCTATCCCCAGAGCTGGGGTGGACCTCGGGGACCCATCTCACAGGGGAAGGAAAAACCACATGGACAGGTCTATGCTCTGTAGGAGACGTTAGTGTGTCTCATCTCTTAGGAACATTCTTGGCTCGTACAGAGACACCTCTGTGTGTAAAGCTACACACCGAACATAGGGGCACAGGGAGCCTGATTCTCTCTGTGGGGTGCTGATGCTTTGTGGCAAAGCACCTGTTTGAGAATCCATCCGCTTACGCTTCCCTCGCCTTGACAGAGGTCTCATTGCTGTGTCTCTTGGCACTTTGGAAAGAAGCAGACCCTTACCCTTCACCAAGTAGGCCCTGATCCTAGTTTGAAAGGAAAGGCAATAGCTGAGCTGAGGCCAGTAAGGCACCTGTCAACTCTGACATATTCCCGACACCTGCTCCTTCATGGAAAATATTGCTAGAATCTAGGAATGTCTTTGCAAGGCTGGCAAAGGGCAGTCAGGAACCTCGACCCTGCCTCTGGAATATCTATCTTCTGAGCAGATCTGGAGGTCTCCTTCTGGAGAAGCTAACCCATTCCTTGCAAATAGAGGCTTCCAAACACAGGCCGGTTGGCTGCCTCTTCTTGCCTGAAGGAGGCTTGCTTTTCCTGCCTCCTATGATCCCTGGTTCCCAGCATGGGGGAAAAGCAGATTCTTGGAGATCTTTGCTCAGGGGTTTTTTCCACGGAGCTGGGGTTGTGCCCAGAGACCCACACATACAGGGGAAGGCAAAACCACATGAACAAGTCTTTGCTTTCTAAGAGAGCTCTAGTGAACCTCAGTCTTTGACGAATGTTCTTGGCTCCTATGCGGACACCTCTGTGTGTGAAACTGCGTACCCAACATGGCGGCAGAGAGCCTGATTCTCTCTGTGCAGGTTTAATGCTGTCGTTCAGAAAACAGCTTGAGAATCCATACAATTCTCGCCCTTACCTCTGAGAGAGTTCTCATTGCAGTAGCCCTTGGCAGTTTGTAGAAATCTGCACCTAAACCCTTCTCCAAGTAGGCCTGAGTCCCAGTTCGGAGGAACAAGCAATGGCGGAGCTAAGACCAGTATGGCACCAGTCAGTTTTCACACACTCTGGCAGCCTGCTCCTCCAGGGACAGTAAGGCTTCTTTTTCTCTGCAGGAGGCTCACTTGCCTTACTTCCTGTGAACAGCTTTTCCCAGCCTGGGCGAAAAGCGGTTCCTGGAGATCTTTTCTCAGAGGCTGTTTTCTCGGAGCTGGGGCGGACCTCAGGGACCCAACTCACAGGGGAAGGCGAAACCACATGTACAGGTGAGCACTCTGTAGGAGAGCTCTTGTGAGCCTCATCTCTCAGGAACATTCTTGGCTCCTGTAGAGACACCACTGTGTGTGAATCTACACACCCCACATAGGGGCAAAGGGAGCCTGATTCCCTCCGTGGGGTGCTGATGCTTGGTGGCAAAGAACCTTCCTGATAATCCATCCGCTTATGCTTCCCTCACATTTACGGAGGTCTCATTGCTGTAGCCCTCGGCAGTTTGGAAAGAAGAAGACCCTTACCCTTCATAAAGTAGGGCCTTGTCCTACTTTGAATGGAAAGGCAATAGCTGAGCTGAGGCCAGTAAGGCGCCAGTCAAGTCTGACATATTCCCAAAGCCTGCTTCTTCAGGAAGATAACTGTAGAATCTAGGAATGTCTTTGCAAGGCTGGCAAAGGGCAGTCAGCACCCTGCACACTGCCTCTGGAATTACCGACTTCTGAACAGATCTGGAGGTCTCCCTTAGGGGAAGCTAACCCATTCTTCCAAATTGAGGCTTCCAAACGCAGGCCGCTTGGCTGCCTCTTTCTCTCTGAATGAGGCCTGCTTTTCCCGCCTCCTATGAACCCCACATCCCAGCCTCTGGGAAAAGCGGATCTTGAAGATCTTTTCTCAGGGGTTGTTTCCACGGAGCTGGGGCCGCGCCTGGAGCCCCAAACGCACAGGGGAAGAAAAACCACATGGACAAGTCTTTGCTCTCTAGGAGAGCTCTAGTGAACCTCACTCTGTCAGGAACGTTCTTGTTTCCTATGGAGACACCCCTGTCTGTGAAGCTGTGTACCGAACATGGAGACACAGAGTCTGATTCTCTCTGTGCAGCTTTGAAGCTGTCGTTCAAACAACAGCTTGAAAATCCATACAATGCTCTTCCTTACCCGTGACACAGTTCTCATTGCTATACCCCTTGGCAGTATTTAGAAATCCATACCCAAACCCTTCTCCTAGTAGGCCTGGGTCCTAGTTCGGAGGAACATGCAGTGGCGGAGCTGAGGCCAGTAAGGCACCAGTCAGGTCTCACACACTCTGGCAGCCTGATCGTCCAGGGACACTAAGGCCTGTTGTGCCTTGCAGGAGGCTCGCTTGTGTTACCTCCTGTGAACTGCGTTTGCCAGCCTGGGGGAATAGCGGTCCCTGGAGATCTTTTCTCAGGGGCTCCTTCCCCTGAGCTGGGGCGGACCTCGGGGACCCAACTCACAGGGCAAGGCAAAACCATATGGACAAGTCTATGCTCTGTAGCAGACTTCTAGTGAACCTCATCTCTCAGGAACATTCTTGGCTCCTATAGAGACAATTCTGTGTGTGAAGCTGCGTACCTAACATAGGGGCACAGAGAGCCTGATTCTCTCAGTTCATTTTGACGCAGTCATTCAGAAAACAGCTTGAGAATCCATAAAATGCTCTCCCTTACCGCTGAGAGAATTCTCACTGCTGTAGCCCTTGGCACTTTGTAGAAATCCGCAGCCAAACGCTTCTCCAAATAAGCCTGGGTCCTAGTTCGGAGGAACAGGCAATGGTGGAACTGAGGCCAGCAAGGCAACAGTCAGGTTTCACACACTCTGGCAGCCTGCTCCTCCAGGGACAGTAAGGCCTCTTTTTCTCTACAGGAGATTCGCTTGCCTTACTTCCTGTGAACAGCGTTTCCCAGCCTCAGCGAAGCGGTTCCTGGAGATCTTTTCTCAGGGACAGTTTCCCCGGAGGTGTGGCGGACCTCGGGGACCCAACTCACAGGGGAAGGCAAAACCACATGGACAGGTCTATGCTCTGTAGGAGAGGTTTAGTGAACCTAATCTCTCAGGAACATTCTTGGCTCCTATAGAGACAACTCTGTGTGTAAAGCTACACTCCCAACATTGGGGAACAGGGATCTTGGTTCTCTCCGTGGGGTGCTGATGCTTTGTAGTAAAGCACCTGCTTGAGAATCCGTCCTCTTAGGCTTCCCTCGCCTTGACAGAGGTCTCATTGCTGTAGCCCTTGGCAGTTTCAAATAAGAAGACCCTTACCCTTCATAAAGTACGCCCTTGTCCTAGTTTGAATGGAAAGGCAATAGCTGAGCTGAGGCCAGTAAAGAGCCAGTCCCCTCTGACACATTCCCGAAGCCTGCTCCTTCATGGAATATAACTCTAGAATCTTGGAATGTCTTTGCAAGGCTGGCAAAGGGCAGTCAGGAACCAGCACCCTGCCTCTGGAATTACCGACTTCTGAGCAGATCTGGAGGTCTCCTTTAGGAGAAGCTAACCCATTCCTTCCAAATAGAGGCTTCAAAACACAGGCAGGTTGGCTGCCTTTCGTGCCCGAAGGAGGCTTGCTTTTCTCTCCTCCTATGAACCCCAGGTCCCAGCCTCTGGGAAAAGCGTATCTTGAAGATATTTTCTCAGGGGTTGTTTCCACGGAGCTGGGGCCGAGCCCGGGGCCCAAAGGCACAGGGGAAGGCAAGACCACATGGACAGGTCTATGCTCTGTAGCAGACCTCTAGTGAACCTCATCTCTCAGGAGCATTCTTGGCTCCTATAGAGACACCTCTGTGTGTGAAGCTGCGTACCTAACATAGGGGCACAGAGAGCCTGATTCTCTCTGTTCATTTTGACGCTGTCATTCAGAAAACAGCTTGAGAATCCATAAAATGCTCTCCCTTACCACAGAGAGAATTCTCACTGCTGTAGCCCATGGCACTTTGAAGAAATCTGGACCCAAACGCTTTTCCAAGTAGGCCTGGGTGCTAGCTCGGATGAACAGGCAATGGCGGAGCTGAGGCCAGTAAGGCAACAGTCAGGTTTCACACACTCTGGCAGCCTGCTCCTCCAGGGACTGTAAGGCCTCTTTTACTCTGCAGGAGATTCGCTTGCCTTACTTCATGTGAACAGCATTTCCCAGCCTCGGCGAAGCGGTTCCTGGAGATCTTTTCTCAGGGACAGTTTCCCCGGAGGTGTGGCGGACCTCGAGGACCCAACTCACAGGGGAAGGCAAAACCACATGGACAGGTCTATTTTCTGTAGGAGAGGTTTAGTGAACCTAATCTCTCAGGAACATTCTTGGCTCCTATAGAGACAACTCTGTGTGTGAAGCTACACTCCCAACATTGGTGCACAGGGAGCTTGATTCTCTCCGTGGGGTGCTGATGCTTTGTGGCAAAGAACCTGCTTGAGAATCCATCCTCTTAGGCTTCCCTCGCCTTGACAGAGGTCTCATTGCTGTAGCCCTTGGCAGTTTGCAAAGAAGAAGACCCTTACCCTTCATAAAGTAGGGCCTTGTCCTAGTTTGAATGGAAAGGCAATAGCTGAGCTGAGGTCAATAAGGAGCCAGTCCCGTCTGACACATTCCCGAAGCCTGCTCCTTCATGGAAAATAACTCTAGAATCTAGGAATATCTTTCAAGGCTAGCAAAGGACAGTCAGGAACCAGTACCCTGCCTCTGGAATTACCGACTTCTGAGCAGATCTGGAGGTCTCCTTTAGGAGAAGCTAACCCATTCCTTCCAAATAGAGGCTTCAAAACACAGGCAGGTTGGCTGCCTTTCATGCCCGAAGGAGGCTTGCTTTTCTCTCCTCCTATGAACCCCAGTTCCCAGCCTCTGGGAAAAGTGGATCTTGAAGATATTTTCTCAGGGGTTGTTTCCACGGAGCTGGGGCCGAGCCTGGAGACCCAAAGGCACAGGGGAAGGCAAGACCACATGGACAAGCCTTTGCTCTTTAGTATAGCTCTAATGAACCTCACTCTGTCAGGATCTTTCTTGATTCCTACGGAGACACACCTGTGTGTGAAGCTGCGGCCACAGAGAGCCTGATTACCCCTGTGCAGCGCTGAGTCTGGGCGGCTAAACAACAGCTTGGGAATGCAGCCTGGGGCGCTTCCCTTCCCTCTGACAGAGCTCTCCTTCGGTCCCTAAGCCCTCTGCAAGTAGGCATGGATCATAGGTGCAAAGGGAAGGGAAGAGCGGAGCTGAGGCCAGTAAGGCGCCTGCCAGTCACGTCTCCCCCACTTCCGCAGTCTGTTCCTTCCCCTGCGCGAAAGCTAGAAGCTGGGAAGGGCTTCGCGAGGCTCGCTCAGGCAGAGCAGCCTCTAGGCCGGGGCTCTGCGATATCGCGCCTGGGCGCAGATCTGGAGCTCCGCCGGAGTGAAAGCTCATTCGGTCCTTCCCAATACAGGCTTGCAAGCACCCGACGGCGGCCTGACTCTATTCTCCCGCGTGCTGGGAGTGGGCTTCCAATCCAGGGCACAGAGCACTGCCTGGAGCTCTCTGCTCAGGGGCTGGTTCCCCTGCACTGGGACTGTGCTAGGGAGCCCAAAGGCACAGGGGAAGGCCCCAAACCACATGCACACGACTCTGCTCTGGAGCTGAGCTCCGGGGAAGCCCAGTCTGTAAGGCGGTTTCTGAACACAAACGGAGGAACACTCTGGCTGTGGAGCTCCCTCCCCACGACAGGGGCACTGGGACCCTGATTCCCTCCGTTCAGCGCTGAGTCTGGGCTACCAAGCAACAGCTTGGGAATGCAACCTGGGGCATTTCCCTTCCCTCAGACAGAGGTCTCCCTGCGGGAGGCTTTCGCAGTTTGCACACCCCCGTGCCCTAAGCCGTCTGCAAGGAGGCCTGGCTCCTAGGTCCAAAGGGAAGGCAAGAGCGGAGCTGAGGCCAGTCAGGAGCCAGTCATGTCGCCCACACTCCCGCAGCCTGCTCCTTTGCAGGTGCAAACGCTAGAAGCTGGGAAGGGCTTGGCGAGGCTCGCCCAGGCAGAGCAGCCTCTCGGCAGGGGCTCTGTCCTATCGCGCCTGGGCGCAGGTCTGCAGCTCCGCCGGTGTGGAAGCTCACTCGGTCCTTTCCAATACAGGCTTGCAAGGACCCACCGGCAGCCTAACTCATCTCTCCCGCGTGCTGGGACTGGGCATCCAGGATTGGGCACAAAGCACTGCCTGGAGCTCTTTGCTCAGGGGCTGGTTCCCCTACGCTGGGGCTGTGCTAGGGAGCCCAAACGCACATGTCAAGGCCCCAAAACACATCCACACGTCTCTGTTCTGCAACAGAGCTCCGGGGAAGCCCAGTCTGGCAGGCGCTTTCTGGGCACAAAGGGAGGAACACTCTGGCTGTGGAGCTTCCTCCCCAAGACAGGGGCACTAGGACCCTGATTCCCTCCGTTTACCGCTGAGTCTGCATTGCCAAGCAACAGCTTGGGAACGCAGCCTGGGGCGCTTCCCTTCCCTCGGACAGAGCTCTCCTTGCGGTAGGCCTTGGTAGTTTGCATACAATGGGGCCCTAAGCCCTCTGCAAGTTGGCCTGGCTCCTAGGTCCAAAGGGCAGGCCAGAGCGGAGCTGAGGCTGTCAGGCTCCAGACACATCTCCCATACTCCTACATCCTGCTCCTACCCGGGCGTGAACGCTAGAAGCTGGGAAGGTACCTGGACCGTGCAGGGGCGGGGCGAACGCGGGCGGCGTGGGGCGGGGGTCGGCTTCTGGCGGGGGTGGGGGCGGGCTTCCCAGTTGTGCTCTCGGAGGTGGACACTGAGGCTGAAAACGCCCCGGGAGCGCACCCGGGACTGGGTAAACCCGGGCTGCGCAGGTCGAGATTCTGATTGCTTTAGGTGGGGGTCGGTCCCAGTTGTGCTCCTGGGGGCCGCCACTGCGGCTGGGAACGCGCAGGGAGCGCGGCAGGGGCGGGACTAAACCTGGGGGCGCGGGGCGGGGGTCGGCTCATGGGGGGGATGGGGAGGGGTTCCCAGTTGTGCTCTCGGGGGTTGCAACTGCGGCTGGGAACGCCCATTTCGTCCGCTCCTGGGTCCCCAAGGATCGCCATCCCGTGGGTGCAGTGGAGGGCTGCGGACCACAGGTAAGGGAACTGGGACTGCGTGGAGCAGGGAACCAAGTATTCCGCCGTCTGTTGGCACATTCTCGGAGCTCCCCAACCTGGCGGTCGCAGAAAAGCCTTGCCTTTGGGGTCAAGGCCTTTACCGCTCCACCCCTCTGCTGAAAAATCTCAGAGTCTGCGCGGTTCTTCCAAGCAGCCTAGTGTCCGCTGGAAGTCCAAGGGACAGAACACTGAACTCTGGCCGGCTGGCCCAGCCCTGCTTCTGGCACTTTGTAAGCCAGCGGGCCCTTGAGCACCTGCTGGGATGGGAAAGGGAAGGGTCCACGGATTGCACCCTAGAAACTTAGTAGGGTGCATGGATTTCAAACCCTGGTGGCCGCCCAGGCAGCAAAGAAGGGGGTGGGCACCTTGCTGCCCTTTCATGGCAGAATCTGTGGTTGTCCAGCTGCGTGGGCCTTTTCATGAGGACCCTGTGCAATAAAAGTTTGGTGTTTTGGAACTGAATAATTAGAACGTGTAAAAGCTTTAAATTATGTGGTGGTGTAATTAAAAAACAAAACAAAACAAAACCAAGCTCCAAGTGTTTTGCAAATGGAGGTTTAAATATTGAAGGACTGTATTCCTTGCACTGTGGCATTCTATCAAGAAGTGTGCAGGATTTTTTTTTTTTTTAAGAAAAGTGTTCGAAGTGAGGGAAACAGGAAACCCAGAGGTGCCCCTGTATTTTGGGGAAGGCCTTAGGAGGTCACTTGGAAATGCTGCTGGCTGTGCGGGAGCAGGGCAGATGGGCTGTGCAGGCTTGTCCTTTGCATGGATGTTCTTGTGTGTGGAAACCCAGCTCGGAGCCATCTCCTGATGTGTAAGAATTTCGCAGACAAACCTTGAGCTAAGCAATGCATTTTTTCCTAAGAAAATGTTTGTCTTAAGCGATGTAAATATCCTATGTATTTCCGCTAGACTCTGGCTTCAGGTCGGTTCCCCCAAAAGGCTCAGAAGCGATTTGAACAAAACAGCATGTTTTCCTCCTAGCTTGTTCTCCTTATCTATGTTAAGGAAATGATATATTTGCCTGCAATACTGCCTTTCTTCAAGATTCATGTCAATCAAGTTTTGGCCCGGGATGACTCACCTGCTGCCAATATTATCTCAATGCATGTCGTGGGGGAGGGGCCTGGTGCCATTCCCTGAAACAGTTCCTTTCTTTCCTTAGCTGACTGCTAGTGCCTGTAGAATATCTGGCTAAAGACCAGCAGGGGGTACTCTTACTACCCCCCCACCCCGCCTCGAGTCTAAGTCAGCAGCTTTCTCTATCTCTTTCATACTTTAATAACACTTGATGACACAAAAGCTCTGAGCGATCAAATCGTATCAAATCTTCATTTCAGATTGAAGATGCATTCCATGGTATTGCCATCTTAAGTCTTTCCATCGTTATGGAATATCTGTCCATGTATTCAGGATAGTTTTCAGCCAGGGTGTATAATTTCCAGTGTGCCAGTCTTGTCATCCTCGTTACATCCATGGCAAAGTGTTTTATTCATGTTGATATTATTGAAAGGGAATTTTTTAAAATTCCTTTTCAGATTATTATCTGCTAATGTATACAGATAAAACTGTGTAATCATTCATTTTTATCAGTTTGGACAGCTTGATAGTTGTCTTTAATTTCTTTACTTTCTGACACTTTAAGATTATCCTGGGACACATATGTAATGCCTCACCCCTAAATTCAGACATGTGTTCAAAGAACTTCTGTCCTTTTATTTACTTATTTATTTATTCTTTAACATTGAAATCGTTTTGACTATGCTGGGTGTTTGTTGCTAGATGGAAGTAGCTAGGACCTCTGGACTGCAGTCTCTCATCTCTTGCTGACCTCTTGTTGACCTCTGCAGATTCCTGGTAGGTGGGAGCTTGTTAGTTCCTTGTTCCTTATCAGAACCTCCTGTGGTAAGTGTTTTTCTCTTCTCTGTTGCCTGGTAAGGGTGGGTGGTCATGGGCATCCCAAAGTTGGCTAGAAGTCAATTATTTAGGCAGGCTTGTGCATAGATATGGGAGAAGGCAATGGCACCCCACTCCTGGAAAATCCCAAGGACGGAGGAGCCTGGTAGGCTGCAGTCCATGGGGTGGCTAAGAGTCGGACACCACTGAGTGACTTCGTTTTCACTTTTCACTTTCATGCATAGGAGGAGGAAATGGCAACCCACTCCAGTGTTCTTGCCTAGAGAACCCCAGGGACTGCGGGGCCTGGTGGGCTGCCATCTATGGCGTGGCACAGGGTCGGCCTCAACTGAACCACTTAGCAGCTGCAGCAGCAGCAGCAGCAGTGCATAGATATCAAAGGGGATGAGAACAGTCAGGTAGGATCACATATGTCACCGTGAGACAATACTTCTCCTCTTAGCCAAAGCTAACAAAAGATTTCTGTTCTAGGTCAACCTAGAAGAGATCACTTAAGAGGTAAAGAAACTTAAACTCCATTAGCAAAGGCAGTTCAACATCTCAAGAAAACTTGTGCTAGGCACAGAACTCTTTTCTGGGGGCCTACTTTCCCTACAACCTCCTTATCCCATTCTGTACCCATTCCTTTGCTTCTCCCGTCCTGAAAATGCCACCTCTAAGACAGAACTACTTCGTTTTCCTTATTAAAGTGTGATTGCATTCCATACATTCTTGTAATAACAAGTCATACATTTCCCTTCAGCAACCAAGAACTGACTCTTATATTGGCATTTGATAGATTGGTGAGCATACCTATCAGTGATAATAGCGCCCACCCCGCTTCCTGCAAGAACAGAACAAAACAAAACAAAACAAAACAAAAAAATTGCTTTCTTACATTTAATATGTTCGGATGGTGCCAGTCACTATTCATGCAGAGTCAAAAATCTCTTTTGTTTCTGTGTAAAAGGGAGGTCCTTTCAAGTCGTGAATGTTTAAGAAGTTTCATTTATTTGGAAGTGACCTAGCTATTCAATACACTGTCGTCACTTAGTTTAGCACCAGGATAGAAACTCAGGTAACCAAAACACCTGGAGGAACGATTGTAAGTTCAGTTCAGTTCAGTTGCTCAGTCGAGTCTGACTCTTTGTGACCCCGTGGCCTGCAGGACGCCAGGCTTCCGTGTCCATCACCAACTCCAGGGGCTTGCTCAAACTCATGTCCATCGAGTCAGTGATGCCATCCAACCATCTTATCCTCTGTCATCCCCTTCTCCTCTGCCTTCAATCAAGACTATGAGAGGCAGATATTTTAGAGTATAATTATTGTTAAGAGTTTATCTAAAAGCTCATATCACATTTACATTTTTTACATTGGTTGTTGCTGTTTCCAGGTACTTTCTTGCTGACAAGCTTGTGACACATATAACAATAGAGCAATTTTTACCTTAGAATAAACCTAGGCACTATGAACATGTTGTGCTTAATGTTGTTGACTCTTAGACATGTCTATAATGGAGGAGCAAAACCAAAAATACTAGATATTTAATATTGACTAGTTCCCAGTTCACGGGACTCTGACATTCATTTAGGTCAATGTTTTCTTGTATTTCCAGCAGTTTGATTTGGAAGGGCTGCCTTGTCTTGAGACCATTGATATCAGAACACAGAACTTGAGCAATATTATCAAAAAACACAAGGCTCACACTGACACATACCTTAATCCAAACAGACAGACAAGACATCTTCCAGGTTTCCGCCTGAGATTTAAAATATTTCTTTGAGCCAGTCTTCTGGGGAGTGGGGGGATGGGGGTGGCAGTGAGGCAGGCTTGGGTAACAAGCTAATTGTTGGTCATTGCATATGCAAAGAACCAGCTTTCCGGGTTCCAAGGAAAAAGTTTCCTTGGTAACCAACTTTGTCTGGTTCTATAGAATATCATGGCCCTCCTAGGTCAGGTCATCTTGCCTTTCTGTAGTCCTCGTTTTATCCCTAAATCATAGACATCTTGGACTGTCTCTGTGGGGTGTATGTATTGTCCTCATGTTTGACCTGGCGGCAGCAGCGAGGTCCGAGAGCCTCTCCTGGAACCGGGCGTGGGGACGGGGCTCACCAGGAGCCACTTGTGAAGGTGGGCAGCGCCCCTGGAGTGCGGCAGCGGCGGGGCGAACCCGGGAGGCGCAGGGCGGGTGTCGGCTCCTGGCGGGGGTGGGGGAGGGCTTCCCAGTTGTGCTCTCGGAGATGGCCACTGCGGCTGGAAACGCTCCGGGAGCGCACCCAGGGCGGGGTAAACCTGGGCTGCACAGGTCGAGATTCCGCTCGCTGTGGGTGGGTGGTCGGTCCCTGTTGTGCTCCCGGGGGTCACCAATGTGGCTGGGAACCCGCCAGGAGCCCGGCAGGGCCGGGGCGAAACCTGGCGGCGCGGGGCGGGGTGGGGTTCCGTTCGCAGCGGGGGTCGGCTCCTGGCGGGGATGGGGGAGGGCTTTCCAGATGTGCTGTTGGGGGTCGCCATTGCGGCTGGGAATGCCCATTTCGTGAACTCCTGGATCCCCAAGGATCGGCATCCATTGGCCACAGTGGAGGGGTGCGGAACACAGGTAAGGGAACAGGGACTGCGTGGAGCAGGGAACCAAGTATTCCGCCCTGTGTTGGCACAGTCTCAGAGCTCCCCAACCTGACGGTCGCAGAAAGGCCTCGTCTTTGGGGTCAAGGCCTTTACCGCTCCACCCCTCTGCTGAAAAACCTCAGAGTCTGCGCGGTTTTCCCAAGCAGCCTAGTGTCCGCTGGAAGTCCAAGGGACATAACCCTGAATTCTGGCCGGCTGGCCCAGCCCTGCTTCTGGCACTTTGTAGGCCAGCGGGCCCTGGAGCACCTGCTAGGATGGGAAAGGGAAGGGTACACGAATTGCACCCTGGTGGCCGCCGAGGCAGCAAAGAAGTGGGGAGGGCACCTTACTGCCCTTTAATGGCAGACAGAATCTGTGGATGTCCTGCTGCGTGGGCCTTTTCATGGGGACCTTGTGCAATAACAGTTTACCGGTGACCTTAGGGAACTTCCCAGTGTGCTTCTGACAGATGAGGGATGCTGTGGAGTTGGCGGGGCCTCTCAGGACTCCGCTGGGTTTGGCGCAATGGAAGAGGGCCTCATCTCCAGGGAAGGCAGGAACCTCAGGCTTCCTCTCCGTTTCGGACTCCGACCGCAGGGTCCCTGCAGAGTTCGGACAAGAGAGTCAGGAATCGTCTTGTCTGAGGAAGGGAACTCTGCTTGCCTCTCGAGGTGCTCAGGGGGTCTCAGGCCCCTTGTTGAGCTGTGTGTGGAACCTGCGGGTGTTTCCGGACGATGCACGACAGTGACAGTGCCCCTTAGTGTTGTGCCTTCACCCACTGGCTTGCCTTCGAAGAGGTGTCCGGGCCTCGGGTTCTTTTCAAGAGCAGACAGGGAAATTGGGGTCTTTTGGCATGTGGGACCACCCACGGGGCTAGTCTCAAATTTCCTAGTGAGGCCGGCTTCATCCTGAGGTGTGCCGGGAAGGCCGGGGACTCTTCAAGACAACGCAGGGGGATCGACTCTCCTGTCGCGGTCAGGAGGGGAGACGGGGCTCGGATGAAGTGGGGCCGGAACCCTCGGTGTTACCCTCGAGGGAAACCGGCGTGTGAGGGACTTTTGGGGGATGCATGAAAGGAGTCAGGTACCGTTTCGCACTTCAGGACAGAACCTAGGACTTCCCTTGAGACGCCGTAGCGGGCAAGGGCCTCATCTTGCGAAGACGTTGGAACCATGTGGATTTTCTCGAGTTGCGGCGGGATTCTAGAGTTACGACGGGGATTTCAGGCTTCCTCTTGGGTTGGCCCTGGGAAGCCCAATCTTCCTCTCGAGTTGCGAGGGAAAGCTGGGGGTTGCCCTCAGGTCACTGCAGGGCCGAAGAGACCTCACCTAGGCGTGTGTCCGGGACCTAATATTCCTCTCCAGGGAAGGCAGGGATCTCGGGGTTGCATTCCAGGTTCCCCGTGGAGTCAGTCCTCGTCGCGAGGGGAAGCCAAGGACTCCGCTCTCCTCTCGAGTCGCGACGCAGGTCTCTTGGAGCCCCCTGAGCGGCCTCAAGGGAGTCCAGCCTCCTCTTCACTTTTGAGAGAGGACTCGTGATTGCTCTCCAGGCCAGGCAGGAAAAGAAGGCCCTCACCTCGCGAGGACGGGGGCATCTCAGGGGTTTCCTCGAGCTGCGGCACGCGTGGGGGTTTTCTCCCGAGGCACGAGGAGGATCTCAGGGAGCCTCTCGTGCGGCGCCAGGGAAGTCATGTCTCCATGCACGTGGCGAGAAGGAGCGCATCATTGTTCTCGAGTCATGGGAGGGGACTAGGGCCTCAAGACGCTTTGAAGAAGGACTCTCTATGTCTTTCTCGGGTTGCAGCGGGAAACCCTCGTTTCCCCCGACTTCTGCCGGGGACCTGAGGAAACTTCCCAGGTTGCCTCTGAGAGGTGAGGGACGCCGTGGAGTTGGTGGGGCCTCTCGGGACTCCACTGGGTTTGTCGCAATGGAAGAGGGCCTCATCTCGAGTGGAGGCAGGAACCTCAGGCTTCCTCTCCAATTCTGACTCTGATCATAGTGTCCCTGCAGAGTTGGGACAGGAGAGTCAGGCTATGTCTTTTCTGAGGAATGGAACTCCGCTTGCCTCTCGAGTTGTTCATGGGGTTTCAGGCCCCTTGTCAAACAGTGTGTGGAATCTGCAGGTTTTTCCAGACGATTCATGGGGGTGTCAGTGACCCTTCGTTTTGTGTCTTCATCCACAGGGTTGCCTTCGAAGAGGTGTCCGGGCATCGTGTTCTTATGAAGAGCGGACTGGGAAATCGGGGTCGTTCTGCATTTGGCACCACCCACGTGGCTAGTCTCGAATTTCCTCATGAAACCGGCCTCATCCTGAGGTGTGCCGCGAAGGTCATGAAACCCTTCCAGACAAAGCAGAGGATTCGACCCTCCTGTGGCGATCAGGAGGGGAGAAGTGGCTCAGATGAAGTGCTGCTGGGAACCTCGGTGTTTCCCTCAAGTGAGACAGGTATGTCGGGTAACTTTTGGGGTCGCATAACGCGTTCCAAGTACCGTTTTGCTCTTCAAATTGGAGCGTGGGACTTCTCTTGGGGTGCTCCAGCGGGCCAGGGCCTCATCTTGGAATGACTGGGGAACCACTTGGTTTTTCTCTAGTTGCGGTGGGATATTTGAGTTACCACAGGGAATTCATGCTTCCTCTTGTGTTGGCCCACAAAAGTCTTATCTTCCATTCGAGATTCGAGGAAGAGCTGGAGGTGCGCTCTAGTCACTGAAGGCAAAAGAGACCCCACCAAGGCTTGTGTGCAGGACCTAATGTTCATGTCAAGGGGCGACAGGAATCTCGGGGTTGCATTCCAGACTCACCCTGGAGTCAGACCTCGTCTCGAGGGGAAGCAAAGGACTCTGCTCTCCTCTCGAGTCGGACGGGTATGTCTTGGAGCCCACTGAGTGGCTTAAAGGGAGTCAAACCTCCTCTGGTGTTTGGAGGGAGGACACGGGATTGCTCTCCAGGCAATGCAGGAAATGAAGGCCCTCATCTCCCGATGACTGGGGCGTCTCGTAGGTTTTCTCGAGCTGTGGCGCTAGTGTGGGGTTTCTCACGAAGTAAGACTGGGAGCTCAGTGAGCCTCTCACGTGGTGCCAGGGCAGTCAGGTCTCTATGCACGTGGTGAGAGGGAGCCCGTCATTGTTCTCGAGTCATGGTAGGGGAATTGGGCCTGAAAACGTGTTAAAGAAGGACTCTCGAGGTCTTTCTTGGGTTGCAGCAGGAAACCCTGAGTTCCATCGACTTGTGCCAGTGACCTCAGGAAGCTTCTCAGCGTGCCTGTGAGAAGTCAGGGTCACTGTGGAGTTGGGAGGGGCCTCTTGGAACTCCACTGGGTTTGGTGCAATGGAAGAGGGCCTCATGACAAGTTGAGGCAGGAACCACAGGGTTCCTCTCCTGGCTTCGAATGCGCCGGATCTGACTCGGATCGCAGAGTCCCTGCAGAGTTGGGACAGGAGAGTCAGGCCTCGTCTTGTGTGGAGGAATGGAACTCCGCTTGACTCTCGCGTTGTTCATGGGGTGACAGGCCACTTGTCGATTTGTATGTGGAACTTGCGGGTTTTTCTGGACGATGCACTGGGGTGTCACTGCCCCTTCGTGTTGTGCCTTGTTCCACAGGATTGCCTTCGAGTTGGGTTCTGCCATCGGGTTCTTATCAAGAGCGGACCAGGGAATCGGGGTCTTTTGGCATGCCGCACCACCCACGAGGCTATGTCTCGAATTTCGTCGTGAGACTGGCCTCATCTTGATGTGCGCCAGGAAGGTCGGGAACGCCTCTCCAGACAAAGCAGGGGAATCGAACCTCCTGTCGCGATCAAGAGGGGAGAAGAGTCTCAGATGAAGTGGTGCCGGGAACCTCGGTGTTCTCCTCAAGTGAGACTGGTATTTTGGGGAACTTTTGGGGTGGCATCAAGGGTTCCAAGTAACTTTTCGCTCTTCAATATGGAACGTGGGACTTCTCTTGAGACGCTGTAGCGGGCAAGGGCCTCATCTTTCGATGACGGGGGAACCACGTGGTTTTTCCTGAGTTGGGGCGGGATTCTCGAGTTACAACCGGGAATTCAGGCTTCCTCTTCAACTGGCCCAGGGAAGTCCAGTTTTCATTCGAATTGCAAGTTAGAACTGGGGATTGCTCTCGAGACACTGCAGGGCCAAATAGACCTCATCTAGGCTTGTGTCCAGGACCTAATATTCCTCTGCTGGGGCGAAAGCGATCTCAGCATTGCATTCTCGACTCACCCGGGGAGTCAGGCCTCATCTCGAGGGGAAGCCAAGGACACCGCTCTCCTGTCAAGTCGCGACGGGTATATCTTAGAGCTCACTGTGTGGCCTAAAATGAATCAAGCCTCCTGTGGTGTTTGGAGAGAGGACTCAGGATTGCTCTCCAGGCCATACAGCAAAAGAAGGCCCTCATCTCGTGAGGACTGGGGCGTCTCGTGGGTATTCTCGAGCTGCGGCTCCAGTGTGGTGTTGCTCACGAGGTATAATGGGGAGCTCAGGGAGCCTCTCCTGTGGCGCCAGGGAAGTCAGGTTTCTATGCGCGTGGCTAGGGGGAGCGCGTCATTGCTCTCGAGTCATGGTAGGGGAATCGCACCTCAAGACGCGTTGAAGAAGGACTCTCGAGGTCTTTTACGGGTTGGGGCAGGAAACCCTTGGTTCCCTCGACTTGTGCCGGTGATCTCAGGAAGGTCTAAGGGTGCCTCTGAGAAGTCAGGGATACTGTGCAGTTGGGAGGGGCCTCTCGGGACTCCACTGGGTTCGGTGCAATGGAAGAGGGCCTCATCTCGAGTGGAGGCAGGAAACTCATGTTTCCTCTCCTGACTTCCCCTGGGCCAGATCTGACTCGGATCGCAGTTTCGCTGCAGAGTTCGAACAGGAGAGTCAGGCCTCGTCTTGTGTGGAGGAATGGAACTCTGCTTGCCTCTCCAGTTGTTCACGGGGTGACAGGTCACTTCTCGAGCTGTGTGTGGTACCTGCGGGTTTCTCCGGACGATACCCAGGGGTGTCAGTGCCCCTAAGTGTTGTGCCTTCATCAAAAGGGTTATCTTCAAAGAGGTGTCCGGGCATTGGGATCTTATCAAGAGCGGACCGGGAAATCGGGGTCTTTCGGCATGTGTCACCATCCACGTGGCTATGTCTCGAATATCCTCGTGAGACCGGCCTCATCCTGAGATGCACTGGGAAAGGCGGGAACCCCTTCAAGACAAAACAGGGGAATCGACCCTCCTGTCGCGATCAGGAGGGGAGAAGGGGCCCAGATGTAGTGGTGCCGGGAACCTCGGTGTTCTCCTCGAGTCAGACTGGTGTGTCGAGGAACTTTTGAAGGCGCATCAAGGGTGCCAATACCGTTTCGCACTTCAAGACGGAACGTGGGACTTCTCTTGAGACGCTGTAGGGGGCAAGGGCCTCATCTTGGGATGATGGGGGAACCACGTGGCGTTTCTCGAGTTGTGGCGGGATTCTCGAGTTTCGACGGGGAATACAGTCTTCCCCATGTGTTGAGCCAGGGAAGTCCTATCTTCCATTCGAGTTTAAAGGGAGAGCTGGGGATTGCTCTCGAGTCACTGCAGGGCAAAATAGACCTCATCTAGGCTTGTGTCCAGGACTTAATGTTCGTCCCTAGGGGCGACAGGGATCTTGGGGTTGCATACCAGACTCACCCGGGGAATCAGGCCTCGTCTCGAGGGGAACCAAAGAACTCCGCTGTCCTTTTGAGTCGCGATGGGTATCTCTTGGAGCCCACTGTGTGCCCTAAAGGGAGTCAAGCCTCCTGTGGTGTTTTGATAGAGGACTCGGGATTCCTCTCCAGGCCATGCAGGAAAAGAAGGCCCTCATCTCGCGATGATGGCGGCGTCTCGTGGGTTTTCTAGACTGCTGCGCTAGTGCCGGGTTTCTGACGAGGTACGAGAGGGAGCTCAGGGAGCCTCTCGTGTGGCGCCAGGGAAGTCAGGTCCCCATGAGATGGCTAGGGGGAGTTCGTCATTGCTCTCGAGTCATGGTAGGGTAATCGGGCCTCAAGACGGGTTGAAGAAGGACTCTCGAGGTCTTTCTCGGGTCACTGCATAAAACCCAGGGTTCCCTTGACTTGTGCCTGCGACCTCAGGGAGCTTCTCAGAGTGCCTCTGAGAAGTCAGGGATACTGTGCAGTTTGGAGGGGCCTCTCGAGACTCCTCTGCATTTGGTGGAATGTAAGAGGGACTCATCTCGAGTTGAAGCAGGAACCTCAGTGTTCCTCTCCATTTCTGACTCAGATCGCAAGGTCCCTGCATGTTGGTACAGGAGAGTCAGGCCTCGTCTTTTCTGGAGGATGGGACTCCTCTTTCCTCTCGAGTTGTTCTCGAGGTGACAGGCCACTTGTCGAGCTGTGTGTGTAACCTGCCCGTTTTTCCGGATGATGCACAGGTGTGTTAGTGCCCCTTCGTGTTGTACCTTCATACTCAAGGCTGCCTTCCAAGAGGTGTCCGAGCATCGGATTCTTATCAAGAGCGGACCGGGAAATTGGAGTCTTTCAGCAAGTGGCACCACCCACAAAGCTACGTATCGAATTTCCCCATGAGACCGGCCTCATCCTGAGTTGTGCAGGGAAGGTCGGGCCCCCTTGCAGACAAAGCAGGGGAATCGACCCACCGGTCACGATCAGGAGGGGAGAAGGGGCTTAAATGAAGTGGTGCCGGGAACCTCGGTGTTCCCCTTGAGTGAGACCGGCGTGTTGGGGGACTTTTGGGGTCGCATCAAGGGTGCCAAGTACCGTTTCGCATTTCAAGACGGAACCTGGGACATCTTTTGAAACGCTGTAGCGGGCAAGGGCCTCATCTTGCGATGACGGGAGAACCACGTGGTTTTGCTCGAGTTGTGGCGGGATTCTCGAGTTATGACCGGGAATTTAGGCTTCCTCTTGTTGGCCTTGAAATCCAATCTTCCATTTGCGTTGCGAGGGGGAGCTGGGGATTGCGCTAGAGTCACTGCAGGGCAAAAGAGACCTAATCTAGGCTTGTGTCCAGGATCTAACGTTACTCTCCAGGGGCAACAGGGATCTCGGGTTTGCATTCCAGACTCATCCGGGGAGTCAGTTCTCACCTCGAGGGTAAGCAAAGAATTCCGCTCTCGTCTCGAGTCGCGATGGGTATCTCTTGGAGCCCAATGTGTGTACTAAAGGGAGTCAAGCCTCCTGTGGAGTTTGGAGAGAGGACTCGGGATTGGACTCCAGGCCATGCAGGAAAAGAAGGCCCTCATCTCGAGATGACGGTGGCGTCTCGTGGGTTTTCTCGAGCTGCGGCGCCAGTGTGGGGTGTCTCATGAAGTACCACGGGGATCTCAGGGAGCCTCTTGTGTGGCGCCAGGAAAATCCAGTATTCCATTCGAGTTGCAAGTTAGAACTGGGGATTGCTCTCCAGTCACTGCAGGGCAAAATAGACCTCATCTACGCTTGTGTCCAGGACCTAGTGTTCCACTACTGGGCCAACAGGGATCTCAGGGTTGCATTCTCGACTCACCCGGAGAGTCAGGCCTCGTCTTGAGGGGAAAAAAAGGACTCCGTTCTCCTGTCGAGTCGCGACGGGTATCTCTTGGAGCCCACTGCGTGGCGTAAAGGGAGTGAAGCCTCCTATGGAGTTTGGAGAGATGACTCGGGATTGTTTTCCTGGCCATGCAGGAAAAAAGGCCCTCATCTCGCGATGACGGGGGCATCTCGTTGGTTTTCTCCAGCTGCGGCGCAAGTATCAGATTTCTCACGAGGTACAACGGGGAGCTCAGAGAGCCTCTCGTGTGGTGCTAGGGACGTCAGGTCTCCGTGCGTGTGGTGAAGGGGAGTGCGTGATTGCTCTCGAGTCATAGTAGGCGAATCGGGCCTCAAGACGCATTGAAGAAGGACTCTTGAGGTCTTTCTCGGGTTGCAGCAGGGAACCCTGGGTTCCCTTGATTTGTGTCGGTGACCTCAGGCAACTTCTAAGGGTGCCTCTGAGAAGTCAGGGACACTGTGGATTTGGGAGGGGCCTTTCGTTTCTCAACTGGGTTTGGTGCAATCGAAGAGGCCCTCATCTCGAATGGAGGCAGGAACGTCAGGGGTCCTCTCCATTTCTGACTCGGGTCGCAGGGTACCTGCAGAGTATGGAGAAGAGAGTCACGCCTCGTCTTCTGTGGAGGAATGGATTTCCCCTTGCCTTTCGAGTTGTTCACGGAGTGACAGGCCACTTGTTGAGCTGAGTGTGGAACCTGCGGGTTTTTCCGGACGATGCACGGGGGTGTCAGTGCCCCTTCGTGTTGTGCCTTCATCCACAGGGTTGCCTTCAAAGAGGTTTCCGGGCATCGGGTTCTTTTCAAGAGCGTACCGGAAAATTGGGGTCTTTCAGCATGTGGTACCACCCACGAGGCTACGTCTCGAATTTCCTCGGGAGACCGGCCTCATCCTGAGGTGCGCTGGGAAGGTCGGGAACCCCTTGCAGACAAAGCAGGGGAATCGACCCACCGCTCGCGATCAGAAGGGGAGAAGGGGCTCAGATGAAGTGGTGCCAGGAACCTCGGTGGTCCCCTCGAGTGAGACCGGTATGTCACGGCACTTTTGAGGTCGCATCAAGGGTGCCAAGTACAGTTTCGCACTTCAAGACGGAACGTGGGAATTCTCTGGAGATGCTGTAGCGGGCAAGGGCCTCATATTGCGATGACGAGGGAAACACGTGGTTTTTCTCGAGTTGAGGCGGGATTCTCGAGTTACAACGGGGAATTCAGGCTTCCTCTTGTGTTGGTCCAGGAAGTCCAATCTTCCATTCAACTTGTCAGAGAGAGCTGGGGGTTGCTCTCGAGTCACTTCAGGGCAAAGAGTCCTCATCTAGGCTTGGGTCCAGGACGTAATGTTCCTCTCCAGGGGCGACAGGGATATCGTGGTCGCATTCCAGTCTCACCCGGTGGGTCACGCCTCGTCTCGAGTGGAAGCAAAGGACTCCACTATCCTCTCGAGTCGGGACACGTAACTCTTGGAGCCCAATGAGTGGCCTAAAGGGAGTCAAGCGTCCTGTGTAGCTTGGACAGAAGGTTCACGCTTGATCTGCATACCATGCAGTTAAAGATGGCCCTCCTCTCGTGATGACGGGGGCGTCTCATGGGTTTTCTCGAGCTGCGGAGCCAGTGTGGGGTTTCTCACGAGATATGATGGGGAGTTCAGGGATCCTCTTGTGCGGCGCCAGAGAAGCCTGACTCCATGCGTGTGGCCAGGCAGATCGCGTCATTGCTCTCGAGTCATGGGAGGGACTAGGGCCTCAAGAGGCATTTAAGAAGGACTCTCAAGGTCTTTCTTGGGTTGGGGCGGGAAACACTCGTTTCCCTCGACCTCTACAGGGGACCTTAGGGAACTTCCCAGGGGCCTCTGAGAGGTGAGGGATACTGAGGAGTTAGAGGGGCCTCTCAGGACTCCACTAGGTTTGACAAAATGAAAGAGGGCATCATCTCGATTGGAGGCAGGAACCTCAGGCTTCCTCTCCATTTCTGACTCCGACCGCAGGGTCCCTGCAGAGTTGGGACAGGAGAGTCAGGCCTCGTCTTGTCTGAGTAATGGAACTCTGCTTGCCTCTCGAGTCGTTCAGGGGGTCTCAGGGCCCTTGACAAGCTGAGTGTGGAACCTGTGGGTGTTTCCAGAAGATGCATGGGGGTGTCAGTGCCCCTTCGTTTTGTGCCTTCCCCCACAGGGTTGCCTTCAAAGAGGTGTCCGGGCATCGGGTTCATTTCAAGAGCGGACCGGGAAATCGGGGTCATTCGGCATGTGGCACCACCCACGTGGCTCATCTCGAATTTCCTCGTGAGACCAGCATCATCCTGAGGTGCGCCGGGAAGGCCGGGAACCCCTTCCACACAAAGTAGGGGAATCGATTCTCCTGTCGCGATCAGGAGGGGAGATGGGGCTCAGATGAAGTGGTGCCGGGACCCTCGGTGTTCCACTCGAGGGAACCCGGCGTTTCAGGGAACTTTAGGGGTCGCATCAAGGGAGCCAAGTACCGTTTCCCACTTCAGGACGGAACATGGGACTTCCCTGGAGACGCTGTAGCGGGCAAGGGCCTCATCCTGTGAAGACGTTGGAACCACGTCGTTTTTCTTGAGTTGCATGGGGATTCTCGAAAACGACAGGAATTTCAGGCTTCCTCTTGGGTTGGCCCTGGGAAGCCCAATCTTCAATTCGAGTTGCGACGGAAAGCTGGGGGTTCTGCTCGAGTCACTACAGGGCCAAAGAGACCTCATCGAGGCGTGTGTCCAGGACCTAATATTCCTCTCAAGGGAAGACAGGGATCCCGGGTTTCCATTCCAGACTCCCCCGGGGAGTCAGGACTCGCCTGGAGGGGAAGCAAAGGACTCCGCTTTCCTCTCAAGGCGCGACACGGATCTCTTGGAGCCCACTGAGTGGACTCAAGGGTGTCGAGCCTCCTCTTCAGTTTGGAGAGAGGACTCGGGATTGCTCTCCAGGCCAGGCAGGAAAAGAAGGCCCTCATCTCGCGAGGACGGGGGCGTCTCATGGGTTTCCTCAGGCTGCTGCGCCCATGGGGGTTTTCTCACGAGGCACGACGAGGACCTCAGGGAGCCTCTTGTGCGGCGCCAGGGAAGTCAGGTCTCCATGCTCATGGCGAGGGGGAGCTGGTCATCACTCTCGAGTCATGGGAAGTGGCTAGGTCCTCAAGAGGCGTTGAAGAAGGACTCTCGAGGTCTTTCTCGGGTTGCGGCGGGAATCCCTCGTTTCCCTCAACTTCTGCAGGGGACCTTAGGGAACTTCCCAGGGTGCCTCTGAGAGGTGAGGGATGCTGTGTAGTTGGCAGGGCCTCTCGGGACTCTGCTGTGTTCGGCGCAATGGAAGAGGGCCTCATCTCGAGGGGAGGCAGGAACCTCAGGCTTCCTCTCGGTTTCGGACTCCGACTGCATGGTCCCTGCAGTGTTGGGACAGGAGAGTCATGCCTCGTCTTGTCTGAGGAATGGAATTCTGGTTGCCTCTCGAGTTGTTCCGGGAGTCTCAGGCCCCTTGTCGAGCTGTATGTAGACCCTGCGGGTTTTTCCGGATGATGCACGGGGGTGTCAGTGCCCCTTCGTGTTGTGCCTTCACCCACAGGGTTGCCTTCGAAGAGGTGTCCGGGCATCGGGTTCTTATCTAGAGTGGACCGGAAAATCGGGGTCGTTCGGCACGTGGCACCTCACACGTGGCTAGTCTCGAATTTCCTCCTGAGACCGGCCTCATCCTGAGGTGCGCCAGGAAGGCCGGGAACCCCTTCCAGACCACGCAAGGGAATCGACTCTCCTGTCACGATCAGGAAGGGAGAAGGGGCTCAGATGAAGTGGTGCCGGGACCCTCGGTGTTCCCCTCGAGGGAACCCAGCGTGTCGGGGAACTTTTGCGGTCGCATCAAGGGTGTCAAGTACCATTTCGCACTTAAGGACAGAACATGGGACTTCATTGGAGACACCGGGAACTTCGGTGTTCCCCTGGAGTAAGACCGGTATGTTGGGGAAGTTTGGGGTCGCATCAAGGGTGCCAAATAGCATTTCAAACTTTAAGATGGAACGTGGGACTTCTCTTGAGACTCTAGCTGGCAAGGGCCTCATATTGCGATGAAGGGGGAACCACATGGTTTTTAAGACTTGAGGCTGAATTCTCGAATTACGATGGGAAATTTAGACTTCCTCTTGTGTTGACCGTGGGAAGACCAATCTTCCATTCAAATTGTGAGGGAGAGATGGAGGTTGCTCTCGAGTCACTGTAGGGCAAAATAGACCTCATCTAGGCTTGTGTCTAGGACAAAATGTTCCACTCCAGGGGCGACAGGGATCTCGGGGTTGCATTCCAAACTCACCCTGGGAGTCAGGCCTCGTCTCCAGGGAAGCAAAGGACTCCGCTCTCCTCTCGAGTCGCACCGGGTATTTCTTGGACCCAACTGAGTGGCCTAAAGGGAGTCAATACTCCTGTGAAGTTTGGAGAGAGGACCAGGAATTGCTCTCCAGGTCAGGCAGGAAAAGAAGGCCCCCATCTCTCCTTGACGGGGGCATCTTGTGGTTTTTCTCGAACTGCGGCGCCAGTGTGGGTTTTCTCACGAGGTACGATGCGGTACTCAGGGAGCCTCTTGTGTGGTACTAGGGAAGTCAGTTTTCCTGCTTGTGGCGAGGGGAGTGCATCCTTGCTCTGGAGTCATGGTAGGGGAATCGGGCATCAAGAGACGTTGAAAAAGGACTCTCCAAGTCTTTCTCGGGTTACTTCAGGAAACTCTGGGTTCCCTCGACTTGTGCCAGTGACCTCAGGTAGCTTCTCAGGGAGCCTCTGAGAATTCAGGGATACTGTGGTGTTGGGAGGGGCCTCTCGGGACACCACTGAGTTTGGTTCAATGGAAGAGGGCCTCTTCTCTAGTTGAGGCAGGAACCTCAGGGTTCCTCTCCATTTCTGACTCCAATTGCAGGGTCCCTGAAGAGTTGGGACAGGAGAGTAAGGCCTCGTCTTGTGTGAAGGAATGCAACTTCACTTGCCTCTCGAGTTGTTCACGAGGTGACAGTCCACATTTGGAGCTGTGAGTGGAATCTGCGGGTTTTTCCAGACGATGCATGGGGATGTCAGTGTCCCTTCGTGTTGTGCCTTCATCCACAGGGTTGCCTTCGAAGAGATGTCCGGGCGTCAGGTTCTTATCTAGAGTGGACCTGGAATTCGGGATCTTTCAGCATATGGCACCAACCATGAGGCTACTTTTCGAATTTCCTCATGAGACCGGCCTCATCCGGAGGTTCACGGGGAACGTCGGGAACCCCTTGCAGACAAAACATGGGAATCGACCCTTCTGTCGCGATCAGGAGGGGTGAAGAGGCTCACAGGAAGTGGTGCCGTGAACTTTGGTGTTTCCCTCGAGTGATACCGGTATGTCAGGGAACTTTGGGGGTCGCATCAAGGGTGCCAAGTACCGTTTTGTACTTCAGGATGGAACGTGGGACTTCTCTTGATACGCTGTAGCGGCCAAGGGCCTCATCTTGCGATGACGGGGGAGCCACATGGTTTTTCTCGAATTGCGGCGGGATTCTCGAGTTACGACGGGGATTTCAGGCTTCCTCTTGTGTTGGGCCAGGGAAGTCCAATCATCCATTCGAGTTGCGAGGGAGAGCTGGGGGTTGCGCTCGAGTCACTGCAGGGCAAAGGAGACCTCATCTAGGCTTGTGTCCAGGACCTAATGTTCCTCTCCAAGGGCCACAGGGATCTCAGGTTTGCATTCCAGACTCACCCAGGGAGTCAGGCCTCATGTCGAAGGGAAGCAAAGGACTCTGCTCTCCTTTCGAGTCACGACGGGCTCCTCTTGGAGCCCACTTTGTGGCCTAAAGGGAGTCAAGCCTCCTGTGAAGTTTGGAGAGAGGACTTGGGACTGCTCTCCAGGCCATGCAGGAAAAGATGGCCCTCATCTCGCGATGACGGAGGGATCTTGTGGGTTTTCTCGAGCTGAGGCGCCAGTGTGGGGTTTCACACGAGGTACGACGGGGAGCTCAGGGAGCCTCTCGTGTGGCGCCAGGGAAGTCAGGTCTCCATGTGCGTGGCGAGGGGAGCGCATTATTGCTCTCGAGCTATGTAGGGGAATCTGACCTCAAGACACATTGAAGAAGGACTCTCGAGGTCTTTCTTCGGTTGTGGCAGGAAACCCTTATTTCCCTCGACTTTTGCCGGTGGCCTCAAGGAGCTTCTCAGAATGCCTATGAGAAGTCAGGGATACTGTGGAGATGGGAGGGGCCTCTCGGGACTCCACTGGGTTTGTTTTAATGGAAGAGGGCCTCATCTCGGGTTGAGGCAGGAACCTCAGGTTTCCTTTCCATTTCTGACTCAGATCGAAGCGTGCCTGCAGAGTTGGGATTGGATACTCAGGCCTCGTCTTGTCTGAGGAAGGGAACTCCGCTTTCCTCTCTCATTGTTTAAGGGGTGACAGGCCAGTTGTGGAGCTGTATGTGGATTCTGCAGGGCTTTCCGGACGATGAACAGGGTTGCCAGTGCCCCCTCGTGTAGTGCCTTCATCCACAGGGTTGCCTTAGAAGAGGTGTCCGGGCATCGGGTTCTTATCAAGAGCAAGACCAAGAAATCGGGGTCTTTTGGCACGTGGCACCAACACGAGGCTACGTCTCGAATTTCTTCGTGAGACTGGCCTCATCCTGAGGTGCGCCATGAAGGTCGGGAACCCCTTCTAGAAAAAGCAGGGGGATCGACCTTCCTGCCGTGATCAGGAGGGGAGAAGGGGCTCAAATGAAGTGGTGCCAGGAACTTCGGTGTTCCCTTGTAGTGAGACCGGTATATTGGGGAACTTTTGGGGTCGCATCAAGGGTGCCAAGTAGCATTTCGAACTTTATGACGAAACATGGGACTTCTCTTGAGACTCTGTAGCGGGCAAAGGCCTCATATTGCGATGAATGGGGAACCACGTGGTTTTTAAGAGTTGCGGTGGGATTCTCGAGTTACAACGGGAAATTCAGACTTCCTCTTGTGTTGGCCCAGTGAAGACCAATCTTCCATTCGAATTGCGAGGGGGAGATGGGTGTTGCTCTCGAGTCACTGTAGGGCAAAATAGACCTCATCTAGGCTTTTGTCCAGGACATAATGTTCCTCTCCAGGGGCAACAGGGATCTCGGGGTTGCATTCCAGACTCACCCGAGGTAAGGCCTCGTCTCGAGGGGAAAAAAAGTACTCTGCTCTCCTCTCAAGTCGCGACAGGTATCTCTTGGAGCCCATTGAGTGGCCTAAAGGGAGTAAAGCCTCCTGTGAAGTTTGGAGAAAAGACCAGGGATTGCTCTCCAGGTCAGGCAGGAAAGAAGTCCCCAATCTCGCGATGACGGTGGGTTTTCCCGAGCTGTGGCGCCAGTGTGGGGTTTCTCACGAGGTATGACGGGGAGCTCAGGGAGCCTCTCATGTGGCGCCAGGGAAGTCAGGTGTCCATGTGCATGGCGAGGGGGAGCGTGTCATTGCTCTCGAGTCATGGTAGGGGAATCCGTCCTCAAGACGCGTTGAAGACGGACTCTTGAGGTCTTTCTCGGGTTGCGGCAGGATACCCTGTGTTCCCTCGACTTGTGCCGGTGACCTCAGGGAGTTGCTCATGGTGCCTCTGAGAAGACACTGATACTGTGGAGTTGGGAGGGGCCTCTCGGGACTCCGCTGGGTGTGGTATAATACAAGAGGGCCTCATCTCGTGTTGAGGAAGGAACCTCAGGGTTCCTCTCCATTTCAGACTCCGATCTCAGGATTCCTGCAGAGTTGGGACAGGAGAGTCAGGCCTCGTATTCTGTGGAGAAATGAAACTTAGCTTGCCTCTCGAGTTGTTCACGAGGTAACAGGTCACTTGTCGAGCTGTATGTGGAACCTGCAGAATTTTCCAAAAGATGCACGGGTGTTCAGGGTCCCTCCTTGTTGTGCCTTCATCCTACGGGATGCATTCCAAGAAGTGTACGGGCATCGGGTTCTTATTAATAGCTGACTGGGAAATGGGGTCTTTCCGCATGTGGCACCACCCACGAGGCTACATCTCCAATTTCCTCGTGAGACAGGCCTCATCCTGATGTGCGCTGGGAAGATCGGTAACCCCTTCCACACAAAGCAGGAGAAAAGACACTCCTGTTGCAATCAGGAGGGGAGAAGGGGCTCAAATGATGTGGTGCGGGGAACATGGGTGTTACCCTCGAGTGAGGCCTGTATGTTGGGGAACTTTGGGGGTGCCATCATGGGTGTCAAGTACCGTTTTGCACTTCAGTAGGAACGTGGGACTTCTTTTGAGACGCTGTGGCGGGCAAGGGCCTCATGCTGCGAAGACGATGGAACCACGTGGTTTTTTTCGAGTTGCGGCAGGATTCTCGAATTTCGACGGGGATTTCAGGCTTCCTCTTGTGTTAGCCCTGGGAAGCCCAAACTTCCCTTCAAGTTGCGAGGGAAAGCTGGATGTTGTGCTCGAATCACTGCAAGGCCAAGGAAACCTCATTTAGGCGTGTGTCCAGGACATAATAGTCCTCTCAAGGGAAGACAAGGATCTCGGGATTGCACTCCAGACTCCACCGGGGAGTCAGGCCTCGCCTCGAGGGGAAGCAAAGGACTGCGCTCTCCTCTCGAGCCCCGACGCGCATCTCTTGGAGCCCACTGAGTCGCCTCAAGGGAATCCATCCTAACTTCAGTTTGGAAAGAGGACTCGGGATTGCTCTCCAGGCCAGGCAGGAAAAGAAGGCCCTCAGCTCGCCAGGACGGGGGCGTCTCAGGGGTTTCCTCGAGCTGCGGCGCCCGTGGGGGTTTTCTCCCGAGGCACGATGAGGATCTCAGAGAGCCTCTCGTGCGGCGCCAGGGAAGCCAGGTCTGCATGCGCGAGGCGAGGGGGAGCGCATCATTGCTCTCAAGTCCAGAGAGGGGACAAGGGTCTCAAGACACTTTGAAGAAGGACTATCGAGGTCCTTCTCGAGTGGCGGCGTGAAACCCTCATTTCCCTCGACTTCTGCCGGGGACCTGAGGGAACTTCCCAGGGTGCCTCTGAGAGGTGAGTGATGCTGTGGAGTTAGCGGGGCCTCTCGGGACTCCGCTGGGGTTGGAGCAATGGAAGAGGGCCTCATCTCGAGGGGAGGCAGGAACCTCAGGCTTCCTCTCTGTTTCTGACTCCGACCCTCCGACCTCAGGGTCCCTGCAGAGTTGGGAGCGGAGAGTTAGGCCTCGTCTTGTCTGAGGAAGGGAATTCCGCTTGCCTCTCGAGTTGCTCAGGGGGTCTCAGGCCCCTCTTCGAGCTGTGTGTGGAACCCACGGGTGTTTCTGGATGATGCACGAGAGTGTCAGTGCCCCTTCGTGTTGTGCCTTCACCAACAGGGTTGCCTTCGAAGAGGTGTCCGTGCAACGGGTTCTTCTCAAGAGTGGACCGGGAAATCGAGGTTGATCGGCATGTGGCACCACCCCCGTGGCTCATCTCGAATTTCCTCGTGCGGACGGCCTCATCCTGAGATGCGCCGGGAAGGCCGGGAATCCCTTCCAGACCACGCAGGGGAATCGACACTCCTGTCGACATCAGGAGGGGAGAAGGGGCTCAGATGTAGTGGTGTCGGGAACCTCGGTGTTTCCCTCGAGGGAACGCGGTGTGTCGGGGAACTTCTGGGGGTCGCATGAAAGGTGTCAGGTACTGTTTCGCACTTCAGGACAGAAACTGGGACTTCCCTTGAGACGCCATAGCGGGCAAGAGGCTCATCTTGCAAAGACGTTGGAACCACGTGGTTTTCCTTGAGTTGCGGCGGGATTCTCGAGTTACGACGGGGATCTCAGGCTTCCTCTTGGGTTGGCCCTGGGAAGCGCAATCTTCCCCTCGGGTTGCGAGGGAAAGCTGGGGGTTGCGCTCGAGTCAATGCAGGGCCCACGAGACCTCACCTAGGCGTGTGTCCGGGACCTAATGTTCCTCTCCAGGGAAGGCAGGGATCTCAGGGTTGCATTCCAGGCTCCCCCGGGGAGTCAGGCCTCGTCTCGAGGGGAAGCCAAGGACTCCGCCCTCCTCTCGAGTCGCGACGCGGGTCTCTGGGAGCCCCCTGAGCGGTCTCAAGGGAGTCCAGCCTCCTCTTCAGTTTGGAGACAGGACCCGGGATTGCTCTGCAGGCCATGCAGGAAAAGAAGGCCCTCAGCTCGCGAGGACGGGGGCGTCTCAGGGGCTTCCTCGAGCTGCGGCGCCCGAGGGGGTTTTCTCCCGAGGAACTATGAGGATCTCAGGGAGCTTCTCGTGCGGCGACAGGGAAGTCAGGTTTCCATGCGGTGGCGATGGGGATCGAGTCATGGCTCTCGAGTCACGGGAGGGGACTAGGGCCTCGAGACGCGTTGAATAAGGACTCTCGAGGTCTTTTCGGGGGGCGGCGGGAAACCCTCGTTTCCCTCACCTTCTGCCGGGGACCTTAGGGAACTTCCCAGGGTGCCTCTGAGAGGCGAGGGATCCTGTGGAGTTGGCGGGGCCTCTCGGGACTCCGCTGGGTCTGGCGCAACGGAAGAGGGCCTCACCTCGAGGGGAGGCAGGAACCCCCGGCTTCCTCTCAGTTTCGGACTGCGACCGCAGGGTCCCTGCAGAGTAGGGACAGGAGAGTCAGGACTCGTCTTGTCTGAGGAAGGGAACCCCGCTGGCCTCTCGAGTTGCTCAGGGGGTCTCAGGCCTCTCGTCGAGCTGTGTGTGGAACGCGCGGGTTTTGCGGACGATGCAAGGGGGTGGCAGTGCCCCTTCGTGTTGTGCCTTCACCCACAGGGTTGCCTTTGAACAGGGGTCCGGGCCTCGGGTCCTTTTCAAGAGTGGACCGGGGAATCGGGGGCGTTCGGCATGTGGCCCCACCCACGTGGCTCGTCTCGAATTTCCTCGTGAGAACGGCCTCACCCTGAGGGGCGCCGGGAAGGCCGGGAACCCCTTCCAGACCACTCAGGGGAATCGCCTCTCCTGTCGCGATCAGGAGGGGAGAAGGGGCTCAGAGGAAGCGGTGCCGGGACCCTCGGTGTTCCCCTCGGGGGACCCCGGCGTGTCGGGGGACTTTTGGGGGTCGCAGGAAGGCTGTCAGGGACCGTTTCGCACTTCAGGGCGGAACAGGGGACTTCCCTTGAGACGCCGTCGCGGGCAAGGGCCTCATCTTGCCAAGAGGTGGGAACCACGTGGTTTTTCTCGAGTTGCGGCGGCATTCTCGAGTTACGACGGGGATCTCAGCCTTCCCCTGGGGTTGGCCCTGGGAAGCCCAATCTTCCCCTCGGGTTGCGAGGGAAAGCTGGGGGTTGCGCTCGAGTCACTGCAGGGCCGAAGAGACCTCACCTAGGCGTGTGTCCGGGACCTAATATTCCTCTCCAGGCAAGGCAGGGACCTCGGGGTTGCATTCCAGGCTCCCCCGTGGAGTCAGGCCTCGTCTCGAGGGGAAGCCAAGGACTCCGCTCTCCTCTCGAGTCGCGACGCGGGTCTCTTGGAGCCCCCTGAGCGGCCTCAAGGGAGTCCAGCCTCCTCTTCCGTTTGGAGAGAGGACCCGGGATTGCTCTCCAGGCCATGCAGGAAAAGAAGGCCCTCAGCTGGCGAGGACGGGGGCGTCTCAGGGGTTTCCTCGAGCTGCGGCGCCCGTGGGGGTTTTCTACCGAGGCACGACGGGGATCTCAGGGAGCCTCTCGTGCGGCGCCAGGGAAGTCAGGTCTCCATGCGCGTGGCGAGGGGGAGCGCGTCCTGGCTCTCGAGTCACGGGAGGGGACTAGGGCCTCGAGACGCGTTGAAGAAGGACTCTCGAGGTCTTTGTCGGGGGGCGGCGGGAAACCCTCGTTTCCCTCGCCTTCTGCCGGGGACCTTAGGGAACTTCCCAGGGTGCCTCTGAGAGGCGAGGGATCCTGTGGAGGTGGCGGGGCCCCTCGGGACTCCGCTGGGTCTGGCGCAACGGAAGAGGGCCTCACCTCGAGGAGAGGCAGGAACCTCAGGCTTCCTCTCCGTTTCGGACTCCGACCGCAGGGTCCCTGCAGAGTTGGGACAGGAGAGTCAGGCCTCGTCTTGTCTGAGGAAGGGAACCCCGCTGGCCTCTCGAGTTGCTCGGGGGGTCTCAGGCCCCTCGTCGAGCTGTGTGTGGAGCCCGCGGGTCCTTGCGGACGATGCACGGGGGTGGCAGTGCCCCTTCGTGTTGTGCCTTCACCCACAGGGTTGCCTTCGAAGAGGGGTCCGGGCCTCGGGTCCTTCTCAAGAGCGGACCGGGGAATCGGGGGCGTTCGGCATGTGGCCCCACCCACGTGGCTCGTCTCGAATTTCCTCGTGAGACCGGCCTTACCCTGAGGGGCGCCGGGAAGGCCGGGAACCCCTTCCAGACCACTCAGGGGAATCGCCTCTCCTGTCGCGATCAGGAGGGGAGAAGGGGCTCAGAGGAAGCGGTGCTGGGACCCTCGTTGTTCCCCTCGGGGGACCCCGGCGTGTCGGGGGACTTTTGGGGGTCGCAGGAAGGCTGTCAGGGACCGTTTCGCCCTTCAGGGCGGAACAGGGGACTTCCCTTGAGACGCCGTCGCGGGCAAGGGCCTCATCTTGCCAAGAGGTGGGAACCACGTGGTTTTTCTCGAGTTGCGGCGACATTCTCGAGTTACGACGGGGATCTCAGCCTTCCCCTGGGGTTGGCCCTGGGAAGCCCAATCTTCCCCTCGGGTTGCGAGGGAAAGCTGGGGGTTGCGCTCGAGTCACTGCAGGGCCGAAGAGACCTCACCTAGGCGTGTGTCCGGGACCTAATATTCCTCTCCAGGCAAGGCAGGGACCTCGGGGTTGCATTCCAGGCTCCCCCGGGGTGTCAGGCCTCGTCTCGAGGGGAAGCCAAGGACTCCGCTCTCCTCTCGAGTCGCGACGCGGGTCTCTTGGAGCCCCCTGAGCGGCCTCAAGGGAGTCCAGCCTCCTCTTCCTTTTGGAGAGAGGACCCGGGATTGCTCTCCAGGCCATGCAGGAAAAGAAGGCCCTCAGCTGGCGAGGACGGGGGCGTCTCAGGGGTTTCCTCGAGCTGCGGCGCCCGTGGGGGTTTTCTCCCGAGGCACGACGAGGATCTCAGGGAGCCTCTCGTGCGGCGCCAGGGAAGTCAGGTCTCCATGCGCGTGGCGAGGGGGAGCGCGTCCTGGCTCTCGAGTCACGGGAGGGCACTAGGGCCTCGAGACGCGTTGAAGAAGGACTCTCGAGGTCTTTGTCGGGGGGCGGCGGGAAACCCTAGTTTCCCTCGCCTTCTCCGGGGACCTTAGGGAACTTCCCAGGGTGCCTCTGAGAGGCGAGGGATCCTGTGGAGGTGGCGGGGCCCCTCGGGACTCCGCTGGGTCTGGCGCAACGGAAGAGGGCCTCACCTCGAGGGGAGGCAGGAACCTCAGGCTTCCTCTCCGTTTCGGACTGCGACTGCAGGGTCCCTGCAGAGTTGGGACAGGAGAGTCAGGCCTCGTCTTGTCTGAGGAAGGGAACCCCGCTGGCCTCTCGAGTTGCTCAGGGGGTCTCAGGCCCCCCGTCGAGCTGTGTGTGGAGCCCGCGGGTCCTTGCGGACGATGCACGGGGGTGGCAGTGCCCCTTCGTGTTGTGCCTTCACCCACAGGGTTGCCTTCGAAGAGGGGTCCGGGCCTCGGGTCCTTCTCAAGAGCGGACCGGGGAATCGGGGGCGTTCGGCATGTGGCCCCACCCACGTGGCTCGTCTCGAATTTCCTCGTGAGACCGGCCTTACCCTGAGGGGCGCCGGGAAGGCCGGGAACCCCTTCCAGACCACTCAGGGGAATCGCCTCTCCTGTCGCGATCAGGAGGGGAGAAGGGGCTCAGAGGAAGCGGTGCTGGGACCCTCGTTGTTCCCCTCGGGGGACCCCGGCGTGTCGGGGGACTTTTGGGGGTCGCAGGAAGGCTGTCAGGGACCGTTTCGCCCTTCAGGGCGGAACAGGGGACTTCCCTTGAGACGCCGTCGCGGGCAAGGGCCTCATCTTGCCAAGAGGTGGGAACCACGTGGTTTTTCTCGAGTTGCGGCGGCATTCTCGAGTTACGACGGGGATCTCAGCCTTCCCTTTGGGTTGGCCATGGGAAGCCCAATCTTCCCCTCGGGTTGCGAGGGAAAGCTGAGGGTTGCGCTCGAGTCACTGCAGGGCCGAAGAGACCTCACCTAGGCGTGTGTCCGGGACCTCATATTCCTCTCCAGGCAAGGCAGGGACCTCGGGGTTGCATTCCAGGCTCCCCCGGGGAGTCAGGCCTCGTCTCGAGGGGAAGCCAAGGACTCCGCTCTCCTCTCGAGTCGCGACGCGGGTCTCTTGGAGCCCCCTGAGCGGCCTCAAGGGAGTCCAGCCTCCTCTTCCGTTTGGAGAGAGGACCCGGGATTGCTCTCCAGGCCATGCAGGAAAAGAAGGCCCTCAGCTGGCGAGGACGGGGGCGTCTCAGGGGTTTCCTCGAGCTGCGGCGCCCGTGGGGGTTTTCTCCCGAGGCACGACGAGGATCTCAGGGAGCCTCTCGTGCGGCGCCAGGGAAGTCAGGTCTCCATGCGAGTGGCGAGGGGGAGCGCGTCCTGGCTCTCGAGTCACGGGAGGGGACTAGGGCCTCGAGACGGGTTGAAGAAGGACTCTCGAGGTCTTTCTCGGGGGGCGGCGGGAAACCCTCGTTTCCCTCGCCTTCTGCCGGGGACCTTAGGGAACTTCCCAGGGTGCCTCTGAGAGGCGAGGGATCCTGTGGAGGTGGCGGGGCCCCTCGGGACTCCGCTGGGTCTGGCGCAACGGAAGAGGGCCTCACCTCGAGGGGAGGCAGGAACCTCAGGCTTCCTCTCCGTTTCGGACTGCGACCGCAGGGTCCCTGCAGAGTTGGGACAGGAGAGTCAGGCCTCGTCTTGTCTGAGGAATGGAATTCTGGTTGCCTCTCGAGTTGTTCCGGGAGTCTCAGGCCCCTTGTCGAGCTGTGTGTAGACCCTGCGGGTTTTTCCGGATGATGCACGGGGGTGTCAGTGCCCCTTCGTGTTGTGCCTTCACTCACAGGGTTGCCTTCGAAGAGGTGTCCGGGCATCGGGTTCTTATCAAGAGCGGACCGGAAAATCGGGGTCGTTCAGCACGTGGCACCTCACACATGGCTAGTCTCGAATTTCCTCCTGAGACCGGCCTCATCCTGAGGTGCTCCAGGAAGGCCGGGAACCCCTTCCAGAGAAAGCAGGGGAATCGACTCTCCTGTCGCGATCAGGAGGGGAGAAGGGGCTCAGATGAAGTGGTGCTGGGACCCTTGGTGTTCCCCTCGAGGGAACCCAGCGTTTCGGGGAACTTTTGCGGTCGCATCAAGGGTGTTAAGTACCGTTTCACTCTTAAGGACGGAACATGGGACTTCCCTGGAGACGCCGGGAATTTCGGTGTTCCCCTGGAGTGAGACCGGTATGTTGGGTAACTTTGGGGTCGCATCAAGGGTGCCAAGTAGCATTTCGAACTTTAAGATGGAACGTGGGACTTCTCTTGAGACTCTAGCTGGCAAGGGCCTCATATTGCTATGAAGGGGGAACCACATGGTTTTTAAGACTTGAGGCTGAATTCTCGAATTTCGATGGGAAATTCAGACTTCCTCATGTGTTGACCGTGGGAAGCCCAATCTTCCATTCAAATTGTGAGGGAGAGATGGAGGTTGCTCTCGATCACTGTAGGGCAAAATAGACCTCATCTAGGCTTGTGTCTAGGACATAATGTTCCACTCCAGGGGCGACAGGGATCTCGGGGTTGCATTCCAAACTCACCCGGGGAGTCAGGCCTCGTCTCGAGGGAAGCAAAGGACTCCGCTCTCCTCTCGAGTCGCACCGGGTATTTCTTGGACCCAACTGAGTGGCCTAAAGGGAGTCAATCCTCCTGTGAAGTTTGGAGAGAGGACCAGGGATTGCTCTCCAGGTCAGGCAGGAAAAGAAGGCCCCCATCTCTCCTTGACGGGGGCATCTTGTGGTTTTTCTCGAACTGCGGCGCCACTGTGGTTTTTCTCACGAGGTACGATGGGGTACTCAGGGAGCCTCTTGTGTGGTACTAGAGAAGTCAGTTTTCCTGCTTGTGGCGAGGGGAGCGCGTCCTTGCTCTGGAGTCATGGTAGGGGAATCGGGCATCAAGAGACGTTGAAAAAGGACTCTCCAAGTCTTTCTCGGGTTACTTCAGGAAACTCTGGGTTCCCTCGACTTGTGCCAGTGACCTCAGGTAGCTTCTCAGGGAGCCTCTGAGAATTCAGGGATACTGTGGTGTTGGGAGGGGCCTCTCGGGACACCACTGAGTTTGGTTCAATGGAAGAGGGCCTCTTCTCTAGTTGAGGCAGGAACCTCAGGGTTCCTCTCCATTTCTGACTCCGATCGCAGGGTCCCTGAAGAGTTGGGCCAGGAGGGTAAGGCCTCGTCTTGTGTGAAGGAATGCAACTTCACTTGCCTCTCGAGTTGTTCACGGGGTGACAGTCCACATTTGGAGCTGTGAGTGGAATCGGCGGCTTTTTCCAGACGATGCATGGGGATGTCAGTGTCCCTTCATGTTGTGCCTTCATCCACAGGGTTGCCTTCGAAGAGATGTCTGGGCGTCAGGTTCTTATCTAGAGTGGACCGGGAATTCGGGATCTTTCAACATGTGGCACCAACCATGAGGCTACTTTTTGAATTTCCTCATGAGACCGGCCTCATCCTGAGGTTCGCGGGGAAAGTTGGGAACCCCTTGCAGACAAAGCATGGGAGTCGACCCTCCTGTTGCGATTAGGAGGGGTGAAGGGGCTCACAGGAAGTGGTGCCATGAACTTTGGTGTTTCCCTCGAGTGAGACCGGTATGTCAGGGAACTTTTGGGGTCGCATCAAGGGTGCCAAGTACCGTTTTGTACTTCAGGATGGAACGTGGGACTTCTCTTGATACGCTGTAGCGGCCAAGGGCCTCATCTTGCGATGACGGGGGAGCCACGTGGTTTTTCTCGAGTTGCGGCGGGATTCTCGAGTTACGACGGGGATTTCAGGCTTCCTCTTGTGTTGGGCCAGGGAAGTCCAATCATCCATTCGAGTTGCGAGGGAGAGCTGGGGGTTGCGCTCGAGTCACTGCAGGGCAAAGGAGACCTCATCTAGGCTTGTGTCCAGGACCTAATGTTCCTCTCCAAGGGCCACAGGGATCTCAGGTTTGCATTCCAGCCTCACCCAGGGAGTCAGGCCTCGTGTCGAAGGGAAGCAAAGGACTCTGCTCTCCTTTCGAGTCGCGACGGGCACCTCTTGGAGCCCACTTTGTGGCCTAAAGGGAGTCAAGCCTCCTGTGGAGTTTGGAGAGAGGACTCGTGATTGCTCTCCAGGCCATGCAGGAAAAGAAGGCCATCATCTCGCGATGAAGGGGGCGTCTCGTGGGTTTTCTCGAGCTGCAGCGCCAGTGTGGGTTTTCTCATGAGGTACTACGGGTAGCTCAGGGAGCCTCTCATGTGGCGCTTGGGAAGTCAGGTCTCCATGCGCATTGCGAGGGGGAGCGTGTCATTGCTCTAGAGTCATGGAAGGTGTATCGGGCCTCAAGAACCGTTAAAGAAGGACTTTCAAGGTGTTTCTTGGGTCACGGCAGTAAACCCTGGGTTCCCTCGACTAGTGCCGGTGGCCTCAGGGAGCTTCTCAGTGTGCCTCTGAGAAGTCAAGGATACCCTGGAGTTGGGAGGGCCCTCTCGGGACTCCACTGGGTTTGGTGCAATAGAAGAGGGCCTCATCTCGAGTGGAGGCAGGAACCTCAGGGTTCGTCTCCATTTCTGACTCTGATCGCAGGGTCCCTGCAGAGTTGGGACAGGAGAGTCAGGCCTCGTCTTGTAAGGAGGAATGGAACTCCGCTTGCCTCTCGAGTTATTCACGGGGTGACAGGCAACTTGTCGAACTGTGTTTGGAATCTGCGGGTTTTTCCGGACGATGCACAAGGGTGTCAGTGCCCCTTCGTGTTGTGGCTTCTTCCACAGGGTTGCCTTTCAAGAGGTGTCCGGGCATCGGGTTCTTATCAAGAGTGGACCGGGGAATCGGGGTCTTTCAGCATGTGTTACCACCCATGAAGCTACGTCTCAAATATTCTCGTTAGACCGGCCTCATCCTGAGGTGCGCTGGGAAGGTTGGGAACCCCTTCCAGACAAAGCACGGGAGTCGACCCTCCAGTCGCAATCAGGAGGGGAGAAGTGGCTCAGATGAAGTCGTACCGGGAACCTCGGTGTTCCCCTCGAGAGAGACCAGGGTGTCGGGGAACTTTTGGAATCGCATCAAGGGTGCCAAGTTTTCACACTTGAAGTGTGAAAACACTTCAAGAAGAAACCTGGGACTTCTCTTTAGACGCTGTAGCGGGCAAGGGCCTCATCTTGCGATGACAGGGTAACCATGTGGTTTTTCTCGAGTTTCGGCGGGATTCTCGAGTTACGATGGGGAATTCAGGCTTCCTCTTGTGTTGGCCCAGGGAAGTCCAATCTTCCATTGGAGTTGCGAGAGAGAGCCAGGGATTGCTCTCGAGTCACTTCAGGGCAAAAGAGACCTCATCTAAGCTTGTGTCCAGGACCTAATGTTCCTCTCCAGGGGCGACAGAGATCTCGGGGTTGCATTTTAGACGCACCCGAGGAGTCAGACCTCATCTCGAGAGGAAGGAAAGGACTCTGCTCTGCTCTCGAGTCCCGACGGGTATTTCTTGGAGACCACTGAGTGGCCTAAAGGGAGTCAAGCCTCCTGTGGATATTTTTTTTAATTTTATTTTATTTTTAAACTTTACATAATTGTATTAGTTTTTCCAAATATCAAAATGAATCCGCCTCAGGTATACATGTGCTCCCCATCCTGAACCCTCCTCCCTCCTCCCCCCCATAGCATCCCTCTGGGTCGTCCCAGTGCACTAGCCCCAAGCATCCAGTGTCATGCATCAAACCTGGACTGGCAACTCTTTTCATACATGATATTTTACATGTTTCAATGCCATTCTCCCAAATCTTCCCACCTTCTCCCTCTCCCACAGAGTCCATAAAACTCTGCTATACATCAGTGTCTCTTTTGCTGTCTCATACTCAGGGTTATTGTTACCGTCTTTCAAAGTTCCATATATATGCGTTAGTATACTGTATTGGTGTTTTTCTTTCTGGCTTACTTCACTCTGTATAATAGGCTCCAGTTTCATCCACCTCATTAGAACTGATTCATTCTATTCTTTTTAATGGCGGAGTAATACTCCATTGTGTATATGTACCACAGCTTTCTTATCCATTCATCTGCTGATGGACATCTAGGTTGCTTCCATGTCCTGGCTATTAGAAACAGTGCTGCGATGAACATTGGGGTACACGTGTCTCTTTCCCTTCTGGTTTCCTCAGTGTGTATGCCCAGCAGTGGGATTGCTGGATCATAAGGCAGTTCTATTTCCAGTTGTTTAAGGAATCTCCACACTGTTCTCTATAGTGGCTGTACTAGTTTGCATTCCCACCAACAGTGTAAGAGGGTTCCCTTTTCTCCACACCCTCTCCAGCATTTATTATTTGTAGACTTTTGGATTGCAGCCATTCTGACTGGCGTGAAATGGTACCTCACCGTGGTTTTGATTTGCATTTCTATGATAATGAGTGATTTTGAGCATCTTTTCATGTGTTTGTTAGCCATCTGTATGTCTTCTTTGGAGAAATGTCTATTTAGTTCTTTGGCCCATTTTTTGATTGGGTCATCTATTTTTCTGGAGTTGAGCTGTAGGTGTTGCTTGTATATTTTTGAGATTAGTTGTTTGTCAGTTGCTTCATTTCCTATTATTTTCTCCCATTCCGAAGGCTGTCTTTTCACCTTGCTAATAGTTTGCTTTGATGTGCAGAAGCTTTTAAGGTTAATTAGGTCCCATTTGTTTATTTTTGTTTTTATTTCCAATATTCTGGGAGGTGGGTCATAGAGGATCCTGCTGTGATGTATTTCAGAGAGTGTTTTGCCTATGTTCTCCTCTAGGAGTTTTATAGTTTCTGGTCTTACGTTTAGATCTTTAATCCATTTTGAGTTTATTTTTGTGTATTGTGTTAGAAAGTGTTCTAGTTTCATTCTTTTACAAGTGGTTGACCAGATTTCCCAGCACCACTTGTTAAAGAGATTGTCTTTAATCCATTGTATATTTTTGCCTCCTTTGTCAAAGATAAGGTGTCCATATGTGTGTGGATTTATCTCTGGGCTTTCTATTTTGTTCCACTAATCTATATTTCTGTCTTTGTGCCAGTACCATACTGTCTTGATAACTGTGGCTTTGTAGCGGAGCCTGAAATCAGGTAGGTTGATTCCTCCAGTTCCATTCTTCTTTCTCAAGATCGCTTTGGCTATTCGAGGTTTTTTGTATTTCCATACAAATTGTGAAATTATTTGTTCTAGCTCTGTGAAGAATACTGTTGGTAGCTTGATAGGGATTGCATTGAATCTATAAATTGCCTTGGGTAGTATACTCATTTTCACTATATTGATTCTTCCAATCCATGAACATGGTATATTTCTCCACCTATTAGTGTCCTCTTTGATTTCTTTCACCAGTGTTTTATAGTTTTCTATATATAGGTCTTTAGTTTCTTTAGGTAGGTATATTCCTAAGTATTTTATTCTTTCCGTTGCAATGGTGAATGAAATTGTTTCCTTAATTTCTCTTTCTGTTTTCTCATTATTAGTGTATAGGAATTCAAGGGATTTCTCTGTGTTGATTTTATATCCTGCAACTTTACTATAGTCATTGACTAGTTCTAGTAATTTTCTGGTGGAGTCTTTAGGGTTTTCTATGTAGAGGATCGTGTCATCTGCAAACAGTGAGAGTTTTACTTCTTCTTTTCCAATTTGGATTCCTTTTGTTTCTTTTTCTGCTCTGATTGCTGTGGCCAAAACTTCCAAAGCTATGTTGAATAGTAATGGTGAAAGTGGGCACCCTTGTCTAGTTCCTGACTTTAGAGGAAATGCTTTCAATTTTTCACCATTGAGGATAATGTTTGCTGTGGGTTTGTCATATATAGCTTTTATTATGTTGAGGTATGTTCCTTCTATTCCTGCTTTCTGGAGAGTTTTTATCATAAATGGATGTTGAATTTTGTCAAAGGCTTTCTCTGCATCTATTGAGAAAATCATATGGTTTTTATTTTTCAATTTGTTAAGGTGGTGTATTACATTGATTGATTTGCGGATATTGAAGAATCCTTGCATCCCTGGGATAAAGCCCACTTGGTCATGGTGTATGATCTTTTTAATGTGTTGTTGGATTCTGATTGCTAGAATTTTGTTAAGGATTTTTTCATCTATGTCATCAGTGATATTGGCCTGTAGTTTTCTTTTTTTGTGGGATCTTTGTCAGGTTTTGGTATTAGGCTGATGGTGGCCTCATAGAATGAGTTTGGAAGTTTACCTTCCTCTGCAATTTTCTGGAAGAGTTTGAGCAGGATAGGTGTTAGCTCTTCTCTAAATTTTTCGTAGAATTCAGCTGTGAAGCCGTCTGGACCTGGGCTTTTGTTGGCTGGAAGATTTTTGGTTACAGTTTCCATTTCCGTGCTTGTGATGGGTCTGTTAAGATTTTCTATTTCTTCCCTGGTCCAGTTTTGGAAAGTTGTACTTTTCTAAGAATTTGTCCATTTCTTCCACGTTGTCCATTTTATTGGCATATAATTGTTGATAGTAGTCTCTTATGATCCTTTGTATTTCTGTGTTTTCTGTTGTGATCTCTCCATTTTCATTTCTAATTTTATTGATTTGATTTTTCTCCCTTTGTTTCTTGATGAGTCTGGCTAATGGTTTGTCAATTTTATTTATCGTTTCAAAGAACCAGCTTTTGGTTTTGTTGATTTTTGCTATGGTCTCTTTTGTTTCTTTTGCATTTATTTCTGCTCTAATTTTTAAGATTTCTTTCCTTCTACTAACCCTGGGGTTCTTCATTTCTTCCTTTTCTAGTTGCTTTAGGTGTAGAGTTAGTTTATTTATTTGACTTTTTTCTTGTTTCTTGAGGTGTGCCTGTATTGCTATGAACTTTCCCCTTAGGACTGCTTTTACCGTGTCCCACAAGTTTTGGGTTGTTGTGTTTTCATTTTCATCCGTTTCTATGCAAATTTTGATTTCTTTTTTGATTTCTTCTGTGATTTGTTGGTTATTCAGCAGCGTGTTGTTCAGCCTCCATATGTTGGAATTTTTAATAGTTTTTCTCCTGTAATTGAGATCTAATCTTACTGCATTGTGGTCAGAAAAGATGCTTGGAATGATTTCTATTTTTTTGAATTTACCAATGCTAGCTTTATGGCCCAGGATGTGATCTATCCTGGAGAAGGTTCCATGTGCACTTTAGAAAAAGTTGAAATTCATTGTTTTGGGATGAAATGTCCTATAGATATCAATTAGGTCTAACTGGTCTATTGTATCATTTAAAGTTTGTGTTTCCTTGTTAAATTTCTGTTTAGTTGATCTATCCATAGGTGTGAGTGGGGTATTAAAATCTCCAACTATTATTGTGTTAGTGTTAATTTCTCCTTTCATACTTGTTAGCATTTGTCTTACATACTGTGGTGCTCCCACGTTGGGTGCATATATATTTATAATTGTTATATCTTCTTCTTGGATTGATCCTTTGATCATTATGTAGTGACCTTCTTTGTCTCTTTTCACAGCCTTTGTTTTAAAGTCTATTTTATCTGATATGAGTATCGCTACTCCTGCTTTCTTTTGGTCCCTATTTGCATGGAAAATCTTTTTCCAGCCCTTCACTTTCAGTCTGTATGTATCCCCTGTTTTGAGGTGCGTCTCTTGTAGACAACATATGTAGGGGTCTTGTTTTTGTATCCATTCAGCCAGTCTTTGTCTTTTGGTTGGAGCATTCAACCCATTTACGTTTAAGGTAATTACTGATAAGTATGATCCCATTGCCATTTACTTTATTGTTTGGGGTTTGAATTTATACACCGTTTTTGTGTTTCCTGTTTAGTATTTGTTGGAGAGCTGGTTTGGTGGTGCAGAATTCTCTCAGCTTTTGCTTGTCTGAAAAGCTTTTGATTTCTCATTCATACTTGAATGAGATCCTTGCTGGGTACAATAATCTGGGCTGTAGGTTATTTTCTTTCATCATTTTAAGTATGTCTTGCCATTCCCTCCTTGCTTGAAGAGTTTCTATTGAAAGATCAGCTGTTATCCTTATGGCAATTCCCTTGTGTGTTATTTGTTGTTTTTCCCTTGCTGCTTTTCATATTTGTTCTTTGTGTTTGATTTTTGTTAATGTGATTAATATGTGTCTTGGGGGGTTTCGCCTTGGCTTTATCCTGTTTGGGACTCTCTGGGTTTCTTGGACTTGAGTGAGTATTTCCTTCCCCATTTTAGGGAAGTTTTCAATTATTATCTCCTCAAGTATTTTCTCACGGTCTTTCTTTTTGTCTTCTTCTTCTGGGACCCCTATGATTCGAATGTTGTAGCGTTTAATATTGTCCTGGAGGTCTCTGAGATTGTGCTCATTTCTTTTAATTTGTTTTTCATTTATCCTCTCTGATTCATTTATTTCTACCATTCTATCTTCGAATTCACTAATCCTATCTTCTGCCTCTGTTATTCTACTATTTGTTGCCTCCAGAGTGTTTTTAGTTTCATTTATTGCATTATTCATTATATATTGACTCTTTTTTTATTTCTTCTAGGTCCTTGTTAAACCTTTCTTGCATCTTCTCAATCCTTGTCTCCAGGCTATTTATCTGTGATTCCATTTTAATTTCAAGATTTTAGATCCATTTCACTCTCCTTACTCGGAATTCTTTATCAGGTAGATTCCCTATCTCTTCCTCTTTTGTTTGGTTTGGTGGGCATTTATCCTGTTCCTTTATCTGCTGGGTATTCCTCTGTCTCATCTTGTTTAAATTGCTGAGTTTGGGGTGTCCTTTCTGTATTCTGGCAGTTTGTGGAGTTCTTTACTGTGGCATTTCCTCGCTGTGTGTGGGTTTGTACAGGTGTCTTGTCAAGGTTTCCTGGTTAGGGAAGCTTGTGTCCGTGTTCTGGTGGGTGGAGCTGTATTTCTTCTCTCTGGAGTGCAATGAAGTGTCCAGTAATGAGTTATGAGATGTCTGTGGTTTTGGGGTGACTTTGGGCAGCCTGTATCTTGAAGCTCAGGGCTGCGTTCCTTTGTTGCTGGAGAATTTGCTTGGTATGTCTTGCCCTGGAACTTGTTGGCCCTTGTGTGGTGCTTGATTTCAGTGTCGGTATGGAGGCATTTGATGAGCTCCTGTCAATTAATGTTCCTTGGAGTCAGGAGTTCCCTGGAGTCAGGGTTTGGACTTAAGCCTCCTGCTTCCAGTTATCTGTCTTACTTTTACAGTAGTTTCAAAACTTCTCCTTCTATACAGCACCATTGATAAAACATCTACGTTAAAGAAGAAAAGTTTCTCTACTGTGAGGGCCACTCAGAAAGGTTCACAGCATTACATGGAGAAGAGAAGAGGGAGGAGGGAGTTAGAGGTGACCCAAATGAGATCAGGTGGAATCAATAGTGGAGAGAGTGGGCTGGCCAGTAGTCACTTCCTTATGTGCATTCCACAACTGGACCGCTCAGAGATGTTCACAGAGTTATACAGAGATGAGAAGAAGGAGGAAGGAGACAGAGGTGGCCAGAAGGATAAAAGGGGGGAATGAAAAGGAGGGAGACAGATCCAGCCAGTAATCAGTTCCCTAAGTGTTCTCCACCGTCTGGAATACACAGAAATTCACAGAGTTGGGTAGAGTAGAGAGGGGTTAGGGAGGAGACACAGGCGACCTGGTGGAGAAAAAGGAGAGTCCAAAGGGAGAGAGAGCAGTCAAGCCAGTAATCTCGCTCCCTAGTGAAAAATGGGTACTGAAGATTGGGTTCTTAAAGGTACAAAATTGGTAACAAATACATAAAAGCAAAAATTAAAAATCTAGAGTAGAGTTTGGAATTTCAAAAATACGATGTTAAAGAAAAGAAGAAGGAAAAGAAAGAGAGAAAAAACGAACAAAGAAAAACAAACAAGGTCGCAAAAATTATCAAGAAAATACAGGTACAAAATTGATAACTAATACCAAAAAGCAAAAATTAAAAATCTAGAGTAGAGTTTGGAATTTCAAAAATACAATGTTAAAAAAAGGAAGAAGAAAACTAAAGAGAAAACAAACAAACAAAAACAAGCAATGTCGCAAAAATTATAAAGAAACTACAGGTACAAAATTGATATCAAATATCAAAAAGCATAAATTAAAAATCTAGAGTACAGTTTGGAATTTCAAAAATACAATGTTAAAGAAAAGAAGAAAAAACAAAACAAAACAAAAAAACAAGGTCAAAAAATTATTTTATATATATATATGAAGTTTGCTGAAGAAGAAAAAAATAGGGTCTTTGTTTTGCAAAGTAATAGGTTATAAAAGTGAAAATTAAATGAACAATAGAGAACTTAAAATTAAAAAAATTTAAAAAAAAGTAAGAATGATCATAAAAATATATCTAGGACTTTCTCTGGTTTTGTTGTATCGTGGGTTCGGTTCATTTTTGGCTAGTTCCTTGGTCCGACTTATATTTCTCAAGATCTATAGGCGCCTTCCTATGTAGTCCTAGTAACCACAGGGTTTTAATCTATTGCCTGTAGCTTCCAAGGCGTTTCCCTCTGTTATAGCTTCTTTTGTTTGCTGGTCTCTTCAGTGTCTGGTTTACGCCCTGACACAAAGGGGACGGTGGAGGACACTTTTTTTTTTTAGGCTCACTTGTTCAGTTGCGCTGTGGGGAGGGAGGGAGGGAGTGATGCTGCAAACAAATAACACTGGCGTGCGCTCACAGTGCCTCAGCCACACTGGGTCTGCCCCCGCTCACGGCACGTGTAGCCTCCCTGCCCACACTGCTCGGGCTCTAGGTTGTTCCACCGGGAACAATCCGAGGCTGGCCCTGGGCTGCATGCACCTCCCAGGTCCAAGCCGCTCAGGTTCAGGCACTCGGGTAGTCCTCAGAGGCACAGACTCGGTTGGGCCTGCGTTTTGTGCTCTTCCCAGGTCCGAGCAGCTCAGGTGATGAGGTGTTCGGCGAGCGCCAATGTTGTGACTTATCGCCTCCCCGCCACTCGGTTATCTGGGTGTAAAACAGGCGCACCTTCTCAGGCAGATGTTGACCATCCAGATCCCCAAGAAGTTTTAGTTAGCAAAGAAGCCTGCTTACAGTTTTATAGATAATGTCTCTCTGGGGCTGCGATTGCCCCCTTCCGGCTCTGGCTGCCTGTCACCGGAGGGGGAAGGTCTGCAGCCGGCTATCTCTGTTCAGTCCTTTGTTCCGTGCACGGGCCTGGCGGTGTCTTAGGTTAGGGCTGGCTTTTTGCGTGGTAGATATCCCAGAGTCTGGTTTGCTAGCCCAAGTTATTTCGTTCAGATAGCGCTCAGGGTATTCAGGCCAGATTTTTACTCTAAGCGATGCAGCCCGCGCTGCGCCTCCCTGCCCAGCCCCTGCTTGCTAATGGTGTGAGCAGGCGTCTGCACTGCTTCACGGCTGGGGGAGTTACCGTAGGGCTTGCAATCTGCGAGTTTTAATTGTTTATTTATTTTTATCCCCCTTATGTTGCCCTTTGTGCTTCCAAAGCTTGGCAAAGATTTGGCAGTGAAAAGCTTTCCTGGTGTTTGGAAACTTTTCTCTTTTTAAGACTATCTTCCTGGGACGGAAATCCCTCCCTCCTTCTTTTGTCTCTTTTTTTGTCTTTTATACTTTTTCCTACATACTTTCCAAGAGTTGGGTTCTTTTCTGGGTGCCTGATGTCCTCTGGCAGCATTCATAAGTTGTATTGTGGAATTTACTCGACGTTTAAATGCTCTTTTGATGAAATTGTTTGGGGGGGAAAGAGTTCTCCCCGTCCTACTCCTCAGCAATCTTGGCTCCTCTCTTGTGGAGTTTGGAGAGAGCACGCGGGATTGCTCTCCAGGCGATGCAGGAAAAGAAGGCCCTCATCTCGCGATGTCGGGGGAGTCTCGTGGTTTTTCTGGAGCTGTGGTGCCAGTGTGGGGTTTCTCACAAGGTACGACCAGGAGCTCAGGGAGCCTCTCGTGTGGTGTCAGGGAAGTCAAGTCTCCATACGAGTGGCGAGGGGGCGCACGTCATTGCTCTCGAGTCATGGTAGTGGAATCAGGGCTCAACGCAATGAAAAAGGACGCTCGAGGTCTTTCTCGGGTTGCGGCAGGAAACCCTGGGTTCCCTCGACTTGTGCCTGTGACCTCAGGTAGCTTCTCAGGGTGCCTCTGAGAAGTCAGGGATACTATGGAGCTGGGAGAGGCCTCTCGGGACTCCACTGGGTTTGCTGCAATGGAAGAGGGCCTAATCTCGAGATCAGGAAGGAACCTCAGGGTTCCTCTCCATTTCTGACTCAGATCGCAGGGTCCCTGCAGAGTTGGGACAGGAGAGTCAGGCCTCGTCTTGTGTGGAGGAATGGAACTCCGCTTGCCTCTCGAGTTGTTCAAGGAGTGACAGGCCACTTGTCGAGCTGTGTGTGGAACCTGCGGTTTTTTCCAGACAATGCACGGGGGTGTCAGTGCCCCTTCGTGATGTGCTTTCATCCACAGGGTTGCCTTCGAAGTGGTGTGCGGGCATCGGGTTCTTATCAAGAGCGGACCAGGAAATCGGGGTCTTTTGGAATGCGGCACCACACACGAGGCTATGTCTCGAATTTCCTCGTGAGACGGGCCTCATGCTGAGGTGCCCCTGGAAGGTCGGGAAAGCCTTCCAGACAAAGCAGGTTAATCGACCCTACTGTCGCAATCAGGAGGGGAGAAGGGGCTCAGATGAAGTGGTGCCGGGAACCTCGGTGTTCCCCTTGAGTGAGACCGGTATGTCAGGGAACTTTTGGGGTCTCACGAAGCTTGCCAAATACTGTTTCAAACTTCAAGATGAAACGTGGGACTTCTCTTGAGACGCTGTGGCGGGCAAGGGCCTCATCTTGTGATGAAGGGGAAACCACGTGGTTTTTTTCGAGTTGCGATGGGATTGTTGACTTACGACGGGGAATTCAGGCTTCCTCTTCTGTTGGCCCAGGGAAGTCCATTCTTCCATTCGAGTTGCCAGGGAGAGCTGGGTGGGAATTGCTCTCGAGTCACGGCAGGTCAAAATAGACCTCATCTAGGCTTGTGTCCAGGACCTAATGTTCCTCTCCAGGGGCGATAGGGATCACGGGGACGCATTCCAGACTCACCCAGTGAGTCAGGCCTCGGCTCGAGGGGAAGCAAAGGATTCTGATATCCTCCTGGGTCACGATAGGTATCTCTTGGAGCCCACTGAGTGGCCTCCAGGGAGTCAAGCCTCCTGTGGAGTTGGAGAGAGGACTCGGGATTGCTCTCCAGGCCATACAGGAAAGAAGGCCCTCAGCTCGCAATGACGGGGGCGTCTTGTGGGTTTTCTCGAGTTGGAGCGCAAGTATGAGTTTTCTCACGAGGTACGACGGGGAGCTCAGGGAGCCTCTCGTGTGGCGCCAGGAAAGTCAGGTGTCTATGCGTGTGATGAGGAGGAGCCCATAAATGCTCTCGAGTCATGGTAGGGAAATCGGGACTCAAGACGCGTTGAAGAAGGAGTCTCGAGGTCTTTCTCAGGTTGCGGCAGGAAACCCTGTGTTCCCTCGACTTGTACTGGTGACCTCAGGGAGCTTCTCAGGGTGCCTCTGAGAAGTCAGGCATACTGTGGACTTGGGAGGCACTCTCGGAACTCCACTGGGTTTGGTGCAATGGCAAAGGTTCTTATCTCGAGTTGAGGCAGGAACCTAAGGGTTCCTCTCCATTTAAAACTCCGACCACAGGGTCCCTGAAGAGTTGGGACAGGAGAGTCAGGCCTCGTCTTGTGTGGAGGAATGGAACTCCACTTGCCTCTCGAGTTGTTCACAGGATAACAGACCATTTGTCGAGCTGTGAGTGGAACCTTCGGTTTTTTCCGTAAGATGCATGAGGGGGTCAGTGCCCCTTCGTGTTGTGCCTTCATCCACAGGGTTGCCTTCAAAGAGGTGTCCGGACATCGGGTTCTTATCAATAGCAGAGCAGGAAATCGGGGTCTTTCAGAACGTGGCACCATCCATGAGGCTACGTCTCGAATTTCTTCGTTAGACTGGTGTCATCCTGAGGTGCGCCATGAAGATTGGGAACCCCTTCCAGACAAAGCAGGGGAATCGACCATCTTGTCGCGATCAGGAGGATGAAAGGGCTCAGTTGAAGTCGTGCCGGGAACCTCGGTGTTCCCCTCGAGTGGGACCGGTGTGTCGGGAAACTTTTGGGGTCACTTCAAGGGTGCCAAGTACCGTTTTGCACTTCAATACGGACTTGGGGCTTCTCTTGACACGCTGTAGAGGGCAAGGGCCTCATCTTGGGATGACGGGGGAATCACGTGGTTTTTCTCAAGGTGCGGCGGGATTCTCGAGTTACGATGGGGAATTCAGGCTTCCTCTTGTGTTGGCCCAGGGAAGTCCAATCTTCCATTCGAGTTTCGAGGGAGAGCTGGGGTTTGCTCTTGAGTCACTGCAGGGCAAAAGAGACCTCATCTAGGCTTGTGTCCAGGACCTAATATTCCTCTCCAGGGCCGACAGCGATCTCGGGTTTGCATTCCAGACGCATCCTGGGAGTCAGAGCTCGACTCGAGGGGAAGCAAAGGACCCCGCTCTCCTCTTGAGTCACCACAGGTGTCTCTTGGAGCCCACTGAGTGGCCTAAAGGGAGTCAAGCCCCCTGTGGAGTTTGGAGAGAGGACTCAGGATTGCTCTCCAGGCCATGCAGGAAAAGAAGACCCTCATCTCGCGATGACAGGGGCGTCTTGTTGGTTTTCTCGAGCTGCGGTGCCAGTGTGCGGTTTCTGACGAGGTGCGACGGGAAGCTCAGGGAGCCTTTCGTGTGGCACCAGGGAATTCAGGTCTCCATGCGCATGGCAAGGGGGAGCGCGTCATTGCTCTCGAGATATGATACGGGAATCGGGCCTCAAGACACGTTAAAGCAGGACTCTCAAGGTCTTTCTCGGGTTGCGGCAGGAAACCCTGGGTTCTGTCGACTTCTGCCGTGACCTTAGGGAGCTTCTCAGGGTGCCTCTGAGAAGTCAGGCAAACTGTGGATTTGGGACGGGCCTCTCGGGACTCCACTGGTTTTGTGGCAATGGAAAAGGGCCTCATCTTGAGTGGAGGCAGGAACCTCAGGCTTCCTCTCCATTTCTGACTCGGTGTGCAAGGTCCCTAGAGTTGTGACAGGAGAGTCAGGCATCGTCTTGTGTGGAGGAATGGAACTCCGCTTGCTTCTCGAGTTGTTCACGAGGTGACAGACCACTTGTGGAGCTGTGTGAGGAACCTGCGGGTTTTTCCGGAAGATGTACGGGGTGTCAGTGCCCCTACGTGTTGTGCCTTCATCCACAGGCTTGCCTTCGAAGAGGTGTCCAGGAGTCTGGTTTTGATCAAAAGTGGACCATGGAATCGGGGTCTTTCGGCATGTAGTATGGCCCTCGAGGCTACCTCTCGAATTTCCTCGTGAGACCGGCCTCATCCTTAGGTGTGCCGGGAAGGTCGGGAATCCCTTCGAGACAAAGCAGTGGAATCGACCCTCCTATCGCGATCAGGAGAGGAGAAAGGCCTCAGATGAAGTGGTGCCGGAAACTTCAGTGTCCCCTCTACTGAGATCGGTATATAGGGGAACTTTTGGGGTCGCATCAAGGGTGCCAAGTACTGTTTTGCACTTCAAGACGGAATGTGAGACTTCTCTTGAGACGCTGTAGGGGGCAAGGGCCTCATCTTGCAATACGGGGAACCACGTGATTTTTCTCGAGTTGCGGCGGGTTTCTCAAATTACAACTGGAAATTCAGGCTTCCTCTTGTGTTGGCTCAGAAAGGCCAATCTTCCATTCGAGTTGCAAGGGAAAGCTAGGGGTTGCGCTTGAGTCACTGCAGGGCCAAAGAGACCTCATCTAGGCTTTTGTCCAGGACCTAAGGTTCCTCTCCAGGGGCGACAGGGATCCAGGGTTGCATTCCAGACTCACCCTCGTAGTCAGGCCTCATCTCGAGGGGAAGCAAAGGACACCGCTCTCCTCCTGAGTATCGACGGGTATCTCTTGGAGCCCACTGAGTGACCTAAAGGGAGTCAAGCCTCCTTTGGAGTTTGGAGAGAGGATTCGGGATTGCTCTTCAGGTCATGCAGGAAAGAAGGCCCTCATTTCACCATGACAGGGGCGTCTCGTGGGTTTTCTCGAGCTGCGGCGCCAGTGTGGGGTTTCTCACGAGGTACGATGGGGAGCTCAGGGAGCCTCTCATGTGGTGCCGGGGAAGTCAGATCTTCATGCGCGTGGCGAGGGGGAGCGCGTCATTTTTCTCCAGTCATGGTAGGGGAATCGGGCCTCAAGACGCATGAAGAAGGACTCTCGAGGTTTTTCTCAGGTTACGGCAGGAAACCCTGGGTTCCGTCGACTTATGCCCGTGACCTCAGGGAGCTTTTCAGGGTGCCTCTGAGAAGTCAGGGATACTGTGCAGTTGGGAGGGGCCGCTCCGAACTCCACTGGGTTTGGTGCAGTAGGAGAGGGCCTTATCTCGAGTTGAGGCAGGAACCTCATGGTTCCTCTCCATTTCTGAATCGGATCTCAGTGTCCATGCAGAGTTGGGACAGGAGAGTCAGGCCTCGTCTTGTGTGGAGGAATTTAACTCCTCTTGCCTCTCGAGTTGTTCACGGGGTGACAGGCCACTTGTCGATCTGTATGTGGAACTTGCGGGCTTTTCCAACGATGCAGGAGGGTGTCAGACCCTTTCGTTTTGTGCCTTCGTCCACAGGATTGCCTTCGAAGAGGTGTCCTAGCATTGGGTTCTTATCAAGAGCAGACAGGGAAATCGGGGTCTTTCGGCGTGTGGCACCAACCACAAGGCTACGTCTCGAATTTCCTCGTGAGACCGGCCTCATCCTGAGGTGCGCCGGGAAGGTCCGGAACCCCTTCCAGACAAAGCAGGGTAATCGACCCTCCCGTCGCGATCAGGAGGGGATAAAGGGCTCAGAACAAGCGGTGCACCGAACCTTGGTGTTCCTCTCGAGTGAGACCAGGGTGTCGGGGAACTTTTGTGCTAACATCAAGGTTGCCAATTATCATTTTAAACTTCAAGATGGAACGTAGGGCTTCTACTGAGACGCTGTAGCTGGCAAGAGCCTCATCTTGCGATGACGGGGGAACCACGTGGTTTTCCTCGAGTTTCAGCGGGATTTTCGAATTACGACGGGGAATTCAGGTTTCCTCTTGTGTTGTCCCAGGGAAGTCCATTCTTCCATTCGAGGTGCGAGGGAGAGCAGGGGATTGCTCTCGAGTCACTTCAGGGCAAATGAGACCTCATCTATGCTTGTGTCTAGGACCTAATGTTCCTCTCCAGGGGCGACAGGGATCTCGGGGTTGCATTCCAGACTCACCTGAGGAGTCAGGCCTGGTATATAGGGGAAGCAAAGAATTCCGCTCTCCTCTCGAGTCCCAACGGGTATCTCTTGGAGCCCACAGAGTGGCCTAAAGGGAGTCAGGCCTCCTGTGGAGCTTGAAGAGAGGCCTCGAGATTGCTCGCCAGGCCATGCAGGAAAAGAAGGCCTTCATCTCGCGATGACGGAGGCGTCTCGTGGGTTTTCTGGAGCTGGGGAGCCAGTGTGGGATTTCTCACGAGGTATGACGGGGAGCTCAGGGAGCCTCTCGTGTGGCGCCAGGGAAGTCAAGTCTCCATGCGAGTGGCGAGGGGGAATGCGTCATTGCTCTCGAGTCATGGTAGGGGAATCGGGATTCAAGATGCGTTGAAGGAGGATTTTCGAGGTCTTTCTCGGGTTGCGTCAGGAAACCCTGTGTTCCCTCGACTTGTGCCAGTGACCTCAGGGAGCTTCTAAGGGTGCCTCTGAGAAGTCGCGATACTGTGGATTTGGGAGGGGCCTCTCGGGCCTCCACTGCTTTTGGTGTAATGGAAGAGGGCCTCATCTCGAGTGGAGTCAGGAACCTCAGGGTTCCTCTCCATTTCGGACTCCGATCGCAGGGTCCCTTCAGAGTTGGGACCGGAGAGTCAGGCCTCGTCTTGAGTGGAGGAATGGAACTCTGCTTGCCTCTCGAGTTGTTCATGGGATGACAGGCCTCTTGTCGAGCTGTGTGTGGAACCTGCGGCTTTTACCGAATGATGCATGGGAGTGTCAGTGACCCTTCGTTTTGTGCCTTCGTCCACAGGGTTGCCTTCGAAGAGGTGTCCGGGCATTGGGTTCTTCTCAAGAGTGGGCCGGGAAATCGGGGTATTTCGGCATGTGACACCACCCACGACGCTACGTCTCGAATTTACTCGTGAGAACGGCCTCATCCTTAGGTGCGCCGGGAATGTGGGGAACCCCTTCCAAACAAAGCAGGGGAATAGACCCTCCTGTCTCGAACAGGAGGGGAGAAGGTGCTCAGATGAAGTGGTGCGGGAACCTCGGTGTTCCTGTCGAGTGAGACCGGCGTGTCCGGGAACATTTGGTGTCGCATCAAGGGTGCAAAGTACCGTTTCGCACTTCAAGACGGAACGTGGTTCTTTTCTTGAGACGCCATAGCAGCAAGGGCCTCATCTTGGGATGACGTTGGAAACACGTGGTTTTTCTCGAGTTGCGGCGGGATTCTCGAGTTACGAAGGGGATTTCTGGCTTCCTCTTGTGTTGGCCCAGGGAAGCCCAATCTTCCATTCGAGTTGCGAGGGAGAGCTGGGGGTTGCGCTCGAGTCACTGCAGGGCAAAAGAAACCTCATCCAGGCTTGTGTCTAGGACCTAATGTTCCTCTCAAGGGATGACTGGGATCTTGGAGTTGCATTCTAGACTCACCCAGGAGTCAGGCGTCCTCTCGAGGGGAAACAAAGGACTTCTCTCTCTTCTCGAGTCGCGACGGGTATTTCTTGGAGCCCACTGAGTGGACTAAAGGGAGTCAAGCCTCCTCTGGAGTTTGGAGAGAGGACTCGGGATTGCTCTCCAGGCCATGCAGGAAAAGAAGGCCCACATCTCGAGATGACGGGGGCGTCTCGTGGGTTTTCTGGAGCTGCGGCGCCAGTGTGGGTTTTCTCACGAGGTACGACGGGGAGTTCAGGTAGCCTCTCGTGTGGCAACAGGGAAGTCAGGTCTCCATGGGCGGGGCAAGGGGGAGCGGGTCATTGCTCTCAAGTCAGGGTAGGGGAATCGGGCCTCATGACGGGTTGAAAAAGAACTCTCGATGTCTTTCTAGGGTTGCAGCAGGAAACCCTGGGTTCCCTTGACTTGTGCCGGTGACCTCAGGGAGCGTCTCAGGGTGCCTCTGAGAAGTCAGGGATACTGTGGATTTGGGAGAGGCCTCTCGGGACTCCTCTGGGTTTGGTGCAATGGAAGTGGGCCTGATCTCGAGTTGAGGCAGGAACCTCAGGGTTCTGCTCCTGACTTCCTGGAGGCAGGATCTGACTCAGATCGCAGGGTCCCTGTTGAGTTTGCTCAGGAGTGTCAGGTCTCGTGTTCTGCGGAGGAATGGAACTCCGCTTACATCTCAAGTTGTTCAAGGATAACACCATTTTCGTGATGTGTGTGGAACCTGCGGGTTTTTCGGAGATGCACGGGGGCATCAGTGCTCCTTCCTGTTGTGCCTTCATCCACAGGGTTGCCTTCGAAGAGGTGTCCGGGCATCGTGTTCTCCTCAAGTGCGGACCGGGAAATTGGGGTCTTTCAGCATGTTGCACCACCCACAAGGCTACGTCTCGAATTTTCTCGTGAGACCGGCCTCATCCTGAGGCGCGCAGGAAAGTCCGGGAACCCTTTCCAAACAAAGCAGGGGAATCGACCCTACTTTCGGGATCAGGAGGAGAGAAAGGGCTCAGATGAAGTAGTGCCGGGAACCTCGGTGCTCTCCTTGAGTGAAAGTCGGGTAACTTTTCTGGTTGCATCAAGGGTGCCAAGTACCGTTTCGCGCTTCAAGACAGAACCTGGGACTTCTCTTGAGATGCTGTAGTGGGCAAGGGCCTCATCTAGCGCTGACGGGGGACCCACGGGTTTTTTTTCGAGTTGCGGCAGGATTCTTGAGTTACAATGGGGAATACAGGTTTCCTCTTGTGTTGGCCCAGGGAAGTCCAATCTTCCATTCGAGTTGCAAGTGAGAGCTGGAGATTGCTCTCGAGTCACTGCAGGGCAAAATAGAGCTCATCTAGGTTTGTGTCCAGGACCGAGTTATTCTCTCCAGGGGCGACAGGGATCTCGGGGTTGCATTCCAGACTCACCCGGGGAGTCAGGCCTCGTCTCGAAGGGAATGAATGGACTCCGCTCTCCTCTCGAGTCGCGACGGGTAGCCCTTGGAGCCCAAGAGTGGCCTAAATGGAGTTAAGCCTCCTGTGGAGTTTGGACAGAGGACTCGGGATTGCTCTCTAGGCCATGCAGGAAAAGAAGGCCCTCATCTCGCGATGACGGGGGTGTCTCGTGGGTTTTCTCAAGGTGCAGTGCCTGGTTGGGGTTTCTCACGAGATAGGACGGGGAGCTCAGGGAGACTCCTGTGGTGCCACGGAAGTCAGGTCTCCATGGACGTGGCATGGGGGAGCGCCTCATTGCTCTCGAGTCATGGTAGGGGAATCAAGCCTCAAGACGCTTCGAAGAAGAACTCTCGAGGTCTTTCTCGGGGTGTGGCAGGAAACCCTGGGTTCCCTCGACTTGTGCCCATGACCTCAGGGAGCTTAGCGGGGTTCCTCTGAGAAGTCAGGGATACTGTGGAGTTGAGAGGGGCTTCTCGGGACTTCACAGGGACTGGTGCAATTGAAGAGGACCTAATCTCGGATTGAGGCAGTAACGTCAGGGTTCCTCTCCATTTCTGACTCGGATAGCAGGGTCCCTGCAGAGTTGGGACAGGAGAGTCAGACCTCGTCTTGTGTGGAGTAATGGAACTCCGCTTGCCTCTCGAGTTGTTCACGGGACGACAGGCCACCTGTCGAGTTGTATGTGGAACCTGCGGTTTTGGGGGACGATGCACAGGGGTGTCAGTGCCCCTTCGTGTTGTGCCTTCATCCACAGGGTTACCTTCGAAGAGGTGACCGGGCATCGGGATCTTATCAATAGCGGACCAGGAAATCGGGGTCTTTCGGCATGTGGCACAACCCACGAGGCTACGTCTCGACTTCCCTCGTGAGACTGCCCTCATCCTGAGGTTCGCCGGGAAGTCTGGGAACCCCTTCCAGACAAAGCAGGGGAATCGACCCTCCTGTCGCCATCAGGAGGGGAGAAGAGGCTCAGCTGAAGCGGTGCTGGGAACCTCCATGTTCTCCTCGAGTGAGACCGGGGTGTCAGGGAAATTTGGGGGTCGCATCAAGGGTGCCAAGTACCGTTTCACACTTCAAGACGGAACATGGGACTTCCCTGGAGACGCTATAGCTGACAGGGGCCTCATATTTCGATGACGGAGGAGCTACGTTGTTTTTCTCCAGTTGCCGCGGGATTCTCGAATTACTATGGGGAATACAGGCTTCCTCTTGTGTTGGCCCAGGGAAGTCCAATCATCCATTCGAGTTGCGAGGGAGAGCTGGGGATTGCACTTGAGTCAATGCAGGACAAAAAAGACCTCATTTAGGCTTGTGTCCAGGATCGAGTTTTCCTCTACAGGGGCAACACGGATCTCGGGATCCCATTCCAGACTCACCCAAGTAGTCAGGCCTCGGCTCGAGGGCAAGCAACGGACTCTGCTCTCCTCTAGAGTAGCGACGTGTATCTCTTGGAGGCTACTGAGTGGCCTAAAGGGAGTCAGGCCTCCAGTGGAGTTTGGAGAGTGGACTCGGGATTGCTCTCTAGGTCATGTAGGAAAAGAAGGCCCTCATCTTACGATGATGGGGGCGTCTCGTGAGTTTTCTCGAGCGGCGGTGCCAGTGTGGGGTTTTCATGAGGTAGGACGGGGAGCGCAGGGAGCCTCTCGTGTGGCGCCAGGGAAGTTAGGTTTCAATGGGCGTGGCGAGGGGAATGCCTCATTGCTCTCCAGTCATGGTAGGGTATCGGGCCTCAAGACGCGGTAAAGAAGGACTCTCAAGGTCTTTCTCAGAATGCAGCAGGAAACCCTGGGTTCACTCGACTTGTGCCAGTGACCGCAGAGAGCTTCTGAGGGTGCCTCTGAGAATCAGGGATACTGTGGAGTTTTAGGGGCCTCTCGGGACTCCACTGGGTATGACGCAATGGAAGAGGGCCTCATTTCGAGTTGATGCAGGAACGTCAGGTTTCATCTACATTTCTGACTCTGATCGCACGGTCCCTGCAGAGTTGGGAAAGGAGAGTCAGGCCTTCTCTTGTGTGGAGGAACGGAACTCCGCATGCCTCTCTAGTTCTTCAAGGGATGACAGGACACTTGTCGATCTGTGTTTGGAATCTGCGTGTTTTTCCGTACTATGCATGGGGATGTCAGTACCCCTTCGTGTTGTGCATTCATCCACAGGTTTGCTTTCGAAGAGGTGTCCTGGCATCGGGTTCTTATTAAGAGCGGACCGGGAAATCGGGGTCTTTCCGCATGTGGCACCACCCACCAGGCTACGTCTCGAATTTCCTAGTGAGACCGGCCTCATCCTGAGGTGCGCCGGGAAGGTCGGAACCCCTTGCAGACAAAGCAGGGGAATCGACCCTCCTGTCTCGATCAGGAGGGGAGAAGGGGCACAGATGAGGTGATGCCGGGAACCTCGGTGTTCCCCTCCAGTGAGACCAGTGTGTTGGGGAACTTTTGGGGTCGCATCAAAGGTGCCAAGTACCGTATCGCACTTCAAGATGGAACGTAAGACTTCTTTTGAGACGCTGTAGCGGCAATGGCCGCATCTTGCGATGAAGAGGGAACGACGTGGTTTTTCTCGAGTTGTGGCGGGATTCTTGAGTTACAACGGGAAATTCAGGCTTCCTCTTCTGTTGGCCCAGGGAAGTCCAGTCTTCCATTCGAGTTGCGAGGGAGAGTTGGGGATTGCTCTCGAGTCACTGCAGGAAAAAAGAGACCTCATCTAGGCTTGTGTCCAGGACCTAATGTTTCTCTCCAGGGGCGACAGGGATCTCCGGTTCACATATCAGACACACCCGAGGAGTCAGGCCTCGCCTCGAGGGGAAGGAAAAGACTCCGCTCTCCTCTCGAGTCGCGACGGGTATGTCTTGGAGTCCACTGAGTGACCAAAAGGGAGTCAAGCCTACTGTGGAGTTTGGAGAGAGGACTCGGGATTGCTCTCCAGGCCATGCTAGTAAAGAAGGCCGTCATGTCGCTAAAATGGGGGCGTCTCGTGGGTTTTCTCTATCTGTGGCGCCAGTGTTTGGTTTCTCATGAGGTATGACGGGGAGCTCAGGTAGCCTCTCGTGTGGCGCCAGGGAAGTCAGGGCTTCAGGAGTGTAGCAGAGGGAGCGCGTCATTGCCCTCGAGTCATGGTAGGGGAATCAGGCCTCAAAATGCGTTGAAGCAGGACTCTTGAGTTCTTTCTATGGTGGCGGCAGTAAACCCTGGGTTCACTCGAATTGTGCTGGTGACCTCAGGGAGCTTCTCAGGGTGCCTCTGAGAATCAGGGATACTGTGGAGCTGGGACGCGTCTCTCGGGACTCCACTGGGTTTCGTGCAATGGAAGAGGTCCTAATCTCGAGTGGAGGCAGGAACCTCAGTGTTCCTCTCGTGACTTCACTGGCGCTGGTCTGATTCGGATCGCAAAGTCCCTGCAGAGTTGGGACAGGAGAGTCAGGCATCGTCTTGTGTAGAGGAATGAAACCCCACTTGCCTCTCGAGTTCTTCAGGGGTGACAAGCCACTTGTTGAGCTGTATGTGGAACCTGCGGGTTTTTCCGGACGATGCACGAGGGTGTCAGTGCCCCTTTGTGTTGTGCCTTCATCCACAGGGTTGCCTTCGAAGAGGTGTCCAGGCATCGGGTTCTTATCAAGAGCGTACCGGGAAATCATAGTCTTTTGGCATGTGGTACCACCCACGAGCTACGTCTCGAATTTCCTCGTGAGACCGGCCTCATCCTGAAGTGCCCCGTGAAGGTCGGGAACCCCTTACAAACAAAGCAGGGGAAGTGACCCTCCTATCACGAACAGGAGGGGAGAAGGGGCTCAGATAAACTGGTGCCGGGAAACTCTGTGTTCACCTCGAGTGAGACCGATATTTCGGGGAACTTTTGGGGTCACATCAAGGGTGTCAAGTATCGTTTTGCACTTCAAGACGGAACGTGGGACTTTTCTTGAGAAGCTGTAGCGGGCAAGGGCCTCATCTTGTGATGACGAGGGAACCAAGTGCTTTTTCTCGAGTTGCGGCGGGATTCTCGAGTTACGAAGGGGGATTCAGGCTTCCTCTTGTGTTGGCCCAGGGAAGTCCAATCTTCCATTCGAGTTGTCAGGGAGAGCGGGGGATTGCTCTCGAGTTACAGAAGGGCAAAAGAGACCTCATCTAGGCTTGTTTCCAGGACCTAATGTTCCTCTCCAGGGGAGACAGGGATCTCGGGGTTGCATTCCAGACCCACCTGGTGAGTCAGGCCTTGTCTCGAGGGGAAGCAAAGGACTCAATTCTCCTCTCGAGTCGCGACGGGTATCTCTTGGAGCCCACTAAGTGGCCTAAAGGGAGTCAAGCCTCCTGTGGAGTTTGGAAAGAGGATTCGGGATTCCTCTCCAGGCCATGCAGGAAAAGAAGGCCCTCATCTCGCGATGACAGGGGCGTATGGTGAGTTTTCTCAAGCTGCGGCGTCAGTGTGGGGTTTCTCACGAGGTACGACAGGGAGCTCAGGGAGCCTCTCTTATGGCGCCAGGGAAGTCAGGTCTCCATGTGCGTGGCGAGGGGGTGCGTGTCATTTCTATAGAGCCATGGAAGCAGATTCGGGCTTCAAGACACGTTGAAGTAGGACTCTCGAGGTCTTTTTCCCATTGTGGCAGGAAACCCTGGGTTCCCTCGACATGTGCCGGTGACCTCATGGAGCTTCTCCGGGTGCCTCTGAGAAGTCAGGGGTACTGTGGAGTTGGGAGGGGCCTCTCTGGACTCCACTGGGTTTGGTGCAATGGATGAGAGCCTCATCTCGAGTGGAGGCAGGAACCTCATGTTTCCTCTCCTGGGTTTCCTGTCGCTGGTACTGACTCGGATCGCAGTTTCCCTGCAGAGTTGGTACAGAAAATCAGGTCTCGTCTTGTGTGGAGGAATGGAACTCCACTTGCCTGTCGAGTTGTTCACGGGGTGACAGACCACTTGTCGAACTGTGTTTGTAACCTGCGGGTTTTTCTGGACGATGCACGGGGGTGTCAGTGCCCCTTCGTGTTGTGCTTTCATCCACAGGTTTTCCTTCGTAAAGGTGTCAGGGCATCACGTTCTTATCAAGAGCAGACCGGGAAATCGGGGTCTTTCGGCTTGTGGCACCACCCACGAGGCTATGTCTCGAATTTCCTCGTGAGACCTGCCTCATCCTTAGGCGCGCTGGAAAGGTCGGGAACCCCTTCCAGACATAGCAGGGGAATCGACACTCCTGTCGCGATCACGAGGGGAGAAGGAGCTCAAATGAAGTGGTTCCGGGAACCTCGGTGTTCCTTTCGAGTGAGACCGGTATGTCGGGGAATTTTGAGATTGCATCAAGGGTGCCAAGTACCGTTTCGCACTTCAAGACAGAAAGTGGGACTTCTCTTGAGTCGCTGCAGCGGGCAAGGGCCTCATCTAGCGCTGATGGGGGAACCACGTGGATTTTCTCGAGTTTCGGCGGGATTCTCGAGTTACGATGTCGAATTCAGGCTTCCAATTGTATTGGCCCAGGGAAGTCCAATCTTCAATTCGATTTGCGAGGGAGAGCTGGCGATTGCTCTCTAGTAACTGCAGTGCAAAATAGACATCATCTAGGCTTGTGTCCAGGACCGAGTTTTCCTCTCCAGGTGTGACAGGAACTCGGGGTTGCATTCCAGACTCACACGGGGAGTCAGGCCTCGTCTCGAGGGGAAGCAAAGGACTCTGCTCTCCCTTCAGGTCCTGACAGGTATCTCTTGGAGCCAACTGAGAGGCCTAAAGAGAGTCAAGCCTCCTGTGGAGTCTGGAGAGAGGACTCGGTTTTGCTCTCCATGCCAGGCAGGAAACAAGTCCCTCATCTCGTGATGACGGGGGCGTATCGTGGGGTTTCTCGAGCTTCGGGGCCTGAATGGGGTTTCCGAAGAGGTACGACGGGGAGATCAGGTAGACTCTCTTCAGGAGTCAGGGAAGTCAGGTCTCCATGCGCATGGCGATGAGGGGCGGGTCTTTGCTCTCGAGTCATGGTAGGGGAATCAGGTCTCAAGACGCGCTGAAGGACTCTCAAGGTCTTTCTCGGGTCGCAGCAGGAAACCCTGGGTTCCCTGGACATGAGCCGGTGACCTCAGGTAGATTCTCAAGGTGCCTCTGAGAATTCAGGGATACTGTGGAGTTGGGAGGGGCCTCTCGGGACTCATCTGGGTTTGGTGCAATGGAAGAGGGCCTCACCTCGAGGGGAGACAGGAACCTCAGGATTCCTCTCCGTTTCGGACTCCGACCGCAGGGTCCCTGCAGAGTTGGGACAGGAGAGTCAGGCCTCGTCTTGTCTGAGGAAGGGAACCCCGCTGGCCTCTCGAGTTGCTCAGGGGGTCTCAGGCCCATCGTCGAGCTGTGTGTGGAACCCGCGGGTCTTTGCGGACGATGCACGGGGGTGGCAGTGCCCCTTCGTGTTGTGCCTTCACCCACAGGGTTGCCTTCGAAGAGGGGTCCGGGCCTCGGGTCCTTCTCAAGAGCGGACCTGGGGAATCGGGGGCGTTCGGCATGTGGCCCCACCCACGTGGCTCGTCTCGAATTTCCTCGTGAGACCGGCCTCATCCTGAGGTGCGCTGGGAAGGCCGGGAACCCCTTCCAGACCACGCAGGGGAATCGCCTCTCCTGTCGCGATCAGGAGGGGAGAAGGGGCTCAGAGGAAGCGGTGCCGGGACCCTCGGTGTTCCCCTCGGGGGAACCCGGCGTGTCGGGGGACTTTTGGGGGTCACAGGAAGGCTGTCAGGGACCGTTTCGCCCTTCAGGGCGGAACAGGGGACTTCCCTTGAGACGCCGTAGCGGGCAAGGGCCTCATCTTGCCAAGAGGTGGGAACCACGTGGTTTTTCTCGAGTTGCGGCGGCATTCTCGAGTTACGACGGGGATCTCAGCCTTCCCTTTGGGTTGGCCATGGGAAGCCCAATCTTCCCCTCGGGTTGCGAGGGAAAGCTGGGGGTTGCGCTCGAGTCACTGCAGGGTCGAATAGACCTCACCTAGGCGTGTGTCCGGGACCTAATATTCCTCTCCAGGGAAGGCAGGGATCTCGGGGTTGCATTCCAGGCTCCCCCGGGGAGTCAGGCCTCGTCTCGAGGGGAAGCCAAGGACTCCGCTCTCCTCTCGAGTCGCGACGCGGGTCTCTTGGAGCCCCCTGAGCGGCCTCAAGGGAGTCCAGCCTCCTCTTCCGTTTGGAGAGAGGACCCGGGATTGCTCTCCAGGCCATGCAGGAAAAGAAGGCCCTCAGCTCGCGAGGACGGGGGCGTCTCAGGGGTTTCCTCGAGCTGCGGCGCCTGTGGGGGTTTTCTCCCGAGGCACGACGAGGATCTCAGGGAGCCTCTCGTGCGGCGCCAGGGAAGTCAGGTCTCCATGCGTGTGGCGAGGGGGAGCGCGTTATGGCTCTCGAGTCACGGGAGGGGACTAGGGCCTCGAGACGCGTTGAAGAAGGACTCTCGAGGTCTTTCTCGGGGAGCGGCGGGAAACCCTCGTTTCCCTCGCCTTCTGCCGGGGACCTTAGGGAACTTCCCAGGGTGCCTCTGAGAGGCGAGGGATCCTGTGGAGGTGGCGGGGCCCCTCGGGACTCCGCTGGGTCTGGCGCAACGGAAGAGGACATCACCTCGAGGGGAGACAGGAACCTCAGGCTTCCTCTCCGTTTCGGACTCCGACCGCAGGGTCCCTGCAGAGTTGGGACAGGAGAGTCAGGCCTCGTCTTGTCTGACGAAGGGAACCCCGCAGGCCTCTCGAGTTGCTCAGGGGGTCTGAGGCCCCTCGTCGAGCTGTGTGGAACCCGCGGGTCTTTGCGGACGATGCACGGGGGTGGCAGTGCCCCTTCGTGTTGTGCCTTCACCCACAGGGTTGCCTTCGAAGAGGGGTCCGGGCCTCGGGTCCTTCTCAAGAGCGTACCGGGGAATCGGAGGCGTTCGGCATGTGGTCCCACTCACGTGGCTCGCCTCGAATTTCCTCGTGAGACCGGCCTCATCCTGAGGTGCGCCGGGAAGGCCGGGAACCCCTTCCAGACCACGCAGGGGAATCGCCTCTCCTGTCGCGATCAGGAGGGGAGAAGGGGCTCAGAGGAAGCGGTGCCGGGACCCTCGGTGTTCCCCTCGGGGGACCCCGGCGTGTCGGGGGACTTTTGGGGGTCGCAGGAAGGCTGTCAGGGACCGTTTCGCCCTTCAGGGCGGAACAGGGGACTTCCCTTGAGACGCCGTCGCGGGCAAGGGCCTCATCTTGCCAAGAGGTGGGAACCACGTGGTTTTTCTCGAGTTGCGGCGGCATTCTCGAGTTACGACGGGGATCTCAGCCTTCCCCTTGGCTTGGCCCTGGGAAGCGCAATCTTCCCCTCGGGTTGCGAGGGAAAGCTGGGGGTTGCGCTCGAGTCACAGCAGGGCCGAAGAGACCTCACCTAGGCGTGTGTCCGGGACCTAATATTCCTCTCCAGGGAAGGCAGGGATCTCGGGGTTGCATTCCAGGCTCCCCCGGGGAGTCAGGCCTTGTCTCGAGGGGAAGCCAAGGACTCCGCTCTCCTCTCGAGTCGCGACGCCGGTCTCTTGGAGCCCCCTGAGCGGCCTCAAGGGAGTCCAGCCTCCTCTTCGTTTGGAGAGAGGACCCGGGATTGCTTTCCAAGCCATGCAGGAAAAGAAGGCCCTCAGCTCGCGAGGACGGGGGCGTCTCAGGGGTTTCCTCGAGCTGCGGAGCCCGTGGGGGTTTTCTCCCGAGGCATGACGACGATCTCAGGGAGCCTCTCGTGCGGCGCCAGGGAAGTCAGGTCTCCATGCGCGTGGCGAGGGGGAGCGCGTCCTGGCTCTCGAGTTACGGGAGGGGACTAGGGCCTCGAGACGCATTGAAGAAGGACTCTCGAGGTCTTTCTCGGGGGGCGGCGGGAAACCCTAGTGTCCCTCGCCTTCTGCCGGGGACCTTAGGGAACTTGCCAGGGTGCCTCTGAGAGGCGAGGGATCCTGTGGAGGTGCGGGGCCCCTCGGGACTCCGCTGGGTCTGGCGCAACGGAAGAGGGCCTCATCTCGAGCGGAGGCAGGAACCCCAGGCTTCCTCTCCGTTTCGGACTCCGACCGCAGGGTCCCTGCAGAGTTGGGACAGGAGAGTCAGGCCTCGTCTTGTCTGAGGAAGGGAACCCCGCTTGCCTCACGAGTTGCTCAGGTGGTCTCAGGCCCCTCGTCGAGCTGTGTGTGGAACCCACGGGTCTTTGCGGACGATGCACGGGGGTGGCAGTGCCCCTTCGTGTTGTGCCTTCACCCACAGGGTTGCCTTCGAAGAGGGGTCCGGGCCTCGGGTCCTTCTCAAGAGCGGACCGGGGAATCGGGGGCGTTCGGCATGTGGCCCCACCCACGTGGCTCGTCTCGAATTTCCTCGTGAGACCGGCCTCATCCTGAGGTGCGCCGGGAAGGCCGGGAACCCCTTCCAGACCACGCAGGGGAATCGCCTCTCCTGTCGCGATCAGGAGGGGAGAAGGGGCTCAGATGAAGAAGTGCCGGGAACCTCGGTGTTGCCCTCGAGGGAACCCGGCGTGTAGGGGAACTTTTGGGGGTCTCAGGAAGGCTGTCAGGGACCGTTTCTCCGTTCAGGGCGGAACAGGGGACGTCCCTTGAGACGCCTTCGCGGGCAAGGGCCTCATCTTTCGGAGACGTGGGAACCACGTGGTTTTTCTCGAGTTGCGGCGGGATTCTCGAGTTACGACGGGGATCTCAGGCTTCCTCTTGGGTTGGCCCTGGGAAGTCCAATCTTCCCCTCGCGTTGTGAGAGAAAGCTGGGGGTTGCGCTCGGGTCACTGCAGGGCCGAAGAGACCTCACCTAGGCGTGTGTCGGGGAACTAATATTCCTCTCCAGGGAAGGCAGGGATCTCGGGGTTGCATTCCAGGCTCCCCCGGGGAGTCAGGCCTCGTCTCGAGGGGAAGCCAAGGACTCCGCTCTCCTCTCGAGTCGCGACGCGGTCCTTTGGAGCCCCCTGAGCGGCCTCAAGGGAGTCCAGCCTCCTCTTCCGTTTGGAGAGAGGACCCGGGATTGCTCTCCAGGCCATGCAGGAAAAGAAGGCCCTCAGCTCGCGAGGACGGTTGCGTCTCATGGGTTTCCTGGAGCTGCGCCGCCCGTGGGGTTTTCTCCCGAGGCACGACGAGGATCTAAGGGAGCCTCTTGTGCGGCGCCAGGGAAGTCAGGTGTCCATGCACGTGGCGAGGGGTAGCGTGTCATGGCTCTCGAGTCATGGTAGGGGAATCGCGACTCAAGACATTTTGAAGCACTCTCGCGGTCTTTCTCGAGTCGCGGCAGAAAACCCAGGGTTCCCTCAACTTGTGCCTGTGACCTCAGGGAGCTTCTCATTGTGCCTGTGAGAACTCAGGGATACTGTGGAGTTGGTAGGGGCCTCTCGGGACTCCACTGGGTGTGGTGCAATGGAAGAGGGCCTCATCTCGAGTGGACGCAGGAACCTCAGGCTTCCTCTCCGTTTCTGACTCGGATCCCATGGTCCCTGCAGAGTAGGCACAAGAGAGTCACACCTAGTCCTCTGTTGAGGAAGTGGACCTTCGTTTGCCTTTCGAGTTGTTTACAGGGTGACAGTACACTTGTCGAAATGTCTGTGGGACCTGCGGGTTTTTCTGGACGATGCACGCGGGTGTCAGTGCCCCTTCGTCTTGTGCCTTCATCCACAGGTTTTCCTTCAAAGAGGTGTGCTGGCATCGGGTTCTTTTCAAGAGTGGACCGTGAAATTGGGGTCTTTCGGCATGTGGCACCACCCACGAGGCTACATCTCGAACTTCCTCATGAGACCGGCCTCATCCTGAGGTGCGCCCAGAAGGTCGGGAACCCCTTGCAGACAGATAAGGGGAGTCGACCCTCCTGTCGCAATCAGGAGAGGAGAAGGGGCTCAGATGAAGTGGTGCCGGGAACCTCGGTGTTCCCCTTGAGTGAGTCTGGTATGTCGCGGAACTTTTGGGGTCGCATCAAGGGTGCCAAGTACCGTTTCGCATTTCAGGATGGAACGTGGGACTTCTCTTGAGATGCTGTAGCGGACAAAGGGCCTCATCTTGCGATGACGAGGGAAGCACGTGGTTTTTCTCGAGTTGCGGTGGGATTCTCGAGTTACGACGGGGAATTCAGGCTTCCTCTTGTGTTGGCCCAGGAAGTCTAATCTTCCATTTGAGTTGCCAGGGAGAGCTGGGGATTGGGCTCCATTCACTGAAGGGCAAACTAGACCTCATCTAGGCTTGTATCCAGGACTTAATGTTCCTCTCCATAGGCGACAGGGATTTGGGGTTGCATTCCATACTCACCCGGGGAGTCAGGCCTCATCTCGAGGGGAAGCAAAGGACTCCACTCTCTTCTCGAGTCGCGACAGGTATCTCTTGGAGCCCACTGAGTGGTCTTCGCTCTGTAGGAGAGCTCTAGTGTACATAAGCCTGTACATAAGTGAACACAGACACTCTGTGTGCATGTTGCTGCATACCCAAAATAGGGCCACAAGGAGCCTCATGCTCTCCATGCGGCGCGGAAGCTGTGCAGCCACGCAGCAGCTGAAGAATCCAACCAATTGCTCTTTTCTTACCTCTGACAGAGCTCGCATTGCCGTAGCCCTTGGCAGTTTGGAAACACTGGACCCTAACCCCTCTCAAAGTAGGCCTGGGTTCTAGTTCGCATAGAAAGTCAATAGCGGAGCTGAGGACAGGAACGCGGCAGTCATTTATCACACGCTCCTGCAGCCTGCTACTACAGGGACACTAACGCTAGAAGCTAGGAATGTCTTTGCAAGGTGCGCAAAGGACAAGGGAGAACCTCGACCCTGACTCTAGTATTTCAGTCCCCTGAGCAGATCTGAGGTTCTCCCGCTGTAGAAGCTAACCCATTCCTTTCAAATACAGGCTTCCTAACACAGGGCCAGTTGGCTGCTTGCTCTTCCACGAAGCAGGCTTCCTTAACTTGCAAACTGCGAATTCCGCTTAACAGCCTGGAGGAAAATCGCTTCTTGGAAGATTTTTTTCAGAGGCTGTATCCCCGGAGCTGGGGCCAAGCTAGGGGACCCATACTGACAAGGGAAGGCAAAACCACATCCAATGTCTTTGCTCTGGAGGACAGCTTTGGTGAGCCTAAGTCTTTCAGGAATATTTCTGGCTCCAACAGAGTCAAATTCTGTGTGTGAAGCTGCACAGCCAAAATAGGGGAACAGAGAGCCTGATTCTCTCTGTGTAGCTTTGAAGCTGTCATTCAAACAACAGCTTGAGAATCCATACAATGCTCTCCCTTACTGCTAAGAGAATTCTCATTGCTGTCGTCCTTGAGAGTTTGTAGAAATCCGCACCCTAACCCTTCTCCAAGTAGGCCTGGGTCCTAGCTCGGAACAACAGGCAACGGCGGAGCTGAGGCCAGTAAGGCACAAGTGAGGTCTCACACACTCTTGCAGCCTGATCGTCCAGGAGCGGTAAGGCCTCTTTTTCCCTGCAGGAGGCTCGCTTGCCTTGCCTCCTGTGAACTGCATTTCCCAGCCTGGGCGCAAAGCTGTTCCTGGAGATTTTTTCTCAGGGGCTGTTTCCCTGGAGCTGGGTCGGACCTCGGGGGCCCAACTCACAGGGGAAGACAAAGCCACATGGACAGGTCTATGCTCTGTAGGAGAGCTCTAGTGAACCTCATCTCTCAGGAATATTCTTGGCTTCTACAGAGACACCTCTGTGCATGAAGCTACACACCCAACATAGTGGCAAAGGGAGTCTGATTCTCTCCGTGGGTGCTGATGCTTTGTGGCAAAGCACCTGCTAAGAATCCATCCGCATAGGCTTCCCTCACCTTGACAGAGGTCTCATTGCTGTAGTCCTTTGCAGTTTGGAAAGAAGCAGACCCTTACCCTTCACCAAGTAGGCCCTTGTCCTTGTTTGAATGGAAAGGCAGTAGCTGAGCTGAGGCCAGTAAGGCGCCAGTCAAGTCTGACATATTCCCGATGCCTGCTCCTTCATGGAAAATAACGTTAGAATCTGGGAATGTCTTTGCAAGGCTGGCAAAGGGCCGTCAGGAACCTCGACCCTGCCTCTGGAATTTCTATCTTCTCAGCACATCTGGCTGTCTCGGTCAGGAGAAACTAACCCATTCCTTGCAAATATAGGCTTCCAAACACAGGCCGGTTGGCTGTCTCTTCTTGCCGAAGGAAGCTTGCTTATCCCACCTCCTGCGAACTCCGCTTCCCAGCCTGGGGGATAAGAGGTTGTTGGAGATCTTTTCTCAGAGGCTGTTTCCACGGAGCAGGGGCCGATCCCGGAGACCCACATGCACAGGGGAAGGGAAAACCGCATGGATAAGTCTTTGCTCTCTAGGAGTGCTCTAGTGAACCTCAGTCTATGGGGAATGTTCTTGGCTCCAATGGGAACATCTCTGTGTGGGAAGCTGCATAGCCAACATAGAGACACAGAGACCTGATTCTCTCTGTGCAGCTTTGAGGCTGTCGTTCAAACAACAAATTGAGAATCCATACAATGCTCTCCCTTACCACTGAGAGAGTTATCATTGCTGTAGCCCTTCGCAGTTTCTGGAAATCGGCACACAAACACCTCCAAGTAGGCCTGGGTTCAAGTTCAGATGAACATGCAATAGCGGAGCTGAGGCCAGTAAGGCACCAGTCAGGTGTCACACACTCTGGCAGCCTGCTCCTCCAGGGACAGTAAGGCCTCTATTTCCCTTCAGGAGGCTCGCTTGCCTTACTTCCTGTGAACAGCGTTTCCCAGCCTGGGCGGAAAGCAGTTCCTGGAGATCTTTTCTCAGGGGCTGTTTCCCCGGAGTTGGGGCGGACCTCCGGGACCCAACTCACAGGGGAAGGCAAAACCAAATGGACAGGTCTATGCTCTGTAGGAGATCTCTAGTGAACTGCCGGGGTCCAGCCCCAGCTGATCCAGGGTATTTGAAGCAGAGACGGCGTAGGCGAGGGTCAGGGAACAACTGCTTAATTAAACGTTAATTAAGGATATAAAGAGTAATAAAATGAGGATAGCTCAGTAGGAAAATTCAGTGGAGAAAAGAGGCTGAGTAGCTTGGTTTACGCGGGGGACCAATAAAACTTCAAGACAAGAAGCTTGCACCACTTACGTAGGCCGCAGGCGTCCTTCCATTCTCCCGAAGGAGAGGAGACACTGAGGCCTCCCTGGTCGGATCTTAGAAGCCCAGGCAAAATTAGTAAGCTTGGTGGGTTCCGCGCTCCAGATGGAGACTCAACCAGAGTGAGAGAGAGAGAGAGAGACATGGGGAGACCAGTATTTCGAGAAACTGATCCCAATTCTTTATTTTCCATGGTCTACTTTTATACACTGAGATGTTATGCAAAAGTCACGTGGGGTCAGCAGTCCTGACTTTTATCAAAGTCAGGTGCTTCATACAAAAGTATACAGAGGTCTTAGGGGTGTTACATCATCTTCTGGCCGGGGGGCCTGCTGACAATTTACGACCCTCTCCTTGTGACAGCGGTCAGTCAACCAGGACACTTATTTCTCCAGGGGTGATTATTCTTAAAACAGACACCACCCAAATAAAGTTACATTCCTATAGGGTGAGGGTGTAGTGGGTTTTAGTTAAGGAAAGAATTTACTTAGCCTAAGGTCTAACATGATTTATATCAAAGGTTAATACTTATTTCTTCTATATATTCATTAATGTGTATAAGGGCAGGGGATGTGGAGACTTAGCAGTAAACATCAGCTCAACAAATGAAAAACCCTTCACCAATATGATTTCTAATCAGCCCATTATACTTATACTAATAATTTTCTAACTTTTCTAAGGAACCTGTTTTTAGAAGGTTTAAAGCATCTCGTGCCTCTCATGGTTGGGAGGCTGTGAGCAATCACATGTGGCCGGACAAGCCTGTCAGGCAGGCTAGAGAACCTTCAGAGGAGTTTGTAGGTTAAAACACTCTTGTCACACCCAGGGGTTTTTATCAACTGGAGCTCTAGGTTAACTCCTTCTCCGAAAGAGGTGGTGGGGGACAGCCCCCCGTAAAGTCAGAGGTGTAGGTGAGAGCACAAAGTAGTAAGGTAGGCAGGCTCTGGTTATGGGGGTAGATGCTCGAGGATTTCCAGGGGGACTCCTGAGGCTCGATCCCGCCTTTGCGTATGTCGAGCCTCCTTCCTCATGACCTTTGCCATGGGCGGAGTGCCTCACTCTGGCCCCCAACAGTGAACCTCCTCTCTCAGGAACATTCTTGGCTCCTATCGAGACACCTCTGTGTGTGTAGCTACACACGCAACATAGGGGCAAAGGGAGCCAGATTCTTTCCGTGGGGTGCTGATGCTTTGTGGCAAAGCACCTGCTTGAGAATCCATCAGCTTACGCTTCCCTCGCCTTGACAGAGGTCTCATTGCTGTAGCCCTTGGCAGTTTGGAAAGAAGAGGACCCTTACCTTTCATAAAGTGGGCCCTTGTCCTAGTTTGAAAGGAAAGGCAAGAGCTGAGCTGAGGCCAATAAGGCGCCAGTCAAGTCTGACATATTCCCGAAGCCTGCTCCTTCATGGAAAATAACGCTGGAATCTAGGAATGTCTCTGCAAGGCTGGCAAAGGGCAGTCAGGAGCCTGCACCCTGCCTCTGGAATTACCGATTTCTGAGCAGATCTGGAGGTCTCCTTTAGGAGAATCTAACTCATTCCTTCCATATTGAGACTTCCAAAAACAGGCAGGTCGGCTGCCTCTTCGTGCCCGAAGGAGGCTTGATTTTCCTGCCTCCTATGAACCCAGCTTCCCAGGCTCTGGGAAAAGCGGATCTTGAAGATCTTTTCTCAGGGGTTGTTTCCACGGAGCTGGGGCTAAGCCTGGAGACCCAAACTCACAGGGGAAGAAAAACCACATGGACAAGTCTTTGCTCTCTAGGAGAGCTCTAGTGAACTTCACTCTGCCACGAACATTCTTGATTCATATGGAGACACCCCTATGTGTGAAGCTGCGTACCCAACATGGGGGCACAGAGAGCCTGATTCTCTCTGTGTAGCTTTAAAGATGTCGTTCAAAAAACACCTTGAAAATCCATACAATGCTCTTCCTTACCCGTGACAGAGTTCTCATTGCTGTAGCCCTTGGCAGTTTTTAGAAATCCGCACCCAAACCCTTCTCCAAGTAGTCCTGGGTCCTAGTTCGGAGGAACATGCAATGGCGGAGCTGAGGCCAGTAAGGCAGCAGTCAGGTCTCACACACTCTGGCAGCCTGCTCCTCCAGGGGCAGTAAGGCCTCTTTTTCTCTGCAGGAGGCTCGCTTGCCTTGCCTTCTGTGAACTGCGTTTCCCAGTCTGGACGAAAAGCAGCTCCTGGAGGTGTTTTCTCAGGGGTTTCTTCCTCGGAGCTGGGGCAAACATCGGGAACCCAACTCACAGGGGAAGGCAAAACCATATGGACAGGTCTATGCTCCATAGCAGAGCTCTAGTGAACCTCATCTCCCAGGAACATTCTTGGTTCCTATAGAGACACCTCTGTGTTTGAAGCTACACACCCAACATAGGGGCAAATGCAGCCTGATTCTCTCCGTGGGGTGCAGATGCTTTGTGGCAAAGCACCTGTTTGAGATTCCATCCGCTTCCACTTCCCTCTCTTTGACAGAGGTGTCTTTGCTGTAGCCTTTGGCAGTTTGGAAAGAAGCAGACCCTTACCCTTCACCAAGTAGGCCCTTGTCCTAGTTTGAACGGAAAGGCGATAGCTGAGCTGAGGCCAGTAAGGCGCCAGTCAAGTCTGACATATTCCTGAAGCCTGCTCCTTCATGGAAAATAACGCTAGAATCTAGAAATGTCTTTGCAAGGCTGGCAAAGGACAGTCAGGAACCTCGACCCTGCCTCTGGAATTTCCGTCTTCTGAGCAGATCTGGAGGTCTTCTTTTGGAGAAGCTAACCATTCCTTCCAAAGAGAGGCTTCCAAACACAGGCTAGTTGGCTGCCTCTACTTGCCCGAAGGAGGCTTGCTTGTTCCGCTTCCTGTGAACTCCGCTTCCCGCCTGGGGGAAAAGTGGTTCTTGGAGATCTTTTTTCAGGGGCTATTTCAACGGAGTTGGAGCTGAGCCCGGAGACCCACACGCACAGAGGAAGGCAAAACCACATGGACAAGTCTTTGCTCTGTAGGAGAACTCTAGTTAACCTCAGTATGTGAGGAAAGTCTTGGATTCTACGGGGATACCTCTGTGTGTGGAGCTGCATACCCAACAAGGGGGCACACAGGGCCTGATTCTCTCTTTGCAGCTTTGAAGCTGTCGTTCAAACAACAGCTTGAGAATCCATACAATGCTCTCCCTTACCTCTGAGAGACTTCTCATTGCAGTAGCCCTTGGCAGTTTTTACAAATCCGCACCCAAACCCTTCTCCAAGTAGGCCTGGGTCCTGGTTTGGATGGACATGCAATGGCGGAGCTGAGGTCAGTAAGGCACCAGTCAGGTGTCACACACTCTGGCAGCCTGCTCCTCCAGGGACAGTAAGGCCTATTTTTCCCTGCGGGAGGCTCGCTTGCCTTGCCTCCTGTGAACTGCGTTTCCCAGCCTGGGCAAAAAGCGGTTCCTGGAGATCTTTTCTCAGGGGCTCTATCCCCAGAGCTGGGGTGGACCTCGGGGACCCATCTCACAGGGGAAGGAAAAACCACATGGACAGGTCTATGCTCTGTAGGAGACGTTAGTGTGTCTCATCTCTTAGGAACATTCTTGGCTCGTACAGAGACACCTCTGTGTGTAAAGCTACACACCGAACATAGGGGCACAGGGAGCCTGATTCTCTCTGTGGGATGCTGATGCTTTGTGGCAAAGCACCTGTTTGAGAATCCATCCGCTTACGCTTCCCTCGCCTTGACAGAGGTCTCATTGCTGTGTCTTTTGGCACTTTGGAAAGAAGCAATCCCTTACCCTTCACCAAGTAGGCCCTGATCCTAGTTTGAAAGGAAAGGCAATAGCTGAGCTGAGGCCAGTAAGGCACCTGTCAACTCTGACATATTCCCGACGCCTGCTCCTTCATGGAAAATATTGCTAGAATCTAGGAATGTCTTTGCAAGGCTGGCAAAGGGCAGTCAGGAACCTCGACCCTGCCTCTGGAATATCTATCTTCTGAGCAGATCTGGAGGTCTCCTTCTGGAGAAGCTAACCCATTCCTTGCAAATAGAGGCTTCCAAACACAGGCCGGTTGGCTGCCTCTTCTTGCCTGAAGGAGGCTTGCTTTTCCTGCCTCCTATGATCCCTGGTTCCCAGCATGGGGGAAAAGCAGATTCTTGGAGATCTTTGCTCAGGGGTTGTTTCCACGGAGCTGGGGTTGTGCCCAGAGACCCACACATACAGGGGAAGGCAAAACCACATGAACAAGTCTTTGCTTTCTAAGAGAGCTCTAGTGAACCTCAGTCTTTGACGAACGTTCTTGGCTCCTATGCAGACACCTCTGTGTGTGAAACTGCGTACCCAACATGGCGGCAGAGAGCCTGATTCTCTCTGTGCAGGTTTAATGCTGTCGTTCAGAAAACAGCTTGAGAATCCATACAATTCTCGCCCTTACCTCTGAGAGAGTTCTCATTGCAGTAGCCCTTGGCAGTTTGTAGAAATCTGCACCTAAACCCTTCTCCAAGTAGGCCTGAGTCCCAGTTCGGAGGAACAAGCAATGGCGGAGCTAAGACCAGTATGGCACCAGTCAGTTTTCACACACTCTGGCAGCCTGCTCCTCCAGGGACAGTAAGGCTTCTTTTTCTCTGCAGGAGGCTCACTTGCCTTACTTCCTGTGAACAGCTTTTCCCAGCCTGGGCGAAAAGCGGTTCCTGGAGATCTTTTCTCAGAGGCTGTTTTCTCGGAGCTGGGGCGGACCTCGGGGACCAACTCACAGGGGAAGGCGAAACCACATGTACAGGTGAGCACTCTGTAGGAGAGCTCTTGTGAGCCTCATCTCTCAGGAACATTCTTGGCTCCTGTAGAGACACCACTGTGTGTGAATCTACACACCCCACATAGGGGCAAAGGGAGCCTGATTCCCTCCGTGGGGTGCTGATGCTTGGTGGCAAAGAACCTTCCTGATAATCCATCCGCTTATGCTTCCCTCACATTTACGGAGGTCTCATTGCTGTAGCCCTCGGCAGTTTGGAAAGAAGAAGACCCTTACCCTTCATAAAGTAGGGCCTTGTCCTACTTTGAATGGAAAGGCAATAGCTGAGCTGAGGCCAGTAAGGCGCCAGTCAAGTCTGACATATTCCCAAAGCCTGCTTCTTCAGGAAGATAACTGTAGAATCTAGGAATGTCTTTGCAAGGCTGGCAAAGGGCAGTCAGCACCCTGCACACTGCCTCTGGAATTACCGACTTCTGAACAGATCTGGAGGTCTCCCTTAGGGGAAGCTAACCCATTCTTCCAAATTGAGGCTTCCAAACGCAGGCCGCTTGGCTGCCTCTTTCTCTCTGAATGAGGCCTGCTTTTCCCGCCTCCTATGAACCCCACATCCCAGCCTCTGGGAAAAGCGGATCTTGAAGATCTTTTCTCAGGGGTTGTTTCCACGGAGCTGGGGCCGAGCCTGGAGCCCCAAACGCACAGGGGAAGAAAAACCACATGGACAAGTCTTTGCTCTCTAGGAGAGCTCTAGTGAACCTCACTCTGTCAGGAACGTTCTTGTTTCCTATGGAGACACCCCTGTCTGTGAAGCTGTGTACCGAACATGGAGACACAGAGTCTGATTCTCTCTGTGCAGCTTTGAAGCTGTCGTTCAAACAACAGCTTGAAAATCCATACAATGCTCTTCCTTACCCGTGACACAGTTCTCATTGCTATACCCCTCGGCAGTATTTAGAAATCCATACCCAAACCCTTCTCCTAGTAGGCCTGGGTCCTAGTTCGGAGGAACATGCAATGGCGGAGCTGAGGCCAGTAAGGCACCAGTCAGGTCTCACACACTCTGGCAGCCTGATCGTCCAGGGACACTAAGGCCTGTTGTGCCTTGCAGGAGGCTCGCTTGCGTTACCTCCTGTGAACTGCGTTTGCCAGCCTGGGGGAATAGCCGTCCCTGGAGATCTTTTCTCAGGGGCTCCTTCCCCTGAGCTGGCGCGGACCTCGGGGACCCAACTCACAGGGCAAGGCAAAACCATATGGACAGGTCTATGCTCTGTAGCAGACTTCTAGTGAACCTCATCTCTCAGGAACATTCTTGGCTCCTATAGAGACAATTCTGTGTGTGAAGCTGCGTACCTAACATAGGGGCACAGAGAGCCTGATTCTCTCAGTTCATTTTGACGCAGTCGTTCAGAAAACAGCTTGAGAATCCATAAAATGCTCTCCCTTACCGCTGAGAGAATTCTCACTGCTGTAGCCCTTGGCACTTTGTAGAAATCCGCAGCCAAACGCTTCTCCAAATAAGCCTGGGTCCTAGTTCGGAGGAACAGGCAATGGTGGAACTGAGGCCAGCAAGGCAACATTCAGGTTTCACAGACTCTGGCAGCCTGCTCCTCCAGGGACAGTAAGGCCTCTTTTTCTCTGCAGGAGATTCGCTTGCCTTACTTCCTGTGAACAGCGTTTCCCAGCCTCAGCGAAGCAGTTCCTGGAGATCTTTTCTCAGGGACAGTTTCCCCGGAGGTGTGGCGGACCTCGGGGACCCAACTCACAGGGGAAGGAAAAACCACATGGACAGGTCTATGCTCTGTAGGAGAGGTTTAGTGAACCTAATCTCTCAGGAACATTCTTGGCTCCTATAGAGACAACTCTGTGTGTGAAGCTACACTCCCAACATTGGGGAACAGGGATCTTGGTTCTCTCCGTGGGGTGCTCATGCTTTGTAGTAAAGCACCTGCTTGAGAATCCGTCCTCTTAGGCTTCCCTCGCCTTGACAGAGGTCTCATTGCTGTAGCCCTTGGCAGTTTCAAAGAAGAAGACCTTTACCCTTCATAAAGTAGGCCCTTGTCCTAGTTTGAATGGAAAGGCAATAGCTGAGCTGAGGCCAATAAAGAGCCAGTCCCCTCTGACACATTCCCGAAGCCTGCTCCTTCATGGAATATAACTCTAGAATCTTGGAATGTCTTTGCAAGGCTGGCAAAGGGCAGTCAGGAACCAGCACCCTGCCTCTGGAATTACCGACTTCTGAGCAGATCTGGAGGTCTCCTTTAGGAGAAGCTAACCCATTCCTTCCAAATAGAGGCTTCAAAAAACAGGCAGGTTGGCTGCCTTTCGTGCCCGAAGGAGGCTTGCTTTTCTCTCCTCCTATGAACCCCAGGTCCCAGGCTCTGGGAAAAGCGTATCTTGAAGATATTTTCTCAGGGGTTGTTTCCACGGAGCTGGGGCCGAGCCCGGGGCCCAAAGGCATAGGGGAAGGCAAGACCACATGGACAGGTCTATGCTCTGTAGCAGACCTCTAGTGAACCTCATCTCTCAGGAGCATTCTTGGCTCCTATAGAGACACCTCTGTGTGTGAAGCTGCGTACCTAACATAGGGGCACAGAGAGCCTGATTCTCTCTGTTCATTTTGACGCTGTCGTTCAGAAAACAGCTTGAGAATCCATAAAATGCTCTCCCTTACCACTGAGAGAATTCTCACTGCTGTAGCCCTTGGCACTTTGTAGAAATCTGCACCCAAACGCTTTTCCAAGTAGGCCTGGGTGCTAGCTCGGATGAACAGGCAATGGCGGAGCTGAGGCCAGTAAGGCAACAGTCAGGTTTCACACATTCTGGCAGCCTGCTCCTCCAGGGACTGTAAGGCCTCTTTTACTCTGCAGGAGATTCGCTTGCCTTACTTCATGTGAACAGCATTTCCCAGCCTCGGCGAAGCGGTTCCTGGAGATCTTTTCTCAGGGACAGTTTCCCCGGAGGTGTGGCGGACCTCGGGGACCCAACTCACAGGGGAAGGCAAAACCACATGGACAGGTCTATTCTCTGTAGGAGAGGTTTAGTGAACCTAATCTCTCAGGAACATTCTTGGCTCCTATAGAGACAACTCTGTGTGTGAAGCTACACTCCCAACATTGGTGCACAGGGAGCTTGATTCTCTCCGTGGGGTGCTGATGCTTTGTGGCAAAGCACCTGCTTGAGAATCCATCCTCTTAGGCTTCCCTCGCCTTGACAGAGGTCTCTTTGCTGTAGCCCTTGGCAGTTTGCAAAGAAGAAGACCCTTACCCTTCATAAAGTAGGGCCTTGTCCTAGTTTGAATGGAAAGGCAATAGCTGAGCTGAGGTCAATAAGGAGCCAGTCCCGTCTGACACATTCCCGAAGCCTGCTCCTTCATGGAAAATAACTCTAGAATCTAGGAATATCTTTCAAGGCTAGCAAAGGACAGTCAGGAACCAGTACCCTGCCTCTGGAATTACCGACTTCTGAGCAGATCTGGAGGTCTCCTTTAGGAGAAGCTAACCCATTCCTTCCAAATAGAGGCTTCAAAACACAGGCAGGTTGGCTGCCTTTCATGCCCGAAGGAGGCTTGCTTTTCTCTCCTCCTATGAACCCCAGTTCCCAGCCTCTGGGAAAAGCGTATCTTGAAGATATTTTCTCAGGGGTTGTTTCCACGGAGCTGGGGCCGAGCCTGGAGACCCAAAGGCACAGGGGAAGGCAAGACCACATGGACAAGCCTTTGCTCTTTAGTATAGCTCTAATGAACCTCACTCTGTCAGGATCTTTCTTGATTCCTACGGAGACACACCTGTGTGTGAAGCTGCGGCCACAGAGAGCCTGATTACCCCTGTGCAGCGCTGAGTCTGGGCGGCTAAACAACAGCTTGGGAATGCAGCCTGGGGCGCTTCCCTTCCCTCTGACAGAGCTCTCCTTCGGTCCCTAAGCCCTCTGCAAGTAGGCATGGATCATAGGTGCAAAGGGAAGGGAAGAGCGGAGCTGAGGCCAGTAAGGCGCCTGCCAGTCACGTCTCCCCCACTTCCGCAGTCTGTTCCTTCCCCTGCGCGAAAGCTAGAAGCTGGGAAGGGCTTCGCGAGGCTCGCTCAGGCAGAGCAGCCTCTAGGCCGGGGCTCTGCGATATCGCGCCTGGGCGCAGATCTGGAGCTCCGCCGGAGTGGAAGCTCATTCGGTCCTTCCCAATACAGGCTTGCAAGCACCCGACGGCGGCCTGACTCTATTCTCCCGCGTGCTGGGAGTGGGCTTCCAATCCAGGGCACAGAGCACTGCCTGGAGCTCTCTGCTCAGGGGCTGGTTCCCCTGCACTGGGACTGTGCTAGGGAGCCCAAAGGCACAGGGGAAGGCCCCAAACCACATGCACACGACTCTGCTCTGGAGCTGAGCTCCGGGGAAGCCCAGTCTGTAAGGCGGTTTCTGAACACAAACGGAGGAACACTCTGGCTGTGGAGCTCCCTCCCCACGACAGGGGCACTGGGACCCTGATTCCCTCCGTTCAGCGCTGAGTCTGGGCTACCAAGCAACAGCTTGGGAATGCAACCTGGGGCATTTCCCTTCCCTCAGACAGAGGTCTCCCTGCGGGAGGCTTTTGCAGTTTGCACACCCCCGTGCCCTAAGCCGTCTGCAAGGAGGCCTGGCTCCTAGGTCCAAAGGGAAGGCAAGAGCGGAGCTGAGGCCAGTCAGGAGCCAGTCATGTCGCCCACACTCCCGCAGCCTGCTCCTTTGCAGGTGCAAACGCTAGAAGCTGGGAAGGGCTTGGCGAGGCTCGCCCAGGCAGAGCAGCCTCTCGACAGGGGCTCTGTCCTATCGCGCCTGGGCGCAGGTCTGCAGCTCCGCCGGTGTGGAAGCTCACTCGGTCCTTTCCAATACAGGCTTGCAAGGACCCGCCGGCAGCCTAACTCATCTCTCCCGCGTGCTGGGACTGGGCATCCAGGCCTGGGCACAAAGCACTGCCTGGAGCTCTTTGCTCAGGGGCTGGTTCCCCTACGCTGGGGCTGTGCTAGGGAGCCCAAACGCACATGTCAAGGCCCCAAAACACATCCACACGTCTCTGCTCTGCAACAGAGCTCCGGGGAAGCCCAGTCTGGCAGGCGCTTTCTGGGCACAAAGGGAGGAACACTCTGGCTGTGGAGCTTCCTCCCCAAGACAGGGGCACTAGGACCCTGATTCCCTCCGTTTACCGCTGAGTCTGCATTGCCAAGCAACAGCTTGGGAACGCAGCCTGGGGCGCTTCCCTTCCCTCGGACAGAGCTCTCCTTGCGGTAGGCCTTGGTAGTTTGCATACAATGGGGCCCTAAGCCCTCTGCAAGTTGGCCTGGCTCCTAGGTCCAAAGGGCAGGCCAGAGCGGAGCTGAGGCTGTCAGGCTCCAGACACATCTCCCATACTCCTACATCCTGCTCCTACCCGGGCGTGAACGCTAGAAGCTGGGAAGGTACCTGGACCGTGCAGGGGCGGGGCGAACGCGGGCGGCGTGGGGCGGGGGTCGGCTTCTGGCGGGGGTGGGGGCGGGCTTCCCAGTTGTGCTCTCGGAGGTGGACACTGAGGCTGAAAACGCCCCGGGAGCGCACCCAGGACTGGGTAAACCCGGGCTGCGCGGGTCGAGATTCCGATGGCTTTAGGTGGGGGTCGGTCCCAGTTGTGCTCCTGGGGGCCGCCACTGCGGCTGGGAACGCGCAGGGAGCGCGGCAGGGGCGGGGCTAACCCTGGCGGCGCGGGGCGGGGGTCGGCTCATGGGGGGGATGGGGAGGGGTTCCCAGTTGTGCTCTCGGGGGTTGCAACTGCGGCTGGGAACGCCCATTTCATCCGCTCCTGGGTCCCCAAGGATCGCCATCCCGTGGGTGCAGCGGAGGGCTGCGGACCACAGGTAAGGGAACTGGGACTGCGTGGAGCAGGGAACCAAGTATTCCGCCATCTGTTGGCACATTCTCGGAGCTCCCCAACCTGGCGGTCGCAGAAAAGCCTTGCCTTTGGGGTCAAGGCCTTTACCGCTCCACCCCTCTGCTGAAAAATCTCAGAGTCTGCGCGGTTCTTCCAAGCAGCCTAGTGTCCGCTGGAAGTCCAAGGGACAGAACACTGAACTCTGGCCGGCTGGCCCAGCCCTGCTTCTGGCACTTTGTAAGCCAGCGGGCCCTTGAGCACCTGCTGGGATGGGAAAGGGAAGGGTCCACGGATTGCACCCTAGAAACTTAGTAGGGTGCATGGATTTCAAACCCTGGTGGCCGCCCAGGCAGCAAAGAAGGGGGTGGGCACCTTGCTGCCCTTTCATGGCAGAATCTGTGGTTGTCCAGCTGCGTGGGCCTTTTCATGAGGACCCTGTGCAATAAAAGTTTGGTGTTTTGGAACTGAATAATTAGAACGTGTAAAAGCTTTAAATTATGTGGTGGTGTAATTAAAAAACAAAACAAAACAAAACCAAGCTCCAAGTGTTTTGCAAATGGAGGTTTAAATATTGAAGGACTGTATTCCTTGCACTGTGGCATTCTATCAAGAAGTGTGCAGGATTTTTTTTTTTTTTAAGAAAAGTGTTCGAAGTGAGGGAAACAGGAAACCCAGAGGTGCCCCTGTATTTTGGGGAAGGCCTTAGGAGGTCACTTGGAAATGCTGCTGGCTGTGCGGGAGCAGGGCAGATGGGCTGTGCAGGCTTGTCCTTTGCATGGATGTTCTTGTGTGTGGAAACCCAGCTCGGAGCCATCTCCTGATGTGTAAGAATTTCGCAGACAAACCTTGAGCTAAGCAATGCATTTTTTCCTAAGAAAATGTTTGTCTTAAGCGATGTAAATATCCTATGTATTTCCGCTAGACTCTGGCTTCAGGTCGGTTCCCCCAAAAGGCTCAGAAGCGATTTGAACAAAACAGCATGTTTTCCTCCTAGCTTGTTCTCCTTATCTATGTTAAGGAAATGATATATTTGCCTGCAATACTGCCTTTCTTCAAGATTCATGTCAATCAAGTTTTGGCCCGGGATGACTCACCTGCTGCCAATATTATCTCAATGCATGTCGTGGGGGAGGGGCCTGGTGCCATTCCCTGAAACAGTTCCTTTCTTTCCTTAGCTGACTGCTAGTGCCTGTAGAATATCTGGCTAAAGACCAGCAGGGGGTACTCTTACTACCCCCCCACCCCGCCTCGAGTCTAAGTCAGCAGCTTTCTCTATCTCTTTCATACTTTAATAACACTTGATGACACAAAAGCTCTGAGCGATCAAATCATATCAAATCTTCATTTCAGATTGAAGATGCATTCCATGGTATTGCCATCTTAAGTCTTTCCATCGTTATGGAATATCTGTCCATGTATTCAGGATAGTTTTCAGCCAGGGTGTATAATTTCCAGTGTGCCAGTCTTGTCATCCTCGTTACATCCATGGCAAAGTGTTTTATTCATGTTGATATTATTGAAAGGGAATTTTTTAAAATTCCTTTTCAGATTATTATCTGCTAATGTATACAGATAAAACTGTGTAATCATTCATTTTTATCAGTTTGGACAGCTTGATAGTTGTCTTTAATTTCTTTACTTTCTGACACTTTAAGATTATCCTGGGACACATATGTAATGCCTCACCCCTAAATTCAGACATGTGTTCAAAGAACTTCTGTCCTTTTATTTACTTATTTATTTATTCTTTAACATTGAAATCGTTTTGACTATGCTGGGTGTTTGTTGCTAGATGGAAGTAGCTAGGACCTCTGGACTGCAGTCTCTCATCTCTTGCTGACCTCTTGTTGACCTCTGCAGATTCCTGGTAGGTGGGAGCTTGTTAGTTCCTTGTTCCTTATCAGAACCTCCTGTGGTAAGTGTTTTTCTCTTCTCTGTTGCCTGGTAAGGGTGGGTGGTCATGGGCATCCCAAAGTTGGCTAGAAGTCAATTATTTAGGCAGGCTTGTGCATAGATATGGGAGAAGGCAATGGCACCCCACTCCTGGAAAATCCCAAGGACGGAGGAGCCTGGTAGGCTGCAGTCCATGGGGTGGCTAAGAGTCGGACACCACTGAGCGACTTCATTTTCACTTTTCACTTTCATGCATAGGAGGAGGAAATGGCAACCCACTCCAGTGTTCTTGCCTAGAGAACCCCAGGGACTGCGGGGCCTGGTGGGCTGCCATCTATGGCGTGGCACAGGGTCGGCCTCAACTGAACCACTTAGCAGCTGCAGCAGCAGCAGCAGCAGTGCATAGATATCAAAGGGGATGAGAACAGTCAGGTAGGATCACATATGTCACCGTGAGACAATACTTCTCCTCTTAGCCAAAGCTAACAAAAGATTTCTGTTCTAGGTCAACCTAGAAGAGATCACTTAAGAGGTAAAGAAACTTAAACTCCATTAGCAAAGGCAGTTCAACATCTCAAGAAAACTTGTGCTAGGCACAGAACTCTTTTCTGGGGGCCTACTTTCCCTACAACCTCCTTATCCCATTCTGTACCCATTCCTTTGCTTCTCCCGTCCTGAAAATGCCACCTCTAAGACAGAACTACTTCGTTTTCCTTATTAAAGTGTGATTGCATTCCATACATTCTTGTAATAACAAGTCATACATTTCCCTTCAGCAACCAAGAACTGACTCTTATATTGGCATTTGATAGATTGGTGAGCATACCTATCAGTGATAATAGCGCCCACCCCGCTTCCTGCAAGAACAGAACAAAACAAAACAAAACAAAAAAATTGCTTTCTTACATTTAATATGTTCGGATGGTGCCAGTCACTATTCATGCAGAGTCAAAAATCTCTTTTGTTTCTGTGTAAAAGGGAGGTCCTTTCAAGTCGTGAATGTTTAAGAAGTTTCATTTATTTGGAAGTGACCTAGCTATTCAATACACTGTCGTCACTTAGTTTAGCACCAGGATAGAAACTCAGGTAACCAAAACACCTGGAGGAACGATTGTAAGTTCAGTTCAGTTCAGTTGCTCAGTCGAGTCTGACTCTTTGTGACCCCGTGGCCTGCAGGACGCCAGGCTTCCGTGTCCATCACCAACTCCAGGGGCTTGCTCAAACTCATGTCCATCGAGTCAGTGATGCCATCCAACCATCTTATCCTCTGTCATCCCCTTCTCCTCTGCCTTCAATCAAGACTATGAGAGGCGGATATTTTAGAGTATAATTATTGTTAAGAGTTTATCTAAAAGCTCATATCACATTTACATTTTTTACATTGGTTGTTGCTGTTTCCAGGTACTTTCTTGCTGACAAGCTTGTGACAGATATAACAATAGAGCAATTTTTACCTCAAAAGAAACCTAGGCACTATGAACATGTTGTGCTTAATGTTGTTGACTCTTAGACATGTCTATAATGGAGGAGCAAAACCAAAAATACTAGATATTTAATATTGACTAGTTCCCAGTTCACGGGACTCTGACATTCATTTAGGTCAATGTTTTCTTGTATTTCCAGCAGTTTGATTTGGAAGGGCTGCCTTGTCTTGAGACCATTGATATCAGAACACAGAACTTGAGCAATATTATCAAAAAACACAAGGCTCACACTGACACATACCTTAATCCAAACAGACAGACAAGACATCTTCCAGGTTTCCGCCTGAGATTTAAAATATTTCTTTGAGCCAGTCTTCTGGGGAGTGGGGGGATGGGGGTGGCAGTGAGGCAGGCTTGGGTAACAAGCTAATTGTTGGTCATTGCATATGCAAAGAACCAGCTTTCCGGGTTCCAAGGAAAAAAGTTTCCTTGGTAACCAACTTTGTCTGGTTCTATAGAATATCATGGCCCTCCTAGGTCAGGTCATCTTGCCTTTCTGTAGTCCTCGTTTTATCCCTAAATCATAGACAGCTTGGATTGTCTCTGTGGGGTGTATGTATTGTCCTCATGTTTGACCTGGCGGCAGCAGCGAGGTCCGAGAGCCTCTCCTGGAACCCGGTGTGGGGACGGGGCTCACCAGGAGCCACTTGTGAAGGTGGGCAGCGCCCCTGGAGCGCGGCAGGGGCGGGGCGAACCCGGGAGGCGCAGGGCGGGTGTCGGCTCCTGGCGGGGTGGGGGAGGGCTTCCCAGTTGTGCTCTCGGAGATGGCCACTGCGGCTGGAAACGCTCCGGGAGCGCACCCAGGGCGGGGTAAACCTGGGCTGCACAGGTCGAGATTCCGCTCGCTGTGGGTGGGTGGTCGGTCCCTGTTGTGCTCCCGGGGGTCGCCAATGTGGCTGGGAACACGCCAGGAGCCCAGCAGGGCCGGGGCGAAACCTGGCGGCGCGGGGCGGGGTGGGGTTCCGTTCGCAGCGGGGGTCGGCTCCTGGCGGGGATGGGGGAGGGCTTTCCAGATGTGCTGTTGGGGGTCGCCATTGCGGCTGGGAATGCCCATTTCGTGAACTCCTGGATCCCCAAGGATCGGCATCCATTGGCCACAGTGGAGGGGTGCAGAACACAGGTAAGGGAACAGGGACTGCGTGGAGCAGGGAACCAAGTATTCCGCCCTGTGTTGGCACAGTCTCAGAGCTCCCCAACCTGACGGTCGCAGAAAGGCCTCGTCTTTGGGGTCAAGGCCTTTACCGCTCCACCCCTCTGCTGAAAAACCTCAGAGTCTGCGCGGTTTTCCCAAGCAGCCTAGTGTCCGCTGGAAGTCCAAGGGACAGAACCCTGAATTCTGGCCGGCTGGCCCAGCCCTGCTTCTGGCACTTTGTAGGCCAGCGGGCCCTGGAGCACCTGCTAGGATGGGAAAGGGAAGGGTACACGAATTGCACCCTGGTGGCCGCCGAGGCAGCAAAGAAGAGGGGAGGGCACCTTACTGCCCTTTAATGGCAGACAGAATCTGTGGATGTCCTGCTGCGTGGGCCTTTTCATGGGGACCTTGTGCAATAACAGTTTACCGGTGACCTTAGGGAACTTCCCAGTGTGCTTCTGACAGATGAGGGATGCTGTGGAGTTGGCGGGGCCTCTCAGGACTCCGCTGGGTTTGGCGCAATGGAAGAGGGCCTCATCTCCAGGGAAGGCAGGAACCTCAGGCTTCCTCTCCGTTTCGGACTCCGACCGCAGGGTCCCTGCAGAGTTCGGACAAGAGAGTCAGGAATCGTCTTGTCTGAGGAAGGGAACTCTGCTTGCCTCTCGAGGTGCTCAGGGGGTCTCAGGCCCCTTGTTGAGCTGTGTGTGGACCCTGCGGGTGTTTCCGGACGATGCACGACAGTGACAGTGCCCCTTCGTGTTGTGCCTTCACCCACTGGCTTGCCTTCGAAGAGGTGTCCGGGCCTCGGGTTCTTTTCAAGAGCAGACAGGGAAATTGGGGTCTTTGGGCATGTGGGACCACCCACGGGGCTAGGCTCAAATTTCCTAGTGAGGCCGGCTTCATCCTGAGGTGTGCCGGGAAGGCCGGGGATTCTTCAAGACAACGCAGGGGGATCGACTCTCCTGTCGCGGTCAGGAGGGGAGACGGGGCTCGGATGAAGTGGGGCCGGAACCCTCGGTGTTACCCTCGAGGGAAACCGGCGTGTGAGGGACTTTTGGGGGATGCATGAAAGGAGTCAGGTACCGTTTCGCACTTCAGGACAGAACCTAGGACTTCCCTTGAGACGCCGTAGCGGGCAAGGGCCTCATCTTGCGAAGACGTTGGAACCATGTGGATTTTCTCGAGTTGCGGCGGGATTCTAGAGTTACGACGGGGATTTCAGGCTTCCTCTTGGGTTGGCCCTGGGAAGCCCAATCTTCCTCTCGAGTTGCGAGGGAAAGCTGGGGGTTGCCCTCAGGTCACTGCAGGGCCGAAGAGACCTCACCTAGGCGTGTGTCCGGGACCTAATATTCCTCTCCAGGGAAGGCAGGGATCTCGGGGTTGCATTCCAGGTTCCCCGTGGAGTCAGTCCTCGTCGCGAGGGGAAGCCAAGGACTCCGCTCTCCTCTCGAGTAGCGACGCGGGTCTCTTGGAGCCCCCTGAGAGGCCTCAAGGGAGTCCAGCCTCCTCTTACTTTTGAGAGAGGACTCGTGATTGCTCTCCAGGCCAGGCAGGAAAAGAAGGCCCTCACCTCGCGAGGACGGGGGCATCTCAGGGGTTTCCTCGAGCTGTGGCACCCGTGGGGGTTTTCTCCCGAGGCACGACGAGGATCTCAGGGAGCCTCTCGTGCGGCGCCAGGGAAGTCATGTCTCCATGCACGTGGCGAGAAGGAGCGCGTCATTGTTCTCGAGTCATGGGAGGGGACTAGGGCCTCAAGACGCGTTGAAGAAGGACTCTCGATGTCTTTCTCGGGTTGCAGCGGGAAACCCTCGTTTCCCCCGACTTCTGCCGGGGACCTGAGGAAACTTCCCAGGGTGCCTCTGAGAGGTGAGGGACGCCGTGGAGTTGGTGGGGCCTCTCGGGACTCCACTGGGTTTGTCGCAATGGAAGAGGGCCTCATCTCGAGTGGAGGCAGGAACCTCAGGCTTCCTCTCCAATTCTGACTCTGATCATAGTGTCCCTGCAGAGTTGGGACAGGAGAGTCAGGCTATGTCTTTTCTGAGGAATGGAACTCCGCTTGCCTCTCGAGTTGTTCATGGGGTTTCAGGCCCCTTGTCAAACTGTGTGTGGAATCTGCAGGTTTTTCCAGACGATGCATGGGGGTGTCAGTGACCCTTTGTTTTGTGTCTTCATCCACAGGGTTGCCTTCGAAGAGGTGTCCGGGCATCGTGTTCTTATGAAGAGCGGACTGGGAAATCGGGGTCGTTCAGCATTTGGCACCACCCACGTGGCTAGTCTCGAATTTCCTCATGAAACCGGCCTCATCCTGAGGTGTGCCGCGAAGGTCATGAAACCCTTCCAGACAAAGCAGAGGATTCGACCCTCCTGTGGCGATCAGGAGGGGAGAAGTGGCTCAGATGAAGTGCTGCTGGGAACCTCGGTGTTTCCCTCAAGTGAGACAGGTATGTCGGGTAACTTTTGGGGTCGCATAACGCGTTCCAAGTACCGTTTCGCTCTTCAAATTGGAACGTGGGACTTCTCTTGGGGTGCTCCAGCGGGCCAGGGCCTCATCTTGGAATGACTGGGGAACCACTTGGTTTTTCTCTAGTTGCGGTGGGATATTTGAGTTACCACAGGGAATTCATGCTTCCTCTTGTGTTGGCCCACAAAAGTCTTATCTTCCATTCGAGATTCGAGGAAGAGCTGGAGGTGCGCTCTAGTCACTGAAGGCAAAAGAGACCCCACCAAGGCTTGTGTGCAGGACCTAATGTTCATGTCAAGGGGCGACAGGAATCTCGGGGTTGCATTCCAGACTCACCCTGGAGTCAGACCTCGTCTCGAGGGGAAGCAAAGGACTCTGCTCTCCTCTCGAGTCGAACGGGTATGTCTTGGAGCCCACTGAGTGGCTTAAAGGGAGTCAAACCTCCTCTGGTGTTTGGAGGGAGGACACGGGATTGCTCTCCAGGCAATGCAGGAAATGAAGGCCCTCATCTCCCGATGACTGGGGCATCTCGTAGGTTTTCTCGAGCTGTGGCGCTAGTGTGGGGTTTCTCACGAAGTAAGACTGGGAGCTCAGTGAGCCTCTCATGTGGCGCCAGGGCAGTCAGGTCTCTATGCACGTGGTGAGAGGGAGCCCGTCATTGTTCTCGAGTCATGGTAGGGGAATTGGGCCTGAAAACGTGTTAAAGAAGGACTCTCGAGGTCTTTCTTGGGTTGCAGCAGGAAACCCTGGGTTCCATCGACTTGTGCCAGTGACCTCAGGAAGATTCTCAGCGTGCCTGTGAGAAGTCAGGGTCACTGTGGAGTTGGGAGGGGCCTCTTGGAACTCCACTGGGTTTGGTGCAATGGAAGAGGGCCTCATGACAAGTTGAGGCAGGAACCACAGGGTTCCTCTCCTGGCTTCGAATGCGCCGGATCTGACTCGGATCGCAGAGTCCCTGCAGAGTTGGGACAGGAGAGTCAGGCCTCGTCTTGTGTGGAGGAATGGAACTCCGCTTGACTCTCGCGTTGTTCATGGGGTGACAGGCCACTTGTCGATTTGTATGTGGAACTTGCGGGTTTTTCTGGACGATGCACTGGGGTGTCACTGCCCCTTCGTGTTGTGCCTTGTTCCACAGGATTGCCTTCGAGTTGGGTTCTGCCATCGGGTTCTTATCAAGAGCGGACCAGGGAATCGGGGTCTTTTGGCATGCCGCACCACCCACGAGGCTATGTCTCTAATTTCGTCGTGAGACTGGCCTCATCTTGATGTGCGCCAGGAAGGTCGGGAACGCCTTCCAGACAAAGCAGGGGAATCGAACCTCCTGTCGCGATCAAGAGGGGAGAAGAGTCTCAGATGAAGTGGTGCCGGGAACCTCGGTGTTCTCCTCAAGTGAGACTGGTATGTCGGGGAGCTTTTGGGGTCGCATCAAGGGTTCCAAGTAACTTTTCGCACTTCAATACGGAACGTGGGACTTCTCTTGAGACGCTGTAGCGGGCAAAGGCCTCATCTTTCGATGACGGGGGAACCACGTGGTTTTTCCTGAGTTGGGGCGGGATTCTCGAGTTACAACCGGGAATTCAGGCTTCCTCTTCAACTGGCCCAGGGAAGTCCAGTTTTCATTCGAATTGCGAGTTAGAACTGGGGATTGCTCTCGAGACACTGCAGGGCCAAATAGACCTCATCTAGGCTTGTGTCCAGGACCTAATGTTCCTCTGCTGGGGCGAAAGCGATCTCAGCATTGCATTCTCGACTCACCCGGGGAGTCAGGCCCCATCTCGAGGGGAAGCCAAGGACACCGCTCTCCTGTCAAGTCGCGACGGGTATATCTTAGAGCTCACTGTGTGGCCTAAAATGAGTCAAGCCTCCTGTGGTGTTTGGAGAGAGGACTCAGGATTGCTCTCCAGGCCATACAGCAAAAGAAGGCCCTCATCTCGTGAGGACTGGGGCGTCTCGTGGGTATTCTCGAGCTGCGGCTCCAGTGTGGTGTTGCTCACGAGGTATAATGTGGAGCTCAGGGAGCCTCTCCTGTGGCGCCAGGGAAGTCAGGTTTCTATGCGCGTGGCTAGGGGGAGCGCGTCATTGCTCTCGAGTCATGGTAGGGGAATCGCACCTCAAGACGCGTTGAAGATGGACTCTCGAGGTCTTTTACGGGTTGGGGCAGGAAACCCTTGGTTCCCTCGACTTGTGCCGGTGATCTCAGGAAGGTCTAAGGGTGCCTCTGAGAAGTCAGGGATACTGTGCAGTTGGGAGGGGCCTCTCGGGACTCCACTGGGTTCGGTGCAATGGAAGAGGGCCTCATCTCGAGTGGAGGCAGGAAACTCATGTTTCCTCTCCTGACTTCCCCTGGGCCAGATCTGACTCGGATCGCAGTTTCGCTGCAGAGTTCGAACAGGAGAGTCAGGCCTCGTCTTGTGTGGAGGAATGGAACTCTGCTTGCCTCTCCAGTTGTTCACGGGGTGACAGGTCACTTCTCGAGCTGTGTGTGGTACCTGCGGGTTTCTCCGGACGATACCCAGGGGTGTCAGTGCCCCTAAGTGTTGTGCCTTCATCAAAAGGGTTATCTTCAAAGAGGTGTCCGGGCATTGGGATCTTATCAAGAGCGGACCGGGAAATCGGGGTCTTTCGGCATGTGTCACCATCCACGTGGCTATGTCTCGAATATCCTCGTGAGACCGGCCTCATCCTGAGATGCACTGGGAAAGGCGGGAACCCCTTCAAGACAAAACAGGGGAATCGACCCTCCTGTCGCGATCAGGAGGGGAGAAGGGGCCCAGATGTAGTGGTGCCGGGAACCTCGGTGTTCTCCTCGAGTCAGACTGGTGTGTCGAGGAACTTTTGAGGGCGCATCAAGGGTGCCAATACCGTTTCGCACTTCAAGACGGAACGTGGGACTTCTCTTGAGACGCTGTAGGGGGCAAGGGCCTCATCTTGCGATGACGGGGGAGCCACGTAGCGTTTCTCGAGTTGTGGCGGGATTCTCGAGTTTCGACGGGGAATACAGTCTTCCTCATGTGTTGAGCCAGGGAAGTCCTATCTTCCATTCGAGTTTAAAGGGAGAGCTGGGGATTGCTCTCGAGTCACTGCAGGGCAAAATAGACCTCATCTAGGCTTGTGTCCAGGACTTAATGTTCATCCCTAGGGGCGACAGGGATCTTGGGGTTGCATACCAGACTCACCCGGGGAATCAGGCCTCGTCTCGAGGGGAAGCAAAGAACTCCGCTGTCCTTTTGAGTCGCGATGGGTATCTCTTGGAGCCCACTGTGTGCCCTAAAGGGAGTCAAGCCTCCTGTGGTGTTTTGATAGAGGACTCGGGATTCCTCTCCAGGCCATGCAGGAAAAGAAGGCCCTCATCTCGCGATGATGGCGGCATCTCGTGGGTTTTCTAGACTGCTGCGCTAGTGCCGGGTTTCTGACGAGGTACGAGAGGGAGCTCAGGGAGCCTCTCGTGTGGCGCCAGGGAAGTCAGGTCCCCATGAGATGGCTAGGGGGAGCTCGTCATTGCTCTCGAGTCATGGTAGGGTAATCGGGCCTCAAGACGGGTTGAAGAAGGACTCTCGAGGTCTTTCTCGGGTCACTGCATAAAACCCAGGGTTCCCTTGACTTGTGCCTGCGACCTCAGGGAGCTTCTCAGAGTGCCTCTGAGAAGTCAGGGATACTGTGCAGTTTGGAGGGGCCTCTCGAGACTCCTCTGCATTTGGTGGAATGTAAGAGGGACTCATCTCCAGTTGAAGCAGGAACCTCAGTGTTCCTCTCCATTTCTGACTCAGATCGCAAGGTCCCTGCATGTTGGTACAGGAGAGTCAGGCCTCGTCTTTTCTGGAGGATGGGACTCCTCTTGCCTCTCGAGTTGTTCTCGAGGTGACAGGCCACTTGTCGAGCTGTGTGTGTAACCTGCCCGTTTTTCCGGATGATGCACAGGTGTGTTAGTGCCCCTTCGTGTTGTACCTTCATACTCAAGGCTGCCTTCCAAGAGGTGTCCGAGCATCGGATTCTTATCAAGAGCGGACCGGGAAATTGGAGTCTTTCAGCAAGTGGCACCGCCCACAAAGCTACGTATCGAATTTCCCCATGAGACCGGCCTCATCCTGAGTTGTGCAGGGAAGGTCGGGCCCCCTTGCAGACAAAGCAGGGGAATCGACCCACCGGTCACCATCAGGAGGGGAGAAGGGGCTTAAATAAAGTGGTGCCGGGAACCTCGGTGTTCCCCTTGAGTGAGACCGGCGTGTTGGGGGACTTTTGGGGTCGCATCAAGGGTGCCAAGTACCGTTTCGCATTTCAAGACGGAACCTGGGACATCTTTTGAAACGCTGTAGCGGGCAAGGGCCTCATCTTGCGATGACGGGAGAACCACGTGGTTTTGCTCGAGTTGCGGCGGGATTCTCGAGTTATGACCGGGAATTTAGGCTTCCTCTTGTTGGCCTTGAAATCCAATCTTCCATTCGGGTTGTGAGGGGGAGCTGGGGATTGCGCTAGAGTCACTGCAGGGCAAAAGAGACCTAATCTAGGCTTGTGTCCAGGATCTAACGTTGCTCTCCAGGGGCAACAGGGATCTCGGGTTTGCATTCCAGACTCATCCGGGGAGTCAGTTCTCACCTCGAGGGTAAGCAAAGAATTCCGCTCTCGTCTCGAGTCGCGATGGGTATCTCTTGGAGCCCACTGTGTGTACTAAAGGGAGTCAAGCCTCCTGTGGAGTTTGGAGAGAGGACTCGGGATTGGACTCCAGGCCATGCATGAAAAGAAGGCCCTCATCTCGAGATGACGGTGGCGTCTCGTGGGTTTTCTCGAGCTGCGGCGCCAGTGTGGGGTGTCTCATGAAGTACCATGGGGATCTCAGGGAGCCTCTTGTGTGGCGCCAGGAAAATCCAGTATTCCATTCGAGTTGCAAGTTAGAACTGGGGATTGCTCTCCAGTCACTGCAGGGCAAAATAGACCTCATCTACGCTTGTGTCCAGGACCTAGTGTTCCACTACTGGGCCAACAGGGATCTCAGGGTTGCATTCTCGACTCACCCGGAGAGTCAGGCCTCGTCTTGAGGGGAAAAAAAGGACTCCGTTCTCCTGTCGAGTCGCGACGTGTATCTCTTGGAGCCCACTGCACGGCGTAAAGGGAGTGAAGCCTCCTATGGAGTTTGGAGAGATGACTCGGGATTGTTTTCCTGGCCATGCAGGAAAAAAGGCCCTCATCTCGCGATGACGGGGGCATCTCGTTGGTTTTCTCCAGCTGCGGCGCAAGTATCAGATTTCTCACGAGGTACAACGGGGAGCTCAGAGAGCCTCTCGTGTGGTGCTAGGGACGTCAGGTCTCCGTGCGTGTGGTGAAGGGGAGTGCGTGATTGCTCTCGAGTCATAGTAGGCGAATCGGGCCTCAAGACGCATTGAAGAAGGACTCTTGAGGTCTTTCTCGGGTTGCGGCAGGGAACCCTGGGTTTCCTTGATTTGTGTCGGTGAACCTCAGGCAACTTCTAAGGGTGCCTCTGAGAAGTCAGGGACACTGTGGATTTGGGAGGGGCCTTTCGTTTCTCAACTGGGTTTGGTGCAATCGAAGAGGGCCTCATCTCGAATGGAGGCAGGAACCTCAGGCTTCCTCTCCATTTCTGACTCCGACCGCAGGGTCCCTGCAGAGTTGGGACAGGAGAGTCAGGCCTCGTCTTGTCTGAGTAACGGAACTCTGCTTGCCTCTCGAGTCGTTCAGGGGGTCTCAGGGCCCTTGACAAGCTGAGTGTGGAACCTGCGGGTGTTTCCAGAAGATGCATGGGGGTGTCAGTGCCCCTTCGTTTTGTGCCTTCCCCCACAGGTTTGCCTTCAAAGAGGTGTCCGCGCATTGGGTTCATTTCAAGAGCGGACCGGGAAATCGGGGTCATTCTGCATGTGGCACCACGCACGTGGCTCATCTCGAATTTCCTCGTGAGACCAGCATCATCCTGAGGTGCGCCGGGAAGGCCGGGAACCCCTTCCACACAAAGTAGGGTAATCGATTCTCCTGTCGCGATCAGGAGGGGAGATGGGGCTCAGATGAAGTGGTGCCGGGACCCTCGGTGTTCCACTCGAGGGAACCCGGCGTTTCAGGGAACTTTAGGGGTCGCATCAAGGGAGTCAAGTACCGTTTCCCACTTCAGGACGGAACATGGGACTTCCCTGGAGACGCTGTAGCGGGCAAGGGCCTCATCCTGTGAAGACGTTGGAACCACGTCGTTTTTCTTGAGTTGCATCGGGATTCTCGAAAACGACAGGAATTTCAGGTCTCTCTTGGGTTGGCCCTGGGAAGCCCAATCTTCAATTCGAGTTGCGATGGAAAGCTGGGGGTTCTGCTCGAGTCACGACAGGGCCAAAGAGACCTCATCGAGGCGTGTGTCCAGGACCTAATATTCCTCTCAAGGGAAGACAGGGATCCCGGGTTTCCATTCCAGACTCCCCCGGGGAGTCAGGACTCGCCTGGAGGGGAAGCAAAGGACTCCGATTTCCTCTCAAGTCGCGACACGGATCTCTTGGAGCCCACTGAGTGGACTCAAGGGTGTCGAGCCTCCTCTTCAGTTTGGAGAGAGGACTCGGGATTGCTCTCCAGGCCAGGCAGGAAAAGAAGGCCCTCATCTCGCGATGACGGGGGCGTCTCATGGGTTTCCTCAGGCTGCTGCGCCCATGGGGGTTTTCTCACGAGGCACGACGAGGACCTCAGGGAGCCTCTCGTGCGGCGTCAGGGAAGTCAGGTCTCCATGCTCATGGCGAGGGGGAGCTGGTCATCACTCTCGAGTCATGGGAAGTGGCTAGGTCCTCAAGAGGCGTTGAAGAAGGCCTCTCGAGGTCTTTCTCGGGTTGCGGCGGGAAACCCTCGTTTCCCTCGACTTCTGCAGGGGACCTTAGGGAACTTCCCAGGGTGCCTCTGAGAGGTGAGGGATGCTGTGTAGTTGGCAGGGCCTCTCGGGACTCTGCTGTGTTCGGCGCAATGGAAGAGGGCCTCATCTCGAGGGGAGGCAGGAACCTCACGCTTCCTCTCGGTTTCGGACTCCGACTGCACGGTCCCTGCAGTGTTGGGACAGGAGAGTCATGCCTCGTCTTGTCTGAGGAATGGAATTCTGGTTGCCTCTCGAGTTGTTCCGGGAGTCTCAGGCCCCTTGTCGAGCTGTATGTAGACCCTGCGGGTTTTTCCGGATGATGCACGGGGGTGTCAGTGCCCCTTCGTGTTGTGCCTTCACCCACAGGGTTGCCTTCGAAGAGGTGTCCGGGCATCGGGTTCTTATCTAGAGCGGACCGGAAAATCGGGGTCGTTCGGCACGTGGCACCTCACACGTGGCTAGTCTCGAATTTCCTCCTGAGACCGGCCTCATCCTGAGGTGCGCCAGGAAGGCCGGGAACCCCTTCCAGACCACGCAAGGGAATCGACTCTCCTGTCACGATCAGGAAGGAAGAAGGGGCTCAGATGAAGTGGTGCCGGGACCCTCGGTGTTCCCCTCGAGGGAACCCAGCGTGTCGGGGAACTTTTGCGGTCGCATCAAGGGTGTCATGTACCGTTTCGCACTTAAGGACGGAACATGGGACTTCATTGGAGACACCGGGAACTTCGGTGTTCCCCTGGAGTAAGACCGGTATGTTGGGGAACTTTGGGGTCGCATCAAGGGTGCCAAGTAACATTTCAAACTTTAAGATGGAACGTGGGACTTCTCTTGAGACTCTAGCTGGCAAGGGCCTCATATTGCGATGAAGGGGGAACCACATGGTTTTTAAGACTTGAGGCTGAATTCTCGAATTACGATGGGAAATTCAGACTTCCTCTTGTGTTGACCGTGGGAAGACCAATCTTCCATTCAAATTGTGAGGGAGAGATGGAGGTTGCTCTCGAGTCACTGTAGGGCAAAATAGACCTCATCTAGGCTTGTGTCTAGGACATAATGTTCCACTCCAGGGGTGACAGGGATCTCGGGGTTGCATTCCAAACTCATCCGGGGAGTCAGGCCTCGTCTCCAGGGAAGCAAAGGACTCCGCTCTCCTCTCGAGTCGCACCGGGTATTTCTTGGACCCAACTGAGTGGCCTAAAGGGAGTCAATACTCCTGTGAAGTTTGGAGAGAGGACCAGGAATTGCTCTCCAGGTCAGGCAGGAAAAGAAGGCCCCCATCTCTCCTTGACGGGGGCATCTTGTGGTTTTTCTCGAACTGCGGTGTCAGTGTGGGTTTTCTCACGAGGTACGATGCGGTACTCAGGGAGCCTCTTGTGTGGTACTAGGGAAGTCAGTTTTCCTGCTTGTGGCGAGGGGAGCGCATCCTTGCTCTGGAGTCATGGTAGGGGAATCGGGCATCAAGAGACGTTGAAAAAGGACTCTCCAAGTCTTTCTCGGGTTACTTCAGGAAACTCTGGGTTCCCTCGACTTGTGCCAGTGACCTCAGGTAGCTTCTCAGGGAGCCTCTGAGAATTCAGGGATACTGTGGTGTTGGGAGGGGCCTCTCGGGACACCACTGAGTTTGGTTCAATGGAAGAGGGCCTCTTCTCTAGTTGAGGCAGGAACCTCAGGGTTCCTCTCCATTTCTGACTCCAATTGCAGGGTCCCTGAAGAGTTGGGACAGGAGAGTAAGGCCTCGTCTTGTGTGAAGGAATGCAACTTCACTTGCCTCTCGAGTTGTTCACGAGGTGACAGTCCACATTTGGAGCTGTGAGTGGAATCTGCGGGTTTTTCCAGACGATGCATGGGGATGTCAGTGTCCCTTCGTGTTGTGCCTTCATCCACAGGGTTGCCTTCGAAGAGATGTCCGGGCGTCAGGTTCTTATCTAGAGTGGACCGGGAATTCGGGATCTTTCAGCATATGGCACCAACCATAAGGCTACTTTTCGAATTTCCTCATGAGACCGGCCTCATCCGGAGGTTCACGGGGAACGTCGGGAACCCCTTGCAGACAAAACATGGGAATCGACCCTTCTGTCGCGATCAGGAGGGGTGAAGGGGCTCACAGGAAGTGGTGCCGTGAACTTTGGTGTTTCCCTCGAGTGAGACCGGTATGTCAGGGAACTTTGGGGGTCGCATCAAGGGTGCCAAGTACCGTTTTGTACTTCAGGATGGAACGTGGGACTTCTCTTGATACGCTGTAGCGGCCAAGGGCCTCATCTTGCGATGACGGGGGAGCCACGTGGTTTTTCTCGAGTTGCGGCGGGATTCTCGAGTTACGACGGGGATTTCAGGCTTCCTCTTGTGTTGGGCCAGGGAAGTCCAATCATCCATTCGAGTTGCGAGGGAGAGCTGGGGGTTGCGCTCGAGTCACTGCAGGGCAAAGGAGACCTCATCTAGGCTTGTGTCCAGGACCTAATGTTCCTCTCCAAGGGCCACAGGGATCTCAGGTTTGCATTCCAGACTCACCCAGGGAGTCAGGCCTCATGTCGAAGGGAAGCAAAGGACTCTGCTCTCCTTTCGAGTCACGACGGGCACCTCTTGGAGCCCACTTTGTGGCCTAAAGGGAGTCAAGCCTCCTGTGAAGTTTGGAGAGAGGACTTGGGACTGCTCTCCAGGCCATGCAGGAAAAGATGGCCCTCATGTCGCGATGACGGAGGGATCTTGTGGGTTTTCTCGAGCTGAGGCGCCAGTGTGGGGTTTCACACGAGGTACGACGGGGAGCTCAGGGAGCCTCTCGTGTGGCGCCAGGGAAGTCAGGTCTCCATGTGCGTGGTGAGGGGAGGGCATTATTGCTCTCGAGCTATGGTAGGGGAATCTGACCTCAAGACACATTGAAGAAGGACTCTCGAGGTCTTTCTTCGGTTGTGGCAGGAAACCCTTATTTCCCTCGACGTTTGCCGGTGGCCTCAAGGAGCTTCTCAGAATGCCTATGAGAAGTCAGGGATACTGTGGAGATGGGAGGGGCCTCTCGGGACTCCACTGGGTTTGTTTTAATGGAAAAGGGCCTCATCTCGGGTTGAGGCAGGAACCTCAGGTTTCCTCTCCATTTCTGACTCAGATTGAAGCGTGCCTGCAGAGTTGGGATTGGATACTCAGGCCTCGTCTTGTCTGAGGAAGGGAACTCCGCTTTCCTCTCTCATTGTTTAAGGGGTGACAGGCCAGTTGTGGAGCTGTATGTGGATCCTGCAGGGTTTTCCGGACGATGAACAGGGTTGCCAGTGCCCCCTCGTGTAGTGCCTTCATCCACAGGGTTGCCTTAGAAGAGGTGTCCGGGCATCGGGTTCTTATCAAGAGCAAGACCGAGAAATCGGGGTCTTTTGGCACGTGGCACCAACACGAGGCTACGTCTCGAATTTCTTCGTGAGACTGGCCTCATCCTGAGGTGCGCCATGAAGGTCGGGAACCCCTTCTACACAAAGCAGGGGGATCGACCTTCCTGCCGTGATCAGGAGGGGAGAAGGGGCTCAAATGAAGTGGTGCCAGGAACTTCGGTGTTCCCTTGTAGTGAGACCGGTATATTGGGGAACTTTTGGGGTCGCATCAAGGGTGCCAAGTAGCATTTCGAACTTTATGACGAAACATGGGACTTCTCTTGAGACTCTGTAGCGGGCAAAGGCCTCATATTGCGATGAATGGGGAACCACGTGGTTTTTAAGAGTTGCGGTGGGATTCTCGAGTTACAACGGGAAATTCAGACTTCCTCTTGTGTTGGCCCAGTGAAGACCAATCTTCCATTCGAATTGCGAGGGAGAGATGGGTGTTGCTCTCGAGTCACTGTAGGGCAAAATAGACCTCATCTAGGCTTTTGTCCAGGACATAATGTTCCTCTCCAGGGGCAACAGGGATCTCGGGGTTGCATTCCAGACTCACCCGAGGTAAGGCCTCGTCTCGAGGGGAAAAAAAGTACTCTGCTCTCCTCTCAAGTCGCGACAGGTATCTCTTGGAGCCCATTGAGTGGCCTAAAGGGAGTAAAGCCTCCTGTGAAGTTTAGAGAAAAGACCAGGGATTGCTCTCCAGGTCAGGCAGGAAAAGAAGTCCCCAATCTCGCGATGACGGTGGGTTTTCCCGAGCTGTGGCGCCAGTGTGGGGTTTCTCACGAGGTATGACGGGGAGCTCAGGGAGCCTCTCATGTGGCGCCAGGGAAGTCAGGTGTCCATGTGCATGGCGAGGGGGAGCGTGTCATTGCTCTCGAGTCATGGTAGGGGAATCCGTCCTCAAGACGCGTTGAAGACGGACTCTTGAGGTCTTTCTCGGGTTGCGGCAGGATACCCTGTGTTCCCTCGACTTGTGCCGGTGACCTCAGGGAGTTGCTCATGGTGCCTCTGAGAAGACACTGATACTGTGGAGTTGGGAGGGGCCTCTCGGGACTCCGCTGGGTGTGGTATAATACAAGAGGGCCTCATCTCGTGTTGAGGAAGGAACCTCAGGGTTCCTCTCCATTTCAGACTCCGATCTCAGGATTCCTGCAGAGTTGGGACAGGAGAGTCAGGCCTCGTATTCTGTGGAGAAATGAAACTTAGCTTGCCTCTCGAGTTGTTCACGAGGTAACAGGTCACTTGTCGAGCTGTATGTGGAACCTGCAGAATTTTCCAAAAGATGCACGGGTGTTCAGGGTCCCTCCTTGTTGTGCCTTCATCCTACGGGATGCATTCCAAGAAGTGTACGGGCATCGGGTTCTTATTAATAGCTGACCGGGAAATGGGGTCTTTCCGCATGTGGCACCACCCACGAGGCTACATCTCCAATTTCCTCGTGAGACAGGCCTCATCCTGATGTGCGCTGGGAAGATCGGTAACCCCTTCCACACAAAGCAGGAGAAAAGACACTCCTGTTGCAATCAGGAGGGGAGAAGGGGCTCAAATGATGTGGTGCGGGGAACATGGGTGTTACCCTCGAGTGAGGCCTGTATGTTGGGGAACTTTGGGGGTGCCATCATGGGTGTCAAGTACCGTTTTGCACTTCAGTAGGAACGTGGGACTTCTTTTGAGACGCTGTGGCGGGCAAGGGCCTCATGCTGCGAAGACGATGGAACCACGTGGTTTTTCTCGAGTTGCGGCGGGATTCTCGAGTTACGACGGGGATTTCAGGCTTCCCCTTGTGTTAGCCCTGGGAAGCCCAAACTTCCCTTCGAGTTGCGAGGGAAAGCTGGATGTTGTGCTCGAATCACTGCAAGGCCAAGGAAACCTCATCTAGGCGTGTGTCCAGGACATAATAGTCCTCTCAAGGGAAGACAAGGATCTCGGGATTGCACTCCAGACTCCACCGGGGAGTCAGGCCTCGCCTCGAGGGGAAGCAAAGGACTGCGCTCTCCTCTCGAGCCCCGACGCGGATCTCTTGGAGCCCACTGAGTCGCCTCAAGGGAATCCATCCTAACTTCAGTTTGGAAAGAGGACTCGGGATTGCTCTCCAGGCCAGGCAGGAAAAGAAGGCCCTCAGCTTGCCAGGACGGGGGCATCTCAGGGGTTTCCTCGAGCTGCGGCGCCCGTGGGGGTTTTCTCCCGAGGCACGATGAGGATCTCAGGGAGCCTCTAGTGCGGCGCCAGGGAAGCCAGGTCTGCATGAGCGAGGCGAGGGGGAGCGCATCATTGCTCTCAAGTCCAGAGAGGGGACAAGGGTCTCAAGACACTTTGAAGAAGGACTATCGAGGTCTTTCTCGAGTGGCGGCGTGAAACCCTCATTTCCCTCGACTTCTGCCGGGGACCTGAGGGAACTTTCCAGGGTGCCTCTGAGAGGTGAGTGATGCTGTGGAGTTAGCGGGGCCTCTCGGGACTCCGCTGGGTCTGGCGAAACGGAAGAGGGCCTCACCTCGAGGGGAGGCAGGCAACTCAGGCTTCCTCTCCGTTTCGGACTCCGACCGCAGGGTCCCTGCAGAGTTGGGACAGGAGAGTCAGGCCTCGTCTTGTCTGAGGAAGGGAACCCCGCTGGCCTCTCGAGTTGCTCAGGGGGTCTCAGGCCCCTCGTCGAGCTGTGTGTGGAACCCGCGGGACTTTGCGGATGATGCACGGGGGTGGCAGTGCCCCTTCGTGTTGTGCCTTCACCCACAGGGTTGCCTTCGAAGAGGGGTCCGGGCCTCGGGTCCTTCTCAAGGGCGGACCGGGGAATCGGGGGCGTTCGGCATGTGGCCCCTCCCACGTGGCTCGTCTCGAATTTCCTCGTGAGACCGGCCTCATCCTGAGGTGCGCCGGGAAGGCCGGGAACCCCTTCCAGACCACGCAGGGGAATCGCCTCTCCTGTCGCGATCAGGAGGGGAGAAGGGGCTCAGAGGAAGCGGTGCCGGGACCCTCGGTGTTCCCCTCGAGGGAACCCGGCGTGTCGGGGGACTTTTGGGGGTCGCAGCAAGGCTGTCAGGGACCGTTTCGCCCTTCAGGGTGGAACAGGGGACTTCCCTTGTGACGCCGTCGCGGGCAAGGGCCTCATCTTGCCAAGAGGTGGGAACCACGTGGGTTTTCTCGAGTTGCGGCGGGATTCTCGAGTTACGACGGGGATCTCAGCCTTCCCCTTGGGTTGGCCCTGGGAAGCCCAATCTTCCCCTCGGGTTGCGAGGGAAAGCTGGGGGTTGCGCTCGAGTCACTGCAGGGCCGAAGAGACCTCACCTAGGCGTGTGTCCGGGACCTAATATTCCTCTGCAGGGAAGGCAGGGATCTCGGGGTTGCATTCCAGGCTCCCCCTGGGAGTCAGGCCTCGTCTCGAGGGGAAGCCAAGGACTCCGCTCTCCTCTCGAGTCGCGACGCGGGTCTCTTGGAGCCCCCTGAGCGGCCTCAAGGGAGTCCAGCCTCCTCTTGCGTTTGGAGAGAGGACCCGGGATTGCTCTCCAGGCCATGCAGGAAAAGAAGGCCCTCAGCTCGCGAGGACGGGGGCGTCTCAGGGGTTTCCTCGAGCTGCGGCGCCCGTGGGGGTTTTCTCCCGAGGCACGACGAGGATCTCAGGGAGCCTCTCGTGCGGCGCCAGGGAAGTCAGGTCTCCATGCGCGTGGCGAGGGGGAGCGCGTCCTGGCTCTCGAGTCACGGGAGGGGACTAGGGCCTCGAGACGCGTTGAAGAAGGACTCTCGAGGTCTTTGTCGGGGGGGGGGCGGGAAACCCTCGTTTCCCTCGCCTTCTGCCGAGGACCTTAGGGAACTTCCCAGGGTGCCTCTGAGAGGCGAGGGATCCTGTGGAGGTGGCGGGGCCCCTCGGGACTCCGCTGGGTCTTGCGCAACGGAAGAGGGCCTCACCTCGAGGGGAGGCAGGAACCTCAGGTTTCCTCTCCGTTTCGGACTGCGACCGCAGGGTCCCTGCAGAGTTGGGACAGGAGAGTCAGGCCTCGTCTTGTCTGAGGAAGGGAACCCCGCTGGCCTCTCGAGTTGCTCAGGGGGTCTAAGGCCCCTCGTCGAGCTGTGTGTGGAACTCGCGGGTCTTTGCGGACGATGCACGGGGGTGGCAGTGCCCCTTCGCGTTGTGCCTTCACCCACAGTGTTGCCTTCGAAGAGGGGTCCGGGCCTCGGGTCCTTATCAAGGGCGGACCGGGGAATCGGGGGCGTTCGGCATGTGGCACCACCCACGTGGCTCGTTTCGAATTTCCTCGTGAGACTGGCCTCATCCTGAGGTGCGCCGGGAAGGCCGGGAACCCCTTCCAGACCATGCAGGGGAATCGCCTCTCCTGTCGCGATCAGGAGGGGAGAAGGGGCTCAGAGGAAGCGGTGCCGGGACCCTCGGTGTTCCCCTCGAGGGAACCCGGCGTGTCGGGGGACTTTTGGTGGTCGCAGCAAGGCTGTCAGGGACCGTTTCGCCCTTCAGGGCGGAACAGGGGACTTCCCTTGTGACGCCGTGGCGGGCAAGGGCCTCATCTTGCCAAGAGGTGGCAACCACGTGGGTTTTCTCGAGTTTCGGCGGGATTCTCGAGTTACGACGGGGATCTCAGCCTTCCCCTTGGGTTGGCCCTGGGAAGCCCAATCTTCCCCTCGGGTTGCGAGGGAAAGCTGGGGGTTGCGCTCGAGTCACTGCAGGGCCGAAGAGACCTCACCTAGGCGTGTGTCCGGGACCTACTATTCCTCTCCAGGGAAGGCAGGGATCTCGGGGTTGCATTCCAGGCTCCCCCGGGGAGTCAGGCCTCGTCTCGAGGGGAAGCCAAGGACTCCGCTCTCCTCTCGAGTCGCGACGCGGGTCTCTTGGAGCCCCCTGAGCGGCCTCAAGGGAGTCCAGCCTCCTCTTCCGTTTGGAGAGAGGACCCGGGATTGCTCTCCAGGCCATGCAGGAAAAGAAGGCCCTCAGCTCGCGAGGACGGGGGCGTCTCAGGGGTTTCCTCGAGCTGCGGCGCCCGTGGGGGTTTTCTCCCGAGGCACGACGAGGATCTCAGGGAGCCTCTCGTGCGGCGCCAGGGAAGTCAGGTCTCCATGCGCGTGGCGAGGGGGAGCGCGTCCTGGCTCTCGAGTCACGGGAGGGGACTAGGGCCTCGAGACGCGTTGAAGAAGGACTCTCGAGGTCTTTCTCGGGGGGCGGCGGGAAACCCTCGTGTCCCTCGCCTTCTGCCGGGGACCTTAGGGAACTTCCCAGGGTGCCTCTGAGAGGCGAGGGATCCTGTGGAGGTGGCGGGGCCCCTTGGGACTCCACTGGGTCTGGCGCAACGGAAGAGGGCCTCACCTCGAGGGGAGGCAGGAACCTCAGGCTTCCTCTCCGTTTCGGACTGCGACCGCAGGGTCCCTGCAGAGTTGGGACAGGAGAGTCAGGCCTCGTCTTGTCTGAGGAAGGGAACCCCGCTGGCCTCTCGAGTTGCTCAGGGGGTCTCAGGCCCCTCGTCGAGCTGTGTGTGGAACCCGCGGGTCTTTCCGGACGATGCACGGGGGTGGCAGTGCCCCTTCGTGTTGTGCCTTCCCCCCCAGGGTTGCCTTCGAAGAGGGGTCCGGGCCTCGGGTCCTTCTCAAGGGCGGACCGGGGAATCGGGGGCGTTCGGCATGTGGCCCCTCCCACGTGGCTCGTCTCGAATTTCCTCGTGAGACCGGCTTCATCCTGAGGTGCGCCGGGAAGGCCGGGAACCCCTTCCAGACCACGCAGGGGAATCGCCTCTCCTGTCGCGATCAGGAGGGGAGAAGGGGCTCAGAGGAAGCGGTGCCGGGACCCTCGGTGTTCCCCTCGAGGGAACCCGGCGTGTCGGGGGACTTTTGGGGGTCGCAGGAAGGCTGTCAGGGACCGTTTCGCCCTTCAGGGCGGAACAGGGGACTTCCCTTGAGACGCCGTGGCGGGCAAGGGCCTCATCTTGCCAAGAGGTGGGAACCACGTGGTTTTTCTCGAGTTGCGGCGGGATTCTCGAGTTACGACGGGGATCTCAGCCTTCCCCTTGGGTTGTCCCTGGGAAGCCCAATCTTCCCCTCGGGTTGCGAGGGAAAGCTGGGGGTTGCGCTCCAGTCACTGCAGGGCCGAAGAGACCTCACCTAGGCGTGTGTCCGGGACCTAATATTCCTCTCCAGGGAAGGCAGGGATCTCGGGGTTGCATTCCAGGCTCCCCCGGGGAGTCAGGCCTCGTCTCGAGGGGAAGCCAAGGACTCCGCTCTCCTCTCGAGTCGCGACGCGGGTCTCTTGGAGCCCCCTGAGCGGCCTCAAGGGAGTCCAGCCTCCTCTTCCGTTTGGAGAGAGGACCCGGGATTGCTCTCCAGGCCATGCAGGAAAAGAAGGCCCTCAGCTCGCGAGGACGGGGGCGTCTCAGGGGTTTCCTCGAGCTGCGGCGCCCGTGGGGGTTTTCTCCCGAGGCACGACGAGGATCTCAGGGAGCCTCTCGTGCGGCGCCAGGGAAGTCAGGTCTCCATGCGCGTGGCGAGGGGGAGCGCGTCCTGGCTCTCGAGTCACGGGAGGGGACTAGGGCCTCGAGACGCGTTGAAGAAGGACTCTCGAGGTCTTTCTCGGGGGGCGGCGGGAAACCCTCGTGTCCCTCGCCTTCTGCCGGGGACCTTAGGGAACTTCCCAGGGTGCCTCTGAGAGGCGAGGGATCCTGTGGAGGTGGCGGGGCCCCTTGGGACTCCACTGGGTCTGGCGCAACGGAAGAGGGCCTCACCTCGAGGGGAGGCAGGAACCTCAGGCTTCCTCTCCGTTTCGGACTGCGACCGCAGGGTCCCTGCAGAGTTGGGACAGGAGAGTCAGGCCTCGTCTTGTCTGAGGAAGGGAACCCCGCTGGCCTCTCGAGTTGCTCAGGGGGTCTCAGGCCCCTCGTCGAGCTGTGTGTGGAACCCGCGGGTCTTTGCGGACGATGCACGGGGGTGGCAGTGCCCCTTCGTGTTGTGCCTTCCCCCCCAGGGTTGCCTTCGAAGAGGGGTCCGGGCCTCGGGTCCTTCTCAAGGGCGGACCGGGGAATCGGGGGCGTTCGGCATGTGGCCCCACCCACGTGGCTCGTCTCGAATTTCCTCGTGAGACCGGCCTCATCCTGAGGTGCGCCGGGAAGGCCGGGAACCCCTTCCAGACCACGCAGGGGAATCGCCTCTCCTGTCGCGATCAGGAGGGGAGAAGGGGCTCAGAGGAAGCGGTGCCGGGACCCTCGGTGTTCCCCTCGAGGGAACCCGGCGTGTCGGGGGACTCTTGGGGGTCGCAGGAAGGCTGTCAGGGACCGTTTCGCCCTTCAGGGCGGAACAGGGGACTTCCCTTGAGACGCCGTGGCGGGCAAGGGCCTCATCTTGCCAAGAGGTGGGAACCACGTGGTTTTTCTCGAGTTTCGGCGGGATTCTCGAGTTACGACGGGGATCTCAGCCTTCCTCTTGGGTTGGCCCTGGGAAGCCCAATCTTCCCCTCGGGTTGCGAGGGAAAGCTGGGGGTTGCGCTCGAGTCACTGCAGGGCCGAAGAGACCTCACCTAGGCGTGTGTCCGGGACCTAATATTCCTCTCCAGGGAAGGCAGGGATCTCGGGGTTGCATTCCAGGCTCCCCCGGGGAGTCAGGCCTCGTCTCGAGGGGAAGCCAAGGACTCCGCTCTCCTCTCGAGTCGCGACGCGGGTCTCTTGGAGCCCCCTGAGTGGCCTCAAGGGAGTCCAGCCTCCTCTTCCGTTTGGAGAGAGGACCCGGGATTGCTCTCCAGGCCATGCAGGAAAAGAAGGCCCTCAGCTTGCGAGGACGGGGGCGTCTCAGGGGTTTCCTCGAGCTGCGGCGCCCGTGGGGGTTTTCTCCCGAGGCACGACGAGGATCTCAGGGAGCCTCTCGTGCGGCGCCAGGGAAGTCAGGTCTCCATGCGCGTGGCGAGGGGGAGCGCGTCCTGGCTCTCGAGTCACGGGAGGGGACTAGGGCCTCGAGACGCGTTGAAGAAGGACTCTCGAGGTCTTTGTCGGGGGGCGGCGGGAAACCCTCGTGTCCCTCGCCTTCTGCCGGGGACCTTAGGGAACTTCCCAGGGTGCCTCTGAGAGGCGAGGGATCCTGTGGAGGTGGCGGGGCCCCTCGGGACTCCGCTGGGTCTGGCGCAACGGAAGAGGGCCTCACCTCGAGGGGAGGCAGGAACCTCAGGCTTCCTCTCCGTTTCGGACTCCGACCGCAGGGTCCCTGCAGAGTTGGGACAGGAGAGTCAGGCCTCGTCTTGTCTGAGGAAGGGAACCCCGCTGGCCTCTCGAGATGCTCAGGGGGTCTCAGGCCCCTCGTCGAGCTGTGTGTGGAACCCGCGGGTCTTTGCGGACGATGCACGGGGTTGGCAGTGCCCCTTCGTGTTGTGCTTCCCCCCCAGGGTTGCCTTCGAAGAGGGGTCCGGGCCTCGGGTCCTTCTCAAGGGCGGAACGGGGAATCGGGGGCGTTCGGCATGTGGCCCCACCCACGTGGCTCGTCTCGAATTTCCTCGTGAGACCGGCCTCATCCTGAGGTGCGCCGGGAAGGCCGGGAACCCCTTCCAGACCACGCAGGGGAATCGCCTCTCCTGTCGCGATCAGGAGGGGAGAAGGGGCTCAGAGGAAGCGGTGCCGGGACCCTCGTTGTTCCGCTCGAGGGAACCCGGCGTGTCGGGGGACTCCTGGGGGTCGCAGCAAGGCTGTCAAGGACCGTTTCGCCCTTCAGGGCGGAACAGGGGACTTCCCTTGAGACGCCGTGGCGGGCAAGGGCCTCATCTTGCCAAGAGGTGGGAACCACGTGGTTTTTCTCGAGTTGCGGCGGGATTCTCGAGTTACGACGGGGATCTCAGCCTTCCCCTTGGGTTGGCCCTGGGAAGCCCAATCTTCCCCTCGGGTTGCGAGGGAAAGCTGGGGGTTGCGCTCGAGTCACTGCAGGGCCGAAGAGACCTCACCTAGGCGTGTGTCTGGGACCTAATATTCCTCTGCAGGGAAGGCAGGGATCTCGGGGTTGCATTCCAGGCTCCCCCGGGGAGTCAGGCCTCGTCTCGAGGGGAAGCCAAGGACTCTGCTCTCCTCTCGAGTCGCGACGCGGGTCTCTTGGAGCCCCCTGAGCGGCCTCAAGGGAGTCCAGCCTCCTCTTCCGTTTGGAGAGAGGACCCGGGATTGCTCTCCAGGCCATGCAGGAAAAGAAGGCCCTCAGCTCGCGAGGACGGGGGCGTCTCAGGGGTTTCCTCGAGCTGCGGCGCCCGTGGGGGTTTTCTCCCGAGGCACGACGAGGATCTCAGGGAGCCTCTCGTGCGGCGCCAGGGAAGTCAGGTCTCCATGCGCGTGGCGAGGGGGAGCGCGTCCTGGCTCTCGAGTCACGGGAGGGGACTAGGGCCTCGAGACGCGTTGAAGAAGGACTCTCGAGGTCTTTCTCGGGGGGCGGCGGGAAACCCTCGTGTCCCTCGCCTTCTGCCGGGGACCTTAGGGAACTTCCCAGGGTGCCTCTGAGAGGCGAGGGATCCTGTGGAGGTGGCGGGACCCCTCGGGACTCCGCTGGGTCTGGCGCAACGGAAGAGGGCCTCAACTCGAGGGGAGGCAGGAACCTGAGGCTTCCTCTCCGTTTCGGACTGCGACCGCAGGGTCCCTGCAGAGTTGGGACAGGAGAGTCAGGCCTCGTCTTGTCTGAGGAAGGGAACCCCGCTGGCCTCTCGAGTTGCTAAGGGGGTCTCAGGCCCCTCGTCGAGTTGTGTGTGGAACCCGCGGGTCTTTGCAGACAATGCACGGGGGTGGCAGTGCCCCTTCGTGTTGTGCCTTCACCTACAGGGTTGCCTTCGAAGAGGGGTCCGGGACTCGGGTCCTTCTAAAGGGCACACCGGGGAATCGGGGGATTTCGACATGTGGCCCCACCCACGTGGCTCGTCTCGAATTTCCTCGTGAGACCGGTCTCATCCTGAGGTGGCCCGGGAAGGCCGGGAACCCCTTCCAGACCACGCAGGGGAATCGCCTCTGCTGTCGCGATCAGGAGGGGAGAAGGGGCTCAGAGGAAGCAGTGCCGGGAACCTCGGTGTTCCCCTGGAGGGAACCCGGCATGTCGGGGGACTTTTGGGGGTCGCAGGAAGGCTGTCAGGGACCGTTTCGCCCTTCAGGGCAGAACAGGGGACTTCCCTTTAGACGCTGTGGCGGGCAAGGGCCTCATCTTGCCAAGAGGTGGGAACCACGTGGTTTTTCTCGAGTTGCGGCGGCATTCTCGAGTTACGACGGGGATCTCAGCCTTCCCCTTGGGTTGGCCCTGGGAATTCCAATCTTCCCCTCGGGTTGCGAGGGAAAGCTGGGGGTTGCGCTCGAGTCACTGCAGGGCCGAAGAGACCTCACCTAGGCGTGTGTCCGGGACCTAATATTCCTCTCCAGGGAAGGCAGGGATCTCGGGGTTGCATTCCAGGCTCCCCCGGGGAGTCAGGCCTCGTCTCGAGGGGAAGCCAAGGACTCCGCTCTCCTCTCGAGTCGCCACGCGGGTCTCTTGGATCCCCCTGAGCGGCCTCAAGTGAGTCCAGCCTCCTCTTCCGTTTGGAGAGAGGACCCGGGATTGCTCTCCAGGCCATGCAGGAAAAGAAGGCCCTCAGCTCGCGAGGACGGGGGCGTCTCAGGGGTTTCCTCGAGCTGCGGCGCCCGAGGGGGTTTTCTCCCGAGGCACGACGAGGATCTCAGGGAGCCTCTCGTGCGGCGCCAGGGAAGTCAGGTCTCCATGCGTGTGGTGAGGGGGAGCGCGTCCTGGCTCTCGAGTCACGGGAGGGGACTAGGGCCTCGAGACGCGTTGAAGAAGGACTCTCGAGGTCTTTCTCGGGGGGCGGCGGGAAACCCTCGTTTCCCTCGCCTTCTGCCGGGGACCTTAGGGAACTTCCCAGGGTGCATCTGAGAGGCGAGGGATCCTGTGGAGATGGCGGGCCCCCTCGGGATTCCACTGGGTCTGGCGCAACGGAGGAGGGCCTCACCTCGAGGGGAGGCAGGAACCTCAGGCTTCCTCTCCGTTTCGGACTGCGACCGCAGGGTCCCTGCAGAGTTGGGACAGGAGAGTCAGGCCTCGTCTTGTCTGAGGAAGGGAAACCCGCTGGCCTCTCGAGTTGTTCAGGGGGCCACAGGCCCCTCATCGAGCTGTGTGTGGAACCCGCGGGTCTTTCCGGACGATGCACGGGGATGTCAATACCGCTTAAGTCTGTGCCTTCACCCACAGGGTTGCCTTCGAAGAGGGGTACGTCATCGGGTTCTTCTCAAGAGCGGACCGGGGAATCGGGGTCGTTCAGCGTGTGGCACCACTCACGTGGCTCATTTCAAATGTCCTCGTGAGACCGGCCTCCTCCTGAGGTGCGCCAGGAAGGCCGGGAACCCCTTCCAGACCACGCAGGGGAATCGACTCTCCTGTCGCGATCAGGAGGGGAGAAGAGGCTCAGATGAATCGGTTCCGGGACCCTCGGTGTTCCCCTCGTGGGAACCAGGCGTGTCGGGGAACTTTTGGTGTCACATGAAGGCTGTCAGGTCCCGTTTCGCACTTCAGGGCGGAACAGGGGACTTCCCTTGAGACGCCTTCACGGGCAAGGGCATCATCTTGCGAAGAGGTGGGAACCACGTGGTTTTTCTCGAATTGCGGCGGGATTCTCGTGTTACGACGGGGGATTACAGGCTTCCTCTTATGTCGGCCATGGGTAGCCCAATCTTCTATTCTAGTGGCGAGCGAAAGCTGGGGGTTGCGCTCGAGTCACTGCAGGGCCAAAGAGACCTCATCTAGGCCTGTGTCCAGGACCTAATGCTCCTCTCCAGGGAAGACAAGGATCTCGGAGTTGCATCCCATGGTCCCCCGGGGAGTCAGGCCTCGCCTCCAGGGGAAGCAAAGGACTCCGCTCTCCTCCCGAGTCACGACGCGGATATCTTGGTGCCCCCTGAGTGCCCTCAAGGGAGTCCAGCCTCCTCTTCACTTTTGAGAGAGGACTCGTGATTACTCTCCAGGCCAGGCAGGAAAAGAAGGCCCTCACCTCGCGAGGACGGGGGCATCTCAGGGGTTTCCTCGAGCTGCGGCACCCGTGGGGGTTTTCTCCCGAGGCACGACGAGGATCTCAGGGAGCCTTTCGTGCGGCACCAGGGAAGTCATGTCTCCATGCACATGGCAAGAAGGAGCGCGTCATTGTTCTCGAGTCATGGGAGGGGACTAGGGCCTCAAGACGCGTTGAAGAAGGACTCTCGATGTCTTTCTCGGGTTGCAGCGGGAAACCCTCGTTTCCCCCGACTTCTGCCGGGGACCTGAGGAAACTTCCCCTGGTGCCTCTGAGAGGTGAGGGACGCTGTGGATTTGGCGGGGCCTCTCGGGACTCCACTGGGTTTGTCGCAATGGAAGAGGGCCTAATCTCGAGTGGAGGCAGGAACCTCAGGCTTCCTCTCCAATTCTGACTCTGATCATAGTGTCCCTGCAGAGTTTGGACAGGAGAGTCAGGCTATGTCTTTTCTGAGGAATGGAACTCCGCTTGCCTCTCGAGTTGTTCATGGGGTTTCAGGCCCCTTGTCAAACTGTGTGTGGAATCTGCAGGTTTTTCCAGACGATGCATGGGGGTGTCAGTGACCCTTCGTTTTGTGTCTTCATCCACAGGGTTGCCTTCGAAGAGGTGTCCGGGCATCGTGTTCTTATGAAGAGCGGACTATGAAATCGGGGTCGTTCAGCAATTGGCACCACCCACGTGGCTAGTCTCGAATTTCCTCATGAAACCGGCCTCATCCTGAGGTGTGCCACGAAGGTCATGAAACCCTTCCAGACAAAGCAGAGGAATCGACCCTCCTGTGGCGATCAGGAGGGGAGAAGTGGCTCAGATGAAGTGCTGCTGGGAACCTCGGTGTTTCCCTCAAGTGAGACAGGTATGTCGGGTAACTTTTGGGGTCGCATAACGCGTTTCAAGTACCGTTTCGCTCTTCAAATTGGAACGTGGGACTTCTCTTGGGGTGCTCCAGCGGGCAAGGGCCTCATCTTGGAATGACTGGGGAACCACTTGGTTTTTCTCTAGTTGCGGTGGGATATTTGAGTTACCACAGGGAATTCATGCTTCCTCTTGTGTTGCCCCACAAAAGTCTTATCTTCCATTCGAGATTCGAGGAAGAGCTGGAGGTGCGCTCTAGTCACTGAAGGCAAAAGAGACCCCACCAAGGCTTGTGTGCAGGACCTAATGTTCATGTCAAGGGGCGACAGGAATCTCGGGGTTGCATTCCAGACTCACCCTGGAGTCAGGCCTCGTCTCGAGGGGAAGCAAAGGACTCTGCTCTCCTCTCAAGTCGGACGGGTATGTCTTGGAGCCCACTGAGTGGCTTAAAGGGAGTCAAACCTCCTCTGGTGTTTGGAGGGAGGACACGGGATTGCTCTCCAGGAAATGCAGGAAATGAAGGCCCTCATCTCCCGATGACTGGGGCGTCTCGTAGGTTTTCTCGAGCTGTGGCGCTAGTGTGGGGTTTCTCACGAAGTAAGACTGGGAGCTCAATGAGCCTCTCATGTGGTGCCAGGGCAGTCAGGTCTCTATGCACGTGGTGAGAGGGAGCCCGTCATTGTTCTCGAGTCATGGTAGGGGAATTGGGCCTGAAGACGTGTTAAAGAAGGACTCTCGAGGTCTTTTTGGGTTGCAGCAGGAAACCCTGGGTTCCATCGACTTGTGCCAGTGACCTCAGGAAGCTTCTCAGCGTGCCTCTGAGAAGTCAGGGTCACTGTGGAGTTGGGAGGGGCCTCTCGGAACTCCACTGGGTTTGGTGCAATGGAAGAGGGCCTCATGACAAGTTGAGGCAGGAACCACAGGGTTCCTCTCCTGGCTTCGAATGCGCCGGATCTGACTCAGATCGCAGAGTCCCTGCAGAGTTGTGACAGGAGAGTCAGGCCTCGTCTTGTGTGGAGGAATGGAACTCCGCTTGACTCTCGCGTTGTTCGTGGGGTGACAGGCCACTTGTCGATTTGTATGTGGAACTTGCGGGTTTTTCTGGACGATGCACTGGGGTGTCACTGCCCCTTCGTGTTGTGCCTTGTTCCACAGGATTGCCTTCGAGTTGGGTTCTGCCATCGGGTTCTTATCAAGAGCGGACCAGGGAATCGGGGTCTTTTGGCATGCCGCACCACCCACGAGGCTATGTCTCGAATTTCGTCATGAGACTGGCCTCATCTTGATGTGCACCAGGAAGGTCGGGAACGCCTTCCAGACAAAGCAGGGGAATCGAACCTCCTGTCGCGATCAAGAGGGGAGAAGAGTCTCAGATGAAGTGGTGCCGGGAACCTCGGTGTTCTCCTCAAGTGAGACTGGTATGTCGGGGAACTTTTGGGGTCGCATCAAGGGTTCCAAGTAACTTTTCGCTCTTCAATACGGAACGTGGGACTTCTCTTGAGACGCTGTAGCGGGCAAGGGCCTCATCTTTCGATGACGGGGGAACCACGTGGTTTTTCTTGAGTTGGAGCGGGATTCTCGAGTTACGACGGGGAATTCAGGCTTCCTCTTCAACTGGCCCAGGGAAGTCCAGTTTTCATTCGAATTGTGAGTTAGAACTGGGGATTGCTCTCGAGACACTTCAGGGCCAAATAGACCTCATCTAGGCTTGTGTCCAGGACCTAATGTTCCTCTGCTGGGGCAAAAGCGATCTCAGCATTGCATTCTCGACTCACCCGGGGAGTCAGGCCTCGTCTCGAGGGGAAGCCAAGGACACCGCTCTCCTGTCAAGTCGCGACGGGTATATCTTGGAGCTCACTGTGTGGCCTAAAATGAGTCAAGCCTCCTGTGGAGTTTGGAGAGAGGACTCAGGATTGCTCTCCAGGCCATACAGCAAAAGAAGGCCCTCATCTCGTGAGGACTGGGGCGTCTCGTGGGTATTCTCGAGCTGCGGCTCCAGTGTGATGTTGCTCACGAGGTATAATGGGGAGCTCAGGGAGCCTCTCCTGTGGCGCCAGGGAAGTCAGTTTTCTATGCGCGTGGCTAGGGGGAGCGCGTCATTGCTCTCGAGTCATGGTAGGGGAATCGCACCTCAAGACGCGTTGAAGAAGGACTCTCGAGGTCTTTTACGGGTTGGGGCAGGAAACCCTTGGTTCCCTCGACTTGTGCCGGTGATCTCAGGAAGGTCTAAGGGTGCCTCTGAGAAATCAGGGATACTGTGCAGTTGGGAGGGGTCTCTCGGGACTCCACTGGGTTCGGTGCAATGGAAGAGGGCCTCATCTCGAGTGGAGGCAGGAAACTCATGTTTCCTCTCCTGACTTCCCCTGGGCCAGATCTGACTCGGATCGCAGTTTCGCTGCAGAGTTCGAACAGGAGAGTCAGGCCTCGTCTTGTGTGGAGGAATGGAACTCTGCTTGCCTCTCCAGTTGTTCACGTGGTGACAGGTCACTTCTCGAGCTGTGTGTGGTACCTGCGGGTTTCTCCGGACGATACCCGGGGGTGTCAGTGCCCCTAAGTGTTGTGCCTTCATCAAAAGGGTTATCTTCAAAGAGGTGTCCGGGCATCAGGATCTTATCAAGAGCGGACCGGGAAATCGGGGTCTTTCGGCATGTATCACCATCCACGTGGCTATGTCTCGAATATCCTCATGAGACCGGCCTCATCCTGAGATGCACCGGGAAAGGCGGGAACCCCTTCAAGACAAAACAGGGGAATCGACCCTCCTGTCGCGATCAGGAGGGGAGAAGGGGCCCAGATGTAGTGGTGCCGGGAACCTCGGTGTTCTCCTCGAGTCAGACTGGTGTGTCGAGGAACATTTGAGGGCGCATCAAGGGTGCCAATACCGTTTCGCACTTCAAGACGGAACGTGGGACTTCTCTTGAGACGCTGTAGGGGGCAAGGGCCTCATCTTGGGATGACGGGGGAACCACGTGGCGTTTCTCAAGTTGTGGCGGGATTCTCGAGTTTCGACGGGGAATACAGTCTTCCTCATGTGTTGGGCCAGGGAAGTCCTATCTTCCATTCGAGTTTAAAGGGAGAGCTGGGGATTGCTCTCGAGTCACTGCAGGGCAAAATAGACCTCATCTAGGCTTGTGTCCAGGACTTAATGCTCGTCCCTAGGGCAGACAGGGATCTTGGGGTTGCATACCAGACTCACCCGGGGAATCAGGCCTCGTCTCAAGGGGAAGCAAAGAACTCCGCTGTCCTTTTGAGTCGCGATGGGTATCTCTTGGAGCCCACTGTGTGCCCTAAAGGGAGTCAAGCCTCCTGTGCTGTTTGGATAGAGGACTCGGGATTCCTCTCCAGGCCATGCAGGAAAAGAAGGCCCTCATCTCGCGATGATGGCGGCGTCTCGTGGGTTTTCTAGACTGCTGCGCTAGTGCCGGGTTTCTGATGAGGTACGAGAGGGAGCTCAGGGAGCGTCTCGTGTGGCGCAAGGGAAGTCAGGTCCCCATGAGATGGCTAGGGGGAGCTCGTCATTGCTCTCGAGTCATGGTAGGGTAATCGGGCCTCAAGACGGGTTGAAGAAGGGCTCTCGAGCTCTTTCTCGGATCACTGCATAAAACCCAGGGTTCCCTTGACTTGTGCCTGCGACCTCAGGGAGCTTCTCAGAGTGCCTCTGAGAAGTCAGGGATACTGTGCAGTTTGGAGGGGCCTCTCGAGACTCCTCTGCATTTGGTGGAATGTAAGAGGGACTCATCTCGAGTTGAAGCAGGAACCTCAGTGTTCCTCTCCATTTCTGACTCAGATCGCAAGGTCCCTGCATGTTGGTACAGGAGAGTCAGGCCTCGTCTTTTCTGGAGGATGGGACTCCTCTTGCCTCTCGAGTTGTTCTCGAGGTGACAGGCCACTTGTCGAGCTGTGTGTGTAACCTGCCCGTTTTTCCGGATGATGCACAGGTGTGTTAGTGCCCCTTCGTGTTGTACCTTCATACTCAAGGCTGCCTTCCAAGAGGTGTCCGAGCATCGGATTCTTATCTAGAGCGGACCGGGAAATTGGAGTCTTTCAGCAAGTGGCACCGCCCACAAAGCTACGTATCGAATTTCCCCATGAGACCGGCCTCATCCTGAGTTGTGCAGGGAAGGTCGGGCCCCCTTGCAGACAAAGCAGGGGAATCGACCCACCGGTCACCATCAGGAGGGGAGAAGGGGCTTAAATGAAGTGGTGCCAGGAACCTCGGTGTTCCCCTTGAGTGAGACCGGCGTGTTGGGGGACTTTTGGGGTCGCATCAAGGGTGCCAAGTACCGCTTCGCATTTCAAGACGGAACCTGGGACATCTTTTGAAACGCTGTAGCGGGCAAGGGCCTCATCTTGCGATGACGGGAGAACCACGTGGTTTTGCTCGAGTTGCGGCGGGATTCTCGACTTATGACCGGGAATTTAGGCTTCCTCTTGTTGGCCTTGAAATCCAATCTTCCATTCGGGTTGTGAGGGGGAGCTGGGGATTGCGCTAGAGTCACTGCAGGGCAAAAGAGACCTAATCTAGGCTTGTGTCCAGGATCTAACGTTGCTCTCCAGGGGCGACAGGGATCTCGGGTTTGCATTCCAGACTCATCCGGGGAGTCAGTTCTCACCTCGAGGGTAAGCAAAGAATTCCGCTCTCGTCTCGAGTCGCGATGGGTATCTCTTGGAGCCCACTGTGTGTACTAAGGGGAGTCAAGCCTCCTGTGCACTTTGGAGAGAGGACTCGGGATTGGACTCCAGGCCATGCAGGAAAAGAAGGCCCTCATCTCGAGATGACGGTGGCGTCTCGTGGGTTTTCTCGAGCTGCGGCGCCAGTGTGGGGTGTCTCATGAAGTACCACGGGGATTTCAGGGAGCCTCTTGTGTGGCGTCAGGAAAATCCAGTATTCCATTTGAGTTGCAAGTTAGAACTGGGGATTGCTCTCCAGTCACTGCAGGGCAAAATAGACCTCATCTACGCTTGTGTCCAGGACCTAGTGTTCCACTACTGGGCCGACAGGGATCTCAGGGTTGCATTCTCGACTCACCCGGAGAGTCAGGCCTCGTCTCGAGGGGAAAAAAAGGACTCCGCTCTCCTGTCGAGTCGCGACGGGTATCTCTTGGAGCCCACTGCGTGGCGTAAAGGGAGTGAAGCCTCCTATGGAGTTTGGAGAGATGACTCGGGATTGTTTTCCTGGCCATGCAGGAAAAAAGGCCCTCATCTCGCGATGACGGGGGCGTCTCGTGGGTTTTCTCCAGCTGCGGCGCCAGTATCAGATTTCTCACGAGGTACGACGGGGCGCTCAGAGAGCCTCTCGTGTGGTGCTAGGGACGTCAGGTCTCCGTGCGTGTGGTGAAGGGGAGTGCGTGATTGCTCTCGAGTCATAGTAGGCGAATCGGGCCTCAAGACGCATTGAAGAAGGACTCTCGAGGTCTTTCTCGGGTTGCGGCAGGGAACCCTGGGTTCCCTCGACTTGTGTCGGTGACCTCAGGCAACTTCTCAGGGTGCCTCTGAGAAGTCAGGGACACTGTGGATTTGGGAGGGGCCTTTCGTTACTCAACTGGGTTTGGTGCAATCAAAGAGGGCCTCATCTCGAATGGAGGCAGGAACCTCAGGGGTCCTCTCCATTTCTGACTCGGGTCGCAGAGTACCTGCCGAGTACGGACAAGAGAGTCACGCCTCGTCTTCCGTGGAGGAATGGATCTCCGCTTGCCTTTCGAGTTGTTCACGGAGTGACAGGCCACTTGTTGAGCTGAGTGTGGAACCTGCGGGTTTTTCCGGACGATGCACAGGGGTGTCAGTGCCCCTTCGTGTTGTGCCTTCATCCACAGGGTTGCCTTCAAAGAGGTGTCCGGGCATCGGGTTCTTTTCAAGAGCGTACCAGAAAATTGGGGTCTTTCAGCATGTGGTACCACCCACGAGGCTACGTCTCGAATTTCCTCGGGAGACCGGCCTCATCCTGAGGTTCGCCGGGAAGGTAGGGAACCCTTGCAGACAAAGCAGGGGAATCGACACACCGGTCGCGATCAGAAGGGGAGAAGGGGCTCAGATGAAGTGGTGCCGGGAACCTCGGTGGTCCCCTCGAGTGAGACCGGTATGTCATGGCACTTTTGAGGTCGCATCAAGGGTGCCAAGTACAGTTTCGCACTTCAAGATGGAACGTGGGAATTCTCTGGAGATGCTGTAGCGGGCAAGGGCCTCATATTGCGATGACGAGGGAAACACGTGGTTTTTCTCGAGTTGCGGCGGGATTCTCGAGTTACGACGGGGAATTCAGGCTTCCTCTTGTGTTGGCCCAGGAAGTCCAATCTTCCATTCAACTTGTCAGGAGAGCTGTGGGTTGCTCTCGAGTCACTTCAGGGCAAAGAGTCCTCATCTAGGCTTGGGTCCAGGACGTAGTGTTCCTCTCCAGGGGCAACAGGGATATCGGGGTCGCATTCCACTCTCACCCGGTGGGTCACGCCTCGTCTCGAGTGGAAGCAAAGGACTCCACTATCCTCTCGAGTCGCGACGTGTAACTCTTGGAGCCCAATGAGTGGCCTAAAGGGAGTCAAGCGTCCTGTGTAGCTTGGACAGAAGGTTCACGCTTGATCTGCATACCATTCAGTTAAAGATGGCCCTCCTCTCGTGATGACGGGAGCGTCTCATGGGTTTTCTCGAGCTGCGGCGCCAGTGTGGGGTTTCTCACGAGATATGATGGGGAGCTCAGGGAGCCTCTCGTGCGGCGCCAGAGAAGTCAGGCCTCCATGCGTGTGGCCAGGCAGATCGCGTCATTGCTCTGGAGTCATGGGAGGGACTAGGGCCTCAAGACGCATTTAAGAAGGACTCTCGAGGTCATTCTTGGGTTGGGGCGGGAAACACTCGTTTCCCTCGACCTCTACCGGGGACCTTAGGGAACTCCCCAGGTGCCTCTGAGAGGTGAGGGATACTGAGGAGTTAGAGGGGCCTCTCGGGGCTCCACTAGGTTTGACGAAATGAAAGAGGGCCTCATCTCGATTGGAGGCAGGAACCTCAGGCTTCCTCTCCGTTTCTGACTCCGACCGCAGGGTCCCTGCAGGGTTGGGACAGGAGAGTCAGGCCTCGTCTTGTCTGAGTAATGGAACTCTGCTTGTCTCTCGAGTCGTTCAGTGGGTCTCAGGCCCCTTGTCGAGCTGTGTTTGGAACCTGCAGGTGTTTCCAGAAGATGCATGGGGGTGTCATTTCCCCTTCATTTGGTGCCTTCCCCCACAGGGTTGCCTTCAAAGAGGTGTCCGGGCATCAGGTTCATTTCAAGAGCGGACCGGGAAATCGGGGTCGTTCGACATGTGGCACCACCCACGTGGCTCATCTCGAATTTCCTCGTGAGACCAGCATCATCCTGAGGTGCGCCGGGAAGGCCGGGAACACCTTCCACACAAAGAAGGGGAATCGACTCTCCTGTCGCGATCAGGAGGGGAGATGGGGCTCAGATGAAGTGGGGCCGGGACTCTAGGTGTTCCACTCGAGGGAACCCGGCGTTTCAGGGAACTTAAGGGGTCGCATCAAGGGAGCCAAGTACCGTTTCCCACTTCAGGACGGAACATGGGACTTCCCTGGAGACGCTGTAGCGGGCAAGGTCCTCATCCTGTGAAGACGTTGGAACCACGTCGTTTTTCTCGAGTTGCGTCTGGATTCTCGAAAACGACGGGGATTTCAGGCTTCCTCTTGTGTTGGCCCTGGGAAGCCAATCTTCCCCTGGAGTTGCGAGGGAAAGCTGGGGATTCTGCTCGAGTCAGTACAGGGCCAAAGAGACCTCATCGAGGCGTGTGTCCAGGACCTAATATTCCTCTCAAGGGAAGACAGAGATCTCGGGTTTCCATTCCAGACTCCCCTGGGGAGTCAGGCCTCGCCTCGAGGGGAAGCAGAGGACTCCACTTTCCTCTCAAGTCGCGACACGGATCTCTTGGAGCCCACTGAGTGGACTCAAGGGTGTCGAGCCTCCTCTTCAGTTTGGAGAGAGAACTCGGGATTGCTCTCCAGGTCAGGCAGGAAAAGAAGGCCCTCATCTCGCGATGACGGGGGCATCTCATGGGTTTCCTCAGGCTGCGGCGCCCGTGGGGGTTTTCTCACGAGGCACGACGAGGACCTCAGGGAGCCTCTCGTGCGGCGCCAGGGAACTCATGTCTCCATGCGCATGGCGAGGGGGAGCTGGTCATCACTCTCGAGTCATGGGAAGTGACTAGGGCCTCAAGACGCGTTGAAGAAGGACTGTCGAGGTCTTTCTCGGGTTGCGGCGGAAAACCCTCGTTTCCCTCGACTTCTGCAGGGGACTATAGGGAACTTACCAGGGTGCCTCTGAGAGGTGAGGAATGCTGTGGAGTTGGCAGGGCCTCTCGGGACTCTGCTGGGTTCGGCGCAATGGAAGAGGGCCTCATCTCGAGGGGAGGCAGGAAACTCAGGCTTCCTCTCCGATTCTGACTCGGACTGCACGGTCCCTGCAGTGTTGGGACAGGAGAGTCATGCCTCGTCTTGTCTGAGGAATGGAATTCTGGTTGCCTCTCGAGTTGTTCCGGGAGTCTCAGGCCCCTTGTCGAGCTGTGTGTAGACCCTGCGGGTTTTTCCGGATGATGCACGGGGGTGTCAGTGCCCCTTCGTGTTGTGCCTTCACTCACAGGGTTGCCTTCGAAGAGGTGTCCGGGCATAGGGTTCTTATCAAGAGCAGACCGGAAAATCGGTGTCGTTCGGTACGTGGCACCTCACACATGGGTAGTCTCGAATTTCCTCCTGAGACCGGCCTCATCCTGAGGTGCACCAGGAAGGCCGGGAACCCCTTCCAGACCACGCAGGGGAATCGACTCTCCTGTCGCGATCAGGAGGGGAGAAGGGGCTCAGATGAAGTGGTGCCGGGACCCTTGGTGTTCCCCTCGAGGGAACCCAGCGTGTCGGGGAACTTTTGCGGTCGCATCAAGGGTGTCAAGTACTGTTTCGCACTTAAGGACAGAACATGGGACTTCCCTGGAGACGCCGGGAATTTCGGTGTTCCCCTGGAGTGAGACCGGTTTGTTGGGGAACTTTGGGGTCGCATCAAGGTCGCCAAGTAGCATTTCCAACTTTAAGATGGAACGTGGGACTTCTCCTGAGACTCTAGCTGGCAAGGGCCTCATATTGCGATGAAGGGGGAACCACATGGCTTTTAAGACTTGAGGCTGAATTCTCGAATTACGATGGGAAATTCAGACTTCCTCATGTGTTGACCGTGGGAAGCCCAATCTTCCATTCAAATTGTGAGGGAGAGATGGAGGTTGCTCTCGATCACTGTAGGGCAAAATAGACCTCATCTAGGCTTGTGTCTAGGACATAATGTTCCACTCCAGGGGCGACAGGGATCTCGGGGTTGCATTCCAAACTCACCCGGGGAGTCAGGCCTCATCTCGAGGGAAGCAAAGGACTCCGCTCTCCTCTCGAGTAGCACCGGGTATTTCTTGGACCCAACTGAGTGGCCTAAAGGGAGTCAATCCTCCTGTGAAGTTTGGAGAGAGGACCAGGGATTGCTCTCCAGGTCAGGCAGCAAAAGAAGGCCCCCATCTCTCCTTGACGGGGGCATCTTGTGGTTTTTCTCGAACTGCGGCGCCACTGTGGGTTTTCTCACGAGGTACGATGGGGTACTCAGGGAGCCTCTTGTGTGGTACTAGGGAAGTCAGTTTTCCTGCTTGTGGCGAGGGGAGCGCGTCCTTGCTCTGGAGTCATGGTAGGGGAATCGGGCATCAAGAGACGTTGAAAAAGGACTCTCCAAGTCTTTCTCGGGTTACTTCAGGAAACTCTGGGTTCCCTCGACTTGTGCCAGTGACCTCAGGTAGCTTCTCAGGGAGCCTCTGAGAATTCAGGGATACTGTGGTGTTGGGAGGGGCCTCTCGGGACACCACTGAGTTTGGTTCAATGGAAGAGGGCCTCTTCTCTAGTTGAGGCAGGAACCTCAGGGTTCCTCTCCATTTCTGACTCCAATTGCAGGGTCCCTGAAGAGTTGGGCCAGGAGGGTAAGGCCTCGTCTTGTGTGAAGGAATGCAACTTCACTTGCCTCTCGAGTTGTTCACGGGGTGACAGTCCACATTTGGAGCTGTGAGTGGAATTGGCGGGTTTTTCCAGACGATGCATGGGGATGTCAGTGTCCCTTCGTGTTGTGCCTTCATCCACAGGGTTGCCTTGGAAGAGATGTCCGGGCGTCAGGTTCTTATCTAGAGTGGACCGGGAATTCGGGATCTTTCAACATGTGGCACCAACCATGAGGCTACTTTTTGAATTTCCTCATGAGACCGGCCTCATCCGGAGGTTTGCGGGGAACGTCGGGAACCCCTTGCAGAGAAAACATGGGAATCGACCCTTCTGTCGCAATCAGGAGGGGTGAAGGGGCTCACAGGAAGTGGTGCCATGAACTTTGGTGTTTCCCTCGAGTGAGACCGGTATGTCAGGGAACTTTGGGGGTCGCATCAAGGGTGCCAAGTACCGTTTTGTACTTCAGGATGGAACGTGGGACTTCTCTTGATACGCTGTAGCAGCCAAGGGCCTCATCTTGCGATGACGGGGGAGCCACGTGGTTTTTCTCGAGTTGCGGCGGGATTCTCGAGTTACGACGGGGATTTCAGGCTTCCTCTTGTGTTGGGCCAGGGAAGTCCAATCATCCATTCGAGTTGCGAGGGAGAGCTGGGGGTTGCGCTCGAGTCACTGCAGGGCAAAGGAGACCTCATCTAGGCTTGTTTCCAGGACCTAATGTTCCTCTCCAAGGGCCACAGGGATCTCAGGTTTGCATTCCAGACTCACCCAGGGAGTCAGGCCTCGTGTCGAAGGGAAGCAAAGGACTCCGCTCTCCTTTCGAGTTGCGACGGGCACCTCTTGGAGCCCACTTTGTGGCCTAAAGGGAGTCAAGCCTCCTGTGAAGTTTGGAGAGAGGACTTGGGTCTGCTCTCCAGGCCATGCAGGAAAAGATGGCCCTCATCTCGCGATGACGGAGGGGTCTTGTGTGTTTTCTCGAGCTGCGGCGCCAGTGTGGGGTTTCACACGAGGTACGACGGGGAGCTCAGGGAGCCTCTCCTGTGGTGCCAGGGAAGTCAGGTCTGCATGTGCGTGGCGAGGGGGAGCGCGTTATTGCTCTCGAGCCATGGTAGGGGAATCTGACCTCAAGACGCATTGAAGAAGGACTCTCGAGGTCTTTCTTCGATTGTGGCAGGAAACCCTTATTTCCCTCGACGTTTGCCGGTGGCCTCAAGGAGCTTCTCAGAATGCCTATGAGAAGTCAGGGATACTGTGGAGATGGGAGTGGCCTCTCGGGACTCCACTGGGTTTGTTTTAATGGAAGAGGGCCTCATCTCGGGTTGAGGCAGGAACCTCAGGTTTCCTCTCCATTTCTGACTCAGATCGAAGCATGCCTGCAGAGTTGGGATTGGATACTCAGGCCTCGTCTTGTCTGAGGAAGGGAACTCCGCTTGCCTCTCTCGTTGTTTAAGGGGTGACAGGCCAGTTGTGGAGCTGTATGTGGATCCTGTGGGATTTTCCGGACGATGAACAGGGTTGCCAGTGCCCCCTCGTGTAGTGCCTTCATCCACAGGGTTGCCTTAGAAGAGGTGTCCGGGCATCGGGTTCTTATCAAGAGCAAGACCGAGAAATCGGGGTCTTTCGGCACGTGGCGCCAACACGAGTCTACGTCTCGAATTTCTTCGTGAGACTGGCCTCATCCTGAGGTGCGCCATGAAGGTCGGCAACCCCTTCTAGACAAAGCAGGGGAATCGACCTTCCTGCCGTGATCAGGAGGGGAGAAGGGGCTCAAATGAAGTGGTGCCAGGAAATTCCGTGTTCCCTTGGAGTGAGACCGGTATATTGGGGAACTTTTGGGGTCGCATCAAGGGTGCCAAGTAGCATTTCGAACTTTATGACGAAACGTGGGACTTCTCTTGAGACTCTGTAGCGGGCAAAGGCCTCATATTGCGATGAATGGGGAACCACGTGGTTTTTAAGAGTTGCGGCGGGATTCTCGAGTTACAACGGGAAATTCAGACTTCCTCTTGTGTTGGCCCAGTGAAGACCAATCTTCCATTCGAATTGCGAGGGAGAGATGGGTGTTGCTCTCGAGTCACTGTAGGGCAAAATAGACCTCATCTAGGCTTTTGTCCAGGACATAATGTTCCTCTCCAGGGGCAACAGGGATCTCGGGGTTGCATTCCAGACTCACACAAGGTAAGGCCTCATCTCGAGGGGAAACAAAGTACTCTGCTCTCCTCTCAAGTCGCGACAGGTATCTCTTGGAGCCCATTGAGTGGCCTAAAGGGAGTAAAGCCTCCTGTGAAGTTTGGAGAAAGGACCAGGGATTGCTCTCCAGGTCAGGCAGGAAAAGAAGTCCCCAATCTCGCGATGACCGTGGCGTCTCGTGGGTTTTCCCGAGCTGTGGCGCCAGTGTGGGGTTTCTCACGAGGTATGACGGGGAGCTCAGGGAGCCTCTCATGTGGCGCCAGGGAAGTCAGGTGTCCATGCGCATGGCGAGGGGGAGCGTGTCATTGCTCTCGAGTCATGGTAGGGGAATCCGGCCTCAAGACGCGTTGAAGACGGACTCTTGAGGTCTTTCTCGGGTTGCGGCAGGATACCCTGTGTTCCCTCGACTTGTGCCGGTGACCTCAGGGAGTTGCTCAGGGTGCCTCTGAGAAGACACTGATACTGTGGTGTTGGGAGGGGCCTCTCGGGACTCCACTGCGTTTGGTGCAATGGAAGATTGCCGGGAGCCAGCGAGAGACATTCCACTCGTGACAAATGTCATGAGGAAAGAGTCTCGGCATACGCAAAGGCGGGATCGAGCCTCCGGGAGTTCCCCCGTATATTCTTCAGCATCTACCCCCAAAAACCAAAGTCTGCCTTCTTTATTGCTTTGTTCTCTCACCTCTGACATTACTGGGGATGTCCCCCACCACCATCTCACTCTCTCTGTCAAAGAGCTAACTTACAGCTCCAACTAATAATGTTCCTGGGCAATTAGTAGTGTTTAAATCCAAACCCCTCAGATGGTTTTCTAACTCGCCTGACAAGTTTACCCGGTCTCCTACAGCTATGCATACGATTGTGTACAGTCTCCCAGCCTCGAGACGCACGGGAAGTTTAAGATATTCAAAGAGCTTAGAGCCTCTCAGAGAGTTAGAAACTGTCAGAATAAAACTAGTAAAAGATTTCATTGATGAACCAATGCTTTTTGCCAAGTTTCCACATCCCCTGAATTGTATCCTTGAATGTGTGCTAATTAATATAGTTGGTATGTAGAAAAAATAAGTAGTGGCCTTGATGTTGGTAACTTTAGACCCTTAAGGTAATAAATTCTTTTCTTTGTTGTAAACCCATTACACATCCTCCCTATAGGAATGCAATTTTATCTTCGAAAGATGGCGCCAAACCTTAAACAATTACTCTTAGAGAAAATAACTCTTATGGTTGATAAGTCTTTGTCAAGAGTCATAAAATGTTAATAGGTCTTCTGGCCAGAAGATGATGTAAATCATCTAAACCATTTTTATACGATAAATCTGCAGAAAAGAAACCCTGGTTTTTGATAAGGATTAAAGACTGCTGACTTTGCATCCCCTATTATCCTCTATGTGTAACTTAGGGTATTAAAACCTGTGTTGAAAATAAAGCTACGGGCCTTGCTCGCCAACGCTTGGTCTCCCCATGTCATTATTCCCCTCAATTTTCAGATGAGTGTCCATCTGGAGCGCGGATATCCTCTGCGACCATTTATTTGCCTGGGCTTCGAAGACCCACTCGATAAGGTGTCTAAGGTGGGGCACCTTCCTCTATTCTAGAGGGCACTTGCAGCCTCCGTGGTCAGAGCTAACCTGGTGTCACGGGTTATATTGATTTTCCGCGTAAACCAAGCTACTCAGCTGCTTTTCTCCACTGAATTTTCCTACTGAGCTATCCTCATTCTATTACTCTTTATATCTTTGATGAATAAATAAATATATAAATAGGTCGCCTACTCCATATTCCCTTCGAATACCCTGGATCAGTTGGGGCTGGACCTCTGCAGGTGGCACCCGAGACAGGCATTTCGAAGGTAAATCCCCAACCCCATTCCCCCAGTGTTCAGTTTTCGGGACAGATAGGATCCCACTTAGGGGGCTGCAGATCCCCCTGTAGAATAGACAGGGCGAGAGGAGTGGGAAGTGTTGAAGAGTTAGAGAGAAAAAACGGTTTCTAAAAAGGCTGACAAAAAAGGCCTAATCTTTAGATAGCTAAAAGCAAAATCTTTTACTATCCTTAAGTTTCTGACATGGGCAACACTGAATCAAATGAAAGACAGCTCTTTATAGGAGTAATTTTACAGTTATTAAGTAAAAGAAGAATCAAGGTTAAAAAATCTTCCATTCAATCATTTTTTACATTTGTACAAGACCACTGCCCTTGGTTTCTACAACAAGGCACTGTTAACCTCGATATCTTGAAAAAACTAGGAAAACAGCTAAGAGCTTATTGTGCTCAGCAAGGTTTGGAAAAAATCCCTACTTACACCTTTCCTCTGTGGAATATGACTAGAGATGTTTTAGATCCAGCTCATGAATTTGAAAAGGTACCTGTTAAAGAGGAAAGTAAAGTTGGAAAAGTACCTGTTAAACAAAAAAGCAAATCTGAAAAGGTACCTGTTATAAAGAAAAGTGAAAATGAAGAGGCTATACCTAGCTATCGACAGCTAAATGAATGGCTAGCCGCTATGACTGCCAATGAGCATGTAAAAGATAGGGATGAAAAGAAAGATCAGCTCTCCCCTCAATTTGAAAAAGGTTTAGAGGAAACAGCAGCTCGATGCCATTCTGATGAGGATTTTTTTTTTTAAGCTAAAGATGCTCCTAAAAGTTTAAGAAAACATCCCTAATCAGACCATCCGCTCCTAGGAGGTTGAGGGAAACATCCCCGATTAGACAGTTCATAAGATTTAGTTACCAAACAGTTAAAGGATCTCCTGAACAGAAGAGGAAAACTTTGGGACGGTCCCATCCCCCTATGCCTCCTCCTCCATGTCGGGGTAAAGGGCCACCGCTAGGAGTTTCCCGGAGAAGGATTTTCTCTAGTCCCAAGGATGAACTTGATCCTCACCTTGAGGCTTCTTTTCTAGTCCCCTCTGCAGTTTAGCCAGGGTAAAGAGGTTACAAAATAAATAAAAATATTCTCTAAAATTAAAAAAAAATTAAAAATGGATTTCTCTGCATCTAAGAATAGACAAATATTTATTGACTGTGGAATATGATTAGAAATGTCCTGGACCTCCGTCACGAGGCTGTTAAATAGACTATGGGGGAGGCTATAGAGGTGGATGGTGGTGAGTCTCCATTTACTGCACAGATCATATTTTCTGCCATTGAAAAAAAAAAAAAAGGAGGGAGAAAGTGGTCTACCTCCCGAGGAAGGAGAGGGCTTACAGGACGCTGCGGCCGAGAGCCCTGGCGAGCTCCCTCCCCCTCTGCGCAAACCTTTAAAAAACTTATCCACCACTTTCTGATTTAAGGCGACTGCCACCGCCTTCGATTGTGCCTCCCAGGACCCAGGAGTTCCCCACTTTGCCCCCAAAGCCACCCAAAGTGTTGCCTAAGACTGAGGAAGATAAAAAGTTTTTTAAACAAAGGAGCTTTTAGTACACAATATGCAGAGCGTGCTCCTTGGAGAAAACTCCCTCAGGGGGGTCTCACCCAGGCTAGGAGAAAAGCGAAAAGGCAAGGAGATTTAATAACAATATTAACCCCTGATGTGCCACTTACTCCAATTCCAACCGGAGTGGCTGGCCCCCTATCTGAGGACATTGTAAGATTTGTCCTGGGGCGTAGCTTGCTTTCTTTTTAAAAAAAAATTAAATAAAAAAAAAAAGAAAGAAAAGAAATTTCGCTGGTGCATGGTGTAGTAGATTCTGATGATATTGAGAAATTAAAGTCTTGATCTCACTGCCTATCAAAACTGTACAAATTAATAAAGGTCAAAGAGTAACACAGCTTTTACTTTTACCTTACTATCAGACAAGGAAAAACTTGACTTCTCAATCTAAGAGCCACAAAACATTTGGATCTAGTGATCTAGCCTTTTGGGTGCAGGAAATTACAGTTCCAAGGCCTTTAAAAGATCTTTTAATTCAAGAGAATAAAACGCCAGGGCTATTAGACACAGGAACAGACGTCTCTTAACATTGCTGGGAAAGACTGGCCCAGCTCCTGGCCAACACATAATACTGAAAATGAGTTGGTGGGATTAGAGAAAGTGGTATGTGGGGTGGAGATGCTGTACAGGTGGTACATTTAACAATACTTTATATATTGTTATAAATACATAATATAAATGTATTTGCCTAAATACAGTTTGCCTAATTAGGTATGGGTATAAATAAAATATAATAAAGGTATACCTAATTCTATTTATAGATCTATACTTAATTAATTTGTATATAAATTAATATGTATACTATATACACACACATATATATCTACTGTATAATTAAATATATATGGCAGTAATATAATGTGTGTGTGGCTGATATTAATTGGTATGGATTGATGTGCTGTGATGATGTATGTTCTATATACTGTATAATTATAAATGTGTGACATGTATTATTACAGTATATTGGTTTGTGTTGGTTGGTATTAGCTGTGTATGTGTTGTATTGTTGTAATATATATTAATTAATATATTAATTATAAAGACTAATTCAAGTATATTGATTTATATATATTATATGTCAATAACTTTATAGTTGTTGCCATATATAAATACATATATAAATGCATTTTGCATTTAGGTATATCTGTATACCTGTATACCAAAATGAGATAAGGAGGTTATACATTTATTACTTAAATTTATACAGAGACCTAAACTAAACATTAGACCTAAATTAACATATCCATAGGGAAACAGCTAGACAAATAGTGAAGTTATGTTCCAATTGTAATTAATCACTTAAACGTAAACACACAGGGGCAGACTACAATGATGAGACACTAGATGCCTGAATTACAGGCTACGACTCGGCCCCTGGTCAAGTAAAAAGGCCTCCTTACGGGAGAGTGAAAAAGGCCAGATGTGTTGCTAACTTGTGGGAGAGGGTATGCTTGTATATTTCTACAGAATGCAGATTCTCCGGTTTGGATCTCAGACAAATTCGTCATGTCACATTCCCCAAAGACCAGGTTCGCGGCGCGCGCACTCGCTCGCTCCCCCTCCCCCAGCCAGCTCTCGCCTCCGTGCCACCAGCAGCGCCTCGCACCCACCTCTCTGCACCCCGTGACCTAGAGCAAAGAAGTCTGTGCAGCGAGTGAGGGCCAGAGAGGAAAGCGCGCCCGCGGAGTGCCGTCCAGACCAGCGTGGCCCCACCGGCGAGAGGGGACCGCCCTGAGCCCAAGCGGTGGCGGCTAGCCCTAAACCACGAACCCTGCCCCTCCGCCCACCATAGGCGCCTTGGCCCACAGCCTGCCGCTCGCGTTCTGCCTCCTGATGCTGGGGACACTGCTCCCCTGGGCTGACGCCTACAGCTGCTCCCTGGTTCATCTTGTTTAAACCCTCAATATAATGTTTGCTCCTTTGTAATGCTACAACATCCACCTTATCTTATGATGTAACCACTTATTGAATTATGGTCTTGCTGTATTACAACAACTACAGGATTTAATGCAAACACGACGGTTTGTGGGCTTACTTATCTTGGGAACAGCAGCTTTGATAAGTGCAATCACTTCTGTTACTGTGGCAGCAATATCATTGACTCAACAAGTACATACTGCTCAATATGTTGATTCTATGTCCAAAAATGTTTCTTTAACATTGGCAACACAGGAAGCTATAGAGAGAAAATTAGAAATGAGGGTAGACGCCCTAGAGGAAGCAGTAATACATATTGGGACTGAATTGCAGGCTTTAAAGGTGAAAATGGCATTGTCTTGTCATGCTGACTATCGGTGGATATGTGGAACACCCCTGAAAGTAAATGAGACAGATTTTGAATGGGAAAAGATTAAAAACCATATTTCAGGTATCTGGAACAGCTCTGACATTGGTTGAGACGTAGGGAAACTTCACTATCAAATAGCAACCATGGAGCACTCCCGATTAGATTTTACTGCTGCTGGAACAGCAAATGATTTCTTCCATACTTTCCCTAACTACATCTCAGGAAAGAATATTCTGTCTAATGTCTTTAGCTATGCTGCGGTGGCTGCTTTAATTCTGCTTCTCATCATCATTCTTCCTTGTATTGTCAGGATTCTTCGGCAGAGTATTCAGAGGCTCGCGACTGAGCTACATCTGGCTGTTTTAAGAAATACAAAACGGGGAGATGCCGGGAGCCGGCGAGAGACATTCCACTCGTGACAAAGGTCATGAGGAAGGAGGCTGGGCATACACAAAGGCGGGATCGAGCCTCGGGAGTCCTCCCGGATATTCTTGAGCATCTACCCCCCAAAACCAGAGTCTGCCTACTTTATTGCTTTGTGCTCTCCCCTCTGACTTTACTGGGGGCTGTCCCCCACCACCATCTCACTCTCTCTGTCAAAGAGCTAACTTACAGCTCCAATTAATAAAGTTCCTGGGCAATTAGGAGTGTTTAAATCCAAACACGTCAGATGGCTCTCTAACTCGCCTGACAAGTTTACCCGGTCTCCTACAGCAATGCATACAATTGTTTACAGTCTCCGAGCCTCGAGAGGCACGGGAAGCTTAAGATATTCAAATAGCTTAGAGCCTCTCAGAGAGTTAGAAACTGTCAGAATAAAACTAGTAAAAGATTTCATTGATGAACCAATGCTTGTTGCCAAGTTTCCACATCCCCTGAATTGTATCCTTGAATGTGTATTAATTAATATAGTTGGTATGTAGAAGAAATAAGTAGTGTCTTTGGTGTTACTAACTTTAGACCCTTAAGGTAATAAATTATTTCCTTTGTTGTAATCCCATTACACATCTGCCCTATAGGAATGCCATTTTATCTTCGAAAGATGGGGCCAAACCTTAAAATAATTACTCTTAGAGAAAATAAGTCTTACGGTTGATAAGTCTTTGTCAAGAGTCATAAAATGTTAATAGGTCTTCTGGCTAGAAGATGATGTAAATCACCTAAACCATTTGTATACGATACATTTGCAGGACAGAAACTCTGGTTTTTGATAAGGATCAAAGGCTGCTGTCTTTGCATCCCCATTATCCTCTATGTGTAACTTAGGGTATAAAAACCCCTGTTGAAAATAAAGCTACGGGCCTTGATTGCCAACGCTTAGTCTCCTAATGTCATTCTTCCCCTCAATTTTCAGATGAGTGTCCATCTGGATTGCAGATATCCTCTGCGACCATTTATTTGCCTGGGCTTCGAAGACCACTTGAGAAGGTGTCTAAGGTGGGGCAGTTTTCGCTATTCGAGAGGGAGCCTGCGGCCTCCGTGGTCAGAGCTAACCTGGTGTCACGGGTTATACTGATTTTCCGCATAAACCAAGCTACTCAGCTTCTTTTCTCCACTAAATTTTCCTACTGAGCTATCCTCATTCTATTACTCTTTATATCTTCGATAAATAAATCAATAGGTCGCCTACTCTGTCTCCCCTTCGAAAACCCTGGACCAGCCGAGGCTGGACCTTGTCAGAAGAGGGCCTCATCTCGATTTGAAGCAGGAACCTCAGGGTTGCTCTCCATTTCTGACTCTGAACACAGAGTCCCTACAGAGTTAGGACAGGAGAGTCAGGCCTCGTCTTGTGTGGAGGAATGGAACTCCACTGGACTCTCGAGTTGTTCACCGGATAACAGGCCACTTGTCGAGCTGTGTGTGGAACCTGCGGTTTTATCCGGACGATGCATGGGGGTGTCAGTTCCCCTTCGTTTTTTGCCTTCATACACAGGGTTGCCTTCGAAGAGGTATCCAGCCTTCAGATTCTTATCAAGAGCAGACCAGGAAATCAGTGTCTTTCGGCATGTGGCACCACCCACAAGCCTACGTCTCGAATTTCTTCTTGAGACGGACCTCAACCTGAGGTGCACCAGGAAGGTCGGTAACCCTTTCAGACAAAGCAAGTGAATCGACCCTCTTGTCCCGATCAGGAGGGGAGAAGGGGCTCAGATGAAGTGGTGCCGGGAACCTTGATGTTCCCCTCGAGTAAAACTGGGATGTCGGGGAACTTTTGGAGTCACATCAAATGTGCTAAGTACCGTTTCAAACTTCAAGACGGAACGTGAGACTTCTCTTGAGACGCTGTAGCTGGCAAGGGCCTCATCTTGTGGTGACGGGTTAACCACGTCGTTTTTCTCGAGTTGTGGCGGGATTCTCGAGTTAGGTCAGGAAATTCAGGCTTCCTCTTGTGTTGGCCCAGGGAAGTCCAGTCTTCCATTCGAGTTGCGAGGGAGAGCTAGGGATTGCGCTTGAGTTACTGCAGGGCAAAAGAGACCTTATCTAGGCTTGTGTCCAGGACATAATGTTCGTCTCCAGGGGGGACAGGGATCTCGGGGTTGCTTTCCTGATGCACCCGGGGAGTCAGTCCTTCTCTCGAGGGGAAGCGAAGGACTCCGCTCTCCTCTCGAGTTGCGACGGGTATCTCTTGGAGCCCACTGAGTGGCCTAAAGGGAGTCAAGCCTCCTGTGGAGTTTGGAGAGAGGACTCGTGATTGCTCTCCAGGCCATGCAGGAAAAGAAGGCCATCATCTCGCGATGAAGGGGGCGCCTCGTGGATTTTCTCGAGCTGCAGCGCCAGTGTGGGGTTTCTCATGAGGTACTACAGGGAGCTCAGGGAGTCTCTCATGTGGCGCTTGGGAAGTCAGGTCTCCATGCGCATTGCGAGGGGGAGCGCGTCATTGCTCTAGAGTCATGGAAGGTGTATTGGGCCTCAAGAACTGTTAAAGAAGGACTTTCAAGGTGTTTCTTGGGTCACGGCAGTAAACCCTGGGTTCCCTCGACTAGTGCCGGTGGCCTCAGGGAGCTTCTCAGTGTGCCTCTGAGAAGTCAAGGATACCCTGGAGTTGGGAGGGCCCTCTCGGGACTCCACTGGGTTTGGTGCAATAGAAGAGGGCCTCATCTCGAGTGGAGGCAGGAACCTCAGGGTTCGTCTCCATTTCTGACTCTGATCGCAGGGTCCCTGCAGAGTTGGGACAGGAGAGTCAGGCCTCGTCTTGTAAGGAGGAATGGAACTCCGCTTGCCTCTCGAGTTATTCACGGGGTGACAGGCAACTTGTCGAACTGTGTTTGGAATCTGCGGGTTTTTCTGGACGATGCACAAGGGTGTCAGTGCCCCTTCGTGTTGTGACTTCTTCCACAGGGTTGCCTTTCAAGAGGTGTCCGGGCATCGGGTTCTTATCAAGAGTGGACCGGGGAATCGGGGTCTTTCAGCATGTGTTACCACCCATGAAGCTACGTCTCAAATATTCTCGTTAGACCGGCCTCATCCTGAGGTGCGCCGGGAAGGTTGGGAACCCCTTCCAGACAAAGCACGGGAGTCGACCCTCCAGTCGCAATCAGGAGGGGAGAAGTGGCTCAGATGAAGTCGTACCGGGAACCTCGGTGTTCCCCTCGAGAGAGACCAGGGTGTCGGGGAACTTTTGGAATCGCATCAAGGGTGCCGAGTTTTCACACTTGAAGTGTGAAAACACTTCAAGAAGAAACCTGGGACTTCTCTTTAGACTCTGTAGCGGGCAAGGGCCTCATCTTGCGATGACAGGGTAACCATGTGGTTTTTCTCGAGTTTCGGCGGGATTCTCGAGTTACGATGGGGAATTCAGGCTTCCTCTTGTGTTGGCCCAGGGAAGTCCAATCTTCCATTGGAGTTGCGAGAGAGAGCTAGGGATTGCTCTCGAGTCACTTCAGGGCAAAAGAGACCTCATCTAAGCTTGTGTCCAGGACCTAATGTTCCTCTCCAGGGGCGACAGAGATCTCGGGGTTGCATTTTAGACGCACCCGAGGAGTCAGACCTCATCTCGAGAGGAAGGAAAGGACTCTGCTCTGCTCTCGAGTCCCGACGGGTATTTCTTGGAGACCACTGAGTGGCCTAAAGGGAGTCAAACCTCCTGTGGATTTTTTTTTAATTTTATTTTATTTTTAAACTTTACATAATTGTATTAGTTTTTCCAAATATCAAAATGAATCCGCCTCAGGTATACATGTGCTCCCCATCCTGAACCCTCCTCCCTCCTCCCCCCCCATAGCATCCCTCTGGGTCGTCCCAGTGCACTAGCCCCAAGCATCCAGTGTCATGCATCAAACCTGGACTGGAAACTCTTTTCATACATGATATTTTACATGTTTCAATGCCATTCTCCCAAATCTTCCCACCTTCTCCCTCTCCCACAGAGTCCATAAGACTCTTCTATACATCAGTGTCTCTTTTGCTGTCTCGTACTCAGGGTTATTGTTACCGTCTTTCAAAGTTCCATATATATGCGTTAGTATACTGTATTGGTGTTTTTCTTTCTGGCTTACTTCACTCTGTATAATAGGCTCCAGTTTCATCCACCTCATTAGAACTGATTCATTCTATTCTTTTTAATGGCGGAGTAATACTCCATTGTGTATATGTACCACAGCTTTCTTATCCATTCATCTGCTGATGGACATCTAGGTTGCTTCCATGTCCTGGCTATTAGAAACAGTGCTGCGATGAACATTGGGGTACACGTGTCTCTTTCCCTTCTGGTTTCCTCAGTGTGTATGCCCAGCAGTGGGATTGCTGGATCATAAGGCAGTTCTATTTCCAGTTTTTTAAGGAATCTCCACACTGTTCTCTATAGTGGCTGTACTAGTTTGCATTCGCACCAACAGTGTAAGAGGGTTCCCTTTTCTCCACACCCTCTCCAGCATTTATTATTTGTAGACTTTTGGATTGCAGCCATTCTGACTGGCGTGAAATGGTACCTCATAGTGGTTTTGATTTGCATTTCTATGATAATGAGTGATTTTGAGCATCTTTTCATGTGTTTGTTAGCCATCTGTATGTCTTCTTTGGAGAAATGTCTATTTAGTTCTTTGGCCCATTTTTTGATTGGGTCATCTATTTTTCTGGAGTTGAGCTGTAGGTGTTGCTTGTATATTTTTGAGATTAGTTGTTTGTCAGTTGCTTCATTTCCTATTATTTTCTCCCACTCCGAAGGCTGTCTTTTCACCTTGCTAATAGTTTGCTTTGATGTGCAGAAGCTTTTAAGGTTAATTAGGTCCCATTTGTTTATTTTTGTTTTTATTTCCAATATTCTGGGAGGTGGGTCATAGAGGATCCTGCTGTGATGTATTTCAGAGAGTGTTTTGCCTATGTTCTCCTCTAGGAGTTTTATAGTTTCTGGTCTTACATTTAGATCTTTAATCCATTTTGAGTTTATTTTTGTGTATTGTGTTAGAAAGTGTTCTAGTTTCATTCTTTTACAAGTGGTTGACCAGATTTCCCAGCACCACTTGTTAAAGAGATTGTCTTTAATCCATTGTATATTTTTGCCTCCTTTGTCAAAGATAAGGTGTCCATATGTGTGTGGATTTATCTCTGGGCTTTCTATTTTGTTCCACTAATCTATATTTCTGTCTTTGTGCCAGTACCATACTGTCTTGATAACTGTGGCTTTGTAGCGGAGCCTGAAATCAGGTAGGTTGATTCCTCCAGTTCCATTCTTCTTTCTCAAGATCGCTTTGGCTATTCGAGGTTTTTTGTATTTCCATACAAATTGTGAAATTATTTGTTCTAGCTCTGTGAAGAATACTGTTGGTAGCTTGATAGGGATTGCATTGAATCTATAAATTGCCTTGGGTAGTATACTCATTTTCACTATATTGATTCTTCCAATCCATGAACATGGTATATTTCTCCACCTATTAGTGTCCTCTTTGATTTCTTTCACCAGTGTTTTATAGTTTTCTATATATAGGTCTTTAGTTTCTTTAGGTAGGTATATTCCTAAGTATTTTATTCTTTCCGTTGCAATGGTGAATGAAATTGTTTCCTTAATTTCTCTTTCTGTTTTCTCATTATTAGTGTATAGGAATTCAAGGGATTTCTCTGTGTTGATTTTATATCCTGCAACTTTACTATAGTCATTGACTAGTTCTAGTAATTTTCTGGTGGAGTCTTTAGGGTTTTCTATGTAGAGGATAATGTCATCTGCAAACAGTGAGAGTTTTACTTCTTCTTTTCCAATTTGGATTCCTTTTGTTTCTTTTTCTGCTCTGACTGCTGTGGCCAAAACTTCCAAAGCTATGTTGAATAGTAATGGTGAAAGTGGGCACCCTTGTCTAGTTCCTGACTTTAGAGGAAATGCTTTCAATTTTTCACCATTGAGGATAATGTTTGCTGTGGGTTTGACATATATAGCTTTTATTATGTTGAGGTATGTTCCTTCTATTCCTGCTTTCTGGAGAGTTTTTATCATAAATGGATGTTGAATTTTGTCAAAGGCTTTCTCTGCATCTATTGAGAAAATCATATGGTTTTTATTTTTCAATTTGTTAAGGTGGTGTATTACATTGATTGATTTGCGGATATTGAAGAATCCTTGCATCCCTGGGATAAAGCCCACTTGGTCATGGTGTATGATCTTTTTAATGTGTTGTTGGATTCTGATTGCTAGAATTTTGTTAAGGATTTTTGCATCTATGTCATCAGTGATATTGGCCTGTAGTTTTCTTTTTTTGTGGGATCTTTGTCAGGTTTTGGTATTAGGCTGATGGTGGCCTCATAGAATGAGTTTGGAAGTTTACCTTCCTCTGCAATTTTCTGGAAGAGTTTGAGCAGGATAGGTGTTAGCTCTTCTCTAAATTTTTCGTAGAATTCAGCTGTGAAGCCGTCTGGACCTGGGCTTTTGTTGGCTGGAAAATTTTTGGTTACAGTTTCCATTTCCGTGCTTGTGATGGGTCTGTTAAGATTTTCTATTTCTTCCCTGGTCCAGTTTTGGAAAGTTGTACTTTTCTAAGAATTTGTCCATTTCTTCCACGTTGTCCATTTTATTGGCATATAATTGTTGATAGTAGTCTCTTATGATCCTTTGTATTTCTGTGTTTTCTGTTGTGATCTCTCCATTTTCATTTCTAATTTTATTGATTTGATTTTTCTCCCTTTGTTTCTTGATGAGTCTGGCTAATGGTTTGTCAATTTTATTTATCGTTTCAAAGAACCAGCTTTTGGTTTTGTTGATTTTTGCTATGGTCTCTTTTGTTTCTTTTGCATTTATTTCTGCTCTAATTTTTAAGATTTCTTTCCTTCTACTAACCCTGGGGTTCTTCATTTCTTCCTTTTCTAGTTGCTTTAGGTGTAGAGTTAGTTTATTTATTTGACTTTTTTCTTGTTTCTTGAGGTGTGCCTGTATTGCTATGAACTTTCCCCTTAGGACTGCTTTTACCGTGTCCCACAAGTTTTGGGTTGTTGTGTTTTCATTTTCATCCGTTTCTATGCAAATTTTGATTTCTTTTTTGATTTCTTCTGTGATTTGTTGGTTATTCAGCAGCGTGTTGTTCAGCCTCCATATGTTGGAATTTTTAATAGTTTTTCTCCTGTAATTGAGATCTAATCTTACTGCATTGTGGTCAGAAAAGATGCTTGGAATGATTTCTATTTTTTTGAATTTACCAATGCTAGCTTTATGGCCCAGGATGTGATCTATCCTGGAGAAGGTTCCATGTGCACTTTAGAAAAAGGTGAAATTCATTGTTTTGGGATGAAATGTCCTATAGATATCAATTAGGTCTAACTGGTCTATTGTATCATTTAAAGTTTGTGTTTCCTTGTTAAATTTCTGTTTAGTTGATCTATCCATAGGTGTGAGTGGGGTATTAAAATCTCCAACTATTATTGTGTTAGTGTTAATTTCTCCTTTCATACTTGTTAGCATTTGTCTTACATACTGTGGTGCTCCCACGTTGGGTGCATATATATTTATAATTGTTATATCTTCTTCTTGGATTGATCCTTTGATCATTATGTAGTGACCTTCTTTGTCTCTTTTCACAGCCTTTGTTTTAAAGTCTATTTTATCTGATATGAGTATCGCTACTCCTGCTTTCTTTTGGTCCCTATTTGCATGGAAAATCTTTTTCCAGCCCTTCACTTTCAGTCTGTATGTATCCCCTGTTTTGAGGTGCGTCTCTTGTAGACAACATATGTAGGGGTCTTGTTTTTGTATCCATTCAGCCAGTCTTTGTCTTTTGGTTGGAGCATTCAACCCATTTACGTTTAAGGTAATTACTGATAAGTATGATCCCATTGCCATTTACTTTATTGTTTGGGGTTTGAATTTATACACCGTTTTTGTGTTTCCTGTTTAGTATTTGTTGGAGAGCTGGTTTGGTGGTGCAGAATTCTCTCAGCTTTTGCTTGTCTGAAAAGCTTTTGATTTCTCCTTCATACTTGAATGAGATCCTTGCTGGGTACAATAATCTGGGCTGTAGGTTATTTTCTTTCATCATTTTAAGTACGTCTTGCCATTCCCTCCTTGCTTGAAGAGTTTCTATTGAAAGATCAGCTGTTATCCTTATGGCAATTCCCTTGTGTGTTATTTGTTGTTTTTCCCTTGCTGCTTTTCATATTTGTTCTTTGTGTTTGATTTTTGTTAATGTGATTAATATGTGTCTTGGGGGGTTTCGCCTTGGCTTTATCCTGTTTGGGACTCTGGGTTTCTTGGACTTGAGTGAGTATTTCCTTCCCCATTTTAGGGAAGTTTTCAACTATTATCTCCTCAAGTATTTTCTCACGGTCTTTCTTTTTGTCTTCTTCTTCTGGGACCCCTATGATTCGAATGTTGTAGCGTTTAATATTGTCCTGGAGGTCTCTGAGATTGTGCTCATTTCTTTTAATTCGTTTTTCATTTATCCTCTCTGATTCATTTATTTCTACCATTCTATCTTCGAATTCACTAATCCTATCTTCTGCCTCTGTTATTCTACTATTTGTTGCCTCCAGAGTGTTTTTAATTTCATTTATTGCATTATTCATTATATATTGACTCTTTTTTTATTTCTTCTAGGTCCTTGTTAAACCTTTCTTGCATCTTCTCAATCCTTGTCTCCAGGCTATTTATCTGTGATTCCATTTTAATTTCAAGATTTTAGATCCATTTCACTATCCTTACTCGGAATTCTTTATCAGGTAGATTCCCTATCTCTTCCTCTTTTGTTTGGTTTGGTGGGCATTTATCCTGTTCCTTTATCTTCTGGGTATTCCTCTGTCTCATCTTGTTTAAATTGCTGAGTTTGGGGTGTCCTTTCTGTATTCTGGCAGTTTGTGGAGTTCTTTACTGTGGCATTTCCTCGCTGTGTGTGGGTTTGTACAGGTGTCTTGTCAAGGTTTCCTGGTTAGGGAAGCTTGTGTCCGTGTTCTGGTGGGTGGAGCTGTATTTCTTCTCTCTGGAGTGCAATGAAGTGTCCAGTAATGAGTTATGAGATGTTTGTGGTTTTGGGGTGACTTTGGGCAGCCTGTATCTTGAAGCTCAGGGCTGCGTTCCTTTGTTGCTGGAGAATGTGCTTGGTATGTCTTGCCCTGGAACTTGTTGGCCCTTGTGTGGTGCTTGATTTCAGTGTCGGTATGGAGGCATTTGATGAGCTCCTGTCAATTAATGTTCCTTGGAGTCAGGAGTTCCCTGGAGTCAGGGTTTGGACTTAAGCCTCCTGCTTCCAGTTATCTGTCTTACTTTTACAGTAGTTTCAAAACTTCTCCTTCTATACAGCACCATTGATAAAACATCTACGTTAAAGAAGAAAAGTTTCTCTACTGTGAGGGCCACTCAGAAAGGTTCACAGCGTTACATGGAGAAGAGAAGAGGGAGGAGGGAGTTAGAGGTGACCCAAATGAGATCAGGTGGAATCAATAGTGGAGAGAGTGGGCTGGCCAGTAGTCACTTCCTTATGTGCACTCCACAACTGGACCGCTCAGAGATGTTCACAGAGTTATACAGAGATGAGAAGAAGGAGGAATGAGACAGAGGTGGCCAGAAGGATAAAAGGGGGGAATGAAAAGGAGGGAGACAGATCCAGCCAGTAATCAGTTCCCTAAGTGTTCTCCACCGTCTGGAATACACAGAAATTCACAGAGTTGGGTAGAGTAGAGAGGGGTTAGGGAGGAGACACAGGCGACCTGGTGGAGAAAAAGGAGAGTCCAAAGGGAGAGAGAGCAGTCAAGCCAGTAATCTCGCTCCCTAGTGAAAAATGGGTACTGAAGATTGGGTTCTTAAAGGTACAAAATTGGTAACAAATACATAAAAGCAAAAATTAAAAATCTAGAGTAGAGTTTGGAATTTCAAAAATACGATGTTAAAGAAAAGAAGAAGGAAAAGAAAGAGAGAAAAAACGAACAAAGAAAAACAAACAAGGTCGCAAAAATTATCAAGAAAATACAGGTACAAAATTGATAACTAATACCAAAAAGCAAAAATTAAAAATCTAGAATAGAGTTTGGAATTTCAAAAATACAATGTTAAAAAAAAGGAAGAAGAAAACTAAAGAGAAAACAAACAAACAAAAACAAGCAATGTCGCAAAAATTATAAAGAAACTACAGGTACAAAATTGATATCAAATATCAAAAAGCATAAATTAAAAATCTAGAGTACAGTTTGGAATTTCAAAAATACAATGTTAAGAAAAGAAGAAAAAAAAACAAAACAAAAAAACAAGGTCAAAAAATTATTTTATATATATATATATATATATATATATATATATATATGAAGTTTGCTGAAGAAGAAAAAAATAGGGTCTTTTTTTTGCAAAGTAATAGGTTATAAAAGTGAAAATTAAATGAACAATAGAGAACTTAAAATTAAAAAAATTAAAAAAAAGTTAGAATGATCATAAAAATATATCTAGGACTTTCTCTGGTTTTGTTGTGAGTATCGTGGGTTCGGTTCATTTTTGGCTAGTTCCTTGGTCCGACTTATATTTCTCAAGATCTATAGGCGCCTTCCTATGTAGTCCTAGTAACCACAGGGTTTTAATCTATTGCCTGTAGCTTCCAAGGCGTTTCCCTCTGTTATAGCTTCTTTTGTTTGCTGGTCTCTTCAGTGTCTGGTTTACGCCCTGACACAAAGGGGACGGTGGAGGACACTTTTTTTTTTTTAGGCTCACTTGTTCAGTTGCGCTGTGGGGAGGGAGGGAGGGAGTGATGCTGCAAACAAATAACACTGGCGTGCGCTCGCAGTGCCTCAGCCACACTGGGTCTGCCCCCGCTCACGGCACGTGTAGCCTCCCTGCCCACACTGCTCGGGCTCTAGGTTGTTCCACCGGGAATAATCCGAGGCTGGCCCTGGGCTGCATGCACCTCCCAGGTCCAAGCCGCTCAGGTTCAGGCACTCGGGTAGTCCTCAGAGGCACAGACTCGGTTGGGCCTGCATTTTGTGATCTTCCCAGGTCCGAGCAGCTCAGGTGATGAGGTGTTTGGCGAGCGCCAATGTTGTGACTTATCGCCTCCCCGCCACTCGGTTATCTGGGTGTAAAACAGGCGCACCTTCTCAGGCAGATGTTGACCGTCCAGATCCCCAAGAAGTTTTAGTTAGCAAAGAAGCCTGCTTACAGTTTTATAGATAATGTCTCTCTGGGGCTGCGATTGCCCCCTTCTGGCTCTGGCTGCCTGTCACCGGAGGGGGAAGGTCTGCAGCCGGCTATCTCTGTTCAGTCCTTTGTTCCGTGCGCGGGCCTGGCGGTGTCTTAGGTTAGGGCTGGCTTTTTGCGTGGTAGATATCCCAGAGTCTGGTTTGCTAGCCCAAGTTATTTCGTTCAGATAGCGCTCAGGGTATTCAGGCCAGATTTTTACTCTAAGTGATGCAGCCCGCGCTGCGCCTCCCTGCCCAGCCCCTGCTTGCTAATGGTGTGAGCAGGCGTCTGCACTGCTTCGCGGCTGGGGGAGTTACCGTAGGGCTTGCAATCTGCGAGTTTTAATTGTTTATTTATTTTTATCCCCCTTATGTTGCCCTTTGTGCTTCCAAAGCTTGGCAAAGATTTGGCAGTGAAAAGCTTTCCTGGTGTTTGGAAACTTTTCTCTTTTTAAGACTATCTTCCCGGGACGGAAATCCCTCCCTCCCTCTTTTGTCTCTTTTTTTGTCTTTTATACTTTTTCCTACCTACTTTCCAAGAGTTGGGTTCTTTTCTGGGTGCCTGATGTCCTCTGGCAGCATTCATAAGTTGTATTGTGGAATTTACTCGACGTTTAAATGCTCTTTTGATGAAATTGTTTGGGGGGGAAAGAGTTCTCCCCGTCCTACTCCTCAGCAATCTTGGCTCCTCTCTTGTGGAGTTTGGAGAGAGCACGCGGGATTGCTCTCCAGGCGATGCAGGAAAAGAAGGCCCTCATCTCGCGATGTCGGGGGAGTCTCGTGGTTTTTCTGGAGCTGCGGTGCCAGTGTGGGGTTTCTCACAAGGTACGACCGGGAGCTCAGGGAGCCTCTCGTGTGGTGTCAGGGAAGTCAAGTCTCCCTACGAGTGGCGAGGGGGCGCACGTCATTGCTCTCGAGTCATGGTAGTGGAATCAGGGCTCAACACAATGAAAAAGGACGCTCGAGGTCTTTCTCGGGTTGTGGCAGGAAACCCTGGGTTCCCTCGACTTGTGCCTGTGACCTCAGGTGGCTTCTCAGGGTGCCTCTGAGAAGTCAGGGATACTATGGAGCTGGGAGAGGCCTCTCGGGACTCCACTGGGTTTGCTGCAACGGAAGAGGGCCTAATCTCGAGATCAGGAAGGAACCTCAGGGTTCCTCTCCATTTCTGACTCAGATTGCAGGGTCCCTGCAGAGTTGGGACAGGAGAGTCAGGCCTCGTCTTGTGTGGAGGAATGGAACTCCGCTTGCCTCTCGAGTTGTTCAAGGAATGACAGGCCACTTGTCGAGCTGTGTGTGGAACCTGCGGTTTTTTCCAGACAATGCACGGGGGTGTCAGTGCCCCTTCGTGATGTGCTTTCATCCACAGGGTTGCCTTCGAAGTGGTGTGCGGGCATCGGGTTCTTATCAAGAGCGGACCAGGAAATCGGGGTCTTTTGGAATGCGGCACCACACACGAGGCTACGTCTCGAATTTCCTCGTGAGACGGGCCTCATGCTGAGGTGCCCCTGGAAGGTCGGGAAAGCCTTCCAGACAAAGCAGGTTAATCGACCCTACTGTCGCGATCAGGAGGGGAGAAGGGGCTCAGATGAAGTGGTGCCGGGAACCTCGGTGTTCCCCTTGAGTGAGACCGGTATGTCAGGGAACTTTTGGGGTCTCACGAAGCTTGCCAAATACTGTTTCAAACTTCAAGATGAAACGTGGGACTTCTCTTGAGACGCTGTGGCGGGCAAGGGCCTCATCTTGTGATGAAGGGGAAACCACGTGGTTTTTTTCGAGTTGCGATGGGATTGTTGACTTACGACGGGGAATTCAGGCTTCCTCTTCTGTTGGCCCAGGGAAGTCCATTCTTCCATTCGAGTTGCCAGGGAGAGCTGGGTGGGAATTGCTCTCGAGTCACGGCAGGTCAAAATAGACCTCATCTAGGCTTGTGTCCAGGACCTAATGTTCCTCTCCAGGGGCGATAGGGATCACGGGGACGCATTCCAGACTCACCCAGTGAGTCAGGCCTCGGCTCGAGGGGAAGCAAAGGATTCTGATATCCTCCTGGGTCACGATAGGTATCTCTTGGAGCCCACTGAGTGGCCTCCAGGGAGTCAAGCCTCCTGTGGAGTTGGAGAGAGGACTCGGGATTGCTCTCCAGGCCATACAGGAAAGAAGGCCCTCAGCTCGCAATGACGGGGGCGTCTTGTGGGTTTTCTCGAGTTGGAGCGCAAGTATGAGTTTTCTCACGAAGTACGACGGGGAGCTCAGGGAGCCTCTCGTGTGGCGCCAGGAAAGTCAGGTGTCTATGCGTGTGATGAGGAGGAGCCCATAAATGCTCTCGAGTCATGGTAGGGAAATCGGGACTCAAGACGCGTTGAAGAAGGAGTCTCGAGGTCTTTCTCAGGTTGCGGCAGGAAACCCTGGGTTCCCTCGACTTGTACCGGTGACCTCAGGGAGCTTCTCAGGGTGCCTCTGAGAAGTCAGGCATACTGTGGACTTGGGAGGCGCTCTCGGAACTCCACTGGGTTTGGTGCAATGGCAAAGGTTCTCATCTCGAGTTGAGGCAGGAACCTAAGGGTTCCTCTCCATTTAAAACTCCGACCACAGGGTCCCTGAAGAGTTGGGACAGGAGAGTCAGGCCTCGTCTTGTGTGGAGGAATGGAACTCCACTTGCCTCTCGAGTTGTTCACAGGATAACAGACCATTTGTCGAGCTGTGAGTGGAACCTTCGGTTTTTTCCGTAAGATGCATGAGGGGGTCAGTGCCCCTTCGTGTTGTGCCTTCATCCACAGGGTTGCCTTCAAAGAGGTGTCCGGACATCGGGTTCTTATCAATAGCAGAGCAGGAAATCGGGGTCTTTCAGAACGTGGCACCATCCATGAGGCTACATCTCGAATTTCTTCGTTAGACTGGTGTCATCCTGAGGTGCGCCATGAAGATCGGGAACCCCTTCCAGACAAAGCAGGGGAATCGACCATCTTGTCGCGATCAGGAGGAGTGAAAGGGCTCAGTTGAAGTCATGCCGGGAACCTCGGTGTTCCCCTCGAGTGGGACCGGTGTGTCGGGAAACTTTTGGGGTCGCTTCAAGGGTGCCAAGTACCGTTTTGCACTTCAATACGGACTTGGGGCTTCTCTTGACACGCTGTAGAGGGCAAGGGCCTCATCTTGGGATGACGGGGGAATCACGTGGTTTTTCTCAAGGTGCGGCGGGATTCTCGAGTTACGACGGGGAATTCAGGCTTCCTCTTGTGTTGGCCCAGGGAAGTCCAATCTTCCATTCGAGTTTCGAGGGAGAGCTGGGGTTTGCTCTTGAGTCACTGCAGGGCAAAAGAGACCTCATCTAGGCTTGTGTCCAGGACCTAATATTCCTCTCCAGGGCCGACAGCGATCTCGGGGTTGCATTCCAGACGCATCCTGGGAGTCAGAGCTCGACTCCAGGGGAAGCAAAGGACCCCGCTCTCCTCTCGAGTCACCACAGGTGTCTCTTGGAGCCCACTGAGTGGCCTAAAGGGAGTCAAGCCCCATGTGGAGTTTGGAGAGAGGACTCAGGATTGCTCTCCAGGCCATGCAGGAAAAGAAGACCCTCATCTCGCAATGACAGGGGCGTCTTGTTGGTTTTCTCGAGCTGCAGTGCCAGTGTGCGGTTTCTGACGAGGTGCGACGGGAAGCTCAGGGAGCCTTTCGTGTGGCACCAGGGAATTCAGGTCTCCATGCGCATGGCAAGGGGGAGCGCGTCATTGCTCTCGAGATATGATACGGGAATCGGGCCTCAAGACACGTTAAAGCAGGACTCTCAAGGTCTTTCTCGGGTTGCGGCAGGAAACCCTGGGTTCCGTCGACTTCTGCCGGTGACCTTAGGGAGCTTCTCAGGGTGCCTCTGAGAAGTCAGGCATACTGTGGATTTGGGACGGGCCTCTCGGGACTCCACTGGTTTTGTGGCAATGGAAAAGGGCCTCATCTTGAGTGGAGGCAGGAACCTCAGGCTTCCTCTCCATTTCTGACTCGGTGCGCAAGGTCCCTAGAGTTGTGACAGGAGAGTCAGGCATCGTCTTGTGTGGAGGAATGGAACTCCGCTTGCTTCTCGAGTTGTTCACGAGGTGACAGACCACTTGTGGAGCTGTGTGAGGAACCTGCGCGTTTTTCCGGAAGATGCACGGGGTGTCAGTGCCCCTACGTGTTGTGCCTTCATCCACAGGCTTGCCTTCGAAGAGGTGTCCAGGAGTCTGGTTTTGATCAAAAGTGGACCATGGAATCGGGGTCTTTCGGCATGTAGTATGGCCCTCGAGGCTACCTCTCGAATTTCCTCGTGAGACCGGCCTCATCCTGAGGTGTGCCGGGAAGGTCGGGAATCCCTTCGAGACAAAGCAGTGGAATCGACCCTCCTATCGCGATCAGGAGAGGAGAAAGGCCTCAGATGAAGTGGTGCCGGAAACTTCAGTGTCCCCTCTAGTGAGATCGGTATATAGGGGAACTTTTGGGGTCGCATCAAGGGTGCCAAGTACTGTTTTGCACTTCAAGACGGAATGTGAGACTTCTCTTGAGACGCTGTAGGGGGCAAGGGCCTCATCTTGCAATACGGGGAACCACGTGATTTTTCTCGAGTTGCGGCGGGTTTCTCAAATTACAACTGGAAATTCAGGCTTCCTCTTGTGTTGGCTCAGAAAGGCCAATCTTCCATTCGAGTTGCAAGGGAAAGCTAGGGGTTGCGCTTGAGTCACTGCAGGGCCAAAGAGACCTCATCTAGGCTTTTGTCCAGGACCTAAGGTTCCTCTCCAGGGGCGACAGGGATCCAGGGTTGCATTCCAGACTCACCCTCGTAGTCAGGCCTCATCTCGAGGGGAAGCAAAGGACACCGCTCTCCTCCTGAGTATCGACGGGTATCTCTTGGAGCCCACTGAGTGACCTAAAGGGAGTCAAGCCTCCTTTGGAGTTTGGAGAGAGGATTCGGGATTGCTCTTCAGGTCATGCAGGAAAGAAGGCCCTCATTTCACCATGACAGGGGCGTCTCGTGGGTTTTCTCGAGCTGCGGCGCCAGTGTGGGGTTTCTCACGAGGTACGATGGGGAGCTCAGGGAGCCTCTCATGTGGTGCCGGGGAAGTCAGATCTTCATGCGCGTGGCGAGGGGGAGCGCGTCATTTTTCTCCAGTCATGGTAGGGGAATCGGGCCTCAAGACGCGTGAAGAAGGACTCTCGAGGTTTTTCTCAGGTTACGGCAGGAAACCCTGGGTTCCGTCGACTTATGCCCGTGACCTCAGGGAGCTTTTCAGGGTGCCTCTGAGAAGTCAGGGATACTGTGCAGTTGGGAGGGGCCGCTCCGAACTCCACTGGGTTTGGTGCAGTAGAAGAGGGCCTTATCTCGAGTTGAGGCAGGAACCTCATGGTTCCTCTCCATTTCTGAATCGGATCTCAGTGTCCATGCAGAGTTGGGACAGGAGAGTCAGGCCTCGTCTTGTGTGGAGGAATTTAACTCCTCTTGCCTCTCGAGTTGTTCACGGGGTGACAGGCCACCTGTCGATCTGTATGTGGAACTTGCGGGCTTTTCCAACGATGCAGGAGGGTGTCAGACCCCTTCGTTTTGTGCCTTCGTCCACAGGATTGCCTTCGAAGAGGTGTCCTAGCATTGGGTTCTTATCAAGAGCAGACAGGGAAATCGGGGTCTTTCGGCGTGTGGCACCAACCACAAGGCTACGTCTCGAATTTCCTCGTGAGACCGGCCTCATCCTGAGGTGCGCCGGGAAGGTCCGGAACCCCTTCCAGACAAAGCAGGGTAATCGACCCTCCCGTCGCGATCAGGAGGGGATAAGGGGCTCAGAACAAGCGGTGCACCGAACCTTGGTGTTCCCCTCGAGTGAGACCAGGGTGTCGGGGAACTTTTGTGCTAACATCAAGGTTGCCAATTATCGTTTTAAACTTCAAGATGGAACATAGGGCTTCTACTGAGACGCTGTAGCTGGCAAGGGCCTCATCTTGCGATGACGGGGGAACCACGTGGTTTTCCTCGAGTTGCAGCGGGATTTTCGAATTACGACGGGGAATTCAGGTTTCCTCTTGTGTTGTCCCAGGGAAGTCCATTCTTCCATTCGAGGTGCGAGGGAGAGCAGGGGATTGCTCTCGAGTCACTTCAGGGCAAATGAGACCTCATCTATGCTTGTGTCTAGGACCTAATGTTCCTCTCCAGGGGCGACAGGGATCTCGGGGTTGCATTCCAGACTCACCTGAGGAGTCAGGCCTGGTATATAGGGGAAGCAAAGAATTCCGCTCTCCTCTCGAGTCCCAACGGGTATCTCTTGGAGCCCACAGAGTGGCCTAAAGGGAGTCAGGCCTCCTGTGGAGTTTGAAGAGAGGCCTCGAGATTGCTCTCCAGGCCATGCAGGAAAAGAAGGCCTTCATCTCGCGATGACGGAGGCGTCTCGTGGGTTTTCTCGAGCTGGGGAGCCAGTGTGGGATTTCTCACGAGGTATGACGGGGAGCTCAGGGAGCCTCTCGTGTGGCGCCAGGGAAGTCAAGTCTCCATGCGAGTGGCGAGGGGGAACGCGTCATTGCTCTCGAGTCATGGTAGGGGAATCGGGATTCAAGATGCGTTGAAGGAGGATTTTCGAGGTCTTTCTCGGGTTGTGTCAGGAAAGCCTGTGTTCCCTCGACTTGTGCCAGTGACCTCAGGGAGCTTCTAAGGGTGCCTCTGAGAATTCAGAGATACTGTGGAGTTGGGGGGGGTCTCTCGCGACTCATCTGGGTTTGGTGCAATGGAAGAGGGCCTCACCTCGAGGGGAGGCAGGAACCTCAGGCTTCCTCTCCGTTTCGGACTCCGACCGCAGGGTCCCTTCAGAGTTGGGACAGGAGAGTCAGGCCTCGTCTTGTCTGAGGAAGGGAATCCCGCTGGCCTCTCGAGTTGCTCAGGGGGTCTCAGGCCCCTCGTCGAGCTGTGTGTGGAACCCGCGGGTCTTTGCGGACGATGCACGGGGGTGGCAGCGCCACTTCGTGTTGTGCCTTCACCCACAGGGTTGCCTTCGAAGAGGGGTCCGGGCCTCGGGTCCTTCTCAAGGGCGGACCGGGGAATCGGGGGCGTTCGGCATGTGGCCCCACCCACGTGGCTCGTCTCGAATTTCCTCGTGAGACCGGCCTCATCCTGAGGTGCGCCGGGAAGGCCGGGAACCCCTTCCAGACCACGCAGGGGAATCGCCTCTCCTGTCGCGATCAGGAGGGGAGAAGGGGCTCAGAGGAAGCGGTGCCGGGACCCCCGGTGTTCCCCTCGAGGGAACCCGGCGTGTCGGGGGACTTTTGGGGGTCGCAGGAAGGCTGTCAGGGACGGTTTCGCCCTTCAGGGCGGAACAGGGGACTTCCCTTGAGACGCCGTCGCGGGCAAGGGCCTCATCTTGCCAAGAGGTGGGAACCACGGGGTTTCTATCGAGTTGCGGCGGCATTCTCGAGTTACGACGGGGATCTCAGCCTTCCCCTGGGGTTGGCCCTGGGAAGCCCAATCTTCCCCTCGGGTTGCGAGGGAAAGCTGGGGGTTACGCTCGAGTCACTGCAAGGCCGAAGAGACCTCACCTAGCCGTGTGTCCGGGACCTAATATTCCTCTTCAGGGAAGGAAGGGATCTCGGGGTTGCATTCCAGGCTCCCCCGGGGAGTCAGACCTCGTCTCGAGGGGAAGCCAAGGACTCCGCTCTCCTCTCGAGTCGGACGCGGGTCTCTTGGAGCCCCCTGAGCGGCCTCAAGGGAGTTCAGGATCCTCTTCCCTTTGGAGAGAGGACCCGGGATTGCTCTCCAGGCCATGCAGGAAAAGAAGGCCCTCAGCTCACGAGGACGGGGGCGTCTCAGGGGTTTCCTCGAGCTGCGGCGCCCGTGGGAGTTTTCTCCCGAGGCACGACGAGGATCTCAGGGAGCCTCTCGTGCGGCGCCAGGGAAGTCAGGTCTCCATGCGTGTGGCGAGGGGGAGCGCGTCCTGGCTCTCGAGTCACGGGAGGGGACTAGGGCCTCGAGACGCGTTGAAGAAGGACTCTCGAGGTCTTTCTCGGGGGACGGCGGGAAACCCTCGTTTCCCTCGCCTTCTGCCAGGGACCTTAGGGAACTTCCCAGGGTGCCTCTGAGAGGCGAGGGATCCTGTGGAGGGGGCGGGGCCCCTCGGGACTCCGCTGGGTCTGGCGAAACGGAAGAGGGCCTCACCTCGAGGGGAGGCAGGCAACTCAGGCTTCCTCTCCGTTTCGGACTCCGACCGCAGGGTCCCTGCAGAGTTGGGACAGGAGAGTCAGGCCTCGTCTTGTCTGAGGAAGGGAACCCCGCTGGCCTCTCGAGTTGCTCAGGGGGTCTCAGGCCCCCCGTCGAGCTGTGTGTGGAACCCGCGGGTCTTTGCGGACGATGCACGGGGGTGGCAGTGCCCCTTCGTGTTGTGCCTTCACCCACAGGGTTGCCTTCGAAGAGGGGTCCGGGCCTCGGGTCCTTCTCAAGGGCGGACCGGGGAATCGGGGGCGTTCGGCATGTGGCCCCTCCCACGTGGCTCGTCTCGAATTTCCTCGTGAGACCGGCCTCATCCTGAGGTGCGCCGGGAAGGCCGGGAACCCCTTCCAGACCACGCAGGGGAATCGCCTCTCCTGTCGCGATCAGGAGGGGAGAAGGGGCTCAGAGGAAGCGGTGCCGGGACCCTCGGTGTTCCCCTCGAGGGAACCCGGCGTGTCGGGGGATTTTGGGGGTCGCAGCAAGGCTGTCAGGGACCGTTTCGCCCTTCAGGGCGGAACAGGGGACTTCCCTTGTGACGCCGTCGCGGGCAAGGGCCTCATCTTGCCAAGAGGTGGGAACCACGTGGGTTTTCTCGAGTTGCGGCGGGATTCTCGAGTTACGACGGGGATCTCAGCCTTCCCCTTGGGTTGGCCCTGGGAAGCCCAATCTTCCCCTCGGGTTGCGAGGGAAAGCTGGGGGTTGCGCTCGAGTCACTGCAGGGCCGAAGAGACCTCACCTAGGCGTGTGTCCGGGACCTAATATTCCTCTGCAGGGAAGGCAGGGATCTCGGGGTTGCATTCCAGGCTCCCCCGGGGAGTCAGGCCTCGTCTCGAGGGGAAGCCAAGGACTCCGCTCTCCTCTCGAGTCGCGACGCGGGTCTCTTGGAGCCCCCTGAGCGGCCTCAAGGGAGTCCAGCCTCCTCTTGCGTTTGGAGAGAGGACCCGGGATTGCTCTCCAGGCCATGCAGGAAAAGAAGGCCCTCAGCTCTCGAGGACGGGGGCGTCTCAGGGGTTTCCTCGAGCTGCGGCGCCCGTGGGGGTTTTCTCCCGAGGCACGACGAGGATCTCAGGGAGCCTCTCTTGCGGCGCCAGGGAAGTCAGGTCTCCATGCGCGTGGCGAGGGGGAGCGAGTCCTGGCTCTCGAGTCACGGGAGGGGACTAGGGCCTCGAGACGCGTTGAAGAAGGGCTCTCGAGGTCTTTGTCGGGGGGGGCGGGAAACCCTCGTTTCCCTCGCCTTCTGCCGGGGACCTTAGGGAACTTCCCAGGGTGCCTCTGAGAGGCGAGGGATCCTGTGGAGGTGGCGGGGCCCCTCGGGACTCCGCTGGGTCTGGCGCAACGGAAGAGGGCCTCACCTCGAGGGGAGGCAGGAACCTCAGGCTTCCTCTCCGTTTCGGACTGCGACCGCAGGGTCCCTGCAGAGTTGGGACAGGAGAGTCAGGCCTCGTCTTGTCTGAGGAAGGGAAACCCGCTGGCCTCTCGAGTTGCTCAGGGGGTCTAAGGCCCCTCGTCGAGCTGTGTGTGGAACTCGCGGGTCTTTGCGGACGATGCACGGGGGTGGCAGTGCCCTTTCGCGTTGTGCCTTCACCCACAGTGTTGCCTTCGAAGAGGGGTCCGGTCCTCGGGTCCTTCTCAAGGGCGGACCGGGGAATCGGGGGCGTTCGGCATGTGGCACCACCCACGTGGCTCGTTTCGAATTTCCTCGTGAGACCGGCCTCATCCTGAGGTGCGCCGGGAAGGCCGGGAACCCCTTCCAGACCACGCAGGGGAATCGCCTCTCCTGTCGCGATCAGGAGGGGAGAAGGGGCTCAGAGGAAGCGGTGCTGGGACCCTCGGTGTTCCCCTCGAGGGAACCCGGCGTGTCGGGGGACTTTTGGGGGTCGCAGCAAGGCTGTCAGGGACCGTTTCGCCCTTCAGGGCGGAACAGGGGACTTCCCTTGTGACGCCGTCACGGGCAAGGGCCTCATCTTGCCAAGAGGTGGGAACCACGTGGGTTTTCTCGAGTTGCGGCGGGATTCTCGAGTTACGACGGGGATCTCAGCCTTCCCCTTGGGTTGGCCCTGGGAAGCCCAATCTTCCCCTCGGGTTGCGAGGGAAAGCTGGGGGTTGCGCTCGAGTCACTGCAGGGCCGAAGAGACCTCACCTAGGCGTCTCTCCGGGACCTAAAATTCCTCTCCAGGGAAGGCAGGGATCTCGGGGTTGCATTCCAGGCTCCCCCGGGGAGTCAGGCCTCGTCTCGAGGGGAAGCCAAGGACTCCGCTCTCCTCTCGAGTCGCGACGCGGGTCTCTTGGAGCCCCCTGAGCGGCCTCAAGGGAGTCCAGCCTCCTCTTCCGTTTGGAGAGAGGACCCGGGATTGCTCTCCAGGACATGCAGGAAAAGAAGGCCCTCAGCTCGCGAGGACGGGGGCGTCTCAGGGGTTTCCTCGAGCTGCGGCGCCCGTGGGGGTTTTCTACCGAGGCACGACGAGGATCTCAGGGAGCTTCTCGTGCGGCGCCAGGGAAGTCAGGTCTCCATGCGCGTGGCGAGGGGGAGCGCGTCCTGGCTCTCGAGTCACGGGAGGGGACTAGGGCCTCGAGACGCGTTGAAGAAGGACTCTCGAGGTCTTTCTCGGGGGGCGGCGGGAAACCCTCGTTTCCCTCGCCTTCTGCCGGGGACCTTAGGGAACTTCCCAGGGTGCCTCTGAGAGTCGAGGGATCCTGTGGTGGTGGCGGGGCCCCTCGGAACTCCGCTGGGTCTGGCGCAACGGAAGAGGGCATCACCTCGAGGGGAGGCAGGAACCTCAGGCTTCCTCTGCGTTTCGGACTCCGACCGCAGGGTCCCTGCAGAGTTGGGACAGGAGAGTCAGGCCTCGTCTTGTCTGAGGAAGGGAACCCCGCTGGCCTCTCGAGTTGCTCAGGGGGTCTCAGGCCCCCCGTCGAGCTGTGTGTGGAACCCGCGGGTCTTTGCGGACGATGCACGGGGGTGGCAGTGCCCCTTCGTGTTGTGCCTTCACCCACAGGGTTGCCTTCGAAGAGGGGTCCGGGCCTCGGGTCCTTCTCAAGAGCGGACCGGGGAATCGGGAGCGTTCGGCATGTGGCCCCACCCACGTGGCTCGTCTCGAATTTCCTAGTGAGACCGGCCTCACCCTTAGGGGCGCCGGGAAGGCCGGGAACCCCTTCCAGACCACGCAGGGGAATCGCCTCTCCTGTCGCGATCAGGAGGGGAGAAGGGGTCAGAGGAAGCGGTGCCGGGACCCTCGGTGTTCCCCTCGGGGGACCCCGGCGTGTCGGGGGACTTTTGGGGGTCGCAGGAAGGCTGTCAGGGACCGTTTCGCCCTTCAGGGCGGAACAGGGGACTTCCCTGGAGACGCCGTGGCGGGCAAGGGCCTCATCTTGCCAAGAGGTGGGAACCACGTGGTTTTTCTCGAGTTGCGGCGGGATTCTCGAGTTACGACGGGGATCTCAGCCTTCCTCTTGGGTTGGCCCTGGGAAGCCCAATCTTCCCCTCGGGTTGCGAGGGAAAGCTGGGGGTTGCGCTCGAGTCACTGCAGGGCCGAAGAGACCTCACCTAGGCGTGTGTCCGGGACCTAATATTCCTCTCCAGGGAAGGCAGGGATCTCGGGATTGCATTCCAGGCTGCCCCGGGGAGTCAGGCCTCGTCTCGAGGGGAAGCCAAGGACTCCGCTCTCCTCTCGAGTCGTGACGCGGGTCTCTTGTAGCCCCCTGAGCGGCCTCAAGGGAGTCCAGCCTCCTCTTCCGTTTGGAGAGAGGACCCGGGATTGCTCTCCAGGCCATGCAGGAAAAGAAGGCCCTCAGCTCGCGAGGACGGGGGCGTCTCAGGGGTTTCCTCGAGCTGCGGCGCCCGTGGGGGTTTTCTCCCGAGGCACGACGAGGATCTCAGGGAGCCTCTCGTGCGGCGCCAGGGAAGTCAGGTCTCCATGCGCGTGGCGAGGGGGAGCGCGTCCTGGCTCTCGAGTCACGGGAGGGGACTAGGGCCTCGAGACGCGTTGAAGAAGGACTCTCGAGGTCTTTCTCGGGGGGCGGCGGGAAACCCTCGTGTCCCTCGCCTTCTGCCGGGGACCTTAGGGAACTTGCCAGGGTGCTTCTGAGAGGCGAGGGATCCTGTGGAGGTGGCGGGGCCCCTCGGGACTCCGCTGGGTCTGGCGCAACGGAAGAGGGCCTCACCTCGAGGGGAGGCAGGAACCTCAGGCTTCCTCTCCGTTTCGGACTGCGACCGCAGGGTCCCTGCAGAGTTGGGACAGGAGAGTCAGGCCTCGTCTTGTCTGAGGAAGGGAACCCCGCTGGCCTCTCGAGTTGCTCAGGGGGTCTCAGGCCCCTCGTCGAGCTGTGTGTGGAACCCGCGGGTCTTTGCGGACGATGCACGGGGGTGGCAGTGCCCCTTCGTGTTGTGCCTTCACCCCCAGGGTTGCCTTCGAAGAGGGGTCCGGGCCTCGGGTCCTTCTCAAGGGCGGACCGGGGAATCGGGGGCGTTCGGCATGTGGCCCCACCCACGTGGCTCGTCTCGAATTTCCTCGTGAGACCGGCCTCATCCTGAGGTGCGCCGGGAAGGCCGGGAACCCCTTCCAGACCACGCAGGGGAATCGCCTCTCCTGTCGCGATCAGGAGGGGAGAAGGGGCTCAGAGGAAGCGGTGCCGGGACCCTCGGTGTTCCCCTCGAGGGAACCCGGCGTGTCGGGGGACTTTTGGGGGTCGCAGGAAGGCTGTCAGGGACCGTTTCGCCCTTCAGGGCGGAACAGGGGACTTCCCTGGAGACGCCGTGGCGGGCAAGGGCCTCCTCTTGCCAAGAGGTGGGAACCACGTGGTTTTTCTCGAGTTGCGGCGGGATTCTCGAGTTACGACGGGGATCTCAGCCTTCCCCTTGGGTTGGCCCTGGGAAGCCCAATCTTCCCCTCGGGTTGCGAGGGAAAGCTGGGGGTTGCGCTCGAGTCACTGCAGGGCCGAAGAGACCTCACCTAGGCGTGTGTCCGGGACCTAATATTCCTCTCCAGGGAAGGCAGGGATCTCGGGGTTGCATTCCAGGCTCCCCCGGGGAGTCAGGCCTCGTCTCGAGGGGAAGCCAAGGACTCCGCTCTCCTCTCGAGTCGCGACGCGGGTCTCTTGGAGCCCCCTGAGCGGCCTCAAGGGAGTCCAGCCTCCTCTTCCGTTTGGAGAGAGGACCCGGGATTGCTCTCCAGGCCATGCAGGAAAAGAAGGCCCTCAGCTCGCGAGGACGGGGGCATCTCAGGGGTTTCCTCGAGCTGCGGCGCCCGTGGGGGTTTTCTCCCGAGGCACGACGAGGATCTCAGGGAGCCTCTCGTGCGGCGCCAGGGAAGTCAGGTCTCCATGCGCGTGGCGAGGGGGAGCGCGTCCTGGCTCTCGAGTCACGGGAGGGGACTAGGGCCTCGAGACGCGTTGAAGAAGGACTCTCGAGGTCTTTCTCGGGGGGCGGCGGGAAACCCTCGTGTCCCTCGCCTTCTGCCGGGGACCTTAGGGAACTTCCCAGGGTGCCTCTGAGAGGCGAGGGATCCTGTGGAGGTGGCGGGGCCCCTCGGGACTCCGCTGGGTCTGGCGCAACGGAAGAGGGCCTCACCTCGAGGGGAGGCAGGAACCTCAGGCTTCCTCTCCGTTTCGGACTCCGCCCGCAGGGTCCCTGCAGAGTTGGGACAGGAGAGTCAGGCCTCGTCTTGTCTGAGGAAGGGAACCCCGCTGGCCTCTCGAGTTGCTCAGGGGGTCTCAGGCCCCTCGTCGAGCAGTGTGTGGAACCCGCGGGTCTTTGCGGACGATGCACGGGGGTGGCAGTGCCCCTTCGTGTTGTGCCTTCACCCACAGGGTTGCCTTCGAAGAGGGGTCCGGGCCTCGGTTCCTTCTCAAGGGCGGACAGGGGAATCGGGGGCGTTCGGCATGTGGCCCCTCCCACGTGGCTCGTCTCGAATTTCCTCGTGAAGACCGGCCTCATCCTGAGGTGCGCCGGGAAGGCCTGGAACCCCTTCCAGACCACGCAGGGGAATCGCCTCTCCTGTCGCGATCAGGAGGGGAGAAGTGGCTCAGAGGAAGTGGTGCCGGGACCCTCGGTGTTCCCCTCGAGGGAACCCGGCGTGTCGGGGGACTTTTGGGGGTCGCAGGAAGGCTGTCAGGGACCGTTTCGCCCTTCAGGGCGGAACAGGGGACTTCCCTTGAGACGCCGTGTCGGGCAAGGGCCTCATCTTGCCAAGAGGTGGGAACCACGTGCTTTTTCTCGAGTTGCGGCGGGATTCTCGAGTTACGACGGGGATCTCAGCCTTCCCCTTGGGTTGGCCCTGGGAAGCCCAATCTTCCCCTCGGGTTGCGAGGGAAAGCTGGGGGTTGCGCTCCAGTCATTGCAGGGCCGAAGAGACCTCACCTAGGCGTGTGTCCGGGACCTAATATTCCTCTCCAGGGAAGGCAGGGATCTCGGGGTTGCATTCCAGGCTGCCCCGGGGAGTCAGGCCTCGTCTCGAGGGGAAGCCAAGGACTCCGCTCTCCTCTCGAGTCGCGACGCGGGTCTCTTGGAGCCCCCTGAGCGGCCTCAAGGGAGTCCAGCCTCCTCTTCCGTTTGGAGAGAGGACCCGGGATTGCTCTCCAGGCCATGCAGGAAAAGAAGGCCCTCAGCTCGCGAGGACGGGGGCGTCTCAGGGGTTTCCTCGAGCTGCGGCGCCCGTGGGAGTTTTCTCCCGAGGCACGACGAGGATCTCAGGGAGCCTCTCATGCGGCGCCAGGGAAGTCAGGTCTCCATGCGCGTGGCGAGGGGGAGCGCGTCCTGGCTCTCGAGTCACGGGAGGGGACTAGGGCCTCGAGACGCGTTGAAGAAGGACTCTCGAGGTCTTTCTCGGGGGGCGGCGGGAAACCCTCGTGTCCCTCGCCTTCTGCCGGGGACCTTAGGGAACTTCCCAGGGTGCCTCTGAGAGGCGAGGGATCCTGTGGAGGTGGCGGGGCCCCTCGGGACTCCGCTGGGTCTGGCGCAACGGAAGAGGGCCTCACCTCGAGGGGAGGCAGGAACCTCAGGCTTCCTCTCCGTTTCGGACTCCGCCCGAAGGGTCCCTGCAGAGTTGGGACAGGAGAGTCAGGCCTCGTCTTGTCTGAGGAAGGGAACCCCGCTGGCCTCTCGAGTTGCTCAGGGGGTCTCAGGCCCCTCGTCGAGCTGTGTGTGGAACCCGCGGGTCTTTGCGGACGATGCACGGGGGTGGCAGTGCCCCTTCGTGTTGTGCCTTCCCCCACAGGGTTGCCTTCGAAGAGGGGTCCGGGCCTCGGGTCCTTCTCAAGGGCGGACCGGGGAATGGGGGCGTTCGGCATGTGGCCCCACCCACGTGGCTCGTCTCGAATTTCCTCGTGAGACCGGCCTCATCCTGAGGTGCGCCGGGAAGGCCGGGAACCCCTTCCAGACCACGCAGGGGAATCGCCTCTCCTGTCGCGATCAGGAGGGGAGAAGGGGCTCAGAGGAAGCGGTGCCGGGACCCTCGGTGTTCCCCTCGAGGGAACCCGGCGTGTCGGGGGACTCTTGGGGGTCGCAGGAAGGCTGTCAGGGACCGTTTCGCCCTTCAGGGCGGAACAGGGGACTTCCCTTGAGACGCCGTGGCGGGCAAGGGCCTCACCTTTCCAAGAGGTGGGAACCACGTGGTTTTTCTCGAGTTGCGGCGGGATTCTCGAGTTACGACGGGGATCTCAGCCTTCCCCTTGGGTTGGCCCTGGGAAGCCCAATCTTCCCCTCGGGTTGCGAGGGAAAGCTGGGGGTTGCGCTCGAGTCACTGCAGGGCCGAAGAGACCTCACCTAGGCGTGTGTCCGGGACCTAATATTCCTCTCCAGGGAAGGCAGGGATCTCGGGGTTGCATTCCAGGCTCCCCCGGGGAGTCAGGCCTCGTCTCGAGGGGAAGCCAAGGACTCCGCTCTCCTCTCGAGTCGCGACGCGGGTCTCTTGGAGCCCCCTGAGCGGCCTCAAGGGAGTCCAGCCTCCTCTTCCGTTTGGAGAGAGGACCCGGGATTGCTCTCCAGGCCATGCAGGAAAAGAAGGCCCTCAGCTCGCGAGGACGGGGGCGTCTCAGGGGTTTCCTCGAGCTGCGGCGCCCGTGGGGGTTTTCTCCCGAAGCACGACGAGGATCTCAGGGAGCCTCTCGTGCGGCGCCAGGGAAGTCAGGTCTCCATGCGCGTGGCGAGGGGGAGCGCGTCCTGGCTCTCGAGTCACGGGAGGGGACTAGGGCCTCGAGACGCGTTGAAGAAGGACTCTCGAGGTCTTTCTCGGGGGGCGGCGGGAAACCCTCGTGTCCCTCGCCTTCTGCCGGGGACCTTAGGGAACTTCCCAGGGTGCCTCTGAGAGGCGAGGGATCCTGTGGAGGTGGCGGGGCCCCTCGGGACTCCGCTGGGTCTGGCGCAACGGAAGAGGGCCTCACCTCGAGGGGAGGCAGGAACCTCAGGCTTCCTCTCCGTTTCGGACTCCGCCCGCAGGGTCCCTGCAGAGTTGGGACAGGAGAGTCAGGCCTCGCCTTGTCTGAGGAAGGGAACCCCGCTGGCCTCTCGAGTTGCTAAGGGGGTCTCAGGCCCCTCGTCGAGCTGTGTGTGGAACCCGCGGGTCTTTGCGGACGATGCACGGGGGTGGCAGTGCCCCTTCGTGTTGTGCCTTCACCCAAAGGGTTGCCTTCGAAGAGGGGTCCGGTCCTCGGGTCCTTCTCAAGGGCGGACCGGGGAATCGGGGGCGTTCGGCATGCGGCCCCACCCACGTGGCTCATCTCGAATTTCCTCGTGAGACCGGCCTCATCCTGAGGTGCGCCGGGAAGGCCGGGAACCCCTTCCAGACCACGCAGGGGAATCGCCTCTCCTGTCGCGATCAGGAGGGGAGAAGGGGCTCAGAGGAAGCGGTGCCGGGACCCTCGGTGTTCCCCTCGAGGGAACCCGGTGTGTCGGGGGACTTTTGGGTGTCGCGGGAAGGCTGTCAGGGACCGTTTCGCCCTTCAGGGCGGAACAGGGGACTTCCCTTGAGACGCCGTGGCGGGCAAGGGCCTCATCTTGCCAAGAGGTGGGAACCACGTGGTTTTTCTCGAGTTGCGGCGGGATTCTCGAGTTACGACGGGGATCTCAGCCTTCCCCTTGGGTTGGCCCTGGGAAGCCCAATCTTCCCCTCGGGTTGCGAGGGAAAGCTGGGGGTTGCGCTCGAGTCACTGCAGGGCCGAAGAGACCTCACCTAGGCGTGTGTCCGGGACCTAATATTCCTCTCCAGGGAAGGCAGGGATCTCGGGGTTGCATTCCAGGCTCCCCCGGGGAGTCAGGCCTCGTCTCGAGGGGAAGCCAAGGACTCCGCTCTCCTCTCGAGTCGCGACGCGGGTCTCTTGGAGCCCCCTGAGCGGCCTCAAGGGAGTCCAGCCTCCTCTTCCGTTTGGAGAGAGGACCCGGGATTGCTCTCCAGGCCATGCAGGAAAAGAAGGCCCTCAGCTCGCGAGGACGGGGGCGTCTCAGGGGTTTCCTCGAGCTGCGGCGCCCGTGGGGGTTTTCTCCCGAAGCACGACGAGGATCTCAGGGAGCCTCGCGTGCGGCGCCAGGGAAGTCAGGTCTCCATGCGCGTGGCGAGGGGGAGCGCGTCCTGGCTCTCGAGTGACGGGAGGGGACTAGGGCCTCGAGACGCGTTGAAGAAGGACTCTCGAGGTCTTTCTCGGGGGGCGGCGGGAAACCCTCGTGTCCCTCGCCTTCTGCCGGGGACCTTAGGGAACTTCCCAGGGTGCCTCTGAGAGGCGAGGGATCCTGTGGAGGTGGCGGGGCCCCTCGGGACTCCGCTGGGTCTGGCGCAACGGAAGAGGGCCTCACCTCGAGGGGAGGCAGGAACCTCAGGCTTCCTCTCCGTTTCGGACTCCGCCCGCAGGGTCCCTGCAGAGTTGGGACAGGAGAGTCAGGCCTCGTCTTGTCTGAGGAAGGGAACCCCGCTGGCCTCTCGAGTTGCTCAGGGGGTCTCAGGCCCCTCGTCGAGCTGTGTGTGGAACCCGCGGGTCTTTGCGGCCGATGCACGGGGGTGGCAGTGCCCCTTCGTGTTGTGCCTTCCCCCACAGGGTTGCCTTCGAAGAGGGGTCCGGGCCTCGGGTCCTTCTCAAGGGCGGACCGGGGAATCGGGGGCGTTCGGCATGTGGCCCCACCCACGTGGCTCGTCTCGAATTTCCCCGTGAGACCGGCCTCCTCCTGAGGTGCGCCGGGAAGGCCGGGAACCCCTTCCAGACCACGCAGGGGAATCGCCTCTCCTGTCGCGATCAGGAGGGGAGAAGGGGCTCAGAGGAAGCGGTGCCGGGACCCTCGGTGTTCCCCTCGAGGGAACCCGGCGTGTCGGGGGACTTTTGGGGGTCGCAGGAAGGCTGTCAGGGACCGTTTCGCCCTTCAGGGCGGAACAGGGGACTTCCCTTGAGACGCCGTGGCGGGCAAGGGCCTCATCTTGCCAAGAGGTGGGAACCACGTGTTTTTTCTCGAGTTGCGGCGGGATTCTCGAGTTACGACGGGGATCTCAGCCTTCCCCTTGGGTTGGCCCTGGGAAGCCCAATCTTCCCCTCGGGTTGCGAGGGAAAGCTGGGGGTTGCGCTCGAGTCACTGCAGGGCCGAAGAGACCTCACCTAGGCGTGTGTCCGGGACCTAATATTCCTCTCCAGGGAAGGCAGGGATCTCGGGGTTGCATTCCAGGCTCCCCCGGGGAGTCAGGCCTCGTCTCGAGGGGAAGCCAAGGACTCCGCTCTCCTCTCGAGTCGCGACGCGGGTCTCTTGGAGCCCCCTGAGCGGCCTCAAGGGAGTCCAGCCTCCTCTTCCGTTTGGAGAGAGGACCCGGGATTGCTCTCCAGGCCATGCAGGAAAAGAAGGCCCTCAGCTCGCGAGGACGGGGGCGTCTCAGGGGTTTCCTCGAGCTGCGGCGCCCGTGGGGGTTTTCTCCCGAGGCACGACGAGGATCTCAGGGAGCCTCTCGTGCGGCGCCAGGGAAGTCAGGTCTCCATGCGCGTGGCGAGTGGGAGCGCGTCCTGGCTCTCGAGTCACGGGAGGGGACTAGGGCCTCGAGACTCGTTGAAGAAGGACTCTCGAGGTCTTTCTCGGGGGGCGGCGGGAAACCCCCGTGTCCCTCGCCTTCTGCCGGGGACCTTAGGGAACTTCCCAGGGTGCCTCTGAGAGGCGAGGGATCCTGTGGAGGTGGCGGGGCCCCTCGGGACTCCGCTGGGTCTGGCGCAACGGAAGAGGGCCTCACCTCGAGGGGAGGCAGCAACCTCAGGCTTCCTCTCCGTTTCGGACTCCGACCGCAGGGTCCCTGCAGAGTTGGGACAGGAGAGTCAGGCCTCGTCTTGTCTGAGGAAGGGAACCCCGCTGGCCTCTCGAGTCGCTCAGGGGGTCTCAGGCCCCTCGTCGTGCTGTGTTTGGAACCCGCGGGTCTTTGCGCACGATGCACGGGGGTGGCAGTGCCCCTTCGTGTTGTGCCTTCCCCCACAGGGTTTTCTTCGAAGAGGGGTCCGGGCCTCGGGTCCTTCTCAACGGCGGACCGGGGAATCGGGGCCGTTCGGCATGTGGCCCCACCCACGTGGCTCGTCTCGAATTTCCTCGTGAGACCGGCCTCCTCCTGAGGTGCGCCGGGAAGGCCGGGAACCCCTTCCAGACCACGCAGGGGAATCGCCTCTCCTGTCGCGATCAGGAGGGGAGAAGGGGCTCAGAGGAAGCGGTGCCGGGACCCTCGGTGTTCCCCTCGAGGGAACCCGGCGTGTCGGGGGACTTTTGGGGGTCGCAGGAAGGCTGTCAGGGACCGTTTCGCCCTTCAGGGCGGAACAGGGGACTTCCCTTGAGACGCCGTGGCGGGCAAGGGCCTCATCTTGCCAAGAGGTGGGAACCACGTGGTTTTTCTCGAGTTGCGGCGGGAATCTCGAGTTACGACGGGGATCTCAGCCTTCCCCTTGGGTTGGCCCTGGGAAGCCCAATCTTCCCCTCGGGTTGCGAGGGAAAGCTGGGGGTTGCGCTCGAGTCACCGCAGGGCCGAAGAGACCTCACCTAGGCGTGTGTCCGGGACCTACTATTCCTCTCCAGGGAAGGCAGGGATCTCGGGGTTGCATTCCAGGCTCCCCCGGGGAGTCAGGCCTCGTCTCGAGGGGAAGCCAAGGACTCCGCTCTCCTCTCGAGTCGCGACGCGGGTCTCTTGGAGCCCCCTGAGCGGCCTCAAGGGAGTCCAGCCTCCTCTTCCATTTGGAGAGAGGACCCGGGATTGCTCTCCAGGCCATGCAGGAAAAGAAGGCCCTCAGCTCGCGAGGACGAGGGCGTCTCAGGGGTTTCCTCGAGCTGCGGCGCCCGTGGGGGTTTTCTCCCGAGGCACGACGAGGATCTCAGGGAGCCTCTCGTGCGGCGCCAGGGAAGTCAGGTCTCCATGCGCGTGGCGAGGGGGAGCGCGTCCTGGCTCTCGAGTCACGGGAGGGGACTAGGGCCTCGAGACGCGTTGAAGAAGGACTCTCGAGGTCTTTCTCGGGGGGCGGCGGGAAACCCTCGTGTCCCTCGCCTTCTGCCGGGGACCTTAGGGAACTTCCCAGGGTGCCTCTGAGAGGCGAGGGATCCTGTGGAGGTGGCGGGGCCCCTCGGGACACCACTGGGTCTGGCGCAACGGAAGAGGGCCTCACCTCGAGGGGAGGCAGGAACCTCAGGCTTCCTCTCCGTTTCGGACTCCGACCGCAGGGTCCCTGCAGAGTTGGGACAGGAGAGTCAGGCCTCGTCTTGTCTGAGGAAGGGAACCCCGCTGGCCTCTCGAGTTGCTCAGGGGGTCTCAGGCCCCTCGTCGAGCTGTGTGTGGAACCCGCGGGCCTTTGCGGACGATGCACGGGGGTGGCAGTGCCCCTTCGTGTTGTGCCTTCCCCCACAGGGTTGCCTTCGAAGAGGGGTCCGGGCCTCGGGTCCTTCTCAAGGGCGGACCGGGGAATCGGGGGCGTTCGGCATGTGGCCCCACCCACGTGGCTCGTCTCGAATTTCCTCGTGAGACCGGCCTCATCCTGAGGTGCGCCGGGAAGGCCGGGAACCCCTTCCAGACCACGCAGGGGAATCGCCTCTCCTGTCGCGATCAGGAGGGGAGAAGGGGCTCAGAGGAAGCGGTGCCGGGACCCTCGGTGTTCCCCTCGAGGGAACCCGGCGTGTCGGGGGACTTTTGGGGGTCGCAGGAAGGCTGTCAGGGACCGTTTCGCCCTTCAGGGCGGAACAGGGGACTTCCCTTGAGACGCCGTGGCGGGCAAGGGCCTCATCTTGCCAAGAGGTGGGAACCACGTGGTTTTTCTCGAGTTGCGGCGGGATTCTCGAGTTACGACGGGGATCTCAGCCTTCCCCTTGGGTTGGCCCTGGGAAGCCCAATCTTCCCCTCGGGTTGCGAGGGAAAGCTGGGGGTTGCGCTCGAGTCACTGCAGGGCCGAAGAGACCTCACCTAGGCGTGTGTCCGGGACCTAATATTCCTCTCCAGGGAAGGCAGGGATCTCGGGGTTGCATTCCAGGCTTCCCCGGGGAGTCAGGCCTCGTCTCGAGGGGAAGCCAAGGACTCCGCTCTCCTCTCGAGTCGCGACGCGGGTCTCTTGGAGCCCCCTGAGCGGCCTCAAGGGAGTCCAGCCTCCTCTTCCGTTTGGAGAGAGGACCCGGGATTGCTCTCCAGGCCATGCAGGAAAAGAAGGCCCTCAGCTCGCGAGGACGGGGGCGTCTCAGGGGTTTCCTCGAGCTGCGGCGCCCGTGGGGGTTTTCTCCCGAGGCACGACGAGGATCTCAGGGAGCCTCTCGTGCGGCGCCAGGGAAGTCAGGTCTCCATGCGCGTGGCGAGGGGGAGCGCGTCCTGGCTCTCGAGTCACGGGAGGGGACTAGGGCCTCGAGACGCGTTGAAGAAGGACTCTCGAGGTCTTTCTCGGGGGGCGGCGGGAAACCCTCGTGTCCCTCGCCTTCTGCCGGGGACCTTAGGGAACTTCCCAGGGTGCCTCTGAGAGGCGAGGGATCCTGTGGAGGTGGCGGGGCCCCTCGGGACACCACTGGGTCTGGCGCAACGGAAGAGGGCCTCACCTCGAGGGGAGGCAGGAACCTCAGGCTTCCTCTCCGTTTCGGACTCCGACCGCAGGGTCCCTGCAGATTTGGGACAGGAGAGTCAGGCCTCGTCTTGTCTGAGGAAGGGAACCCCGCTGGCCTCTCGAGTTGCTCAGGGGGTCTCAGGCCCCTCGTCTAGCTGTGTGTGGAACCCGCGGGTCTTTGCGGACGATGCACGGGGGTGGCAGTGCCCCTTCGTGTTGTGCCTTCCCCCCCAGGGTTGCCTTCGAAGAGGGGTCCGGGCCCCGGGTCCTTCTCAAGGGCGGACCGGGGAATCGGGGGCGTTCGGCATGTGGCCCCGCCCACGTGGCTCGTCTCGAATTTCCTCGTGAGACCGGCCTCATCCTGAGGTGTGCCGGGAAGGCCGGGAACCCCTTCCAGACCACGCAGGGGAATCGCCTATCCTGTCGCGATTAGGAGGGGAGAAGGGGCTCAGAGGAAGCGGTGCCGGGACCCTCGGTGTTCCCCTCGAGGGAACCCGGCGTGTCGGGGGACTTTTGGGGGTCGCAGGAAGGCTGTCAGGGACCGTTTCGCCCTTCAGGTTGGAACAGGGGACTTCCCTTGGGACGCCGTGGCGGGCAAGGGCCTCCTCTTGCCAAGAGGTGGGAACCACGTGGTTTTTCTCGAGTTGCGGCGGGATTCTCGAGTTACGACGGGGATCTCAGCCTTCCCCTTGGGTTGGCCCTGGGAAGCCCAATCTTCCCCTCGGGTTGCGAGGGAAAGCTGGGGGTTGCGTTCGAGTCACTGCAGGGCCGAAGAGACCTCACCTAGGCGTGTGTCCGGGACCTAATATTCCTCTCCAGGGAAGGCAGGGATCTCGGGGTTGCATTCCAGGCTCTCCCGGGGAGTCAGGCCTCGTCTCGAGGGGAAGCCAAGGACTCCGCTCTCCTCTCGAGTCGCGACGCGGGTCTCTTGGAGGCCCCTGAGCGGCCTCAAGGGAGTCCAGCCTCCTCTTCCGTTTGGAGAGAGGACCCGGGATTGCTCTCCAGGCCATGCAGGAAAAGAAGGCCCTCAGCTCGCGAGGACGGGGGCGTCTCAGGGGTTTCCTCGAGCTGCGGCGCCCGTGGGGGTTTTCTCCCGAGGCACGACGAGGATCTCAGGGAGCCCCTCGTGCGGCGCCAGGGAAGTCAGGTCTCCATGCGCGTGGCGAGGGGGAGCGCGTCCTGGCTCTCGAGTCACGGGAGGGGACCAGGGCCTCGAGACGCGTTGAAGAAGGACTCTCGAGGTCTTTCTCGGGGGGCGGCGGGAAACCCTCGTGTCCCTCGCCTTCTGCCGGGGACCTTAGGGAACTTGCCAGGGTGCCTCTGAGAGGCGAGGGATCCTGTGGAGGTAGCGGGGCCCCTCGGGACTCCGCTGGGTCTGGCGCAACGGAAGAGGGCCTCACCTCGAGGGGAGGCAGAAACCTCAGGCTTCCTCTGCGTTTCGGACTCCGACCGCAGGGTCCCTGCAGATTTGGGACAGGAGAGTCAGGCCTCGTCTTGTCTGAGGAAGGGAACCCCGCTGGCCTCTCGAGTTGCTCAGGGGGTCTCAGGCCCCTCGTTGAGCTGTGTGTGGAACCCGCGGGTCTTTGTGGCCGATGCACGGGGGTGGCAGTGCCCCTTCGTGTTGTGCCTTCACCCCCAGGGTTGCCTTCGAAGAGGGGTCCGGGCCTCGGGTCCTTCTCAAGGGCGGACCGGGGAATCGGGGGCGTTCGGCATGTGGCCCCACCCACGTGGCTCGTCTCGCATTTCCTCGTGAGACCGGCCTCATCCTGAGGTGCGCCGGGAAGGCCGGGAACCCCTTCCAGACCACGCAGGGGAATCGCCTCTCCTGTCGCGATCAGGAGAGGAGAAGGGGCTCAGAGGAAGCGGTGCCGGGACCCTCGGTGTTCCCCTCGAGGGAACCCGGCGTGTCGGGGGACTTTTGGGGGTCGCAGGAAGGCTGTCAGGGACCGTTTCGCCCTTCAGGGCGGAACAGGGGACTTCCCTTGAGACGCCGTGTCGGGCAAGGGCCTCATCTTGCCAAGAGGTGGGAACCACGTGGTTTTTCTCGAGTTGCGGCGGGATTCTCGAGTTACGACGGGGATCTCAGCCTTCCCCTTGGGTTGGCCCTGGGAAGCCCAATCTTCCCCTCGGGTTGCGAGGGAAAGCTGGGGGTTGCGCTCGAGTCACTGCAGGGCCGAAGAGACCTCACCTAGGCGTGTGTCCGGGACCTAATATTCCTCTCCAGGGAAGGCAGGGATCTCGGGGTTGCATTCCAGGCTCCCCCGGGGAGTCAGGCCTCGTCTGGAGGGGAAGCCAAGGACTCCGCTCTCCTCTCGAGTCGCGACGCGGGTCTCTTGGAGCCCCCTGAGCGGCCTCAAGGGAGTCCAGCCTCCTCTTCCGTTTGGAGAGGGGACCCGGGATTGCTCTCCAGGCCATGCAGGAAAAGAAGGCCCTCAGCTCGCGAGGACGGGGGCGTCTCAGGGGTTTCCTCCAGCTGCGGCGCCCGTGGGGGTTTTCTCCCGAGGCACGACGAGGATCTCAGGGAGCCTCTCGTGCGGCGCCAGGGAAGTCAGGTCTCCATGCGCGTGGCGAGGGGGAGCGCGTCCTGGCTCTCGAGTCACGGGAGGGGACCAGGGCCTCGAGACGCGTTGAAGAAGGACTCTCGAGGTCTTTCTCGGGGGGCGGCGGGAAACCCTCGTGTCCCTCGCCTTCTGCCGGGGACCTTAGGGAACTTGCCAGGGTGCCTCTGAGAGGCGAGGGATCCTGTGGAGGTGGCGGGGCCCCTCGGGACTCCGCTGGGTCTGGCGCAACGGAAGAGGGCCTCACCTCGAGGGGAGGCAGGAACCTCAGGCTTCCTCTGCGTTTCGGACTCCGACCGCAGGGTCACTGCAGAGTTGGGACAGGAGAGTCAGGCCTCGTCTTGTCTGAGGAAGGGAACCCCGCTGGCCTCTCGAGTTGCTCAGGGGGTCTCAGGCCCCTCGTCTAGCTGTGTGTGGAACCCGCGGGTCTTTGCGGACGATGCACGGGGGTGGCAGTGCCCCTTCGTGTTGTGCCTTCCCCCCCAGGGTTGCCTTCGAAGAGGGGTCCGGGCCCCGGGTCCTTCTCAAGGGCGGACCGGGGAATCGGGGGCGTTCGGCATGTGGCCCCACCCACGTGGCTCGTCTCGAATTTCCTCGTGAGACCGGCCTCATCCTGAGGTGTGCCGGGAAGGCCGGGAACCCCTTCCAGACCACGCAGGGGAATCGCCTATCCTGTCGCGATTAGGAGGGGAGAAGGGGCTCAGAGGAAGCGGTTCCGGGACCCTCGGTGTTCCCCTCGAGGGAACCCGGCGTGTCGGGGGACTTTTGGGGGTCGCAGGAAGGCTGTCAGGGACCGTTTCGCCCTTCAGGTTGGAACAGGGGACTTCCCTTGGGACGCCGTGGCGGGCAAGGGCCTCACCTTTCCAAGAGGTGGGAACCACGTGGTTTTTCTCGAGTTGCGGCGGGATTCTCGAGTTACGACGGGGATCTCAGCCTTCCCCTTGGGTTGGCCCTGGGAAGCCCAATCTTCCCCTCGGTTGCGAGGGAAAGCTGGGGGTTGCGCTCGAGTCACTGCAGGGCCGAAGAGACCTCACCTAGGCGTGTGTCCGGGACCTAATATTCCTCTCCAGGGAAGGCAGGGATCTCGGGGTTGCATTCCAGGCTCCCCCGGGGAGTCAGGCCTCGTCTTGAGGGGAAGCCAAGGACTCCGCTCTCCTCTCGAGTCGCGACGCGGGTCTCTTGGAGCCCCCTGAGCGGCCTCAAGGGAGTCCAGCCTCCTCTTCCGTTTGGAGAGAGGACCCGGGATTGCTCTCCAGGCCATGCAGGAAAAGAAGGCCCTCAGCTCGCGAGGACGGGGGCGTCTCAGGGGTTTCCTCGAGCTGCGGCGCCCGTGGGGGTTTTCTCCCGAGGCACGACGAGTATCTCAGGGAGCCCCTCGTGCGGCGCCAGGGAAGTCAGGTCTCCATGCGCGTGGCGAGGGGGAGCGCGTCCTGGCTCTCGAGTCACGGGAGGGGACCAGGGCCTCGAGACGCGTTGAAGAAGGACTCTCGAGGTCTTTCTCGGGGGGCGGCGGGAAACCCTCGTGTCCCTCGCCTTCTGCCGGGGACCTTAGGGAACTTGCCAGGGTGCCTCTGAGAGGCGAGGGATCCTGTGGAGGTAGCGGGGCCCCTCGGGACTCCGCTGGGTCTGGCGCAACGGAAGAGGGCCTCACCTCGAGGGGAGGCAGTAACCTCAGGCTTCCTCTGCGTTTCGGACTCCGACCGCAGGGTCCCTGCAGATTTGGGACAGGAGAGTCAGGCCTCGTCTTGTCTGAGGAAGGGAACCCCGCTGGCCTCTCGAGTTGCTCAGGGGGTCTCAGGCCCCTCGTTGAGCTGTGTGTGGAACCCGCGGGTCTTTGTGGCCGATGCACGGGGGTGGCAGTGCCCCTTCGTGTTGTGCCTTCACCCCCAGGGTTGCCTTCGAAGAGGGGTCCGGGCCTCGGGTCCTTCTCAAGGGCGGACCGGGGAATCGGGGGCGTTCGGCATGTGGCCCCACCCACGTGGCTCGTCTCGCATTTCCTCGTGAGACCGGCCTCATCCTGAGGTGCGCCGGGAAGGCCGGGAACCCCTTCCAGACCACGCAGGGGAATCGCCTCTCCTGTCGCGATCAGGAGAGGAGAAGGGGCTCAGAGGAAGCGGTGCCGGGACCCTCGGTGTTCCCCTCGAGGGAACCCGGCGTGTCGGGGGACTTTTGGGGGTCGCAGGAAGGCTGTCAGGGACCGTTTCGCCCTTCAGGGCGGAACAGGGGACTTCCCTTGAGACGCCGTGTCGGGCAAGGGCCTCATCTTGCCAAGAGGTGGGAACCACGTGGTTTTTCTCGAGTTGCGGCGGGATTCTCGAGTTACGACGGGGATCTCAGCCTTCCCCTTGGGTTGGCCCTGGGAAGCCCAATCTTCCCCTCGGGTTGCGAGGGAAAGCTGGGGGTTGCGCTCGAGTCACTGCAGGGCCGAAGAGACCTCACCTAGGCGTGTGTCCGGGACCTAATATTCCTCTCCAGGGAAGGCAGGGATCTCGGGGTTGCATTCCAGGCTCCCCCGGGGAGTCAGGCCTCGTCTGGAGGGGAAGCCAAGGACTCCGCTCTCCTCTCGAGTCGCGACGCGGGTCTCTTGGAGCCCCCTGAGCGGCCTCAAGGGAGTCCAGCCTCCTCTTCCGTTTGGAGAGGGGACCCGGGATTGCTCTCCAGGCCATGCAGGAAAAGAAGGCCCTCAGCTCGCGAGGACGGGGGCGTCTCAGGGGTTTCCTCCAGCTGCGGCGCCCATGGGGGTTTTCTCCCGAGGCACGACGAGGATCTCAGGGAGCCTCTCGTGCGGCGCCAGGGAAGTCAGGTCTCCATGCGCGTGGCGAGGGGGAGCGCGTCCTGGCTCTCGAGTCACGGGAGGGGACCAGGGCCTCGAGACGCGTTGAAGAAGGACTCTCGAGGTCTTTCTCGGGGGGCGGCGGGAAACCCTCGTGTCCCTCGCCTTCTGCCGGGGACCTTAGGGAACTTGCCAGGGTGCCTCTGAGAGGCGAGGGATCCTGTGGAGGTGGCGGGGCCCCTCGGGACTCCGCTGGGTCTGGCGCAACGGAAGAGGGCCTCACCTCGAGGGGAGGCAGGAACCTCAGGCTTCCTCTGCGTTTCGGACTCCGACCGCAGGGTCACTGCAGAGTTGGGACAGGAGAGTCAGGCCTCGTCTTGTCTGAGGAAGGGAACCCCGCTGGCCTCTCGAGTTGCTCAGGGGGTCTCAGGCCCCTCGTCTAGCTGTGTGTGGAACCCGCGGGTCTTTGCGGACGATGCACGGGGGTGGCAGTGCCCCTTCGTGTTGTGCCTTCCCCCCCAGGGTTGCCTTCGAAGAGGGGTCCGGGCCCCGGGTCCTTCTCAAGGGCGGACTGGGGAATCGGGGGCGTTCGGCATGTGGCCCCACCCACGTGGCTCGTCTCGAATTTCCTCGTGAGACCGGCCTCATCCTGAGGTGTGCCGGGAAGGCCGGGAACCCCTTCCACACCACGCAGGGGAATAGCCTATCCTGTCGCGATTAGGAGGGAAGAAGGGGCTCAGAGGAAGCGGTTCCGGGACCCTCGGTGTTCCCCTCGAGGGAACCCGGCATGTCGGGGGACTTTTGGGGGTCGCAGGAAGGCTGTCAGGGACCGTTTCGCCCTTCAGGGTGGAACAGGGGACTTCCCTTGGGACGCCGTGGCGGGCAAGGGCCTCATCTTGCCAAGAGGTGGGAACCACGTGGTTTTTCTCGAGTTGCGGCGGGATTCTCGAGTTACGACGGGGATCTCAGCCTTCCCCTTGGGTTGGCCCTGGGAAGCCCAATCTTCCCCTCGGGTTGCGAGGGAAAGCTGGGGGTTGCGTTCGAGTCACTGCAGGGCCGAAGAGACCTCACCTAGGCGTGTGTCCGGGACCTAATATTCCTCTCCAGGGAAGGCAGGGATCTCGGGGTTGCATTCCAGGCTCTCCCGGGGAGTCAGGCCTCGTCTCGAGGGGAAGCCAAGGACTCCGCTCTCCTCTCGAGTCGCGACGCGGGTCTCTTGGAGGCCCCTGAGCGGCCTCAAGGGAGTCCAGCCTCCTCTTCCGTTTGGAGAGAGGACCCGGGATTGCTCTCCAGGCCATGCAGGAAAAGAAGGCCCTCAGCTCGCGAGGACGGGGGCATCTCAGGGGTTTCCTCGAGCTGCGGCGCCCGTGGGGGTTTTCTCCCGAGGCACGACGAGGATCTCAGGGAGCCTCTCGTGCGGCGCCAGGGAAGTCAGGTCTCCACGCGCGTGGCGAGGGGGAGCGCGTCCTGGCTCTCGAGTCACGGGATGGGACTAGGGCCTCGAGACGCGTTGAAGACGGACTCTCGAGGTCTTTCTCGGGGGGCGGCGGGAAACCCTCGTGTCCCTCGCCTTCTGCCGGGGACCTTAGGGAACTTGCCAGGGTGCCTCTGAGAGGCGAGGGATCCTGTGGAGGTGGCGGGGCCCCTCGGGACTCCGCTGGGTCTGGCGCAACGGAAGAGGGCCTCACCTCGAGGGGAGGCAGGAACCTCAGGCTTCCTCTCCGTTTCGGACTGCGACAGCAGGGTCCCTGCAGAGTTGGGACAGGAGAGTCAGGCCTCGTCTTGTCTGAGGAAGGGAACCCCGCAGGCCTCTGGAGTTGCTCAGGGGGTCTCAGGCCCCTCGTCGAGCTGTGTGTGGAACCCGTGGGTCTTTGCGGACGATGCACGGGGGTGGCAGTGCCCCTTCGTGTTGTGCCTTCCCCAAGGGGTATCCTTCGAAGAGGGGTCCGGGCCTCGGGTCCTTCTCAAGGGCGGACCGGGGAATCGGGGGCGTTCGGCATGTGGCCCCACCCACGTGGCTCGTCTCGAATTTCCTCGTGAGACCGGCCTCATCCTGAGGTGCGCCGGGAAGGCCGGGATCCCCTTCCAGACCACGCAGGGGAATCGCCTCTCCTGTCGCGATCAGGAGGGGAGAAGGGGCTCAGAGGAAGCGGTGCCGGGACCCTCGGTGTTCCCCTCGAGGGAACCCGGCGTGTCGGGGGACTTTTGGGGGTCGCAGGAAGGCTGTCAGGGACCGTTTCGCCCTTCAGGGCGGAACAGGGGACTTCCCTTGAGACGCCGTGGCGGGCAAGGGCCTCATCTTGCCAAGAGGTGGGAACCACGTGGTTTTTCTCGAGTTGCGGCGGGATTCTCGAGTTACGACGGGGATCTCAGCCTTCCCCTTGGGTTGGCCCTGGGAATCCCAATCTTCCCCTCGGGTTGCGAGGGAAAGATGGGGGTTGCGCTCGAGTCACTGCAGGGCCGAAGAGACCTCACCTAGGCGTGTGTCCGGGACCTAATATTCCTCTCCAGGGAAGGCAGGGATCTCGGGGTTGCCTTCCAGGCTCCCCCGGGGAGTCAGGCCTCGTCTCGAGGGGAAGCCAAGGACTCCGCTCTCCTCTCGAGTCGCGACGCGGGTCTCTTGAAGCCCCCTGAGCGGCCTCAAGGGAGTCCAGCCTCCTCTTCCGTTTGGAGAGAGGACCCGGGATTGCTCTCCAGGCCATGCAGGAAGAGAAGGCCCTCAGGTCGCGAGGTCGGGGGCGTCTCAGGGGTTTCCTCGAGCTGCGGCGCCCGTGGGGGTTTTCTCCCGAGGCACGACGAGGATCTCAGGGAGCCTCTCGTGCGGCGCCATGGAAGTCAGGTCTCCATACGCGTGGCGAGGGGGAGCGCGTCCTGGCTCTCGAGTCACGGGAGGGGACTAGGGCCTCAAGACGCGTTGAAGAAGGACTCTCGAGGTCTTTCTCGGGGGGCGGCGGGAAACCCTCGTGTCCCTCGCCTTCTGCCGGGGACCTTAGGGAACTTCCCAGGGTGCCTCTGAGAGGCGAGGGATCCTGTGGAGGTGGCGGGGCCCCTCGGGACTCCGCTGGGTCTGGCGCAACGGAAGAGGGCCTCACCTCGAGAGGAGGCAGGAACCTCAGGCTTCCTCTGCGTTTCGGACTCCGACCGCAGGGTCCCTGCAGAGTTGGGACAGGAGAGTCAGGCCTCGTCTTGTCTGAGGAAGGGAGCCCCGCTGGCCTCTCGAGTTGCTCAGGGGGTCTCAGGCCCCTCGTCGAGCTGTGTGTGGAACCCGCGGGTCTTTGCGGATTATGCACGGGGTTGGCAGTGCCGCTTCGTGTTGTGCCTTCACCCACAGGGTTGCCTTCGAAGAGGGGTCCGGGCCTCGGGTCCTTCTCAAGGGCGGACCGGGGAATCGGGGGCGTTCGGCATGTGGCCCCACCCACGTGGCTCGTCTCGAATTTCCTCGTGAGACCGGCCTCACCCTGAGGTGCGCCGGGAAGGCCGGGAACCCCTTCCAGACCACGCAGGGGAATCGCCTCTCCTGTCGCGATCAGGAGGGGAGAAAGGGCTCAGAGGAAGCGGTGCCGGGACCCTCGGTGTTCCCCTCGGGGGACCCCGGCGTGTCGGGGTACTTTTGGGGGTCGCAGGAAGGCTGTCAGGGACCGTTTCGCCCTTCAGGGCGGAACAGGGGACTTCCCTTGAGACGCCATCGCGGGCAAGGGCCTCATCTTGCCAAGAAGTGGGAAGCACGTGGTTTTTCTCGAGTTGCGGCGGCATTCTCGAGTTACGACGGGGATCTTAGGCTTCCTCTTGGGTTGGCCTGGGAAGCCCAATCTTCCCCTCGAGTTGCGAGGGAAAGCTGGGGGTTGCACTCGAGTCACTGCAGGGCCCAAGAGACCTCACCACGGCGTGTGTCCGGGACCTAATATTCCTCTCCAGGGAAGGCAGGGATCTCGGGGTTGCATTCCAGGCTCCCCCGGGGAGTCAGGCCTCGTCTCGAGGGGAAGCCAAGGACTCCGCTCTCCTCTCGAGTCGCGATGCGGGTCTCTGTTAGCCCCCTGAGTGGCCTCAAGGGAGTCCAGCCTCCTCTTTAGTTTGGAGACAGGACCCGGGATTGCTCTCCAGGCCCTGCAGGAAATGAAGGCCCTCTGCTCGCGAGGATGCGGTGTCTCAGGGGTTTCCACAAGCTGTGGCGCCCCTAGGGGTTTCCTCCTAGGCACGACGAGGATCTCAGGAAGCCTCTCGTGCGGCGCCAGGGAAGTCAGGTCTCCATGCGCGTGGCGAGGGGGAGCGCGTCATGGCTCTCGAGTCACTGGAGGGGACTAGGGCCTCGAGACGCGTTGAAGAAGGACTCTCGAGGTCTTTCTCGGGGGGCGGCAGGAGACCCTCGTTTCCCTCGCCTTCTGCCGGGGACCTTAAGGAACTTCCCAGGGTGCCTCTGAGAGGCGAGGGATCCTGTAGAGGTGGCGGAGCCTCTCGGGACTCCGCTGGGTCTGGCGCAACGAAAGAGGTCCTCACCCGAGGGGAGGCAGGAAGCCCAGGCTTCCTCTCCGTTTCGGACTCCGACCGTAGGGTCCCTGCAGAGTTGGGACAGGAGAGTCAGGCCTCGTCTTGTCTGAGGAAGGGAACCCCGCTTGCCTCTCGAGTTGTTCAGAGGGCCACAGGCCCCTCGTCGAGTTGTGTGTGGAACCCGCGGTTGTTTCCGGACGATGCACGGGGGTGTCAGTGCCGCTTCGGGCTGTGCCTTCACCCACAGGGTTGCCTTCGAAGAGGGGTCCGTCATCGGGTTCTTCTCAAGAGCGGACCGGGGAATCGGGCTCGTTCGGCATGTGGCACCACCCACGTGGCTCGTCTCGAATGTCCTCGTGTGACCGGCCTCCTCTTGAGGTGCGCCGGCAAGTCCGGGAACCCCTTCCAGACCACGCAGGGGAATCGCCTCTCCTGTCGCGATCAGGAGGGCAGAAGGGGCTCAGATGAAGCGGTGCCGGCACCCTCGGTGTTCCACTCGAGGGAACCCGGCGTATCGGGGAACTTTTTGGGGTCGCATGAAGGCTGTCAGGTTCCGTTTCGCACTTCAGGGCGGAACAGGGGACTTCCCTTGAGACGCCGTCACGGGCAAGTGCCTCATCTTGCCAAGAGGTGGGAACCACGTGGTTTTTCTCGAGTTGCGGCGGGATTCTCATGTTACGACAGGGGATTACAGGCTTCCTCTTGTGTCGGCCCTGGGTAACCCAACCTTCTATTCTACTGGCGAGGGAAAGCTGGGGGTTGCGCGCGAGTCACTGCAGCGCCAAAGAGACCTCATCTAGGCGTGTGTCCAGGACCTAATGCTCCTCACCAGGGAAGACAAGGATCTCGGGGTTGCATCCCATGCTCCCCCGGGGAGTCAGGCCTCGCCTCGAGAGGAAGCAAAGGACTCCGCTCTCCTCCCGAGTCGCGACGCTGATATCTTGCTGCCCCCTGAGTGGCCTCAAGGGCGTCCAGCCTCCTCTTCACTTTTGAGAGAGGATTCCTGATTGCTCTCCAGGCCAGGCAGGAAAAGACGGCCCTCACCTCGCGAGGACGGTGGCATCTCAGGGGTTTCCTCGAGCTGCGGCACCCGTGGGGGTTTTCTCCCGAGGCACGACGAGGACCTCAGGGAGCCTCTCGTGCGGCGCCAGGGAAGTCATGTCTCCATGCACGTGGCGAGAAGGAGCGCGTCATTGTTCTCGAGTCATGGGAGGGGACTAGGGCCTCAAGACGCGTTGAAGAAGGACTCTCGATATCTTTCTCGGGTTGCAGCGGGAAACCCTCGTTTCCCCCGACTTTTGTCGGGGACCTGAGGGAACTTCCCAGGGTGCCTATGAGAGGTGAGGGTCGCTGTGGTGTTGGTGGGGCCTCTCGGGACTCCACTGGGTTTGTCGCAATGGAAGAGGGCCTCATCTCGAGTGGAGTCAGGAACCTCAGTCTTCCTCTCCAATTCTGACTCTGATCGTAGTGTCCCTGCAGAGTTGGGACAGGAGAGTCATGCCTCGTCTTGTCTGAGGAATGGAATTCTGGTTACCTCTCGAGTTGTTCCGGGAGTCTCAGGCCCCTTGTCGAGCTGTGTGTAGACCCTGCGGGTTTTTCCGGATGATGCACGGGGGTGTCAGTGCCCCTTCGTGTTGTGCCTTCACCCACAGGGTTGCCTTCGAAGAGGTGTCCGGGCATCGGGTTCTTATCAAGAGCGGACCGGAAAATCGGGGTCGTTCGGCACGTGGCACCTCACACGTGGCTAGTCTCGAATTTCCTCCTGAGACCGGCCTCATCCTGAGGTGCGCCAGGAAGGCCGGGAACCCCTTCCAGACAAAGCAGGGGAATCGACTCTCCTGTCGCGATCAGGAGGGGAGAAGGGGCTCAGATGAAGTGGTGCCGGGACCCTCGGTGTTCCCCTCGAGGGAACCCAGCGTGTCGGGGAACTTTTGCGGTCGCATCAAGGGTGTCAAGTACCGTTTCGCACTTAAGGACGGAATATGGGACTTCCCTGGAGACACCAGGAACTTCGGTGTTCCCTTGGAGTGAGACCGGTATGTTGGGGAACTTTGGGGTCGCATCAAGGGTGCCAAGTAGCATTTCGAACTTTAAGATGGAACGTGGGACTTCTCTTGAGACTCTAGCTGGCAAGGGCCTCATATTGGGATGAAGGGGGAACCACATGGTTTTTAAGACTTGAGGCTGAATTCTCGAATTACGATGGGAAATTCAGACTTCCTCTTGTGTTGACCGTGGGAAGACCAATCTTCCATTCAAATTGTGAGGGAGAGATGGAGGTTGCTCTCGAGTCACTGTAGGGCAAAATAGACCTCATCTAGGCTTGTGTCTAGGACAAAATGTTCCACTCCAGGGGCGACAGGGATCTCGGGGTTGCATTCCAAACTCACCCGGGGAGTCAGGCCTCGTCTCCAGGGAAGCAAAGGACTCCGCTCTCCTCTCGAGTCGCACCGGGTATTTCTTGGACCCAACTGAGTGGCCTAAAGGGAGTCAATACTCCTGTGAAGTTTGGAGAGAGGACCAGGAATTGCTTTCCAGGTCAGGCAGGAAAAGAAGGCCCCCATCTCTCCTTGACGGGGGCATCTTGTGGTTTTTCTCAAACTGCGGCGCCAGTGTGGGTTTTCTCACGAGGTACGATGGGGTACTCAGGGAGCCTCTTGTGTGGTACTAGGGAAGTCAGTTTTCCTGCTTGTGGCGAGGGGAGCGCGTCCTTGCTCTGGAGTCATGGTAGGGGAATCGGGCATCAAGAGACGTTGAAAAAGGACTCTCCAAGTCTTTCTCGGGTTACTTCAGGAAACTCTGGGTTCCCTCGACTTGTGCCAGTGACCTCAGGTAGCTTCTCACGGAGCCTCTGAGAATTCAGGGATACTGTGGTGTTGGGAGGGGCCTCTCGGGACACCACTGAGTTTGGTTCAATGGAAGAGGGCCTCTTCTCTAGTTGAGGCAGGAACCTCAGGGTTCCTCTCCATTTCTGACTCCAATTGCAGGGTCCCTGAAGAGTTGGGACAGGAGAGTAAGGCCTCGTCTTGTGTGAAGGAATGCAACTTCACTTGCCTCTCGAGTTGTTCACGAGGTGACAGTCCACATTTGGAGCTGTGAGTGGAATCGGCGGGTTTTTCCAGACGATGCATGGGGATGTCAGTGTCCCTTCGTGTTGTGCCTTCATCCACAGGGTTGCCTTGGAAGAGATGTCCGGGCGTCAGGTTCTTATCTAGAGTGGACCGGGAATTCGGGATCTTTCAGCATATGGCACCAACCATGAGGCTACTTTTCGAATTTCCTCATGAGACCGGCCTCATCCGGAGGTTCGCGGGGAACGTCGGGAACCCCTTGCAGACAAAACATGGGAATCGACCCTTCTGTCGCGATCAGGAAGGGTGAAGGGGCTCACAGGAAGTGGTGCCGTGAACTTTGGTGTTTCCCTCGAGTGAGACCGGTATGTCAGGGAACTTTGGGGGTCGCATCAAGGGTGCCAAGTACCGTTTTGTACTTCAGGATGGAACGTGGGACTTCTCTTGATACGCTGTAGCGGCCAAGGGCCTCATCTTGCGATGACGGGGGAGCCACGTGGTTTTTCTCGAGTTGCGGCGGGATTCTCGAGTTACGACGGGGATTTCAGGCTTCCTCTTGTGTTGGGCCAGGGAAGTCCAATCATCCATTCGAGTTGCGAGGGAGAGCTGGGGGTTGCGCTCGAGTCACTGCAGGGCAAAGGAGACCTCATCTAGGCTTGTGTCCAGGACCTAATGTTCCTCTCCAAGGGCCACAGGGATCTCAGGTTTGCATTCCAGACTCACCCAGGGAGTCAGGCCTCATGTCGAAGGGAAGCAAAGGACTCCGCTCTCCTTTCGAGTCGCGACGGGCACCTCTTGGAGCCCACTTTGTGGCCTAAAGGGAGTCAAGCCTCCTGTGAAGTTTGGAGAGAGGACATGGGACTGCTCTCCAGGCCATGCAGGAAAAGATGGCCCTCATCTCGCGATGACGGAGGGATCTTGTGGGTTTTCTCGAGCTGCGGCGCCAGTGTGGGGTTTCACACGAGGTAGGACGGGGAGCTCAGGGAGCCTCTCGTGTGGTGCCAGGGAAGTCAGGTCTCCATGTGCGTGGCGAGGGGGAGCGCATTATTGCTCTCGAGCTATGGTAGGGGAATCTGACCTCAAGACGCATTGAAGAAGGACTCTCGAGGTCTTTCTTCGGTTGTGGCAGGAAACTCTTATTTCCCTCGACTTTTGCCGGTGGCCTCAAGGAGCTTCTCAGAATGCCTATGAGAAGTCAGGGATACTGTGGAGATGGGAGGGGCCTCTCGGGACTCCGCTGGCGTTGTCGCAATGGAAGAGGGCCTTATCTCGAGGGGAGGCAGTAACCTCAGGCTTCCTCTCTGTTTCTGACTCCGACCCTCCGACCTCAGGGTCCCTGCAGAGTTGGGAGTGGAGAGTTAGGCCTCGTCTTGTCTGAGGAAGGGAACTCCGCTTGCCTCTCGAGTTGCTCAGGGGGTCTCAGGCCCCTCTTCGAGCTGTGTGTGGAACCCACGGGTGTTTCTGGACGATGCACGGGAGTGTCAGTGCCCCTTCGTGTTGTGCCATCACCCACAGGGTTGCCTTCGAAGAGGTGTCCGTGCAACGGGTTCTTCTCAAGAGTGGACCGGGAAATCGAGGTCGATCGGCATGTGGCACCACCCCCGTGGCTCATCTCGAATTTCCTTGTGCGGACGGCCTCATCCTGAGATGCTCCGGGAAGGCCGGGAATCCCTTCCAGACCACGCAGGGGAATCGACACTCCTGTCGCCATCAGGAGGGGAGAAGGGGCTCAGATGAAGTGGTGTCGGGACCCTCGGTGTTTCCCTCGAGGGAACTCGGTGTGTCGGGGAAATTCTGGGGGTCGCATGAAAGGTGTCAGGTACTGTTTGGCACTTCAGGACAGAAACTGGGACTTCCCTTGAGACGCCATAGCGGGCAAGAGGCTCATCTTGCAAAGACGTAGGAACCACGTGGTTTTCCTCGAGTTGCCGCGGGATTCTCGAGTTACGACGAGGATCTCAGGCTTCCCCTTGGGTTGGCCCTGGGAAGCCCAATCTTCCCCTCGAGTGAGAGGGAAAGATGGGGGTTGCACTCGAGTCACTGCAGGGCCCAAGAGACCTCACCTAGGCGTGTGTCCGGGACCTAATATTCCTCTCCAGGGAAGGCAAGGATCTCGGGGTTGCATTCCAGGCTCCCCCGGGGAGTCAGGCCTCGTCTCGAGGGGAAGCCAAGGACTCCGCTCTCCTCTCGAGTCGCGACGCGGGTCTCTGGGAGCCCCCTGAGCGGCCTCAAGGGAGTCCAGCCTCCTTTTCAGTTTGGAGACAGGACACGGGATTGCTCTGCAGGCCATGCAGGAAAAGAAGGCCCTCAGCTCGCGAGGACGGGGGCGTCTCAGGGGTTTCCTAGAGCTGCGGTGCCCATTGGGGTTTCCTCCCGAGGCACTACGAGGATCTCAGGGAGCCTCTCGTGTGGCGCCAGGGAAGTCAGGTCTCCATGCGGTGGCGATGGGGATCGAGTCATGGCTCTCGAGTCATGGGAGGGGACTAGGGCCTCAGGCCGCGTTGAAGAAGGACTCTCGAGGTCTTTCTCGGGGGGCGGCGGGAAACCCTCGTTTCCCTCGCCTTCTGCCGGGGACCTTAGGGAACTTCCCAGGGTGCCTCTGAGAGGCGAGGGATCCTGTGGAGCTGGCGGGGCCTCTCGGGACTCCGCTGGGTCTGGCGCAACGGAAGAGGGCCTCACCTCGAGGGGAGGCAGGAACCCCAGGCTGCCTCTCCGTTTCGGACTCCGACCGCAAGGTCCCTGCAGAGTTGGGACAGGAGAGTCAGGCCTCGTCTTGTCTGAGGAAGAGAACCCCGCTTGCCTCTCGAGTTGTTCAGGGGGTCTCAGGACCCTCGTCGAGCTGTGTGTGGAACCCGCGGGTCTTTGCGGACGATGCCCGGGGGTGGCAGTGCCCCTTCGTGTTGTGCCTTCACCCACAGGGTTGCCTTCGAAGAGGGGTCCGGGCCTCGGGTCCTTCTCAAGAGCGGACCGGGGAATCGGGGGCGTTCGGCATGTGGCACCACCCACGTGGCTCGTCTCGAATTTCCTCGTGAGACAGGCCTCATCCTGAGGTGCGCCGGGAAGGCCGGGAACCCCTTCCAGACCACGCAGGGGAATCGCCTCTCCTGTCGCGATCAGGAGGGGAGAAGGGGCTCAGAGGAAGCGGTGCCGGGACCCTCGGTGTTCCCCTCGAGGGAACCCGGCGTGTCGGGGGACTTTTGGGGGTCGCAGGAAGGCTGTCAGGGACCGTTTCGCCCTTCAGGGCGGAACAGGGGACTTCCCTTGAGACGCCGTGGCGGGCAAGGGCCTCATCTTGCCAAGAGGTGGGAACCACGTGGTTTTTCTCGAGTTGCGCCGGGGTTCTCGAGTTATGACGCGGATCTCAGCCTTCCCCTTGGGTTGGCCCTGTGAAGCCCAATCTTCCCTTCGGGTTGCGAGGGAAAGCTGGGGGTTGCGCTCGAGTCACTGCAGGGCCGAAGAGACCTCACCTAGGCGTGTGTCCGGGACCTAATATTCCTCTCCAGGGAAGGCAGGGATCTCGGGGTTGCATTCCAGGCTCCCCCGGGGAGTCAGGCCTCGTCTCGAGGGGAAGCCAAGGACTCCGCTCTCCTCTCGAGTCGCGACGCGGGTCTCTTGGAGCCCCCTGAGCGGCCTCAAGGGAGTCCAGCCTCCTCTTCCGTTTGGAGAGAGGACCCGGGATTGCTCTCCAGGCCATGCAGGAAAAGAAGGCCCTCAGCTCGCGAGGACGGGGGCGTCTCAGGGGTTTCCTCGAGCTGCGGCGCCCGTGGGGGTTTTCTCCCGAGGCACGACGAGGATCTCAGGGAGCCTCTCGTGCGGCGCCAGGGAAGTCAGGTCTCCATGCGCGTGGCGAGGGGGAGCGCGTCCTGGCTCTCGAGTCACGGGAGGGGACCAGGGCCTCGAGACGCGTTGAAGAAGGACTCTCGAGGTCTTTCTCGGGGGGCGGCGGGAAACCCTCGTGTCCCTCGCCTTCTGCCGGGGACCTTAGGGAACTTGCCAGGGTGCCTCTGAGAGGCGAGGGATCCTGTGGAGGTGGCGGGGCCCCTCGGGACTCCGCTGGGTCTGGCGCAACGGAAGAGGGCCTCACCTCGAGGGGAGGCAGGAACCTCAGGCTTCCTCTGCGTTTCGGACTCCGACCGCAGGGTCACTGCAGAGTTGGGACAGGAGAGTCAGGCCTCGTCTTGTCTGAGGAAGGGAACCCCGCTGGCCTCTCGAGTTGCTCAGGGGGTCTCAGGCCCCTCGTCTAGCTGTGTGTGGAACCCGCGGGTCTTTGCGGACGATGCACGGGGGTGGCAGTGCCCCTTCGTGTTGTGCCTTCCCCCCCAGGGTTGCCTTCGAAGAGGGGTCCGGGCCCCGGGTCCTTCTCAAGGGCGGACCGGGGAATCGGGGGCGTTCGGCAGGTGGCCCCACCCACGTGGCTCGTCTCGAATTTCCTCGTGAGACCGGCCTCATCCTGAGGTGCGCCGGGAAGGCCGGGAACCCCTTCCAGACCACGCAGGGGAATCGCCTCTCCAGTCGCGATCAGGAGGGGAGAAGGGGCTCAGAGGAAGCGGTGCCGGGACCCTCGGTGTTCCCCTCGAGGGAACCCGGCATGTCGGGGGACTTTTGGGGGTCGCAGGAAGGCTGTCAGGGACCGTTTCGCCCTTCAGGGCGGAACGGGGGACTTCCCTTGAGACGCCGTGGCGGGCAAGGGCCTCCTCTTGCCAAGAGGTGGGAACCACGTGTTTTTTCTCGAGTTGCGGCGGGATTCTCGAGTTACGACGGGGATCTCAGCCTTCCCCTTGGGTTGGCCCTGGGAAGCCCAATCTTCCCCTCGGGTTGTGAGGGAAAGCTGGGGGTCGCGCTCGAGTCACTGCAGGGCCGAAGAGACCTCACCTAGGCGTGTGTCCGGGACCTAATATTCCTCTCCAGGGAAGGCAGGGATCTCGAGGTTACATTCCAGGCTCCCCCGGGGAGTCAGACCTCGTCTCGAGGGGAAGCCAAGGACTCCGCTCTCCTCTCGAGTCGCGACAAGGATCTGTTGGAGCCCCCTGAGCGGCCTCAACGGAGTCCAGCCTGCTCTTCAGTTTGGAGAGAGGACTCGTGATTGGTCTCCAGGCCATGCAGGAATATAAGGCCCTCATCTCGCGATGACCGGGGTGTCTCATGTGTTTCCTCGAGCTGCCGCGGCAGTGTGGGTTTCCTCACGAGGTACGATGAGGATCTCAGGGAGCCTCTCGTGCAGTGCCAGGTTAGTCAGGTCTCCATGCGCGTGAAGAGGGGGCGCGTGTCATGGCTCTCGAGTCATGGTAGGGGAATCGCGACTCAACACATTTTGAAACACTCTCGAGGTCTTTCTCGAGTCATGGCAGAAAACCCAGGGTTCCCTCGACTTGTGCCTGTGACCTCAGGGAGCTTCTCATTGTGCCTCTGAGAACTCAGGGATACTGTGGAGTTGGTAGGGGCCTCTCGGGACTCCACTGGGTGTGGTGCAATGGAAGAGGGCCTCATCTCGAGTGGACGCAGGAACCTCAGGCTTCCTCTCCGTTTCTGACTCGGATCCCATGGTCCCTGCAGAGTAGGGACAAGAGAGTCACACCTAGTCTTCTGTTGAGGAATGGACCTTCGTTTGCCTTTCGAGTTGTTTACAGGGTGACAGGCCACTTGTCGAAATGTCTGTGGGACCTGCGGGTTTTTCTGGACGATGCACGCGGGTGTCAGTGCCCCTTCGTGTTGTGCCTTCATCCACAGGTTTTCCTTCAAAGAGGTGTGCTGGCATCGGGTTCTTTTCAAGAGTGGACCGTGAAATTGGGGTCTTTCGGCATGTGGCACCACCCACGAGGCTACGTCTCGAACTTCCTCATGAGACCGGCCTCATCCTGAGGTGCGCCCGGAAGGTCGGGAACCCCTTGCAGACAGAGAAGGGGAGTCGACCCTCCTGTCGCAATCAGGAGAGGAGAAGGGGTCAGATGAAGTGGTGCCGGGAACCTCGGTGTTCCCCTTGAGTGAGTCTGGTATGTCATGGAACTTTTGGGGTCGCATCAAGGGTGCCAAGTACCGTTTCGCACTTCAGGATGGAACGTGGGACTTCTCTTGAGATGCTGTAGCGGACAAAGGGCCTCATCTTGCGATGACGAGGGAAGCACGTGGATTTTCTCGAGTTTCGGTGGGATTCTCGAGTTACGACGGGGAATTCAGGCTTCCTCTTGTGTTGGCCCAGGAAGTCTAATCTTCCATTCGAGTTGCCAGGGAGAGCTGTGGATTGGGCTCCATTCACTGAAGGGCAAACTAGACCTCATCTAGGCTTGTATCCAGGACTTAATGTTCCTCTCCATAGGCGACAGGGATTTGGGGTTGCATTCCATACTCACCCGGGGAGTCAGGCCTCATCTCGAGGGGAAGCAAAGGACTCCACTCTCTTCTCGAGCCGCGACAGGTATCTCTTGGAGCCCACTGAGTGGTCTTTGCTCTGTAGGAGAGCTCTAGTGTACATAAGCCTGTACATAAGTGAACACAGACATTCTGTGTGCATGTTGCTGCGTACCCAAAATAGGGCCACAAGGAGCCTCATGCTCTCCATGCAGCGCGGAAGCTGTGCAGCCACGCAGCAGCTGAAGAATCCAACCAATTGCTCTTTTCTTACCTCTGACAGAGCTCGCATTGCCGTAGCCCTTGGCAGTTTGGAAACACTGGACCCTAACCCCTCTCAAAGGAGGCCTGGGTTCTAGTTCGAATAGAAAGTCAATAGCGGAGCTGAGGACAGGAACGCGGCAGTCATTTATCACACGCTCCTGCAGCCTGCTACTACAGGGACACTAACGCTAGAAGCTAGGAATGTCTTTGCAAGGTGCGCAAAGGACAAGGGAGAACCTCGACCCTGACTCTAGTATTTCAGCCCCCTGAGCAGATCTGAGGTTCTCCCGCTGTAGAAGCTAACCCATTCCTTTCAAATACAGGCTTCCTAACACAGGGCCAGTTGGCTGCTTGCTCTTCCACGAAGCAGGCTTCCTTAACTTGCAAACTGCGAATTCCGCTTAACAGCCTGGAGGAAAAATCGCTTCTTGGAAGATTTTTTTCAGAGGCTGTATCCCCGGAGCTGGGGCCAAGCTAGGGGACCCATACTGGCAAGGGAAGGCAAAACCACATCCAATGTCTTTGCTCTGGAGGACAGCTTTGGTGAGCCTAAGTCTTTCAGGAATATTTCTGGCTCCAACAGAGTCAAATTCTGTGTGTGAAGCTGCACAGCCAAAATAGGGGAACAGAGAGCCTGATTCTCTCTGTGTAGCTTTGAAGCTGTCATTCAAACAACAGCTTGAGAATCCATACAATGCTCTCCCTTACTGCTAAGAGAATTCTCATTGCTGTAGTCCTTGACAGTTTGTAGAAATCCGCACCCTAACCCTTCTCCAAGTAGGCCTGGGTCCTAGCTCGGAACAACAGGCAACGGCGGAGCTGAGGCCAGTAAGGCACAAGTGAGGTCTCACACACTCTTGCAGCCTGATCGTCCAGGAGCAGTAAGGCCTCTTTTTCCCTGCAGGAGGCTCGCTTGCCTTGCCTCCTGTGAACTGCATTTCCCAGCCTGGGCGCAAAGCTGTTCCTGGAGATTTTTTCTCAGGGGCTGTT